>NC_069502.1:783156034-783786034 GCF_027579735.1 Bombina bombina | reverse complement strand
GTTTCTGGTTCGAGGAACTAGAAAAGTCGCTCAATAAAGAATCTTCGTATGAGGAGGTTATGGACAGAGTTCAAGCACTTAAATTGGCTAACTCTTTTATTTTAGATGCCGCTTTGCAATTAGCTAGATTAGCGGTGAAAAATTCAGGGTTTGCTATCGTGGCGCGCAGAGCGCTTTGGCTAAAGTCTTGGTCAGCGGATGTGTCTTCCAAGACAAAATTCCTTAACATCCCTTTCAAGGGTAAAACATTATTTGGACCTGATTTGAAAGAGATTATTTCAGAAATCACTGGGGGAAAGGGCCACGCCCTCCCACAGGATAGGTCTTTTAAGGCTAAAAATAAGCCTAATTTTCGTCCCTTTCGCAGAAACGGACCAGCCTCTAATTCTACATCCTCTAAGCAAGAGGGTAATACTTCACAACCCAAACCAGCCTGGAGACCAATGCAAGGCTGGAACAAGGGTAAGCAGGCCAAGAAGCCTACCACTGCTACCAAAACAGCATGAAGGGATGGCCCCCGATCCGGGACCGGATCTGGTGGGGGGCAGACTTTCTCTCTTTGCTCAGGCTTGGGCAAGAGATGTTCAGGATCCTTGGGCGCTAGAGAGAGTTTCTCAAGGTTATCTCCTGGAATTCAAGGAACTACCCCCAAGGGGAAGGTTCCACAGGTCTCAATTATCTTCAAACCAAATAAAAAGACAGGCATTCTTACATTGTGTAGAAGACCTGTTAAAAATGGGAGTGATTCATCCAGTTCCAATAAGAGAACAAGGGATGGGTTTTTATTCCAACCTGTTCATAGTTCCCAAAAAAGAGGGAACATTCAGACCAATTTTGGATCTCAAGATCCTAAACAAATTTCTCAAGGTTACATCGTTCAAAATGGAAACTATTCGAACGATCCTACCTACTATCCAGGAAAATCAATTTATGACTACCGTGGATTTAAAGGATGCGTACCTACATATTCCTATCCACAAGGAACATCATCAGTTCCTAAGGTTCGCTTTTCTGGACAAGCATTACCAGTTTGTGGCACTTCCATTCGGATTAGCCACTGCTCCAAGGATTTTCACAAAGGTACTCGGGTCCCTTCTAGCGGTTCTAAGACCAAGGGGCATTGCAGTAGTACCGTACTTGGACGACATCCTGATTCAAGCGTCGTCTCTGTCAAAAGCAAAGGCTCATACGGACATCGTCCTAGCCTTTCTCAGATCTCACGGATGGAAGGTGAACAAAGAAAAAAGTTCTCTGTCCCCGTCAACAAGAGTTCCCTTCTTGGGAACGATAATAGATTCCTTAGAAATGAGGATTTTTCTGACAGAGGTCAGAAAATCAAAAATTCTAAGCTCTTGTCAAGTACTTCATTCTGTTCTTCGTCCTTCCATAGCGCAGTGCATGGAAGTAATAGGATTGATGGTTGCAGCAATGGACATAGTTCCTTTTGCACGAATTCATCTAAGACCATTACAACTGTGCATGCTCAGACAGTGGAATGGGGATTATACAGACTTGTCTCCGACGATTCAAGTAGATCAAAAGACCAGAGATTCACTCCGTTGGTGGCTGACCCTGGACAATCTGTCACAGGGAATGAGCTTCCGCAGACCAGAGTGGGTCATTGTCACGACCGACGCCAGCCTGGTGGGCTGGGGCGCGGTCTGGGAACCCCTGAAAGCTCAGGGTCTATGGTCTCTTCTCCCGATAAACATTCTGGAACTGAGAGCGATATTCAATGCTCTCAAAGCTTGGCCTCAACTAGCAAAGGCCAAATTCATAAGGTTTCAATCAGACAACATGACGACTGTTGCATATATCAATCATCAGGGGGGAACAAGGAGTTCCCTAGCGATGGAAGAAGTGACCAAAATAATCCAATGGGCGGAGGATCACTCCTGCCACTTGTCTGCAATCCACATCCCAGGAGTGGAAAATTGGGAAGCGGATTTTCTGAGTCGTCAGACATTCCATCCGGGGGAGTGGGAACTCCATCCGGAAATCTTTGCCCAAATAATTCAATTATGGGGCATTCCAGACATGGATCTGATGGCGTCCCGTCAGAACTTCAAGGTTCCTTGCTACGGGTCCAGATCCAGGGATCCAAGGGCGACTCTAGTAGATGCACTAGTAGCACCTTGGACCTTCAACCTAGCTTATGTATTCGCACCGTTTCCTCTCATTCCCAGGCTGGTAGCCAGGATCAATCAAGAGAGGGCCTCGGTGATCTTGATAGCTCCTGCGTGGCCACGCAGGACTTGGTATGCAGACCTGGTGAATATGTCATCGGCTCCACCATGGAAGCTACCTTTGAGACAGGACTTTCTTGTTCAGGGTCCATTCGAACATCCGAATCTGGTTTCCCTCCAACTGACGGCTTGGAGATTGAACGCTTGATTTTATCAAAGCGTGGGTTTTCAGATTCTGTAATAGATACTCTGATTCAGGCTAGAAAGCCTGTAACTAGAAAAATTTACCATAAAATATGGAAAAAATATATCTGTTGGTGTGAAACTAAAGGATTCCCATGGAACAAGATAAAAATTCCTAAGATTCTATCCTTTCTACAAGAAGGTTTGGAGAAAGGATTATCTGCAAGTTCTCTGAAGGGACAGATCTCTGCTTTATCTGTTTTACTTCACAAAAGACTGGCAGCTGTGCCAGATGTTCAAGCATTTGTTCAGGCTCTGGTTAGAATCAAGCCTGTTTACAGACCTTTGACTCCTCCCTGGAGTCTAAATCTAGTTCTTTCAGTTCTTCAAGGGGTTCCGTTTGAACCCTTACATTCCGTAGATATTAAGTTATTATCTTGGAAAGTTTTGTTTTTGGTTGCAATTTCTTCTGCTAGAAGAGTTTCAGAGTTATCTGCTCTGCAGTGTTCTCCGCCCTATCTGGTGTTCCATGCAGATAAGGTGGTTTTGCGTACTAAGCCTGGTTTTCTTCCGAAAGTTGTTTCCAACAAAAATATTAACCAGGAGATAGTGGTACCTTCTTTGTGTCCGAATCCAGTTTCAAAGAAGGAACGTTTGTTACACAATTTGGACGTAGTCCGTGCTCTAAAATTCTATTTAGAGGCTACTAAAGATTTCAGACAAACATCTTCCTTGTTTGTTGTTTATTCTGGTAAAAGGAGAGGTCAAAAAGCGACTTCTACCTCTCTTTCCTTTTGGCTTAAAAGCATTATCCGATTGGCTTATGAGACTGCCGGACGGCAGCCTCCTGAAAGAATCACAGCTCACTCCACTAGGGCTGTGGCTTCCACATGGGCCTTCAAGAACGAGGCTTCTGTTGACCAGATATGTAAGGCAGCGACTTGGTCTACACTGCACACTTTTGCCAAATTTTACAAATTTGATACTTTTGCTTCTTCGGAGGCTATTTTTGGGAGAAAGGTTTTGCAAGCCGTGGTGCCTTCCATTTAGGTGACCTGATTTGCTCCCTCCCTTCATCCGTGTCCTAAAGCTTTGGTATTGGTTCCCACAAGTAAGGATGACGCCGTGGACCGGACACACCTATGTTGGAGAAAACAGAATTTATGCTTACCTGATAAATTACTTTCTCCAACGGTGTGTCCGGTCCACGGCCCGCCCTGGTTTTTTAATCAGGTCTGATGAATTATTTTCTCTAACTACAGTCACCACGGTATCATATGGTTTCTCCTATATATATTTCCTCCTGTCCGTCGGTCGAATGACTGGGGTGGGCGGAGCCTAGGAGGGATCATGTGACCAGCTTTGCTGGGACTCTTTGCCATTTCCTGTTGGGGAAGAGAATATCCCACAAGTAAGGATGACGCTGTGGACCGGACACACCGTTGGAGAAAGTAATTTATCAGGTAAGCATAAATTCTGTTTTTCATTAATCAAATATAGCTAACTAAGCTAAAACTTTTTTATTCTAACACAAATAAAGTGCTCATACTATACAAGGAAAGTTCAATTCAAAGGAACGAAAAAAGGTACCTTAGTCAGATGAAACATGCCATTGTCCAAAGGCTTGCATATACCAGCCTTCATCAGAGGACACAGTGGCCACAGAGGTTAGGTGAATGATTATAGAAAGGTTATTCTGACTGGGTACTGCAAAAATAGCACAGTAGCATACGACTAGACACTGCCTTAGAAGTAAAATGACGTTTATTTGAAAATCATTAAAAATGTAACTCGTATTTTGCATGTAATATTAACGAGCAATTACGTAATCTGACGCGTTTTCGGCCCAACTGGTGCTTTGTCAAAGATGTAATACCAGTCAGACACTCAATACGAGTTGTTGCATTTTTAGTAATAAACTACTAATTTTACTTCTAAGGCAGGGTCTTACTGTCCTATTTTTGTAGTATCTAGTAAGAAATTTTTTTCTACAATTAAAATGTACTTTGGGCTCCAATTAAAGTGAGCTCCATGTCTAAGTGTAATGAAATCAGTTTCAATAGGTACTTTGAGTTCAAATAAATCTAATTTTTTTCAGTAAATCTAATGGGTATCCTTTGTTCATAAAACTTTGGAATACAACATTTGTTCTTCAAAATTTTCTAAAGTAGAACAATTTCTGCATATTTGTTTGATTTGGTTAAAGGGTATGATGAATTCCCCATCTTATTTAGTGACAAGTAGTAAAATCTAAATAACTAATAAACTGAACCCATGGTGTTCCAACTCAATACTAAAACAAGATATTTGATATTCTGAGAATGCACATTGGCTGTAAAAGACAATCCCATATCATTATTGTTTAAATGGGATACGAATTGATGGGTGTGGTGTAAATATCCATTCCAAATGAAACTAAGATCATCTGTAATACGTCCATAGAACACCAGGTGTGACCCCAGATCAGCTGAGTGGATGCATTTGTCTTTAAAACTACCCATGTAAAGATATTGTTACAATAATGCTTCGACTTATATATTTATACTTTCATTAACACTATTCACATGACTTGAGAGGGACAGTCTCTAATTCTGAGCTCTGTCCTGCTGTCCCTCTGATAGATCCATATGTTTCTATTTGCAGATTTTTTCTTAGCCCCACCCACAAACCTCCCAGATATGCCCACCAGTTGGCCAGACTCCCCCATGATCCCGCCCACTATCCCACCTGTGACCAAACCGCTCCTGATATGGCCCTGCCCACAAATGGTGACAGCACCTCTCAACTTCCCGAGTCCCTAATACATAGCCACAAGTGTTCATAAGTATATTGATTATTTTCTGTACTGTTCCAGGATAAATAATGTAATATACAGCATGCATGTTTTCTATCATCATTACTGGATAGCACTGTGACTTGGATGGTGCAAAACATACCTTGGTCAAAAATATTTTTCAATGCTAAACGAATGTCTTTCAGTGATTTTTTTTTTTTTTAAGTAACTTAAAACTATTTTATGGGTCATACAATGATTCTGTTTTACATATCCATATCACATATTGGAAATTAAGCAGAACTTTGCAAAATATCTGCATTAAAGGGACACTATATTTTTCATAATTCAGAGTATGAAATTTTAAGCAACTTTCTAATTTACTCCTATTATCAAATTTTCTTTATTCTCTTGGTATCTTTATTTGAAATGCAAGAATGTAAGTTAAGATGCCCATTTTTGGTGAACAACCTGGGTTGTCCTTGCTGATTGGTGGATAAATTCATCCACCAATAAAAAAAATGCTGTCTAGAGTCTGAACCAAAAAAAAACGTAGATGCCTTCTTTTTCAAATAAAGATAGCAAGAGAACGGAAAAAAATTTGATAATAGGAGTAAATTAGAAAGTTGCTTAAAATTACACACTCTATCTGAATCACAAAAGAAAAATTTGAGTTCAGTGTCCCTTTAAAATACATGTTTTACAAGCATATAAATCTCATATTGTTGGCTACATTTTCAGGGGTATATAGTAGTCTATGGACTATGACTGTATAGCATACTTAAAGGGACATAAAAAGGCAATTTTTTTCTTTCATGATTAAGGTAGAACATTCAATTTTAAACAACTTTCCAATTTACTTCTATTATCAACCTTTCTTCATTTTCTTGTTATCCTTTGTTGGAAAGCAGGAAGGTAAGCTCAGGAGTGTGCACGTGCCTGTAGCTCTATATGGCAGCAGTTTTGTAAAAATGTTTTACATTAGCAAGATCACTAGATGGCAGCACTGTTTCCTGTCATGTAGTTCTCCAGATATGTGCACGATACTTATCTAGATATCTCACCAACAATGTATAACAAGAGAACAAAGCATATTTGATAATAGAAATAAATCCGTAAGTTTTTTTAAAATTTTATTCTCGATCTGAATCATGAAAGAATTAAAAAAACAACACTTTTCAGGATAAATTACTATAAAATCAGAAGAAATAAATAAGAACAGTTTTTTTGTTTGTTTTTTACCATGCTTTATTTAACATTTCATTGTGTTGCATTTAAAGGGACAGTAAACACTGTTAGACACTTACGTTGTCTTGCTGTGCAATATAAAATAAAATATTAGCTAAGTCTAAAAACCAATTAACCTCTTGCTGGCCTCAGTTGTTTTTCAACAGCCAAACACCACCCACCACTTGCCTCATTTTAAAGAGGCAATGTGCTCCTTTACCTTTACTATAGAGACCACAGCCACCTTGTTAGGTTGTGGCAAGACATAATAGACCCTCCGCAAATTAAATTTAATTGATGAAATTTAAAATGAGGAATAATACAAATTGTAATGCTTTCTATTAAGTATAGCCCACTGCTTAGCATTTTGTTTGATTACAAAAATAAAACAGACGGTTTTAAATCCCTTTAAAAACATTTGTAGCACGGTTAGCCTTTAGAAGACTGCATTGTGCTGTTTTATTTGAATTAGAAATGCAACAATTATCAGAACTAAATTTACATGAGAAGGGGGGCAAAATAAATAATGAAAGTGTATTGTAACGTTAATTTACTATAAAGCATTTATATTAAAATTTCAAGGTGTTTTACTGCCCCATTAATGTTTTTTTTTAAGAACAGCATATCATCTGATCAAAAAAAGGAAATCATTTAGTTTATAACTGTAAATCTTTTTTTCTTCTTATTTTAGACTTGGTGGTGGTCCAGAGGATGCTAAAGAAATAATGAGACACAGCTTCTTTGTTGGAATCAACTGGCAAGACGTGTATGATAAAAAGGTATAGTTTATAATTGTTTTAAACTTTTAGATACCATTTTAATTTGAAATCCCTTGATTTTTCTATTTTTTTAGTGGTAAAGTTTTTTTCTTTCATGATTCAAATAGAGCATACAATTTTAAGCAACATTCTAATATACTTCTATTTAAATTTTTCTTCGTTCTCATGCTATCTTTATTTAAAAAAAAAACAGGAATGTAAGCTTAAGAGCCGGCCCATTTTTGGTTCAGCACCTAGGTAGCGCTTTTTGGTGGCTAAATGTAGCAAACCAATCAGCAAGCTCTTACCCAGGTGCTGAACCAAAAATGGTCCGACTTTTAACCTTACATTACTACTTTTTCAAATAAAGATAGCAAGAGAACAAAGCCAAATTGATAATAGGAGTAAATTAGAAAGTTGCTTAAAATTTGGGTTTAGTACCCCATTAATGAAGCTGAGAATTGAATTTATAGCCAGTATTTATGGTATATTTAAATCTAGTGACACTACTTTTTTTTGCTCCCATTAAAGGGACATTAAACACTAAATAAATGCTAAATAGAATGATGAATTCAAAGAAAAGATTAGTCTGAGAATAACATGTAGATGTATTCTTTAAAATTAGTGTTACTTAAGTTACCTTCTCTGCTGTGGCCGATTAAGGACAGTTATAATTATAAATAGGTCACTAGAGTGTGCATCCAATCACTGTGTGCAATATAACTGTGTTTTGCACTTTAATTTCTAACAGGAACTGAAATGCTCACAATTTCAGAATGGAATTACAGGAAAAGGGGACAAAATAAATAATGAAAGTATATTGTAGAGTTGTTTTTTTATATACATGATTTATCATTTCTTTGCCAATGGCAGGGAGAGTCCACAAATATATTCATTACTGTTGGGAATACAACACCTGGCCACCAGGAGGCGGCAAAGACATCCCAGCCAAAGCATTAAGTATCTCTCCCACTTCCTCTAGTCCCCCAGTAATCCTTTAAAAAAAAAAAAAAATTGGAAGAAAATGGCAGCACTTAAAACAGGCCCAAAAAAGAAGGTTAAAAGATAATATTTATTGAGTCCATATAAAAACGGTACATACAGGCAGAGTACCCGAAACTCCTTACGAGTTTTGTGGCGGTAAGTGGCACTTAATCATAGGAATGAATGATGAGCCGGAAGCCATCCTATTTAAAGGTACTGCAGACAATCACCATAATCATAACGTAAAGTATTTTAAAACAACATTTAAAACATAGTGGTGTAAACATAACAAGTAAAAAAAAAAAGTTAATATAATAGATCAGTAAGTAGCATATATTAGGAGTAGATCACATACAAATATGTAAATATTTACAGAGAATATAATGAAAAGGTATAGCATATGGAAGTTGATCAATCCTAAGGTCTACATCACAATTATCACATAACAGTATATACTCAACACAATGAATAAAATAGATTCTCAAAGATCATGACAAATGATCCAGCTTAGATACAAAACATACTCAAGCATCCAATCTGAAACATCTATAACTGATCGATGTTAGATAATGAGTAACATATGGGATATACCACAGACATGTTAATAGACGGTTTTTATCAGATAACAGTGCACACAAAATAGACATTTACTAATTGCTAATTGATAGACAAAAGCCTCAAAAAAGCAGAATGAAAAGTTAATGTGGTAATCATCAGTCCACAAACAGGCTCATATCCCACTCACGATTCAGTCCAAAAGTAGTAATGGTTTTTAATCTGTAGATCCAATAGAGTTCTCTCTTCTGCAATATTTTATATCTATTTCCACCCCTTGATGGCAAATGGGCCCTATCAATGACAAAAACTGTCATAGGGAATTCATTGGTCATGTGTATCAGGTTAAGATGTCTTGCTATTGTAGAATTTTTTGTTATAGTTTTTGGAGTCCCTAACATACTCTCTCACTCTGGATCTAAGTTCCCTAGAGGTCTGACCCACATATTGCTGAGAACAAAGTGTGCATTCTAAGAGGTAGACCACAAAGTCTGTTCTGTAGTTGGCATAAAAATTGACATTAAAACTCTCATTTGTCACAGAACTAGAAAACTTGTGATCCAATTTCAAAACACCACATGTAATACATGAACTAGTACCACATCTGAATGTACCCCTCCTTCTCATCCATTTCCTTCTATCTGGTCTTTTATAACATACCATACTGGGAGCAAGTTTAGAAGCTAAAGTCTTTGGGGGTTTTTGGAACAAATTTAAAAGAATCAACAATATTTACCAGGAATTCTTCATTTCTCAAAATGTATAGGTTCCTTATGAGAATATTATACATTTTGTTAAACTGATTGTAGTATTCTGTTAGGAACACCACTGTCTTGGGCAAATTCTCGTCTCTTTCTTTGGCCATGAACAAAATCCTTTTGTGATTTATTTCTCACACTCTTAAGGGAATCTGTTAGGGTCTTCTCACTATAACCTCTCTGTTTTAATCTATCAGTAAGTACTCTCATATGATTTGCAAATGATTAATCAGAATTTGTGTTCCTCTTCATATGTACAAATTGACCTTTAGGTATAGGGATCTATTTATATAGCTGCGGACGGACATGATCCGCTATAGCAAATCATGTCCGCCGCACATCTATAAATGCTGACCTGACAGCATACGCTGTCGGCATTTATCCTTGTACCAGCAGTTCTGGTGAACAGCTGGTGCAATACTGTCCCCTGCAGATTTGCGGCGAATCCAGGGGGTGTCAATCAACCCGGTCATATTCGATCGGGCTTATTGCACTCTGCCACCCCAGAGGTGGCAGATGAGTTAAGGAGCAGTGGTCCGCTGCTTCATAAATAGACCCCATAGAGCGAATTAGGTGTGGTGGATGACAAGATCTTGCATGCAAGATAGTATTTCCTGCTGTGGGTTTGCTGTAGGTATCAGTAACGATTCTACCCTATGTCACATCCACAGTCAAAGTAAGATCAAGAAAGCACGTTGTAACTTCCTGTATGTCACCTGTGAACCTTAGATTAAGGTTATTATCATTAAGATATTCATTAAAGGCAGAAAAATCAAATGGGGTTCTACAATGAATTCTATGTCATGAATAAAGCTCATGTATTTAACAATCTGATTCACAAATGGGTTATTTACTGAATACAAATAGGTATTCTCCCACCAGCCAACTAACAGTTTCGCTAATGAGGGGGCAAACTGTGCCCCCATCACTGTCCCGCAAACCTGCAAAAAAATGTCATTGTTAAACATGAAAAAAGTATGCTTCAGTAAGAATTCTATCCATTCACAAAAGAAGATCTTAAACACCTCAGACTATTTTGTCTAAGTATCCAAATTTATCTTATTGCCCGGATTCCCAATGTATGTGGTATACAGGAATATAATGCAGTGGCATCAACCACTACCCATCTATAATTTTGCTTCCATTTAATACCTTGTAAGAGGCATAATAGGTGTGTAGAGTCCCTCAGATAGCTATTCAGGTCTTTGACCAAGGGTTGTAATATAGTGTCCACCCATTCCTTCAAAGGTTTGAACAAAGAGCCAATGCCCAAAATATTTGGTCGCCCAGGGGGAGATTAAATACTTTTATGCGTTTTGGGAAAGTGGTAAAAAATGGTTGTATGTGGAAAATCAGGAATCAACGAGCTAACCTGTTCTCTATTAAGGACCCCTAGCGTAATTGCCTGTTCCACAATTAACACTAGCTTAGTCTTAAATTCATTAGTAGGATTCTTATTCAATTTCATATAGATGTTAGTGTCCTCAAGCTGTCTATTAGCCTCCTTTATATAATCTGATATGTTTAAGATTACCACATTCCCCCCCCACCTTATCTGATGATCTGATAACAATTTCCTGATAGGACTGAAGTGTACATAAGGCTTTTGTCTCTGCTGGTGTTAAATTTGAGTGTATTAAGTCACTCTTAACGTTACTTTCTAATTCTAAGAGTTCCTTTTCCACTTGTTTCTGGTAGAGATTTAAAGATTGTCCCCTAAATTGAGTGGGGTAAAAATCAGATTATCCCTTATTTTGAAATGGTACCTCATAATCACAGGGACCAAACTGGCCCTCCTCCAAGTGTTTTAAATTATTCAAGGTCACAAAATCTCCAAATTCAAAATTAAACGTTTTAGATGAGACGACATCTCCACCAGAAATATTTTCAGTGGGAGGAACAATATCAGAAAATTCATCCCCATTACTTTTAGAGTCATCTTTCTTACAAATCTATTAACATCAAGCAAAATCCTAAATGCAGAGAAACTATTAGTGGGGGCACAACTAAGTGCTTTATTTAAAAGTGATATTTGTTCAGGTGTCAAATTCGTGTTGGAAAGATTTATGGCCGATAGCCTTTCTTGTGACCCTTTTGTTTTCTGGTTGACTTTCTTATTTCTTCTCCCAGCCCTTCTGGTCCTTCTCCTAAAGGAAATTCACGTGTTGCATTAACTTTGGGGCGGACAACCTGTTCCTCTTCATCTGTATCATCATCACTTATGTAAAGAGAAAGCGGAAGACAAGGGGGGAGAGGGGGAAGAAGACAAAGATGTAGCTGAAGTTGGAAGGGAAGTACAGCTTCCATCAGAGACATATGATTCTTGGTCAGAAGTGTCTGTGGAGGAAAATACCACCCTGCGTTCTGTTTTAAGTTTCAAAATCGATTTTGGGGTTGTCGGTATATATACCAGGTTATAAAATTATTATTTATTTATTATTATCTTTAAAATAACCTCCAATTAAAATGTATATACGAAACAAATGAAATTAATTATTCCTAAATTCTTAGATTAGTTAGCTTTATATATACATTAAATTATATTTATGTAGAAACTAGATTATGAATCAATTATGCACGCTTATTCCGTTACAATATTCTATACAGCAGATCATAAAAATATATCTTTAAAATTAACCTTACAATGAATCACATTAAAAATACCACAATGAAATACCAGAATATGGACCGCTAACTTAACGGTGCTTAGTTAAACAATATACTTTAACAGCTAATTTATATGCCAATTAATCGGAGCTGAAATAACCTCTTGTTTAGCCACAATAAAGGAAATTTTAAAATATATCACAATAGCTACAAATAACTTAATACACCAGAGATATTTAACTATAATAACCAATTTATATGAAATTTCAGAATAGTAAAACTGATTTAGAAATATAAAATACTACTTATTTTCTAGCAAATAAAATTATTTACCATTAATGTTACTAGTTCTAAACTACACAGGACAGGACTTTGAATATAAACTTAAGATACCAAATAGGCTCTTTAAATTACCAGCTGCAATCCAACTGTAGCTTTAGAATATCTTTGTTAAAATCTATAAAATATAGATCAACCATATACATTATAAAATAAACCAATTTGAAGTTCAGCTTTTTCAGATAAATCCAGTTCACCTCATATGAGAAGTATTGCAATTATGGATAAAGAAAGTTAGCCCAGTTTCGCTTATAGTGACTGTGTTCCAAAAGACAGCAAGGTTATCAGTTAAAATCCAGCAGCCAAGATAAAAGACCTCTTTCCTTTCTCTTGCATGAGTTTTTTTAAGTGATAAACCCTGCTCTATTTTGTAATCATTGGTGAACGTTTTGGATACGCTCCAACCGGATGCTTGTCCCTTCATTGGCCCTTGGATCTGAACATGCAATTGGCTTACTGGGAAATGTATAGGCTTTAACAGTCAATTCGTTTGGCTGTCACACCTGTCCCAGGGGGCAGCAGACAACTAGAAATGCAGTCTCATTATCAATATTGCTAACAATATATACAGTTTACTATATATCTTCAAATGTATATCTAATATACTCACTATTTTCTGATATTAATAAATCATATGTTCAGCATATGTGGGACCATATAATGCTATTTTGTGTGAGTATTTTCATACTAAACATATCGCTAGTACCATATTGCGAAGTAATTCCTATACATTTAAATATTTTTGAAGATGTATATTGTCATCTTTTTTTCAGTTATTATAAATATTGAGTGCATATGATATGACTCAGGTTACATCATGCCGGCAATCCTGTGTCAGCATCTATTAGATCCATCTGGAGCCCTATCTGTCCCTTAGATGTCTGGAAAAACAAAAATATGTTATATATTTTAAAATTGGGATATACAGTTGTTCATTTAATTTATTACAAACCTGAAATGCATTTGTCAGATCCATATACCGTATATATATATATATATATATATATATATATATATATATATATATATATATATATATATATATATATATATATATATATATATATATATATATATATATATATATATATATATACAGGGAGTGCAGAATTATTAGGCAAGTTGTATTTTTGAGGATTAATTTTATTATTGAACAACAACCATGTTCTCAATGAACCCAAAAAACTCATTAATATCAAAGCTGAATAGTTTTGGAAGTAGTTTTTAGTTTGTTTTTAGTTATAGCTATTTTAGGGGGATATCTGTGTGTGCAGGTGACTATTACTGTGCATAATTATTAGGCAACTTAACAAAAAACAAATATATACCCATTTCAATTATTTATTTTTACCAGTGAAACCAATATAACATCTCAACATTCACAAATATACATTTCTGACATTCAAAAACAAAACAAAAACAAATCAGTGACCAATATAGCCACCTTTCTTTGCAAGGACACTCAAAAGCCTGCCATCCATGGATTCTGTCAGTGTTTTGATCTGTTCACCATCAACATTGCGTGCAGCAGCAACCACAGCCTCCCAGACACTGTTCAGAGAGGTGTACTGTTTTCCCTCCTTGTAAATCTCACATTTGATGATGGACCACAGGTTCTCAATGGGGTTCAGATCAGGTGAACAAGGAGGCCATGTCATTAGATTTTCTTCTTTTATACCCTTTCTTGCCAGCCACGCTGTGGAGTACTTGGACGCGTGTGATGGAGCATTGTCCTGCATGAAAATCATGTTTTTCTTGAAGGATGCAGACTTCTTCCTGTACCACTGCTTGAAGAAGGTGTCTTCCAGAAACTGGCAGTAGGACTGGGAGTTGAGCTTGACTCCATCCTCAACCCGAAAAGGCCCCACAAGCTCATCTTTGATGATACCAGCCCAAACCAGTACTCCACCTCCACCTTGCTGGCGTCTGAGTCGGACTGGAGCTCTCTGCCCTTTACCAATCCAGCCATGGGCCCATCCATCTGGCCCATCAAGACTCACTCTCATTTCATCAGTCCATAAAACCTTAGAAAAATCAGTCTTGAGATATTTCTTGGCCCAGTCTTGATGTTTCAGCTTGTGTGTCTTGTTCAGTGGTGGTCGTCTTTCAGCCTTTCTTACCTTGGCCATGTCTCTGAGTATTGCACACCTTGTGCTTTTGGGCACTCCAGTGATGTTGCAGCTCTGAAATATGGCCAAACTGGTGGCAAGTGGCATCTTGGCAGCTGCACGCTTGACTTTTCTCAGTTCATGGGCAGTTATTTTGCGCCTTGGTTTTTCCACACGCTTCTTGCGACCCTGTTGACTATTTTGAATGAAACGCTTGATTGTTCGATGATCACGCTTCAGAAGCTTTGCAATTTTAAGAGTGCTGCATCCCTCTGCAAGATATCTCACTATTTTTTACTTTTCTGAGCCTGTCAAGTCCTTCTTTTGAGCCATTTTGCCAAAGGAAAGGAAGTTGCCTAATAATTATGCACACCTGATATAGGGTGTTGATGTCATTAGACCACACCCCTTCTCATTACAGAGATGCACATCACCTAATATGCTTAATTGGTAGTAGGCTTTCGAGCCTATACAGCTTGGAGTAAGACAACATGCATAAAGAGGATGATGTGGTCAAAATACTCATTTGCCTAATAATTCTGCACACAGTGTATGTGTATATATATATATATAATTTATACAGTCTGAGTATCAATGAAATCTTTGAGAATTATACAGTTCATATATATGCATTTCCAACTTCTTTGTTTTAAAATCAAGATTTGCACTTCAAGCTTGTCTGGGGGAAGTTGTGTATTCAAACTCAGTATGGGACAATTTGCACCGAAGTGTGTGTGGTCATTTTCCCTGTAAAACCGGTTCCTCTTTGCATATACTTGAGCTTCAAATATTTATTAAAGCCAGTATGTCTGTTATCTCCACATGGGCTCATTTCCTGATAACTTTTATTACATAGAAGAAAGATCCTCTGTTAAAGTGACATCCTGAGTTTCCCAAATGTCTATTTCT
Source organism: Bombina bombina (assembly GCF_027579735.1). Lineage (NCBI taxonomy): Eukaryota > Metazoa > Chordata > Amphibia > Anura > Bombinatoridae > Bombina > Bombina bombina. The sequence continues at coordinate 783,770,647 of NC_069502.1, read as the reverse complement.
TTGTTCTACAAATCTGTGTTTCAGAACAAGAGGGGCTCACAGCAGGCAGTCTGTCTGTGAAGTGTAATTTACTGTAATAACTTGATACCATTAGCTTCATATATGATATTTATTTCAATATATATATATATTTGTGCATATAGCTTTCAATGATATCTCACCTTTTACATTACATTATTATTCCCCCCTTCAATTTTCAATATATGTAGGACACATGTATTAGAAATTGACTGAAAACCCATTTAATTGGTGAGGGTATTTACATGATATGCATTATAGACAGTCTTATTATGAAGAGAGTCCGTTATTCTCCCTCTATGGCTTGTAGTTAGGATCTAGGATGGCATGCTCGAAACTGATTAATATGGACCCATTTATCCATAATAGTATCATTTTTAGGTATCCTAATTTTATAGGGCAACTGGGGATATTTTGTCAGTAATGACAAAAGGACCCTTCCATGATGGAAGAAATTTCTTCTCCTTAACCTGATCTCTTCCAAAGTTATAAAGATAAACCTTATCATTTATTTCATATTCCTTTTTGGATGTTTCGAGATCATAATAGGTTTTAGCGGCAGTTGGGGCATTTTCTATGTTCCTTTGAGCAAATGCAAAGGCATATTGCAGGTGCTTCCTTAGGTTCTCCACATATTGATGTGTATTGGCGGCTTTTATCAAGTTCTGGTCTGATGTACAGTACAACAAATGTTGAGGTAGAACCATTCTTCTACCAGTCATCAATTCAAAAGGTGACATCTTAGTAGCACTACTTGGAGTTGCTCTTAATGCCATTAGGACTAGAGGTAGTTTTACATCCCAGTATTTACCTGTTTCACTCACAAACTTTTTCAGGATTTTTACAATGGACTGGTTGTAATGCTCTACACCACCACTAGAGGCAGCTCTATATGCAATATGGAGCTTTCTTTTGACCCCTAGTATTTTCCACATCTTGGTCATCACTTCTTTATTGAAGTGGGTTCCCCGATCGGATTTGATTCGCTGGGGTAAACCAAATCTGGAAAACACGTGGTTGAGGAGCAATGCTGCACATGTTTCAGTACTATTATTAGGTGCACTGATGCACTCTACCCATTTAGTGAATAGGCATGTCACTGTTAACATGTATCTGTTACCTCTTGGTGACCTAGTTACTGGACCAATAAAATCAATTTGTATATCTGACCATGGCATTACCCATCTCCTTTTTCTGCAATGGCGCTCTATGCGTTGGCGCAGTGGGTTGGAACTGTGGACAGATTAAACAAACTTGACAGTAGGTTTGCACATCTTTCAACATATGCGGCCAAAAGGCATAGTCAGGCAATATTTCATATGTTAATTTGGCACCACGATGGCCAGATGTGGGAGCATCATGGGCAGGTTGAAACATGAGATCTCTGAACTTTGTAGGTACCACCCATTGCTGGATGCCAGTTTTGGAGGTTCTAATTAATTAATCTAATTAATTGGGGTAGCTTTCAGGATCTTCTATGTGTTTATAGAAGATGCCTACAATGGGGTCTTCCTTTTGACTAGTGATCATGTCCTCACTAGGAGAATCCTGGCTCCCTTTGTTGTTTAGCCTGGTTTCTGGTAATGGCTTCTATCTGAATTGCACCCATTAAGTGGTTGATATTAAGGAGTTCTTCAGTTATGGCTCCTTGTTTGCCTAATGAATCTGCAAGATCATTGCCTTCCTTATCAGGACCTAGAATCCTGGAATGACCCTTGGTCTTTTTCCAGTGTATGGTTAAACCATTGGACACCACTAGATTATCAATCTCGCAGAACAACTTTCCATGCTTGACTGGTTTGTTGTTAGTTTTCTGCATGCCATTTCTTTTCCAAGTTGGCAGGTATTCAACAAAACTGTCATGCACATGATTTGAGTCAGTAATGATCACAAATTCATGAATACCTTGTTCAATAGCCATCTCAATGTTTTTAGAACAGCAGTTAGTACTGCAACTTGACTGGATCTTGGTCCAATGTTGAAACCCACAGAAATATTTGGGAATCCATTTGCCCAAGTTATACCAATGCCGGCGACTAGTCTGCGCTCATTATCAATAGTGGCATGGTAAGAACAACCATCAACATATACCCAAGGTAATGTTTGACACTGGTCCTTGTATATTTTATATGGGGAAAGCAATTGTTCCTTCAGGAAATCATCTTCTAATAACTCTTCCCCATGATCCTTAGCAGTACAGTCGTGGAGCTCAGCAAGTCCCTGTGCAACTGGATTCTTTTTATTTCGTTTGTAGCAAATTTCTAAAGGCCAGCCTTATAAGGAAAGAGTTCAAGCTGTTATGCGGCTATTAGAAAAGTTCCCCTCTCTTATTCTCTCGCTTTGCAGATATAGCAAAGGCTAGTGGGCCGTTTCTACAATAATTTTCTCGCCCTGTATATAGATGCGGAAATTTTGTAGAGCCCATACAGTAGATAAGAGGGCTTTTTTGCAATCACTAAATTTTATTTCTACTGGGAATAAAGTTTTGCTAGCATAAGTAATGACTTTGCCTAAATTATCATGCTTTTGGTATAAAACGGCACTCATGCTTATATCTGTGTAACCTGTCTCTAAGTAGAAAGATTTACCCCTTTCAGGGTAGGCTATGCAAGGTGCTTGAGTGAGTTTTATCTTCAGCTCTCTGATGGCCATCTCTAGAGCTTCACTCCAGTGACATTTCACATCCTTCTTTAGAAGTAGCAGCAGTGGTTTAGCTAATTCTGCATAATTATCATTAAATTTACAAGAATACTTTGTCATACCCAGGAATGATCTCAATTCCTTTAAGTTAGTTGGATTTAACCCTTCAGATGTAACTTCATGTCCCAAGAAGTTTACACAAGTGTGGCACCATTGAGTTTTTTTGTAGGAATAATTTGACACCTGCTCTTTTAAGTTGGCTGAGGACGTGTTTAAGTTCTCTGATGTGTTTTTCAAAGTCTGTGCTTTTGATTAAAACATCATCAACATAAGATAAGGTCCCCCTTTCCAGTGCATCAGGCATAGCCTTATGCATGAATACAGCAAATTCATGTCCTGAATTTATGTATCCAAATGGGAGCCTTTGGAATGCATACTGGACCTTTTGGAACGAGAATGCAAGTTTATACTGGTCCTTCTCATGTAACTTTATGGTCTAATATCCCTATGCACAATCAATGGCAGTGAATGTTTTAGATCACTGCATCTGTGCTAGGCACTGGTCAATGTATGGCACAGGCCAACCAGACATGTACACTTGTTTGTTTAGCTGTCTTAAGTCACCACACAAACGCCATTGTCCATTGGGCTTAAGAACACCTACAATAGGATTGTTATAACAGCTATGCCCCTGTCGGATGATACCCCTTTATTCCAAGTTCCTTATGATTTCTGCAAGAGAATCATATGAGGCTTAAGGAAGTCGGTATTGTTTAACAAAGACAGGTCGTGCATTGGGATCTGTTTGCATTCTTGCAATGTGCAGGTCTGTAGTCCCACAGTCATAAGAATCCCTATCAAAAATATCCTTGTACTCCATCAGGAGTTCTCGTAGCTGTCGACGTTAAAGGGACACTGTACCCAAATTTTTTCTTTTGTAATTCAGAAAGAGCATGCAATTTTAAGCAACTTTCTAATTTACTCCTATTATCAATTTTTCTTTGTTCTCTTGCTATCATTATTTGAAAAAGAAGGCATCTAAGCTTTTTTTTGGTTTCAGTACTCTGGACAGCACTTTTTTATTGGTGGATGAATTTATCCACCAATCAGCAAGGACAACCCAGGTTGTTCACCAAAAATGGGCCGGCATCTAAACTTACATTCTTGCATTTCAAATAAAGATACCAAGAGAATGAAGAAAATTTGATAATAGGAGTAAATTAGAAAGTTGCTTAAAATTTCATGCTCAATCTGCATCACGAAAGAAAATTTTTGGGTACAGTGTCCCTTTAATCATCACTGGAACAGCCATTAGCTAAGGAGATTTGCTCTTCGACTATTTGCTGAAATCCTGGAAAGATTTCAGGCTCTCCTATCTCTTAGGCTTCTTCCAAACTAGAAATGAGATTCCCTTGATTATAATTTACATTGCCCCCATGATTCTGGGTATTGGGGTATTCTTGGTCTTTAATCGGCTGATCAAATACTAGAGAGGCTTCTTCAATTTTACAGATGCCTTCCTTTGAGCTGAAGGGATAAATAGACTGAATTGTAAAAAATCCCTCTGGCATAGATGCAAAGGATTGTTCTATTTACTGTTCTTCAGTTAAGTATCCTTCAGGTATTAGCCCAATTACATTATTCTGAAATCCGAAAGTGTAGTAACTTGATTCCAGCGCATATCCTATGGTAGTTCCCTTGGATAAGGTGATATCCCGTGGGGTCATATTATGCACAATAACATGTATTTGAATATTTCCAATATTTACCATGGGAGTATGGGTCATTGTTATACCCAGATTTTTCATTCTGTGGGAAATGCATATTAGTGTTTCAGAAGTTTTAATTTCTGACCTCTTTTTACCTCTAAGGATAGGAGGAATTTATCAGCCCCAGCAGGGATTACAACATCGTAGGCACCTGAATATTCACTGAAAAAGGCATTTGCTGGTTTGATTTCAGGGCTGCATTTTCATTCTGAAATACTTCAGGGTCCCCCTTTAACCTCCTCCAGAGGCAAATGTTAATCAAATCTATTTGTATGGCATATCTATGTAAGAGATCATTGCCAGTGTATATTTGATTATGGGGAGTATTTAAAACTAAAAACAGGTGCTTTGCTGATTTATTACCTATAGAGATAGATAATAAACATTTAGCTGGGATGTTATAGCTTTCAGACCTGTCATCCAGGCCATGGACACAGAGATCTTGGGGAGAAAGATATGTAATCACTTTGCTTATGTAGCTAGCTTCCTGTTTTAAGTTTCATTTAGCATACTTGGTTTTTCCAAGGTCATGCACTTGCATGGGTATAAATAGATCATCTTTAACTTTCTCAATTTCTGCGAGGAATTGGGAGTGATCTCCCCCTTTAGGGGACTTAGCATCCCCTTGTGGAGAGATATGGTTAATACATCGCCGTTTAAGGAAATATTGGCTATCTTTCCAGGCAAAATTTTAAAAGTATTACCAGTCACTTAGTGGAATCTGATTATCCGTTTTTAGGATTGTGATTTCCGGTACAGAGTTATTCCTGAAATGAATCTCCACAGCATCTGGCTTCTCTTCCACCACGTGACAGTTATGTCTGGTGCAAGATATGCCAGGCCGCTCATAACTAATAGGTTTTTTTACTTGTACAAATTACATTATTTATGCAATCAATTATGGTGCTTAATCGCTTCAGGAGATCACTACCAATTATTAAGCGATCAGTTGGTAGATCCACTATAATGACTTTAACCATGCAGTACCGTAGACTTTGAGAGAGTCACCCCCAACACCTATTAGTGAACCATCAAATTATTTTAGTTTAGGTTTGTGGGGTGTTAGCTCATTTAGCTGTGTGTAGTACCTGTGGGATAAAATAGATGCCTGACATCCAGTATCAATTTATCCCATTATAGGGTTAGCAACTTAATCCTGGAGTTTAGCACATACATAATATCTTCCTGCAGTTTCTACCATTTCACACATAAAATTTTCATGTTTACACAATTTTAGGTTTTGCCACGTTTTACCTGTATCCACCACTTTACCTGATGCAGAAGAATTTTAATTATTACCGGTCTTTTCCTCTATGATAGGGCTGGCAGGGTTCCTGTGTACTGCATCTGTGGGAATAAGGTTAGGAGAAAACTGCAAAAGAAGAGGCTGAGGCGGCCTGTCATCACAGCTAAACCGTCCGTCTCTAGTCTGTAGGGAGAAAACATGATTAGTACCATTATTTAAATTTATCATTTCGTTTGGTATCTCTCTCCCCTCTCCCTCAAGTAATACTGCATTATTTATGACTGTGCCTGTGGCCCACTGCTGGTCACTGGCTGTACCCCTAAAAAAAGATTATTAGGGTGCTGAGCCATCAGAGCTTGACTCATATTAGTAAATAGTGTACATAATTGACTTACTTGCGTACTGAGTTGGCCCACTTGATTGGACAAGCTATTTTTACCCATGGACCGATTTTATGATATCCCAGGGTATTGATTCCTGAATCCTTGGGATCCCTCAGAATCATAGCTATTGTTTCTATTTTGACGCAGGTGTGTCTTTGGGGTTCAACTTGTTCAGTGTTAATATCTTGGGGAGCACTATTTACTTGGGGTGTCTGGTTACCCTGAGAGTATTTTCACCACTTTTGGTATTTATTTTTACGGGGATAACTATTTGTCTGGGTATGCACCCCATTTTGAGTATATTCTCTCTGCACCTCGGCCCTTGATTGGGGAGGGGCAAAGTTAAAATTTTGTGAGGAAGGCCTGTTTTCTTGGGCCACCTCCGCATAAGTCTTCTTTTTAGACTCCAAATTGAGGGGGTTAGATGACACCCTAATTTCGGCCACAATTTTGGGGCTGGGCCGTGGTTCCCTTTTAACCCTCTGTTCACTGGACTGCTGAATATAGTATAACTTTGTACTCTCTTTGATCAGCCAGTCCAAAATCTCTAGCCAAATTAAGTTTGATGTGTGCGGGAAATGCTTTGTAAAATAAATTCACAAATTCTGAGCTTTCAAATATGGGGTAGTCTTTGGCCATACTGTGCACTACATTTTAAACCGTACACAGCTATTTTCGCAGCTGTTTTAGTGCAATATTGCCCGAATCCCTTTTTGCACTGTCATTTTGTTTCACTCCAGGAATTAATATTCATATCTTTTAGTGAAACAAATAACTTGTGATGTTTACCCTCAAATACCCAGGGCAGAAATTCAATTTTTGACTGCTCACTAGTAACATTCATTATGGATAAAGCATTTTCAAAGGCCTCTGTGGTCAATTATAGAATTGGTTTCCTTGTTGGAAAACTTAGGTACTGCACCACTTAAAAATTTAATTATTTTAGGGGTGTCATATATCTTATTAGATAGCTTTCCTAGGGACCTTATTTTTGGGGCTGGAGCGACCCCTATCTGCCCTATATTTACTATGGGGAAACTCCTTATGTGCATTAGTATTATATGGGCTATCTGGGTAGCTGGTTCTGCCCTCTTACTACTAGAGCTGCCCTTCCCCTGTGAAGTATAGCAGTTCCCTGAATTTATAACATGAGGTGACTGTCTATGTGGAAGTTTACCTCTGACCCGATAGGGGTCCTTTGTTTACACTCTTCCCTAATGTTCTGCAGTTCATTTCTGATGAATTCTTTTAGGGTTATTAAAATACCTGCATTATCCTCATTATTTTCATTATTAATAGAAGGGGGCATATTATTGCTATACTGCCTTTTCAGTTCACTAAGCTCTTTCTGGCTTTCTGCAAGTTGTTTATTTAACTGTTCTTTTTTAGCTACTAAATTTAGGTTATACTCTTGGAAGGTAGCCATGTCTTGTTTAAATGTAACAATTTAATTTTTGACTATTTTCTAAATTCTCTTCGCATTTGCGTGATGAGGGAATATTATCGTCTAACTCCTGTAATTGCAATTCCTTTTCTATAAGGTGGATGGACATTTCGTCAATAATGCATGTTACAAGGGGCCAGCATTTTAGTATTAGCTCACCGCATTTTCTAGAATTTTTGCATTGATTCATTTTTAATAATTCTTGGAATAATTCACTTAATTTCACCTTCTATTATTAATAGCAATATTTTTAGCCTTATTTGCAAGCATATCCATATAATCATTTAAATCACCCGCAATATTACACCTATTTTTAATGTTGCCTATAACGTCCATCTTAAGGACATCGCCCTTACTGAGGGGTAATGTTGGGGAACATATTTTAACACTGAGTATAGACTAATTTGATTCATGCTAATACAATTCATTTGATTTATGCTAATACAACTTTGACCAACAAGAAAAAAAAAATGAAATATTAATATTATAAAAAAAAAATAATCATTTTTTTCCCCTAGATAATAATCTTTATTTACTACAAATATATTATATCAATGTGATAAAGATAATAAGTTTCAGCAGTGCCTCCAGATAATATGTCAGGTTATAAAATTATTATTTATTTATTATTATCTTTAAAATAACCTCCAATTAAAATATATATACGAAACAATTGAAATTAATATTTATTCCTACATTTTTAGATTAGTTAGCTTTATATACACATTGAATTATATTTATGTAGAAACTAGATTATGAATCAATTATGCATGCTTATTCCGTTACAATATTCTATACAGCAGATCATAAAAATATATCTTTAAAATTAACCTTACTCACAATGAATCACATTAAAAATACCACAAAAAAATACCAGAATGTGGACCGCTAACTTAACAGTGCTTAGTTAAACAATATAACAAGATACTTTAACAGCCAATTTATATGCCAATTCATCTGAGCTGGAATAACCTCTTGTTTAGCCACAATAAAGCAAATTTTAAAATATATCACAATAGATACAAATAACTTAGAGACATGAAACACAATTTTTTTTTTCTTTCATGATTCAGATAGAGAATACAATTTTAAGCAACTTTCTAATATACTTCTATTATATAATTTGTTTCATTCTCTTGGTATTATTTTTTGAAGGAGCAGCAATGCACTAATGGTTTCTAACTGAACTCATGGGTGAGCCAATCACAATCGAGATATATATGCAGCCACCAATCAACAGCTAGAACCTAGGTTCTCTGCTGCTCATGAGCTTGGTTAGATAAACCTTTCAGTAAAGGATAACAATGGAAGGAAGCAAATTAAATAATAGACGTAAATTGGAAAGTTGTTTAAAATTGTATTCTCTGAAAGAACATTTGTGGGTTTCATGTCAGTTTTAATACACCAGAGAAATTTAACTACAATAACCAATTTATATGAAATTTCAAAATAGTAAAACTGATTTATAAATATAAAATACAAATTATTTTCTAGCAAATAAAATTATTTAGCATTAATGTGACTAGTTCAAAACTACACAGGACAGGACTTTGAATATAAACTTAAGATACAAAATAGGCTCTTTAAATTACCAGCTGCAATCTAACTGTAGCTTTAGAATATCTTTGTTAAATTCTATTAAATATAAAATATAGACCAACCATATACATCACCAAATTAACCAATTTGAAGTTCAGCTTTTTCAGTTAAATCCAGTTCACCTCATATGAGAAGTATTGCAATTATGGATAAAGAAAGTTAGCCCTGTTTTGCTTATAGTGACTGTGTTCCAAAAGGCAGCAAGGTTATCAGTCGAAATTCAGCAGCCAAGACAAAAGACCTCTTTTTTGTCTCTTGCATGAGTTTTTTCAAGTGATAACCCCTCCTCTATTTTGTAATTATTGGTGAACGTTTTGGATACGCACCAACCAGATGCTTGTCCCTTTATTGGCCCTCGGATCTGAATATTCAATTGGCTTACTGGGAAATGTATAGGCTTTAACAGTCAATTCGTTTGGCTGTCACACCAGTCCCAGTCCACTAGGGGGCAGCAGACAACTAGAAATGCAGTCTCATTATCAATATTACTAACTGTAAATACAGTTTACTATATATCGTCAAATGTTTATCTAATAAATATGGTCAGCATGTGTAGGACCATATAATACTATTTTGTGAGTATTTTCATACTAAACATGAGTATATCTCTAGTACCATATTACAAAGTAATTCCTATACATTTAAATATTTTAGAAGATGTATATTGTCATCTTTTTTTTTTCAGGTATTATAAATATTTAGTGCATAACTATATATGATATGACTCAGGTCACACCATGCAGGCAATCCTGTATCAGCATTTATTAGCCCCATCTGGAGCCCAATCTGTCCCTTAGATGTCTGGAAGATAAAAAAACAAAAATATGTTATTTATTTTAAAAAAGGGCCATACAGGTGTTCATTTAATTTATTACAAACCTGAAATGCATTTTTCATATATATATATATATATATATATATATATATATATATATATATATATATATATATATATATATATATATATATATATATATATATATAATTTATACAGTCTGAGTATCAATAAAATATTTGAGAATTATACAGTTCATATAGATAGATAGAGAATTTCTAACTTCTCTTTTTCTAAAATCAAGATTTTCACTTCAAGCTTGTCTGGGGGAAGTTGTGTATTCAAACTCAGTATGGGACAATTTGCACCGAAGTGTGAATGGTCATTTTCCTAGTAAAACCGGTTCCTCTTTGCATATACTTGATCTTCAAAGATTTATTACAGACAGTATGTCTGTTATCTCCACATGGGGTCATTACCTGATAACTTGTATTACATAGAAGAAAGATCCTCTGTTAAAGTGACATCCTGAGTTTCCCAAATGTCTATTTCTTTGTTCTACAAATCTGTGTTTCAGAACAAGAGGGGGTCACAGCAGGCAGTCTGTCTGTGAAGTGCAATTTACTGTAATAATTTGAGCTTCATATATGATATTTATTTTTATATATATATATATGTGTATATATATATATATATATATATATATATATATTTGTGCATATAGCTTCCAATTATATCTCACCTTTTACATGACAGGGTATGTGCTCCATGCTCTTCCTTGTTCTTATGTTGTCCTTTATTATTTCCAGCACAATTATTGTTGAACTGTCTCTTGTGTTTTCATTGAAATCTTGACCAGTTGTAAACCTTATTGTTAGCATAATCCTCCCAGTTTCTATTAAACTTATTGCCCTTTCTTATTGCAAGTTCTTCATCCTCTTTTTTAATTTTTACCTTGAGATTGTTTTTAAAACATCTATAATTGGCATCCGTTTTTATTGTCTTTAGGTCAGATTTCACATTCGCAATACGCTCCTTCAGCTTATCCCCAGTAATTATTTGTCTTTGTTGCTAAAGGAGGTAGGCAGAGAACGTGCTCTGAAGAAAATTGATTTAAGTCCTTTAATCGGTTGTTTCCCTGCAAGATCCTCTGCAGATCCTCTTGCAAGAGATGTGTTGAAAGTTAGATCCTGGATGTTGGGGAGAATCTTCCCTAGCCTCCTTCCAGTGTATGTCTGCTAACACCCCTCTGGCAACCGGTGTAAGCTTACACTGCTTTCCTTCATGTCCCAGGTCCCTGTCAGATGGAAGATCTTGCTGTCAGACCTGGAAGTTTTCTGTGCCTGTACCACAACAGGGGATATCCCCCTAATATTCTCTAATGGCTTGTTGCCTAGTTATGGGAAAAATCTTTGTGTCTAAGGCCAAATATGATTATGATGTACATGTCCTTATCTAAAGGGGTAAGGAATACTATTAAAGCGTGCCTGATAGTGGGGGTGGGCAGATTTATGTGCAGATGTCACCTTTAATATACACTTCTAGAAGGAGCTGAATGGGTGGATGAGGTACTTATCGGTGGCGGTGGCCTCCTAATAAAATGAGGTGAAGCCTGCACGCACCCAACTTTGGACTGCTTGCCAGCTCAACATTTTAGGGCTGTAGGCCTTTATTGGGATCGGATCATTTTTGGCATTGAGTGAGTAATGCCTAATATGCAGCCAACATCTACTTCAGGATCAGTTTCCTCAGTGTGTGTGCGCTGCTAAATCTCTGTGCTAGTTAACCCATTCCCATGTGTATAGGGGCTAGTAGCATTCGTGTGGGCGTTCCTTGGCAGCATGGAGGCTCCTCTTTATGTCCGTCGTAGACTGAAGATTTAATGCAAGGTACCACAATTAATTTGGGGTACCTTGCATTCCCATTGGCTGAAATTTAAATCAGCCAATAGGATTAGAGCTACTGAAATTCTATTGGCTGTTCAAATTAGCCAATGATATTTCAGTAGCTCTCATCTTATTGGCTGATTCCCAAATTTCAGCCAATAGGAATGCAAGGTACCCCAATAAATATGGGGTACCTTGCATTCATACTTCAGTGTGCAACAGACTATCGCATGAAGAGGAGGAGCCTTCACGCCACCGAGGACCACCGCCATTGAGGATCCAGGCATCGGGAACACAGCTCTGCATCTCTCCTCCATGCCACCTTTACTCCGGATGAAGATAGAAGATGATGGATCCGTCTGGAAGAAGACCTTCTCCGCTGGACTTCAGGAACAATGAGTACCTATTTGGGGCTTAGGTTTTATTTAAATTTTTTGGGTGTTTATTTTTTTAGATTAGGGTTTTTTTTGGGCTTGAAGAAGAAGAGCTGATTGCCCTTTTAAGGGCAGTAAAAGAGCTGAATGCCCTTTAAAGGTCAATGCCCATACAATTGCCCCTTTAGGGGCAATGGGTAGTTTAGTTTTTTTTTAGTGTTAGTTTTTTTATTTTGCGGGGTTTGGTGGGTGGGGTTTTTTTTTACTGTTAGGGGAGACTTAGTATTTTTTAGAGGTAAAAGAGCTGTTTAACTTAGGGCAATGCCCTACAAAAGGCCCTATAAAAGGGCTATTGGTAGTTTAGATTAGGTGGTGTTTTTATTTAGGGGGGGCTTTTTTATTTTCTTAGGGATTAGGTAGTTTAGTTTTTTTTTAGTGTTAGTTTTTTTTTATTTTGCGGGGTTTGGTGGGTGGGGTTTTTTTTACTGTTAGGGGAGACTTAGTATTTTTTAGAGGTAAAAGAGCTGTTTAACTTAGGGCAATGCCCTACAAAAGGCCCTATAAAAGGGCTATTGGTAGTTTAGATTAGGTGGTGTTTTTATTTAGGGGGGGCTTTTTTATTTTCTTAGGGATTAGGTATCATTAATATATTAGGGTTATTGCGATGTGGGGTTTGGCGGTTTAGGGGTTAATAGGTTAATTAAGGTTATTACAATGTGGTGGTTTAGGGGTTAATAGGTTAATTAGGTTTATTGTGATGTGGGGGTTGGTGGTTTAAGAGTTAATGTTAAATATGTTTATTGTGATGTGGGGGGTTGGCGGTTTAGGGGTTCATATTTTAATTATGTTATTTGCAGATTAAGGGTTAATTACTTTATTACTTTGCGATGTGGGGGTTGACGGTTTAGGTGTTTAATACTTTGTGCAGGAGGTTAGGATTTTTTTGTTATACTTTGTGCCGGCGGTTACGTGTTTTTATTTTTATTTCTTTTGGTCGGTTACATGTTTTTTAATTATTTTGTTCGGGCAGTCGCGTGGTTTTTTTTTTTTTTGTTTTGTTTTGTTTAAGGCTTCGGGTTTGCCTACGTTGCATCCAGGTGGATTCTTTTTTTTTTTTTTTTTTTTTATTGGTTTATTATGGACAGCTTGTGAGAGAGAAAAATGTAAGCCCAGAAGCAAAGCTTTAATAACATTTTGCTCTGCAAAATAAGGATTTAGATTATTTTATATTCTGCCATATATTATACACTGTTCAGAAAAAATGCAGAAAACATGCTATTTGAAAAAACACTATCCAAACTAAAGCTTTTAAATACAAAAACAAAACAATCATTTCCCATAATTTATTTTATTTAACAGTCTAAGTCTAAGTTTTCTGCCATCAGAAGTTCCAGTGCGATCTCAGGCGCAATAGGAAATTCAGGTATTTCTGTGGAGCTGTTTGTATAACGAACTTTGTAAGTAAAATACATGCAGACTTTGGATAGAACGTGGGAGGGAATCTCTCTGAAATTCACTTCATTTGTTTCATTTTCTGCAAATTGACCTGGGCCACTTAACATGGTTTTTATTGTTCCTGATGTCAGTGCATGTTCTCTTTTAACAATAAACTCATGGCCATCTGATGAAATCAGCTTTACGTACATAGCATCAGGGCCTTCACAGCCTCCATAAGTCTTCTCTTCCCCATCCATCTTTGTGGTGAAAAATAATTTGTTGATAATGAACAAACACTTCAGGCCGCAGGTCCCCACTGCCCCCGCAGCTCTCCCTGGCGACAGCAGCAACAATCCAGGTGGATTCTTTTGGCTGTGCGCGCCAACATTCTTTTGAGGATGCATGCGCAACTGGCGACACCGACGGACGCATTACAAACGCAATTATAGTATAGATTTGTACTTATTTTCTAACAGCTAAATTTAGAGTTCTGCGGCCAAAGGGGTGCGTTAGCTACGCATGCTTTTTTTCCCCCGCACCTTTTAAGTACCGCTGGTATTTAGAGTTCACAGAAGGGCTGCGTTAGGCTCCAAAAAAGGGAGCGTAGAGCATATTTAACGCCACTGCAACTCTCGATACCAGCGGTGCTTACGGATGCGGCCAGCTTCAAAAACGTGCTCGTGCACGATTCCCCCATAGAAAACAATGGGGCTGTTTGAGCTGAAAAAAAAACCTAACACCTGCAAAAAAGCAGCGTTCAGCTCCTAACTCAGCCCCATTGTTTCCTATGCGGAAACACTTCCTAAGTCTGCACCTAACACCCTAACATGTACCCCGAGTCTAAACACCCATAACCTTACATTTATTAACCCCTAATCTGCCGCCCCCGCTATCGCTAACCCCTGCATTTTATTATTAACCCCTAATCTGCCGCTCCGTACACCACCGCAAGCTACATTATAGCTATGTACCCCTAATCTGCTGCCCCTAACACCGCCGACCCCTATATTATATTTATTAACCCCTAATCTGCCGCCCCCGCTATCGCTGACCCCTGCATTTTATTATTAACCCCTAATCTGCCGCTCCGTACACCACCGCAAGCTACATTATAGCTATGTACCCCTAATCTGCTGCCCCTAACACCGCCAACCCCTATATTATATTTATTAACCCCTAATCTGCCGCCCCCAACGTCGCCTCCACCTACCTACAATAATTAACCCCTAATCTGCCGACCGGATCTCACCACTACTATAATAAATGTATTAACCCCTAAAGCTAAGTCTAACCCTAACACTAACACCCCCCTTACTTAAATATAATTTAAATCTAACAAAATAAATTAACTCTTATTAAATAAATTATTCCTATTTAAAACTAAATACTTACCTGTAAAATAAACCCTAATATAGCTACAATATAAATTTTAATTATATTGTAGCTATTTTAGGATTAATATTTATTTTACAGGCAACTTTGTAATTATTTTAACCAGGTACAATAGCTATTAAATAGTTAATAACTATTTAATAGTTACCTAGTTAAAATAATTACAAAATTACCTGTAAAATAAATCCTAACCTAAGTTAAAATTAAACCTAACACTACACTATCAATAAATAAATTAAATAAAATACCTACAATTACCTACAATTAAACCTAACACTACACTATCAATAAATTAATTAAATACAATACCTACAAATAAATACATTTAAATAAACTAACTAAAGTACAAAAAATAAAAAAGAACTAAGTTACAAAAAATAAAACAATATTTACAAACATTATAAAAATATTACAACAATTTTAAACTAATTACACCTACTCTAAGCCCCCTAATAAAATAACAAAGACCCCTAAAATAAAAAAATGCCCTGTTGTAATATTTTTATAATGTTTGTAAATATTTTTTTATTTTTTGTAACTTAGTTCTTTTTTATTTTTTGTACTTTAGTTAGTTTATTTAATTGTAGTTATTTGTAGGTATTGTATTTAATTAATTTATTGATAGTGTAGTGTTAGGTTTAATTGTAACTTAGGTTAGGATTTATTTTACAGGTAATTTTGTAATTATTTTAACTAGGTAACTATTAAATAGTTATTAACTATTTAATAGCTATTGTACCTGGTTAAAATAAATACAAAGTTGCCTGTAAAATAAATATTAATCCTAAAATAGCTATAATATGATTATAATTTATATTGTAGCTATATTAGGGTTTATTTTACAGGTAAGTATTTATCTTTAAATAGGAATAATTTATTTAATAAGAGTTAATTTATTTCGTTAGATTTAAATTATATTTAACTTAGGGGGGTGTTAGTGTTAGGGTTAGACTTAGCTTTAGGGGTTAATCCATTTATTAGAGTAGCGGCGAGATTCGGTCGGCAGATTAGGGGTTAATAATTGAAGTTAGGTGTCGGCGATGTTAAGGAGGGCAGATGAGGGGTTAATACTATTTATTTTAGGGTTATTGAGGCGGATTAGGGGTTAATAACTTTATTATAATAGCGGCGCGGTCCGGTCGGCAGATTAGGGGTTAATAAGTGTAGGCAGGTGGAGGCGATGTTGAGGGGGGCAGATTAGGGGTTAATAAATATAATATAGGGGTCGGCGGTGTTAGGGGCAGCAGTTTAGGGGTACATAAGTATAACGTAGCTTGCGGCGGCGTGCTGACGGCAGATTAGGGGTTAAAAAATTTAATTAGAGTGGCGGCGATGTGGGGGGACCTCGGTTTAGGGGTACATAGGTAGTTTATGGGTGTTAGTGTACTTTAGAGCACAGTAGTTAAGAGCTTTATAAACCGGCGTTAGCCCAGAAAGCTCTTAACTACTGACTTTTTTCTGCGGCTGGAGTTTTGTCGTTAGATTTCTAACGCTCACTTCAGCCAGGACTCTAAATACCGGCGTTAGAAAGATCCCATTGAAAAGATAGGATACGCAAATGGCGTAGGGGGATCTGCGGTATGGAAAAGTTGCGGCTGCAAAGTGAGCGTTAGACCCTTTCCTGACTGACTCCAAATACCAGAGGGCGGTAAAAACCAGCGTTAGGAGCCTCTAACGCTGGTTTTGACGGCTACCGCCCAACTCTAAATCTAGCCGATAGAATTTAGTTAGAAGAGCTTTGTGGCTCAAATATTGGAATGCTGACATGGTATCTAAGTCTAGATTACTATCTATTTCTTTCCAAGGTAATAATTTATTTGGTTCTCAGCTGGATTCGATTATTTCAACTGTCATTGGGGGGGAAGGGAGTTTTTTGCCTCAGGATAAAAGAGGTAAATCTAAAGCTTCTAACCGTTTTCATTCCTTTCGACAAATTAAGGAACAGAAACCTAATCCTTCCCCCAAAGAGTCTGGTTCCAATTGGAAACCTTCTTCAAGTTGCAGTAAATCCAAACCATTTAAGAAACCAAAGCCAGCCCCCAAGTCTGCATAAAGGTGCGGCCCTCATTCCAGCTCAGCTGGTAGGGGGCAGATTAAGATTCTTCCAAGACATTTGAGCAGGTTCTGTCCAAAATCAATGGATTCAGAGTATTGTCTCTCAAGGATACTGAATAGAATTCAGAGTAAGACCTCCTGTGAGAAGATTTTTTCTCTCATGCATCCCAGCAAATCCAGTAAAGGCTCAGGCTTTTCTGAAGTGTGTTTCATACCTGGAGTTTTCAGGGGTAATCATACCAGTTCCGTTTCAGGAAAAGGGTCTGGGGTTTTATTCAAATCTATTCATTGTCCCAAAGAAAGAAAATTCAATCAGGCCAGTTCTGGATCTGAAAATTGTGAATCGTTTTGTAAGAGTTCCAACTTTCAAAATGGTGACTATAAGGACTATTCTGCCTTTTGTTCATCAAGGGCATTATATGTCCACAATAGACTTACAGGATGCATATCTTCATATTCTGATTCATCCAGACCACTATCAGTTTCTGAGATTCTCTTTTCTAGACAAGCATTACCAATTTGTCGCTCTTCCATTTGGCCTAGCGACAGCTCCAAGAATCTTTTCAAAGGCTCTCGGTGCCCTACTCTCTGTAATCAGGGAACGGGGTATTGCGGTGTTTCCTTATTTGGACGATATCTTGGTACTAGCTTAGTCTTTATATTCTGCAGAATCTCACACAAATCAACTAGTGTTGTTTCTTCAAAGACATGGTTGGATGATCAATTTACCAAAAAGTTCCTTGATTCTTCAGACAAGGCTCACCTTTTTTAGGTTTCCAAATAGATTCAGTGTCCATGACTCTGTCTCTAACAGACAAGAGACGATTAAAATTGGTTTCAGCTTGTTCGGAACCTTCAGTCTCAATCATTTCCTTCAGTAGCTATGTGCATGGAAGTTTTAGGTCTCATGACTGCAGCATCGGACGCGATCCCCTTTGCTCGTTTTCATATGTGACCTCTCCAGCTTTGTATGCTGAATCAATAGTGCAGGGATTATACAAAGATATCACAATTATTTTTACAATGTGACAAACAGAAAGAAACATTGATCTACATTCTTTAATAATGAACCTACCTCTAGAAAAAACCCTCTCAGTACTGACATTCACACTGTTGATCAGAGCACCAAGACTGAAGTGCCGTTACGTAGGCAGTTACCACTTTTCCCTTCCTCCGGTCTCAGAGTTCCATGGGCTCTGTAAATAGCGCATACTTTTTATAGACCAGTATGCTTATATTCTAGTCTGTTTCCCGTGCATCTGAAATAGAGGGTAAAGTCAGCCTAAAGCAGCTGTGCTCACACACATTAAAAACGTTAGCTGTAAAAGAGGTTATTGTGCTGTCAGTGGGGATAATTGCCCCCCTGGACCCGTCACTGGTTCTGTTCCACAGAAATATTTTCCAATTGTGGTGTTCATTTTGCAATAAACAGGATTACTGCAGGGAGCTCAATTGAATTAAAACATAGCTTTTATTAGAAGGTTATCATAAAATTACAAAAGGACTGGTAAAGCCCCCACGTCTGCAAACAGGCTGACTCGTCTTGGTTACATGCCGTAATCTTAGTTCATAAAAAAAAAACATTATAATCATCTTACTTAAAAAGCACTGTCTTAGCCATGATTAGAAAAGGATAAAAGGATCTTCTAACTATTGAGATGCTGGATTTAAATGCACACTAATGAGGTGTAGAAACATAATCAAATCTACATTGTGTAATGTTTGTGGGATATTTCCTTATAACAACAATCCTGGCCAGTAGTCTTCTTATCCCAGTGTTAAGTGGAAAGATAAGGAAAATCCCAGAACTAAGATTACTGGATAAAGGAATGAGGAAGGCAGAAACAAGAAGACAGTCTAAGCTTTGTGGGAGCCAAAGGGTTAAGCAAAGGATGATTACAGTACAGAGCATAGTTCAGCAACAGACGGGCAGTCCAATCTTTCTGGGTAATCAAAGGGTTACGCAAAAGGATATTCACAATGCAGAGCAGGGTTTAGCAACAGACAGGCAGTCCAATCTTTAATAATAACAAAGAAGCAAATAGAGCACCCAGGAGAGCACAGAGGCTAACCTATACTTGGGCAGAGATGAAGTATAGGAAAGTGCTTTAAATAGGTGCAGGTTCGCGCCTAAGAGAATGCACAGGTGTGCATACTGATAACACGGAGCGGCACTGCTGTACGCGGACAACAACCCCAGGTGGCCATGGCAATGGCCGGAGGAGCAGAGGCGGCAGACTAAAGCGGAGTAGAGGTGGAAGATCTGTTACACATTATTAGCCTTTGGCTGCCAATGTTGAAAACATTGGTAACAACAAAGTCATATACAAAATACTTGAACCCAGATCACAATGAATGAAAACCATAAACAAGCACTGGCATTTAAACACTGATTAACAGTGCGATTAACACACAATATAATTGCATCTATGTACCCTTACAACTGTTGTATATGCTGGGAAGTAAAAAATATGTCTAAAAGGTATTTGGGAGAAATATTGCTACCATAATAATACCACTTATAAATGATATATTGTTTGATATTGCAACACCTATTGCTTCTGTTCTGTATCTACCTATTGCTTTAAGGAGCATGGCCTATCTACTCAGGCCTATTTAAACTCCGCCTCTATCAATACTCTTTGCTTAGTATTTTGGTATTGATAGTGAACTAGCTTCCTAGCACTGTTGTACTGAAGCCTTACCCTGTGGTGCTAACTTAGCACCTTCAAGACCCTTTATCTTGAAGCTCTTCCTTGTCCTGTCTGTCTACAGTCTGCAGAGGTATACTTCATTCCCTCTCCAACCGGCTGTGAGCAGTCTTCTCAGCATCCCTGCTGTGTTCCAGAGCGGTTCCTGTCAGCTCTCACACTGCCAGTTCACATCGACCGCTGACGTCATCAGCTACAGCCGGACTTGCCTCTGTCTCTGTCTCACCAGCACACCGCTGCAGCATTGCTCCTGTTCCAGCCTGTTACATTTGATATACTCCTGGCTTCTCACTACATCACCTCTGGGAGCCCATTCAAGCCTGCTACTCAGTTTCACTTCTGGCTAGCTGAAACCAACTATCTCTTGAAAGGCTTACCGGACTGGCTTAACACTGGTTACTCTGTCATCTCTTCAGGGGCACAAGGAGTCTGATTCCAGCATCCTTCTAATTTTACCTAATCTATATCTGATGCTACAGGACTCTGGTAAAGCTTTACCTTTTTTACATATTTTTCTTCTGTTATGTGTGATCAGTCCACGGGTCATCATTACTTCTGGGATATAACTCCTCCCCAACAGGAAATGCAAGAGGATTCACCCAGCAGAGCTGATATAGCTCCTCCCCTCTACGTCAGTCCCAGTCATTCTCTTGCACCCAACGACTAGATAGGATGTGTGAGAGGACTATGGTGATTATACTTAGTTTTTATGACTTCAATCAAAAGTTTGTTATTTTACAATAGCACCGGAGCGTGTTATTACTTCTCTGGCAGAGTTTGAAGAAGAATCTACCAGAGTTTTTTACTATGATTTTAACCGGAGTAGTTAAGATCATATTGCTGTTCTCGGCCATCTGAGGGAGGTAAAGGCTTCAGATCAGGGGACAGCGGGCAGATGAATCTGCATTGAGGTATGTAGCAGTTTTTATTTTCTGAATGGAATTGATGAGAAAATCCTGCTATACCGTTATAATGACATGTATGTATACACTTCAGTATTCTGGGAATGGTATTTCACCGGAACTACTCTGTTAAAGGTCACTAATCCTTTTAATAAATATTATCATGTTAAACGTTTTTGCTGGAATGTAGAATCGTTTACATTGCTGAGGTACTGAGTGAATATATGTTTGGGCATTATTTTCCACTTGGCAGTTGTCTGCTTTAAATTGTGACAGTTTCGTTTCTCCTCACTGCTGTGTGTGAGAGGGAGGGGCCGTTTTTGGCGCTCTTTTGCTACGCATCAAAAATTTCCAGTCAGCTACTATTATATTTCTTGCATGATCCGGTTCACTGACAGATCTCAGGGGTCTTCAAACTTCTTTGAAGGGAGGTACATTCTCTCAGCAGAGCTGTGAGAATTTTATATTGACTGTGAATAAAAACGTTACTCTATAATTTTTTATGTAAAATTTAGTTATTGTTATTTACTAATGGGAACAAACCTTTGCTAAAAGTTGGGTTATTTTAAAGTCGATGCTATAACTGTTTTTCAGTTCATTATCTCAACTGTCATTTAATCGTTTAAGTACCTCTTTGAGGCACAGTACGTTTTTGCTAAAAAAGATTATAACCAGGTTGCAAGTTATTGCTAGTGTGTTAAACATGTCTGACTCAGAGGAAGATATCTGTGTCATTTGTTCCAATGCCAAGGTGGAGCCCAATAGAAATTTATGTACTAACTGTATTGATGCTACTTTAAATAAAAGTCAATCTGTACAATGTGAACAAATTTCACCAAACTGCGAGGGGAGAGTTATGCCGACTAACTCGCCTCACGCGGCAGTACCTGCATCTCCCGCCCGGGAGGTGCGTGATATTATGGCGCCTAATACATCTGGGCGGCCATTACAGATAACATTACATGATATGGCTACTGTTATGACTGAAGTTTTGTCTAAATTACCAGAACTAAGAGGCAAGCGTGATCACTCTGGGGTGAGAACAGAGTGCGCTGACAATACTAGGGCCATGTCTGATACTGCGTCACAGCTTGCAGAGCATGAGGACGGAGAGCTTCATTCTGTGGGTGACGGTTCTGATCCAAACAGATTGGATTCAGATATTTCAAATTTTAAATTTAAATTGGAGAACCTCCGTGTATTACTAGGGGAGGTCTTAGCAGCTCTCAATGATTGTAACACCGTTGCAATACCAGAGAAACTGTGTAGGTTGGATAAATACTTTGCGGTACCGGCGAGTACTGACGTTTTTCCTATACCTAAGAGATTAACTGAAATTGTTACTAAGGAGTGGGATAGACCCGGTGTGCCGTTCTCACCCCCTCCAATATTTAGAAAGATGTTTCCAATAGACGCCACCACTCGGGACTTATGGCAAACGGTCCCTAAGGTGGAGGGAGCAGTTTCTACTTTAGCTAAGCGTACCACTATCCCGGTGGAGGATAGCTGTGCTTTTTCAGATCCAATGGATAAAAAATTAGAGGGTTACTTTAAGAAAATGTTTGTTCAACAAGGTTTTATATTGCAACCCCTTGCATGTATCGCGCCGATTACGGCTGCGGCAGCATTTTGGATTGAGTCTCTGGAAGAGAACCTTAGTTCATCTACGCTAGACGATATTATGGACAGGCTTAGAGTCCTTAAACTAGCTAATTCATTCATTTCGGAGGCCGTAGTACATTTAACCAAACTTACGGCTAAGAACTCTGGATTCGCCATACAGGCACGTAGAGCACTGTTGCTAAAATCCTGGTCAGCTGATGTTACTTCTAAGTCCAAATTACTTAATATACCTTTCAAGGGGCAGTCTTTATTTGGGCCCGGTTTGAAAGAAATTATCGCTGACATTACAGGAGGTAAGGGCCACGCCCTACCTCAAGACAAAGCCAAAGCTAAGGCTAGACAGTCTAATTTTCGTCCCTTTCGGAATTTCAAAACAGGAGCAGCGTCAACCTCCACTGCACCAAAACAGGAAGGAGCTGTTGCTCGTTACAGGCAAGGCTGGAAACCTAACCAGTCCTGGAATAAGGGCAAACAGGCCAGGAAACCTGCTGCTGCCCCAAAGACAGCATGAATCGAGAGCCCCCGATCCGGGACCGGATCTAGTGGGGGGCAGACTTTCTCTCTTCGCCCAGGCCTGGGCAAGAGATGTTCAGGATCCCTGGGCGCTGGAGATCATATCTCAGGGATACCTTCTAGACTTCAAATTATCTCCACCAAAAGGGAGATTTCATCTGTCAAGGTTGTCAACAAACCAGATAAAGAAAGAAGCGTTTCTACGCTGTGTACAAGATCTGTTATTAATGGGAGTGATCCATCCAGTTCCACGGTCGGAACAAGGACAAGGGTTCTACTCAAACCTGTTTGTGGTTCCCAAAAAAGAGGGAACTTTCAGGCCAATCTTAGATTTAAAGATTCTAAACAAATTCCTAAGAGTTCCATCGTTCAAAATGGAAACTATTCGGACAATCTTACCTATGATCCAAAGGGGTCAGTACATGACCACAGTGGATTTAAAAGATGCTTACCTTCACATACCGATTCACAAAGATCATCAACGGTATCTACGGTTTGCCTTCCTAGACAGGCACTACCAGTTTGTAGCTCTTCCATTCGGATTGGCTACGGCCCCAAGAATCTTCACAAAGGTTCTGGGTGCCCTTCTAGCGGTACTAAGACCGCGAGGGATTTCGGTAGCTCCGTACCTAGACGACATTCTAATACAAGCTTCAAGCTTTCAAACTGCCAAGTCTCATACAGAGTTAGTTCTGGCATTTCTAAGGTCGCATGGATGGAAAGTGAACGAAAAGAAGAGTTCTCTTTTTCCTCTCACAAGAGTTCCATTCTTGGGGACTCTTATAGATTCTGTAGAAATGAAGATTTACCTGACAGAAGACAGGTTAACAAAGCTTCAAGATGCATGCCGTGTCCTTCATTCCATTCAACACCCGTCAGTAGCTCAATGCATGGAGGTGATCGGCTTAATGGTAGCGGCAATGGACATAGTACCTTTTGCACGCCTACACCTCAGACCGCTGCAATTGTGCATGCTAAGTCAGTGGAATGGGGATTACTCAGATTTGTCCCCTACCCTGAATCTGAATCAAGAGACCAGAAATTCTCTTCTATGGTGGCTTTATCGGCCACACCTGTCCAGGGGGATGCCATTCAGCAGGCCAGACTGGACAATCGTAACAACAGACGCCAGCCTGCTAGGTTGGGGCGCTGTCTGGAATTCTCTGAAGACTCAGGGATTATGGAATCAGGAGGAGAGTCTCCTTCCAATAAACATTCTGGAATTGAGGGCAGTTCTCAATGCCCTTCTGGCTTGGCCCCAATTAACAACTCAGGGGTTCATCAGGTTTCAGTCGGACAATATCACGACTGTAGCTTACATCAACCATCAGGGAGGGACAAGAAGCTCCCTAGCAATGATGGAAGTATCAAAGATAATTCGCTGGGCAGAGTCTCACTCTTGCCATCTGTCAGCAATCCACATCCCGGGAGTGGAGAACTGGGAGGCGGATTTCTTGAGTCGCCAGACTTTTCATCCGGGAGAGTGGGAACTTCATCCGGAGATCTTTGCCCAAATACTTCGACGTTGGGGCAAACCAGAGATAGATCTCATGGCGTCTCGCCAGAACGCCAAACTTCCTCACTACGGGTCCAGATCCAGGGATCCGGGAGCGGTTCTGATAGATGCTTTGACAGCACCTTGGAACTTCGGGATGGCTTATGTGTTTCCACCCTTCCCGCTGCTTCCTCGATTGATTGCGAAAATCAAACAGGAGAGAGCATCAGTGATTCTAATAGCGCCTGCATGGCCACGCAGGACTTGGTATGCAGATCTAGTGGACATGTCATCCTGTCCACCTTGGTCTCTACCTCTAAGACAGGACCTTCTGATACAGGGTCCATTCAAACATCAAAATCTAACTTCTCTGAAACTGACTGCTTGGAAATTGAACGCTTGATTTTATCAAAGCGTGGTTTTTCTGAGTCGGTTATTGATACCCTGATCCAGGCTAGGAAGCCTGTTACCAGAAAGATTTACCATAAAATATGGCGCAAATACCTATACTGGTGCGAATCCAAACGTTACTCCTGGAGTAAGGTTAGGATTCCTAGGATATTGTCTTTTCTACAAGAAGGTTTAGAAAAGGGTTTATCGGCTAGTTCTTTAAAGGGACAGATTTCAGCTCTGTCCATCTTGTTACACAGGCGTCTGTCAGAAAATCCAGACGTCCAGGCCTTTTGTCAGGCTTTAGCTAGGATCAAGCCTGTGTTTAAAGCCGTTGCTCCGCCATGGAGTTTAAACTTAGTTCTTAACGTTTTACAAGGTGTTCCATTTGAACCCCTTCATTCCATTGATATAAAATTGTTATCTTGGAAAGTTCTGTTTTTAATGGCTATTTCCTCGGCTCGAAGAGTCTCTGAGTTATCAGCATTACATTGTGATTCTCCTTATCTGATTTTTCACTCAGATAAGGTAGTTCTGCGTACTAAACCTGGGTTCTTACCTAAGGTAGTTACTAACAGGAATATCAATCAAGAGATTGTCGTTCCATCCTTGTGTCCAAATCCTTCTTCAAAGAAGGAACGTCTTCTACACAATCTGGATGTAGTTCGTGCCCTCAAGTTCTACTTGCAGGCAACTAAAGATTTTCGCCAAACTTCTTCCCTGTTTGTCGTTTATTCTGGACAGAGGAGAGGTCAAAAAGCTTCTACTACCTCTCTCTCGTTTTGGCTTCGTAGCATAATACGTTTAGCCTATGAGACTGCTGGACAGCAGCCTCCTGAAAGAATTACAGCTCACTCCACTAGAGCTGTGGCTTCCACTTGGGCCTTTAAGAATGAGGCCTCTGTTGAACAGATTTGCAAGGCTGCAACTTGGTCTTCGCTTCATACTTTTTCCAAATTTTACAAATTTGACACTTTTGCTTCTTCGGAGGCTATTTTTGGGAGAAAGGTTCTTCAGGCAGTGGTTCCTTCTGTATAATGAGCCTGCCTATCCCTCCCGTCATCCGTGTACTTTTGCTTTGGTATTGGTATCCCAGAAGTAATGATGACCCGTGGACTGATCACACATAACAGAAGAAAACATAATTTATGCTTACCTGATAAATTCCTTTCTTCTGTTGTGTGATCAGTCCACGGCCCGCCCTGTTTTTAAGGCAGGTAAATATCTTTTAAATTATACTCCAGTCACCACTTCACCCTTGGTTACTCCTTTCTCGTTGATTCTTGGTCGAATGACTGGGACTGACGTAGAGGGGAGGAGCTATATCAGCTCTGCTGGGTGAATCCTCTTGCATTTCCTGTTGGGGAGGAGTTATATCCCAGAAGTAATGATGACCCGTGGACTGATCACACAACAGAAGAAAGGAATTTATCAGGTAAGCATAAATTATGTTATTCATGTCCACAATATCAGGATATAAACTTTAACCTGTTAGTTTATCTGTTTAGTTAAATACCTGATATAGTGGTATATTAATACTGTGAGCCTAGTTAAATGCATTATAAGTTATATTGTTTTTTGTGTGTTTACTGTCACATATATAAGTTTGAATTTGGCTTCACTTGTTTCTCTTACTTAAGTTCAGCAACTGAGATCCACTCATCAAATTATATCACCTGATATTCTGTTGTTAGAAGGAATTACTAAAACAGGCTAATACATCATAATACTAAGCCTAGAAAATATGTATCCAGCTGAGCTTGTTAATCACGTTGCCACACTGTCCCAAAGGGTGGATACTTTGAATTTGGCAGTCAGGGAAGTACAGTTTTAGAATCAAAACCTTAAGTCTTACATCAGAGACATTCTAGCAACTAAACTGACCCCTAGTGAACATTCCCCAGAACCACAGGCATCCACACCCCCAGAAAAAAATTCTGGGAACAGTTCCCAGTATATGGATTTTAAAAACGCCTGCCTTCTCCTATTTGCTTTGAGACTAAAAACATATCTGACTGAACGTCCTAAAGTCTTAACCATCATGTCTTATTTGAGAGGTAAGCCCAGGGCCTGGGCTAACACCTATTTTGAATCGCAAAACCCCATCTTGGATTCATTAGACCTCTTTTTTGCAGCTATGTCTTCCCTGTACGAGGTCCCAAACAAATCACAGCAGAGAATGCTTTAAGGTCCCTGAAACAGACAAAACGTCCCTAGACTCATGTGGCAATGGACTTTATAGTAGAATTACCCATGTCATCAAATTGTAATACCATACTAGTGGTGGTGGACCTACTTACCAAAATAACTCACTTCATTCCTTGTTATAACCTCCCTATGGCACAAATTACTTGTCACCTCTTCATTACGAACATAGTCAGATTGCACGGGCCTCCTACTTTAATAACCACCGACCGCAGTTTAAGTCCAGGTTCTGGAAACACCTATGCACCTCTTTGAGGATTGGACATAGACTCAGCACCGCATACCACTCACAGACAAACGGACAAACTGAGAGGACTAATCAGTCCTTAGAACAGTATCCATGCTGTTGCAGTACTCACTTACAGGACGATTGGTTAGCCCAACTACCCTTAGCAGAATTCTGTTTTAATAATTCCGTCAACGCCTCTACTAAAATGTCGCCATTTTACGCTAATCTATGCTATCATCCAACATTCCACCTATTACCTCATGTGGATAGACCTTGTCCTCAGGTAAATGATGTCACCAACACGCTTGCCCAAACATTTTCCATTCTTCAGGAAAATATCAAGTTGGCTCAAGACTGACAGAAACATTATTACGACCTCAGACACAAGACCCCTCCGAGTTATTCGGTTGGTGAATTAGTTTGGCTCTCCACCAAACACCTCAGACTCAGAACACCATCTTAAAAACTCAGTAAGCTTTTTATAGGACCTTTTTGCATCACCAGAATTTCAAATCCCAACACTGTTACCCTGCAGTTTACCGTCCACCTAAAAAATACATTCTACTTTCCACGTTTCCTTGGTAAAACCCTGTACGTCTAATGCTAATTCACTCCCCCTGCAGTAGGACTCCTCTCCCCCTCCGTTACCTGATGAGGAATACGAAGTTGCTAGCATTCTGGATTCCAGGCGTTGCCGAAGACAACTTCAATACCTGGTCCATTGGCTTGGATTTGGTCACCAGGATGACTCTTGGGAACCATCGACCAACCCCAATGCCCCCTGACTAGTTTCCCTATTTCATCGCAGGCACCCCAACAGACCTTGTCCATTAACCTCACAATGGTTCCTTTGAGGGGGGATTGTCAGCGGTTCCTGTCAGCTCTCACGCTGCAAGTTCACATCGGCCGCTGACGTCATCAGCTACAGCCGGACTTGCCTCTGCCTTTGTATCACCAGCACACTGCAGCAGCATTGCTCCTGTTCCAGCCTGTTACATTTGGTATACTCCTGGCTTCTCACTACACCACCTCTGGGAGCCCATTCAAGCCTGCTACTCAATTCCACTTCTGGCTAGCTCGAACCAACTATCTCTGGAAAGGCTTACCGGACGGGCTCATCACTGGTTACTCTGTCATCTTTTCAGGGGCACAAGTAGTCTGATTCCAGCATCCTTCTCATATTACCTTATCTATCTCATGCTCCAGGACTCTGGTAAAGCTTTACCTTTTTTCCATATTTATTCATGTCCACAATATCAGGGTACTAAATTTAACCTGTTGGTTTATCTGTTTAGTTAAATATCTGATATAGTGGTATATTTATACTGTGAGCCTAGTTAAATGCATTATAAGTTATATTGTTTTTTTGTGTGTTCACTGTCACATATATGTTTGAATTTGGCTTCACTTGTTTCTCTTACTTAAAGGGACATAATACTCATATGCTAAATCACTTGAAACTGATGCAGTATAACTGTAAAAAGCTGACAGGAAAATATCACCTGAGCATCTCTATGTAAAAAAGGAAGATATATTACCTCACAATTTCCTCAGCTCAGCAGAGTAAGTTCTGTGTAAAAAGTTATACTCAGCTGCTCCCAGCTGCAGGTAAAAAAATTAAAAAAAATTAAGAAATGAACAGCAGCCAATCAGCATCAGCAGTGCTGAGGTCATGAACTCTTACTGTGATCTCATGAGATTTGACTTAACTCTCATGAGATTTCATAGTAAGCTTCCTTTACCTGATTGGTGAAATAATATGAGAGTGCACGATGCTAGTCCCTTCAGATGTCCCAGGACAAACACACTAAAATGCTGCTTAGAAATCCTTTACAATGGGAGGTGGCTACTGAGGAACTTTGGAGGTAAAATATCTTTCTTTTTTACATAGCGATGTTCAGGTGATATTTTCTAATCAGCTTTTTACAGCTATGCTGCATCACTTTCAAGTGTTTAAACATTTGGGTATTATGGCCCTTTAAGTTAAGCAACTGAGATCCACTCATCTAATTATATCACCTGTTATTCTATTGTTAGAAGGAATTACTAAGACAGGTTATTACAGATATAAACCATAAATATAAATCACAGTAATTATTAAAATCATATTTAGAGTTGAGCCCCATGGGCACCTGTGTTCTTAGTCAAAAAATCCAATACATATCTTTGTGGGATAGCAGCAACCTATCACTGCCTCTCTTCTGAGATTTTACTCTCTCTATGGCCATACATTTAAGTTAGGTCACTTAAGTGAAAAGCTAGTTGTCATTAAGGGGTTTAAAAAAATACTATTTTTCTAAATTTCTCTTCTAATAAGGTGACCAGACTCCCCTGTTTTGTAAGGACAGTCTTGAATTTGGGCTGTGTTTCCCTAATTATTTTTTTGTTAGGGACTGTCGTGAATTTGGACAGTCTGTGCCTAATTTTATAAAGGGCTAAGCTAAGCTGTTCTGTTGTCCTGAATTTGCTAGAATTAATTTTCTGTCCCTTGTGAGCGAGGCTCTGGTGATCTTGATAGCAGTGATCAAAGCCTTTCTACTTCTGCTATACAGAGACCATCTTTGCCAGGTACGGTGGGTACTTCTATACTATGTTATAACATGGTTTTACAAATTGCATAGCTATAGTTCATAATATTTAGTTCCTTGCTAAAAACTTTATAATTTGTTACATATGTATATGTAAATGTATCTGCCTTCTAAAGTTTTTTTTGCCATAATTTTTTGCCTGAACCCTATATGTCATATTTCATTTTCAAAAAAAGGGGGTTAAATAAACTAGCGCTTAAGAGTTAATATCCCTTGCCCTATTCTCCTACTATCTACTTCCCAGATAGAAAGGTGTATAAAGTGAAAAAGTTATGGAGATTAGGCGCTTAATCTGCAAAAGGGATAAAGGTGTGTATGGAGGTCGTTAGCTAAATATGTAGAAAAAACTGGACCTTGGACAGAATAAGTGAAAAATTCTTCTACAATTTATTTTCAAAATAAAAACATGATAATACCAAGATAAAATAAATCACAATCCCTAAGTGTTGCAACACTATATCGATCAATTCATAAAATTTCTAAAATTCAGATATACATTTGTTTCATACACAAATAAAAGGATTTATCTGCTCTTTTGTATCCTTTGTTCAAAGATTTTAGATAGAATGTATTCTTTTATTTCAACACAATTAATAATATTTGTCTCTATTTGATATTTTATATCTATATTTCATCAACTTTAAAATTACAAATATGTAGCAAAAACTAACAATTAGTTAAAACAATTTAAATGCAAGATTATAAATGGTGTCCCCACAATGGCTGTTTACTTATATTGGTTGTAATTTTGTGTATCTAAAAAGTTCATCAAAGCATTTGTAAGTAATTGGAGATAAATTACTGAGGGCTGTGTTCTTTATCCTTATATTTATGTTGTGATATATTACGGTTTCACAGTTACCTCTTTGTATCCTCAGTGAGCTTAATTTGTAGAAAAGGAATGTTCCAAACAGTGTTTAGGGGTGATTTTCTTACCCTCTCTTGTGAGCTGTTACTACTCACGGCTTCCCAGCGGTTCCTATGTGTCCTCAGTTTGACTCTCAGACAAGGGGTTCCGGTAGGTAATTTTCTTTGTGTTACCTTGTCACTGGTCTTTGTAGAAGTGCTCTGATTACAGCACCAAACTGTAGACAATCCTTTTGTTTCTGTAACTTGCGCAAGTTAGCTTTTGTGTTTGTAGTTCCTCAATCTCCTGCACTTAA
The DNA here is from genome assembly GCF_027579735.1 of Bombina bombina. Lineage (NCBI taxonomy): Eukaryota > Metazoa > Chordata > Amphibia > Anura > Bombinatoridae > Bombina > Bombina bombina. The sequence continues at coordinate 783,739,810 of NC_069502.1, read as the reverse complement.
GTACTTCTGTACGCAGGAAAAAAACAGGCTTTTTCTTTCTTGGTGTTCACACAGATATCAACATGTTTCGCCAGCAACCCTGGCTTTATCAAGAATTTTTTTCTACATATTTAGCTAACGACCTCCATACACACCTTTATCCCTTTTGCAGATTAAGCGCCTAATCTCCATAACTTTTTCACATATTTCATTTTCAAGTCATGCAGAACAAAAAATTATGGGAATCTGTGTGCAAAACCATAAAGATGAGTAAGATAGATAAACTAAGTATGTAAAAATAGGAACAACAATAGACAGCGCAATAGAAATCAAGAGCACACGCGCTGAAACTATTTATCTAATATGACACTCAAATGTAAAAAATATAAGTTATCGTCAAATGATCCAAATTAAGAACAATTAACAATTGCTAACTATCGCTGGAAAAAACTGTATAAATTTTTTTTTGATAGACAAATGTATGAAATTAATTACAATATAAAACTCATTACAATATACAACACTTGACTCGGTCCCCAAGTGCAAAAATGACAAGTGTATGCAGAATTGCAAGTGTATAGAAGATTTGTACACTTAACTTAGTCCCAATCTTGAAAGTGGCCAAAAAGTCCTAGTAAAAGGGTGCTGGTTTGAATAAACTCCAGATAAAATTGTACTTGTGTGAATCTTGTCCGGAGCAGCTGATCATTCACGGGGCTCCAGCTGTGTTTGTCCCGAGGCGGCAAGCTTTACAAAGAAGGAAGAAAGAAACACAGCGTATCCGCGATTCACAGTAGCATTTTATTCTTTTAGCCAATAACACATAAAAAATCACACTTACAAGATAGCAGTGTCAAAGAAGCATTTAGCCCACTGGCTTGATGGTAACATCTGCTGTACTCCTTGAGGGGATCACGAAGACGCCGACCTGCAGCACCCGGTATTTCACTCCTCTCCACAGCCAAATCTAGCAAACTTTTTCATTGTTAGATATAGTCCTAGTGTTTTTGTAGGTACCTTTTCCCTACGCATTTCCTCTGCACACAGGCAGACTTTCTCAAGGGATATTACAACATCAAATAATTCTACCTGTACCTAGGACTAATTTAAATATTCACCTTCCGTGACGTAAAATGGGAATGTCCTTCTATATACCGTATTCCCTATATAAAATGATCTTAAATCAAAATGCTTAGATTAGATGGACATTCTATATATTGTTCCACTACTACAAATATATCAACATTCAGATTCATAATTTAAACTTGCACAAATTCCACAAAAGCATATTACAAAATATAAACATTTTAAAAACATGAGATAATTATAACAAATTATAAAAAACATGAACTAATTTTAAAACATGAACTAATTTAAAAAAAACATGAACTTTTTTTTAAATTCATGAATTTTTTTAAAAGACCTATTGCATAAAATAAAACAACATAACTTACAATAATATGGTCCTTGCCCTAACGTAACATTCAAATAAAATGAGATCCTATAGTACCTAATCAGGATTCCCATATTATTTACAATACATGCTAATAGTAATAGTGGTACTGATAATATTATACATAGCAATAAGAGTAAAAGCATGAATTAGAACTGAATTAGAACAATTAATTAATTTATTAGAAGAGGGGAGCTATTCTATATGTTGATGATTATTTAATCCTATTTATGATTAGCTTTATTCAATACATTAATTCATAACATTAATTCATAAAGGCCTGAAGGTCAATATCTATGTTCAGACCTTTTGGTTCCAAACATTCCAAGCGGTGGATCCACTTGGTTTCACATTTCCTAAGTAATAAAAGCCTTCTATTTGTGCAGGGTCCTGGTTTAATCTGTTCTAAGACTCTAATAGTCAAATCACTGGAGTTTTTATTATGAATAGTGTTAAAATGACTTGAAACACTGTGTTTATCAAACCCTAATTTTATGTTTTTAACATGTTCATACCACCTTCTTTTTATGCTTCTTTTCGTACGGCCTACATATGTTTTCCCACATTTGCATAAAAGTTGGTATACTACATATGTAGACTGACATGTTGCTCTACATTCCAGTCTAAACTTTTTACTTTTATCATAGTTGCTGACTTCATTTCCTTTTATGATATGTTCACACATAATACAACCTTTCCTATGACATTTGTAAGTTCCTGCTTGTACTTGTAGCCAGTTAGATGAGGCAGCTAAGCTATTTTTATTCTTGTTACTTTTCAATTTTGATGTAGCTATTAGGCTTTTCAAATTTCTATTCTTTTTGGATACTACTTGAGGGTTATTTCCTATATAATTTTTCAAAATTGGATCACCACTTAATATTTCCCAGTGTTTTTTTTTTTAAATATTTTTGGCCATTTTAGCACCTTCATTATACGTGGTGATAAATTTAACTTGATTATTTTTATTATTACTCCTTATCCCACTCAAATCTCTAGGGATGGTACAACACTTTTCTTTTGTCACTTCTATTAATTCAATATTGTAACCTTTTTGTAATAGCTTATTTTCTAAGACTTTGGCCTCTTTCAGATAATCATCATCATACGTACAGTTCTTCCTAATACATCTAAACTGTCCGTATGGGATGTTTTCCTTCCAACTTTTTAAATGCCCACTTTTAGCATCCAAGAAACCATTTCTATCAGAGACTTTTCTAAAAAAAATTGTGGCCACCTTATTATCCCTAACAAACAATGTAATATCCAAGAAATAAAATTGTTTCCTTACTATTAGTATCTGTAAATGTGAGGTTGCAATTATTGTTGTTCATATATTCCAAAAATTTAACTGTTTCCTCTTTAGTTCCTTGCCATACTATTAAAATGTCATCTATATATCTATAGAATTTATATAGGTTATGGTGAAAAGGATTATTATTCCAAATATACTGGTTTTCATACTGGGCCATATAAATATTAGCATATGAGGGGGCCATGGTAGTACCCAGGGCCGTCCCTTGTATTTGCTTATAGAAGGGTCCTTCAAATTGAAAGTAATTATATTGAAGTACAAAATAAATGGCTTCTGCCAAAAAATCTACATGGGTATCCGGGATGTTCCACCCTTTACACATATCTCTAAATGCTGTATGTATGTGTAAAGGGTGGAATGTTAGGTTAATCCATAGTTTAATCACAGGTAAGTTTTTATTTATTTTAAGATAGTTATATTTTAAGTTTAAAGTTAGGGGGGTGTTAGGTTTATGTGTTAATAGTTTAATTTAGTGTGTTGCGATGTTGTGGAGCGTTTTAGGGGTTAATAGGTTTACTATAGTAGTTACGATGTGGGGGGCTTGCGGTTTAGGGGTTAATATGTTTATTATAGTAGTAGCAATGTGGGGGGCTGGTGGTTTAGAGGTTAATAGGTTTATTTAGGTGTCAGTGTTCGGGGGCAGCGGTTTAGGGGTTAATAGTTTTATTTAGTGTCTGATGTTGGGGCGGTGGGTTAGGGGTTAATAAATTTATTTAGGTGTTAGCAATGCGGGGAGCGGCAGTTTAGGGGTTAATCACTTTGTTTAGTGTCAGCAATGTTGGGGGCGGCAAATTAGGGGCATTTAGACTAGGGGTTTATGTTAGGTTTTTACATAACTTTCTTGTCTCCATAGACATCAATGGGGATTGCGTTATAGCGATCGCCATTCCGCGATCGCAGGTGTTAGTTTTTTTCTAACACTTTCTCTCCATTGATTTATATGGGAGAAAACATGCACGAGCACGTAAAGTCAGGCCTTGTCTTTTGTGCGGTATGGAGCTTAATACACCATATAGCACATCAAAAGGTGGTTTTTCTGTAAATTGTAATGGCAGCGATATGGAAAGTGCGATACCACTAATTTGTTTGCGTTATTTACGCACTGGGTTTAGCGCACAACTTGTAGTCTTGGTGAGTGTTTCTACTTCTGACACTAAATTATGTAAGGTTTATAATGCAGCATAAGCTGTGCTCGCTCTACTAAAGGATTTAAATATACAACTGCTGTGAGGATTTTAAAATCACTTGATACTACTAAGGCTGCAAAATACGGAGACTCCATTTATCTATAAAATAATTTTAACAGAATTGGTACCACCTCATCTTGCATAATTTCATATAATTCCACAGGAATATAATCTGGTCCAGGGGCTTTATTGTTCTTCATATTTTTAATAATCAATAAAATCTCTTCTGCAGTAATATCTCGGATTTGTTGCTGTAAATCCTACAAAGAGATTCTTGGAGGTATAACTATCTGCCATAATAGTTTTTTATTCTGCAAATTAATAAGATCAGGAAAATATACTTCCTGAAAATTATTTAAAGAAGGCCTTCCTAATTTAAGATGGTATTTTAAGTCTCTACTTCCTATTATTTAATAGCTATTATCTTATTTTTATTTTTATTAATATAACAAAATCTGTTTAAGGACAGACTTTGCTGCTTCCCAGAAGATTTCTGGTTTTGTAGATAGGCAGCATTATATTTAGTATAATCCATTTCCCAGATTTTTTATATCTAGGATACTAGAATTTATGTTGGACCCTTTCCAGGCCCATTAATAATTTAGCTTTCAGAGAGATTATTGAAGATCAGCAATATGTGTGTCTGTATCGATAGAGAGTACTCTTCTATTGAAAACAAATATATTTGAGATATTTATATGTTTTAGACTCACACTTAAAAGATCTCTGATCAGGATACTGTATGCGCCAAACATTATTTAGCTTTAATGTTGTACAGAACCTTCTAAATATTTTTGCTTCCCTATATCAATGTAGATTCCAAGTGAAATCTGTCCAGTTCTAGTTGTTAGGTCATATTAAAGTCACCGGACAATACTAAGTTTTTCCCAACACAAAAAACAACTTTATTTCTACTTTGTTTGGGGTGTATATTACATAGACACCATATTTTATTCTTCATCTCTAAATAAATATCTTAAATATCTAAATTTTGATGTAATATTTTGTATGTAAGGTTTTTTCTAAAAAGAAAAGCAACTTCACATTTCCTTTTAATACAAGGTGTGGCTATAATCTCCCCGACCCAACCACTCTTCAGTTTACAAATTTCAGAATCTTTCAGATGTGTCTCTTGCAGGAAGACAATATCTTTTTTATGTTGTCTTAAATTGACAGTCTAGTCCAAAAACACTTTCATGATTCAGATAGGGCGTGTAATTTTAAACAATTTTCCAATTTACTTTTATCACCAATTTTGCTTTGTGCTCTTGGTATTTTTAGTTGAAAGTTAAAGGGACATGGAACCCAAATTGTTTCTTTCATAAATTAGAAAGAGCATGCAATTTTAAACAACTTACTTATTTACTTCTATTATCTAATATACTTCATTCTCTTGATATTCTTTGCTAAAAAGCATATCTAGATAGTCTCAGTAGCTGCTGATTGGTAGCTGCACATAGATGCCTTGTGTGATTGGCTCACCCATGTGCATTGCTATTTCTTCAAAAAAGGATATCTAAAAAATAAAGCAAATAAGATAATATAAGTAAATTGGAATGTTGTTTAAAATTGTATTCTCTACCTGAATCATGAAATAAACATTTTGGGTTTAGTGTCCCTTTAAACCTAGGAGGTTCATATGCTAATTTCTTAGACCTTGAAGGCTGCCTCTTTCTGAATGCATTTTGACAGTCTTTCACCACTAGTGGGTGTTAGTTCATGTGTGTCATATAGATAACACTGTGCTCACTCACGCATGTGGAGTTACATAGATGCCAGCCCTAATTGGCTAAAATGCAAGTCTGTCTAAAGAACTGAAATAAGGGGGCAGTTTCCAGAAGCTTAGATTCAAGATAATCACAGAGGTAAAGGTGTATTAATATAACTGTGTTGGTTATGCAAAACTAGGGAATGGGAAATCAAGAGATTATTTATCTTTTACAAAAATAACAATTCTGGTGTAGACTGTCCCTTCAACTGTCTTATAAAAAACAGAGTCCACAGCACCAAGTCTTAAGAATAATCTTTGTCTTTTATTCCAGCATCATGGCACACAACAGCAACCATCAACGTTTCAGGTTATTCACCCTTAATCATGGTAATTGTTGCTGGTTGCTGTTGTGTGCCATGATGCTGGAATAAAAGACAAAGATTCTTAAGACTGGGTTTTTTTTACTTGAGGGGTGTTTGCAGTTGCCCCTATATCACTGGCACCAGGCACAGTGCTGTTTGTTATTTGGACTGTTGTTGTATCTTTAACTGTCTTATGATATTTTCTTTCTAAAGTGGTGATAGTCCACAAAAATTCTTCTGGGAATTCATCTCCTGGCCACCAGGAGGAGGCATAGACACCCCACAACAAAGCTTTAAGTGCCACTCCTACTTCCCTCTATATCCCAGTATTTCTTTGTCCCTTCAAAGAGAGAGGCATGAACAGAGGTGTTGAGAATTTCTTAAAGATTTACAGGAAATTAATCTAAGAATCTTTCCATCAATGGATAGTTCCTAGAAGAGAGGGAAATAGGAGAGTACTGGCTGTGCAATGTAAAGCTCTTCTGGGATGTTCTTTAGCAGCCTCCTGCCTGGCCATGAAGATGTACAGTACAGATGGGCTTTCTGCTGTATCCTCAGTGCTATCTTTGGTAAGAACAGTAGAGTGAGCATTGTGATAAATAAAACAAGGTAAATACTTTACATCAATAAGCATTAAAGGGACAGTCAAGTCCAAAAAAAAACTTTCATGATTTAAATAGGGCATGCGATTTTAAAGAACTTCCCAATTTACTTTTATCACCAAATTTGCTTTGTTCTCTTGGTATTAGTTGAAAGCTAAAACTAGGAGGTTCATATGCTAATTTCTTAGACCTTGAAGACTGCCTCTAATCTGAATAAATTTTGACCACTAGAGGGCATTAGTTCACATGTTTCATATAGATAACATTGAGCTAATGCACGTAAAGTGACCTAGGACTGAGCACTGATTGGCTAAACTGCATGTCTGTCAAAAGAACTGAAATAAGGGGGCAATCAGCAGAAGCTTAGATACAAGATAATTACAGAGGTAAAAAGTATATTAATATAACTGTGTTGCTTGTGCAAAACTGGGGAATGGGTAATAAAGGGATTATCTTTATTTTTAAACAACAAAAATTCTGGTGTTGACTGTCCCTTTAAAAATATAATACAAATAAAAATAAGCCACAGTGCATACAAAAAAAGGATATGTATTAGAGTCCAAACTAAAAAGCTGAACCAGGATGGGATAATTAATCAAATGCTTGATTGTAGAGGTTCAGGTAGTAATATAGAGGGGAGGAAAAGAAATACAATAGTGAAGTACATTAAGACCAGTGCATTCAGCCCATAAGGAAAGGTACGCACACTTAGAAGAGCTATAACTAAGCTCTTAATAATTTTGCAGTTATATATATAGCCCCAGGGCTCTCAAGGAAACTCCAATGATCCAGTATAAAGTGAGATACAATTTATTAAAACCAAGGACAATAAAACAGACTGTATCCTTCAGGAGTCAGTAAAGCATGTTTCTAACTGTTACGAGTGAACAGCCAGGTAAGCTAAAATTCTCAAAACAGTATGCCTTAAAGACCTGACAACTTGTAACACAAATGTCCGTATAAGTCCAAAAAATCTATCGTACGTTTCGCTGTTATATAACCAGCTTTTTCAAGGATATTGTCATTCAATGTGTGTAGCCTTTTTACATATCAAGTCTCATTAGGAAAAGTCCTCATTGGTATCAAGTCTTTTCCTGTTTTTTTTTTATTGCACCTCTTTGTACTGAGCGCGCACTCTCTGCAATTTTTAATATTGTCACTTCTTTTATGTCGGTGTCCCCTTAAGGTGTCCCACTATTAGCACGGTGCGTGCATTACATAGCTGGGAGTTGGAGAGAGTTCACTTGTTTTATTCTCCTGCGGTCCCAGTTATTTGGTTGGCTAAAAGCGCAGTGAGGTGTCTCATATCTAGGTGTAGGAGAGAGCTCTCTAAGAGTCCACAGCTCTTTTTTAAACCAGCGCACTGTGGGTATATTGTCTCAGAACGGATGGTAATATAGCTCCTCCCGCCATTTTTACTTTATTTAATTTCTTCTCCTCTATGGTACGGCGATCATGCTAGGGCAGATTTCTAATCACATTTTTACGCTAGTGTTAGGATTAAATTAAGCTCTTACTGATTGATGTATATTTTGTTATTCACTGCATAGTTTATATTACTGCAGGGTCTTAGATATTCACATCTCTGTGGTATTGCTTATTATATTTTTCACACTTTCATATTTGTAGTGCTACAGCACATCTTTATGATTTTTTCTTTGTTACTTGAACTGTTATCAAGCCTTATTATGGAACAGGCTAGGGCTACCAATTCTAGGTTAATCCCTTTTCTTACATTATAATGCAACACAGTATGAATCATCTAGAAAGTCATGTTTTTGGGTAACTCTCAAATTTGATAATGTAGAATAATTTCCTGTCTAAGAAATTTCTGTTTGCATCTGATTCTTACGTGTTCCCAGGACATAGCAAGTGTATTCATACTGGTGTATGGTTATTTTTGGGAAGATTCTAGTTTGCTGAGAAATAGTATTTTTTTTCTTGGAGACAGCTCATGGTATATCCTTCTACTACTGTGTTATATAGCTTAGCTTATTGAGAGTTGATTTTACCACAACTTAACATGGACTCTCAGCTTGGGTATTGTATCCCACATGTTATGAAGCTATGGACTCTCATCATTTAAGAAGGAAAACAGAATTTATACTTAACAATAAATTTATTACCTTCAGCTAATGTGAGTCCGTAGCCCCCACCAAATTTTTGTATATGGGTGACAGTTGTCATTTGCACCACATAACCCTGCTATCTTTCCTTCCTACCTTTTTTTCTGTCTCCTTTGCATGGCTATACGTAATCTGTAGAGGTAGAGGAGGTAAAGCTCTGTGAGGGTTCTTGACCTCCTGATAGGCTGCAATATATCCCACATGTTATAAAGCTATGGACTCTCATCAGCCGAAGGAAATAAATGTATTGGTAAGTATAAATTCTGTTTATGTAGATAAAGATTTTTACAGCTGTACGATGAAATATTATAATTATTTGCAAATTTAGTTACAAATAATTTGCTGCCAGCTACACTTGACCTAAAATGCAAGAGTTGATATGGTAGCCTTTTGTCCTAGAACGATTAGTCGTTGTGAATATTATGGTGAAAACAATTAACAAATATAATGTTTTATTTATAAATATATATAAAATATAAAAAGATAATTAATTGCTAACTGATACTACTAATTACAATCTACATCCCATCCATTTACCATTTGGTTATTCCTGCTGTGTTTATTTACAATTGTAAAACTTATTCTTCAATATTTTGTTCCAAAATATGCAAGAAAACCTGGAAAGCATATTTTCTATAAAATATCCAGTCATTATATGTTCAGTAGCCAAGAAATTATTTGAATAGAAAATAAACATTATAAATAGTAGAGATAGGAAATAGTAGAGACGGGGGAAAAAAAACAAATAACTGTTATTTTGATATTTTTAATAGCTGAGGGCCAGATTACGAGTGGAGCGCAAATCTTTGTGTGTGAGTGATAAGGGGTTTATTGCGGGGGTTTGCCCTCTTCGGCTTACTGCCCGTATTACAATTTGAAAGTAAACGCGCAATCACTATTTATGCTAGAATTATTTCTGTGACTTCAGAGCTCTGGTTAACTGTTTTAGAAACCTAAAAAAAAAACACATCAAAAATACATTACAAAGTATAGTTACACTCATAATAACACCATCAAAAATTATTTAAATATTACACACATAAGTTATAAAGGGCTCAAAGATATGAGATCTCAGGAGTAAGGAAAAAAAGGCAGACAAAGGGTTTTAAAATTGAGATGCATACATATACTTATCTAAAGATGGATATGTATATGTATGTGTGTGTGTATATATATATATTGTGTATATATATTGTGTGTGTGTATATATATATATATATATATATATATATATGTGTGTGTGTGTGTGTGTGTGCATGCATATGTGTATATATGTATTTACATACCTATATAAACACATTAATGCATATGTACACATGTATAGACATATATATATATGTGCAATGGAGCCCTTTGCAGTTAAGTAGATTGAAACATGTAAAAACATTTTTACATATTTATACAATATTAATTTTTAATAAAGTTTTTAACTATGTATTTACTATAAATATTTCACATTCCAATGTTCTGTAGACAGTAGAATATGTTCTAAGTATTTTTAAATATATATTCCTATAGGTATATATATATATATATATATATATATATATATATATATATATATATATATATATATATATAGTACAAAAATACCATCAGATATATGTAGAAATATTTATTTATGAATAAATAAAACATATTCTGCTATGTGCAGAACATTGGAATTATGAAATATAAATATTTTCATGTTGGGTTAGCACACATGAGAATATGCAATTAGGTTTGTGCAAGAGTGGTAGTTTTTTCCCCCAATGTTTTTCTCCGTTAACTTCTATGGGGGAATACGTGAACACACACGCAATATTCTAACTTTGGCTTTTTATGAGTTTACTTTCAACTCATAATACGAGCGCAACCTGACAAGTGCAAAAAGCTTACTTCTAGTGATCTTGAGAAAGCCACAGCAAGTGGTGAAACGCATTGATGGTCCTACTGCCTACTGCCCAACAAAAGGAATACATAGTGACCAAGGATTGCAAAGGATTGCATTGGCACTATTTTTCTTCATCCAAAACTACAGATACTCTCTGCGCAGAGTGGAAGCCGGATCTACTTTCAGGAGAAAAAATTGGCGTGTGACGTCAACGACTATCAGCGAGGCTGCAGCGTTACCTATGCCAGAAGGTGAGTGGAGGAGACATACCCACGAAGAGACCGAAAGGCATGCAGAGGTAAAGTAGCCGATATTGCCAATTATACACACGATCCAACTACGAACTATTACATCAAAATGAAACTGGGCACTTTATAAACTACAGAACTAAGAAATTATACAGGCACAAGGAACGTATATTTAAAGGAAAATACAATTGGGACTAGTCGTTTATTGAAACGATTCATATATATACACATATTTTTTACTTTTCTTCTCAAAGTGTGACTTTACTTTGTTTTGAGTGCAAACAGTCAAACCTTTTGTACCAAAATAATAAGGTGGATTGGTGATATATCAGCTATTCAGCTACTACCGCAACATAAAGAGTGGTGCACCACTATATTTCTAAACTTGCAAACAAGTTGTATATGTAAATCCCCAATTTTCTTTTAACTCTATGCAATAGCATTATTAAATTATTGAAATACTTGCCTTTACTCTTTAAGTTCTTAAATATTTAAGACTGGTCATAAAATTAGGATTTTACCTATGTGTTTATTGAAATAAATGTGTTTGTATTTTATAACAAATTTGCTTTATTGATTTCATAATATATTCAAACAACATTTGCCTATATCAGTGACACATTCCCTGCTGCTGTTTAGCAAAATCGAACCAATTCAGGATTTTACCTATGTGTTTATTTATTGAAATAAATGTGTTTGTATTTTATAACAAATTTGCTTTATTGATTTCATAATATATTCAAACAACATTTGCCTATATCAGTGTAATAATTTCTAATATTATAAAAATTTTTGCTTTCTAAAGCACAAAATAATTGCATAATTCATCGTAAATTTATTTAATAATAATTTGTGCAATAAACAATGAAGAATTTAAATTTTAGATAATGTTAGCTTTATATTGTCTAAAATTTGAGAGATATAAGTGGGTGCACTAACTTTTGTGCGCAAGTGATATCGGGTTTTTGTGCTCATATTGCAAGTTGAAAGTAAACACAATCGCATTTTACACTCATTGGGTTAGCACAACTGAAACCCTTACGTAAAGGGTAGTGCATTAAAAGCTCTCCTGGCTTGGCGTAGAGTACCTCCGGTCCTCCGGTCCTTAAATCAGTACTCAAATCCTCAGGTCCTCAGCATATATCTTATAACCAAAATTTAGTGCCCTGTGGGTGTCCTTAATGCACATTAACATTGATTCTCCAAAAATACCCAGACCGGCACCAAACTTAAGATAAAAGGAGCAACTTTATTAGAGATATTTTAAAAAGGATATAGACACACCAAATAAAACAGCAAAGTAGCCTACCAAACAGCTACAACATGTTAAAAGATAGAACGGCTACAACCTGGGCCCGATGACGTCACTGACGCGTTTCAGGTGTAAAACCCGTAGTCTAATAAATTTACTAGTTTGGTGCCGGTCTGGGTATTTTTGGAGAATCGACAACATAAATATATTGTAAATTATGGTTACACTCATAACTTCTTTTTTTTAATATTAACTGAATAATTTTTTATCATATAGATATTTTTTTTAATATATAGATAATTTTTTATCATATAAGAGTTAAAAGGTTTGTGTTTGACTGCAAAGGACTATATTGCAAATATACATACATACATATACATGTCTAAATGTGTGTATATATATACAGTCGTATGCAAAAGTTTAGGCACCCCTGTCAATTTCTATGATTTTCATTTATAAATAATTGGGTGTTTGGATCAGCAATTTCATTATGACTGGACACAGTAATATTTCAGTAGTGAAATGAGGTTTATTGGATTAACAGAAAATGTGATTAACAGCCCACAGACCACCTTCAAAGACCTACAACATCATCTTGCTGGTGTCACTGTCCATCATTCAACAATTCAGCGTATGGGAGAGTGAAGACTTTTCTGCACACACCACAAACAGAGTCACTTGAGGTATGCAAATGCACATTTGGACAAGCAAGCTTCATTTTGGAAGAAGGTGCTGTGGAATGATGAAATAAAGATTGAGTTATTTGGTCATAACAAGGTGCGTTATGCATGGCAGCAAAAGAACACAGCGTTCCAAGACAAACACCTGCTAGCCACAGTAAAATTTGGTGGATGTTCCATCATGCTGTGGGGCTGTGTGGCCAGTGCAGGTACTGTTGAGGGTCGCATGGATTCTACTCAATATCAGCAGATACTTGAGAATAATGTTGAGGAATCAGTCACAAAGTTGAAGTTATGCCAGAGCTGGATATTTCAACAAGACAATGACCCAAAACACTGCTCAAAATCTACTCTGGCATTTATGGAGAGGAAAAAGTACAATGTTCTGTAATGGCCATCCCAGGCCCCAGACCTGAATATCATTGAAAATCTGTAGGGTGATTTGAAGCAGGCTGTCCATGCTCTGCAACCATCAAACCTAACTGAACTGGAGATGTTTTGCAAGGTGGAATGGTCCAAAATACCTTCATCCAGAACCCAGGCACTCATTACAGGCTATAGGAAGCTTCTAGAGGCTGTTATTTCTGCTAAAGGAGGCTCTACAAAATATTGATGCAATATTTCTGTTGGGGTGCCCAAATTTATGCACCTGTCTAATTTCGTTTTGATGCATATTGCACATTTTCTGTTAATCCAATAACCTCATTTCACTACTGAAATATTACTGTGCCCTTCAGTTATTTGATAGATCAAAATGAATATATATATATATAATTATAAATAAAAATCATGGAAATTGTCAGGGGTGCCTAAGCTTTTGCATACAACTGTATATATGTGTGTGTGTGTTCATATGTATTTGTTTTCTACAGTATATTTACTGTACATATTTCAGATTCCAATGTTCTTCACATAGAAAAAATTTACTTTCTATTATGAAATATATATTTATATTTGCTAATGTTAATGTAAAATAGATATCTATATATATATATATATAGGAATAATTACATTATCCTGTATGTGACGATTATTGGAAGGTGAAAAATGACTACCTCCTGTCGGGTTAGCATGCAAGCGATGGGTTTTTTTTTCTTCCGCGCTCTCCATTGACTTCCATGGGAAGAATACGTTAACGCAAGTCCTTTGGTTAATGCATGTCAGGTTTCGCTTGCGCACAAACTTTTTAGTTTCAACTTGTAATAAATGCGCTACCCAAGGCACACAAATAGATTACTTCTAGAAAAGTTTACGCTCGAGCAAAGGTGCTAAATAGCACGCCACTTGTAATCTGGCCCTTAGCCAGGTGATCAGTAAAATCAGACGGGTGGTGCACACACTAAAAAGGCCCTAAGGAGAACACTGTATATGTTCCTTTGTATATACAGAAAATTAACAATTCTTAATATTTTGTATGATCAACATTTGTCTTAATGACAGGTTTAACTCATTCTATATGTTTGTGTAACATTTCGTAATCTATAATATTCCAGCACTTAATTAGAGCATCAAAGAGAGTGTCTAATCATGTTAGTGTGCTTCACACTTATCCTCCTAAATATGGTCAGTGACGTTTAGGCACAGGGATTGTGGAGGGAAAACCTGCAAATAGTTCTCTTCCATACAACTTTAAAGGGCCATGATACCCAAATGTTGAAACACTTGAAAGTGATGCAGCATAGCCGTAAAAAGCTGACTAGAAAATATCACCTGAACAAATCTCTGTAAAAAAGAAAGTTATTTTACCTCAAAAGTTCCTCAGTAGCCACATCCCATTGTAAAGGACTTTTAAGCAGATCAGTATGTCTGTAACAGGACAGCAAAAGGAGCGAGCATTCGCGCACACTCATATTATTTCCCTATTTAGTTTAACCCCTTAGTGACCAGAGCACTTTTCCATTTTCTGTCCGTTTGGGACCAAGGCTATTTTTACATTTTTGCGGTGTTTGTGTTTAGCTGTAATTTTCTTCTTACTCATTTACTGTACCCACACATATTATATACCGTTTTTCTCGCCATTAAATGGACTTTCTAAAGATACCATTATTTTCATCATATCTTATAATTTACTATAAATAAAATGATAAAATATGAGGAAAAATGGAAAAAAACACACTTTTTCTAACTTTGACCCCCAAAATCTGTTACATATCTAAAACCACCAAAAAACACCCATGCTAAATAGTTTCTAAATTTTGTCCTGAGTTTAGAAATACCCAATGTTTACATGTTCTTTGCTTTTTTTGCAAGTTATAGGGCCATAAATACAAGTAGCACTTTGCTATTTCCAAACCATTTTTTTCCAAAATTAGCGCTAGTTACATTAGAACACTGATATCTTTCAGGAATACCTGAATATCCCTTGACATTTATATATTTTTTTTTAGTAGACATCCCAAAGTATTGATCTAGGCCAATTTTGGTATATTTCATGCCACCATTTCACCGCCAAATGCGATCAAATACAAAAAATTGTTCACTTTTTCACAAATTTTTTCACAAACTTTAGGTTTCTCACTGAAATTATTTACAAACAACTTGTGCAATTATGGCATAAATGGTTGTAAATTCTTCTCTGGGATCCCCTTTGTTCAGAAATAGCACACATATATGGCTTTGGCGTTGCTTTTTGGTAATTAGAAGGCCGCTAAATGCCACTGCGCACCACAAGTGTATCATGCCCAGCAGTTAAGGGGTTAATTAGGGAGCTTTTAGGGAGCTTGTAGGGTTAATTTTAGCTTTAGTGTAGTGTAGTAGACAACCCCAAGTATTGATCTAGGCACATTTTGGTATATTTCATGCCACCATTTCACCGCCAAATGCGATCAAATTAAAAAAAAGTAAAATTTTTCACAATTTTAGGTTTCTCACTGAAATCATTTACAAACAGCTTGTGCAATTATGGCACAAATGGTTGTAAATGCTTGTCTGGGATCCCCTTTGTTCAGAAATAGCAGACATATATGACTTTGGCGTTGCTTTCTGGTAATTAGAAGGCCACTAAATCCTGTTGCGCCTCACACGTGTATTATGGCTAGCAGTGAAAGGGTTAATTAGGGAGTTTGTAGTGAGCTTGCAGGGTTAATTTTAGCTTTAGTGTAGAGATCAGCCTCCCATCTGACACATCCCACCCCCTGATCCCTCCCAAACAGCTCCCTTCCCTCCCCCACCCCACAATTGTCCCCGCCATCTTAAGTACTGGCAGAAAGTCTGCCAGTACTAAAAAAAAAGGGTTTTTAAAAAAAAATGAAATTTTTTTTTAGCATATTTACATATGCTACTGTGTAGGATCCCCCCCTTAGCCCCCAACCTCCCTGATCCCCCCCAAAACCGCTCTCTAACCCTCCCCTCTGCCTTATTGGGGGCCATCTTGGGTACTGGCAGCTGTCTGCCAGTACCCAGTTTACAATAAAAAGTGTTTTTTTTTTTCCTTTGTTTTTTTTTTTCTGTAGTGTAGCTTCCCCCCCCCCCCCACCCCCCACAGACAAACCCCCACCACCTTGCTGATTATTTTCATTTTCGATTTTTTTATCTTTTTATTGATATAATATTGGGCAGTGTAGCTTTTCCCACCCGCTCCCTCCCCGTGCACGCGCCCGCCCCCACCCTCCCGTGCACGCGCGCGCGCCCGTGCGCGCCCCCAGCCACCCCCGCCCACGATCCCGCCCCCCTTCACTTCCACAGGGCCATCGATGGCCGCCACCCGCCTCCCGGTCCGGCTCCCACCCACCAACACAGGGAGCAACCGATCTCCGGTGCAGAGAGGGCCACAGAGTGGCTCTCTCTGCACCGGATGGCTTAAAAATGTTATTGCAGGATGCCTCGATATCGAGGCATCACTGCAATAACCGGAAAGCAGCTGGAAGCGAGCAGGATCGCTTCCAGCTGCTTTCCACACTGAGGACGTGCAGGGTACGTTCTCAGGCATTAACTGCCTTTTTTCTGAGGACGTACCCTGCACGTCCTCAGTCGTTAAGGGGTTAAGGAAGTTTACTATGAAATCTCATGAGAGTTCAGTAAAAGAGTTCATGACCTCAGCACTGCTGATGCTGATTGGCTGCTGTTCATTTCTTCATTTTTTAATTTTTTTTTTACCTGCAGCTAAGCAACAGCTGAAGTATAACTTTTTACACAGAACTTACACTGCTGAGCTGAGGAAATTGTGGGGTAAAATATCTTCATTTTTTTACATAGAGATGCTCAGGTGATATTTTCTTGTCAGCTTTTTACAGTTATACTGCATCAGTTTCAAGTGATTTAGCATATGAGTATTATGCCCCTTTAAGCCAGAATGGGTGTCAAATTAGAGTGGTAGTTCTCTTTGTTCAAAGTGTAGCTGGTCTTGCACAAATCACCAACTCCGGAATAGAAAAATAGCCCCACACCTGAATATTTCTTTCAAAATATTTAAGTGTAGGTTTTACACAGTATTGTGTTAGCCTTTCTTGTTGCCAGATCTTCACTTTGCTTTTACAACCAAACATTTAATTTTTTTAATTTTTCAAAAAACAGGATGTTTTTAAGTCTCAAATGTGAATTTTCTTTCTTTGTTCCACGCTACAACACATTTAGCCTTTCCTTTTTTATGAAGATGTGGCTCAGAGAGTGCTTCCATCCTATTAAAACCATTCATCTTTTGACTGAGCTTTTGCTTATTTGGGCAGGAAGTTCCTGGTTCAGCTGTGCTTGAATTGTGGATGCAGATGCTGTTCTATTCTATAATGCCATTGACTTGATAATCTGGTCTACTGATGGTGTGATCACCTTAGGTCTGCCTAATCTGGCTTTGGAGGAAAATGATTTGGTTTCAGAATATCTTTTCAATACAATTCTTTTCAGCCCCTGTTCAAAATAGTTTTACAACACTCAGAAGAATGACTTGTGCTTGAATTGCTTCACTTAAACTTCTTTGACGTGATTACAAAAAGGTATTTCAACTAATGTCCTTTTTCAGAGGCCCTAATAGGAGCACTAGAAGAACTACTAGCAGGACCATTATTTAATTATCAGCTGTTAATTGTTGAAAGGCAAATACAACTCACATGTGTGCTACTATGTTACCCTTTTTGAAATTTATGTTTTATAAACTTTATAAGCAAAATAGTGAGTGAAGAGGATATTTATATAAATGGCAGTGAGATAAAAACAAATGTATTTGTCTTATGTTAAATAATGCATTCTTAATAAATAAGTATCAACTGAATACAATATTTTACTACTTTTAAAAAAACAATCAAATAAAACAAGCTAGGGGTGGTCGACTCAGACTTTTTGGTAGGGCAGTTTCAAGAAAATTTATGTTGAAATTCTAAAATGAGCTCCCCCACCAAAAAAAAATAAAAAATCTAAAGAGTAGCTGTCCATCTCTCACTGTCATTTATTTTTAAATTAAGCACCTCTTGAGGTACCTAAAGACACAAAACAAGCACACACACACAGGCACCCATAGACATCCACATGCGCACACACAAGGCACCCATAAAGATCTACATGCACCGACACACACAGGCACCAATAGACATCCACATGCACACACAAGGCACCCATAAACATCTGCATGCACCGACACACACAGGCAGTAATATACATCCACATGCACACACAAGGCGCCCATAGACATCTGCATCCAACAACACACATAGCTATCCTTAGATGCTCACAGTCAAACATCCACAGCTCTTTAATTAGAGTAAAATGGTGGTGGGGTTAATATCTGTTTTCAAACTGGAATTCCTAGTCACCTTCTTCACATTACGCTTTACTCTGGGATTTTACTTTAACACAGGTACAGCAACGCAGAAAACATGCCCCCTAAATAAATATAATATTTTATAAATGGCCACATTAAACAATACAAGTATGACAAATATATAAATGTTGTTGCGCCCCAATCAAATCAACCATTTGGACAGCTATACAAAGAAAATATTGAAGGAAGAAGTGATCTCTGCAATGCCTAGACCCTTCCAACACAGACAAATCAGTTTTTTTAGATATTAGTAATTTCTTCCTTCCCTAAAAATATGTTAAGGGTAGTATTGTAGTAGTGATTGTACTTTTATACATTTTTTTCATACATTCTTCTAGCAAAAATAATAATAAATAACCCTTTATGTAACTTACATGCATAAATCTGTCCACTTTCTATGTTGAATACCTTATACTACTTTATTTTGAAGCCAATGCACTATAGAACTATCACCATATACTACAAAATATTCTGTTGATTAACCCCTTCAGCTTCATCCAGTAGGTCTTAGACCTAGGCACCCATCCTTCGCTGCCAAAACTGGACATAAGAGAGCAGATTTAGTGTCCCATGTAATGCACTCCAGCCTCATGTACCAGCCATATAATCACTAAAAAGTACAAGTCTGTCTGATATGATTCTGCCTTTTGCAATATAAACATCACCAGACAGCCTTCAAATTCAGCTCTCTATTCACTCGTGTGTGTGTGTGTTTCAAGTCCCTCACAAGGAAAGAACAGCCTACTGCCCAACCTCTCTCACAGACCAAGCAAACTGCAGCTTGGTGTGACTGTACCCACTGCATAAACCTCTGCCAACAGTCATACTTCTAATGCAGATATGGAGTAGTTACAATATAAGTATTTATGTTGTAACTACTCCATATCCGCATTAGAAGTATTGCTAGAAGACAATTTATTTTAAAGCTGTTTTTTTATTTATATCTTAATAATTTTATAGTCACAATAAGTGTATTTCTAATGTGATTTCATTTTAAAATTGTATTTTGATGCAATCTTAAAATAAATATTCATTCAAGCACAATATGAACTTTGTAATTTGTTGTAGGAAATATTATCCTTAACAAAGTGTTTTGTCTTTATGTTCTCTTTATCTTAGCTTGTACCTCCTTTTAAACCTCAAGTATCATCAGAAACAGATACTAGATATTTTGATGAAGAATTTACAGCTCAAACCATAACAATAACGCCACCTGAAAAATGTAAGTATTGCTTTAAGAATGTTTATAATAATCCTAACTATATAACAGGACAGTCCAAATCCAATGCTCATGAACCACAAGCAGGTCAAATGTAAAGATCTTTTATTAAAAGGGAAATTCTAATGCAAAAAGATGCAGCTCCTGAGTGGGACTTTACCTATATGTTTAAATCCTTTGGCGGTGATCTAGCCTCACTAGTACAAAAATGACATGCACTAACAAATTATGTCATTTTGTTGTGCATTAGAATACCCCTAGTTAAAATAAGCCTGTAATAAATCTCTTCTACTCAAGCATGTTTTAAAGGGATACTAAACCCACATTTTTTTCTTTCATGATTCAGATAGGAGTAAATTAGAAAGTTGCTTAACATTGTATGCTCTATTATAAACTTTTTCTTTCGTTCTCTTGGTATCTTTATTTAAAAGCAGGAATCTAATCTTAGTAGCCGGACCATTTTTGGTTCAGCACCTGGGTAGTGCTTGCTGATTGGTGGCTAAATGTACCCACCAATCAGCAAGCGCTATCCAGGGTCTGAACCAAAAATGGGCCGGCTCCTTAGCTTAGATTCCTGCTTTTTCAAATAAAGATACCAAGAGAACAAATAAAAATTGATAATATGAGTAAATTAGAAAGTTGCTTAACATTGCATTAAAAAGGAAATGTCATCAATGTAAGAATGCACTGTACTGGATTTTCTACAGTTCAGTTGTGTTGCACTGTTTTTAGTGGGTATTGGGTTACTCTTTAAAGATTTAAGTTTAGGGTTTTTTTATATAGAGAACTTGTTTCATATTAATAATGAGGTAAAAAATATACTTTAAGATAAACAATTAGCATGATTTATATAGTGGACATAATTATATGTAACATGCTATCAGGCTAATAATATATGTTATTGTGTTATGTACAATACTTGCTACACAACCCATCTCTAATAACAGGAAAAAGTGGTAGTGCGTAAAAGACCCACATTTTTTTGTGGATCAAATATAGAAGATTGACTGAGCAGGGTGTGTGATTTAATAACTTCCTTAAAAGAGAAAGCAACCACACACAATGTAGGTTTGAATAAAACCTCCTTTAAAATATGAGGATACAACACCCAATACATACTTGTATGCTGTGTTGCAGCAATCAAGACCGATTAATAATATCAATTATATATGAAAGTAAAACATGGTATGGGCTCTCTGGTAAGTTGAACATAATGTAAATCCCAAATTAGGACTATAAAATATGTAATCAGGTGTAGAGAAGACCTTAGCTTCTGCAAGCCACCTATTTTTATTTCTTTTGTTTTTAAAATGTTGAGTATATTTTAATCAATGGCCAACTGAATTATAACCTTTTCCCTAGTGAAATTAGTCATTATTTCCTTTACAACATTTTTGAAATCTATTGCAACTTTGCCGCTTGAAACCGAGTGATCCAACTTCTTCACTATTTGAAGTATGCATTTACTAGAAACAACTGAAGCAAAGTTACATCATTGTTATGGAACAAAACCTGAGTGTTCTTTTTGGGGGGTTTTGGATTGCAAGTGGTGTATGATTAAGTGACTCAGAAAATAATTTTATTAACAGAAACTACAACAGTAAGCAGTAAACAGACAATGAGAAAATAGCTTCTCAGTGATGAATCAGCTGTTTACACAAAAAAGCTTGTTATCACACAGATAGGCGACCACAACACCTTGAAACTATGGAATAACAAATGGCACCAGACATGAACAGGCAAGAAGAGCGCTGCTCGTAGGAGTACCAGTTTCTCTAGAACATTCAATGATACATTAAGGAATATGTGAATTTTATGAAATATATAACAGTTTATATCTACATGTTGAATGAGCACAGTGAAGTTCTTTGTTCACTTCTTGGAATGTCAAAGGTCAAAAATTGAATTCTGAAGTTTTAACTTCTTTCTGCTCGAAGGAATTGTACATCTCTTTTATCTCTCCAATCATAATCCAGTGTAAATGTTGTCATTGTATGGATGGGAGGGAGGATAAGGCAACTGCACCTGCCTTTTAAGAATATATGTTATTTGGTTATTACATATGTTCACCCACAAGTGAGTAATCTTACATCAGGAGTATTCAGCTAATGTCCTTAAGGAGACCAGTCAAAGAAATATAGATCTCACTATAAAAGGAAAGTAGAATAATTGAGTTTGATCAACTCATCTGTTCTCACTAAGCAAGATTCTGAAATGTTTGTATTGTTGTGCCCTTCAAAGTATTGAGCTGCAACTTCCTGATATAAGTAATATTTTGAGTGGTATCGCTATGTTTATCAGTGCAGCTTAGTTCTTGCATGGCTCAAGTAATTGAGTCTTGTTCATTTCCCTTTCTCAATATGCATAATTAATGGGAAGCACTAGTTGTGTTGGAAAGCTTATGAAAGGCTTCCTTCACATAACCATTGGCCACTATCTCTACTATAGTTGGTGAGGCCAACTCAACACTTTCTTTCTCCTCATTTTAATACTTCTCTCTTCCCTTTAATTAATTTAAAGGTTTAAGGACACTCTGGGACTTTTTAAAGATTTTATGTGTATTATTGTATTTTATTTTATTTTTTAATTTCCGTTGTGTTTTCTTGTTTTTTTCAAAGACGTGCAAATTTCAATGACTGTTAATACTTCTGAGTGTTCATAGTCAATGCAAAGCTCCTTTTACATGCCAAACAGTTCCATGACATATTTCTTTATTTATATGGTAATAAGCTCAGAAAAAAGGACCCATGATGTACAGAGAGACAGCATAGGGAAAAAGATGCACAAAGATGTGCTTTTTTGTGTAGTCCACCTTTCCTGAACACCTCCACCACCATTGTCTCACTTTTTGTAAAGTGATTGAACACCCCATCTGCCTTAACCCATTTTTCCTTTTCAAACTGTCTTTGTGTGCACAGGAATTGCAGCAGATATTATAGAGGATACATTTCCACCTGATTTGGTAACTCCTGGTGAAGAGGACAAGGTATGATGTAAGCCCAAACCTATGTCCTTTATTCTGCTTGGTAGAATATTCAAGTGATCATGACATTGCTGTTTATTTAGATTGTTTATGAAACATTAGGTTTCTTCCATATCTTTTAAAATCTATGTAGCATGAGTCAGTCACCCTCCCAAAACACAAAGCAAAACTTAGCTATGCCATCTGATCCTATCATTTTCCTGATACAGGGGTGTAATACTACTTTATAAGCTTTTTGCAGAGTTTCAAATTCAAGGTTATTCAAATCCATTAGAAAACCAATGTGGATTTTGAGTGCCCTCACAATGGATAAACTCCACCTGTACTTTGCATTAATGAAATTGAGTGGCATTTTGCTCTGCATTCTTCATTTAAGTAGTTTTCTTTCAATAGTGAGAGTCCACGAGCCAGCCACCACACACAACAGCAGCAACACACCCCAAATATTAGTGCTTTAATCCCTCCCACTTTCCCATTATTCCTTAGTTGTTTTTTCTTGCCTCCAGCAAGGAGGATGGTTAGACCTGAAGTGCTGATCTATACTTTAATTGAAAGGGGTTCTCAAACTGATGTTAGACCTGAAATGCCCCTCAGAGAGCCGTAAATAGAACAGAGGGGTGTAAAGGAGTATATTGGCAGTGAGAGTAATTCTCCTTCAGGAGTTTGTCACTTGTCTGCCACAGGTGTTGCTGGGACTTGTCCTGCAGCATTCTCCTGTTGGTGTGTTGGAATACTCTTCCCTTAGAAATACTACACAAGATGGACTCCTCTACTGGAAGTAGGTCCCCTGCAGCTTCGTAAGCACGGTAGAGTGAGTGCCGACAGCTAACAAGGTACTTGCACTCACATAGTCCACACGCATTAATACATAAACATGATTCACATAGACTGGACATAGTTACATACACCATACAGTTTTAGGCACATACAGTTTTAGGCACTTTTGCACAATTACAGTAAAATTGAGGTACTGTCTCTTTAAATGTATTCCTGGTATTAAGTACATACCAGAGCTTTGTTCCTCTTTTCTTAGCAGGCTCTCAGATGATCAAGATTTTTTTTTGGAGATCATTTACAGAGGTTTCTCAACTTCCTTCTGTGCAAAAACGTTTTCCTGCCAAAACTGTGTTCTGTTTCTCTTATTCCTCACAGACAGTAGCCATCTTTGATGAAAGACTGCAGTTTCTCCTTAAAGTGGTAAGCACCCATAGTAACTACAGTTTTGCATACATTTATATTTAACCCTTTATTGACTCAAACTATAATTTCTTATATTTTAAAGTACAATTTTTTAATCTTAATGAGACGGCACCTATTTTTTTCTGATTCCCTAACAGGGACTTCAGTCTAACTCTTTGAAAAATTGAAGGTGTGGGAGACTATTCCAAAAAGATTTCCACTGTGACTAGGCAGACTAACATCCTTTTAGAGAACATTACCTCCTTTATTGTATCCTATGGACAGAGAAACTGTTAAGGTTTATTCAGGAGCTATATGTTTCATCCAGCTGTTACTGTAGTCTACATACCTGCAGATACTACAGTATTTTAAAGTACATTTTGTTTAATCTTAAAGAGACAGCACCTATTTTTTTCTGATTCCCTCACAGGGACTTCAGTCTAACTCTTTGAAAAATTGAAGGTGTGGGAGACTATTCCAAAGAGAGACAGTGCTATTTCCACTTTGACTAGGCAGACTAACATCCCTTTAGAGAACATTACCTCCTTTATTGTATCCTATGGATAGAAACACTTTTAAGGTTTATTCAGGAGCGATATGTTTCATCCAGCTGTTACTGTAGTCTACATACCTGCAAATACTACAGAATGGTGTGACAATATCTCTGCCCTTATTTCCCAAGAAGCTTAATTCCCAAGAAGCTGTTGCAATAACTTGCATAAATGTTGCTATGACTGTTCTGGTTAAAAGAGCCTTATGGCTAAAGTCATACTCTGCTGATAAAGGGCTAGTTTACACGCTAAATAATTTTTTCGCTCGCACTTAAACACAGCTAAAAGTAAGCTTTAAATGCGGGCGGGTTAGAGTGCATATTGTAGTGAATATTATCCTTATTATTATTATTATTTTTATTATTATTTCAGTAGTGTACCCACAAAGTGTATTATGTGTTTAGACACAATAAATATTATGGAACCCCTATATCATTCTGATAATGTAACTCAATATTTATATAATAGCGGTTACCAACTTTGCAGGGGCAATGTGTGCAATTTAATAACACTCTAAATTATATCATTTGCAAAGCATAATATATATATAAAACCTGAATCCTTTTAGTTCTGATTTGTCTATTAATTAAACTCAGACCTGATTAATAAGAAAACTTAGGCCTAGATTTAGAGTTGGGCGGTAGCCGTCAAAACCAGCGTTAGAGGGTCCTAACGCTGGTTTTTACCGCCCGCTGGTATTTGGAGTCAGTCAGGAAAGGGTCTAACGCTCACTTTGCAGCCGCGACTTTTCCATACCGCAGATCCCCCTACGCCATTTGCGTATCCTATCTTTTCAATGGGATCTTTCTAACGCCGGTATTTAGAGTCGTGGCTGAAGTGAGCGTTAGAAATCTAACGACAAAACTCCAGCCGCAGAAAAAAGTCAGTAGTTAAGAGCTTTCTGGGCTAACGCCGGTTTATAAAGCTCTTAACTACTGTGCTCTAAAGTACACTAACACCCATAAACTACCTATGTACCCCTAAACCGAGGTCCCCCCACATCGCCGCCACTCTATTAAAATTTTTTAACCCCTAATCTGCCGCTCCGTACACCGCCGCCAGCTACGTTATCCCTATGTACCCCTAATCTGCTGCCCCTAACATCGCCGACCCCTATATTATATTTATTAACCCCTAATCTGCCGCCCCCGCTATCGCTGACACCTGCATATTTTTTTAACCCCTAATCTGCCGCTCCGTACACCGCCGCCAGCTACATTATCCCTATGTACCCATAATCTGCTGCCCCTAACACCGCCGACCCCTATATTATATTTATTAACCCCTAATCTGCCGCCCCCAACGTCGCCGACACCTACCTACAATTGTTAACCCCTAATCTGCCGACCGGATCTCACCGCTACTATAATAAATGTATTAACCCCTAAAGCTAAGTCTAACCCTAACCCTAACACCCCCCTAAGTTAAATATAATTTAAATCTAACGAAATAAATTAACTCTTATTAAATAAATTATTCCTATTTAAAGCTAAATACTTACCTGTAAAATAAACCCTAATATAGCTACAATATAAATAATAATTATATTGTAGCTATTTTAGGATTAATATTTATTTTACAGGCAACTTTGTAATTATTTTAACCAGGTACAATAGCTATTAAATAGTTAATAACTATTAAATAGTTACCTAGTTAAAATAATTACAAAATTACCTGTAAAATAAATCCTAACCTATGTTACAATTAAACCTAACACTACACTATCAATAAATTAATTAAATACAATACCTACAATTATCTACAATTAAACCTAACACTACACTATCGATAAATAAATCAAATAAAATACCTACAAATAAATACAATGAAATAAACTAAAGTACAAAAAATAAAAAAAGCTAAGTTACAAAAAATAAAAAAATATTTACAAACATTAGAAAAATATTACAACAATTTTAAACTAATTACACCTACTCTAAGCCCCTAATAAAATAACAAAGACCCCCAAAATAAAAAAATGCCCTACCCTATTCTAAATTAAAAAAGTTCAAAGCTCTTTTACCTTACCAGCCCTGAAAAGGGCCCTTTGCGGGGCATGCCCCAAAGAATTCAGCTCTTTTGCCTGTAAAAAAAACACATACAATACCCCCCCCCCAACATTACAACCCACCACCCACATACCCCTAATCTAACCCAAACCCCCCTTAAATAAACCTAACACTAAGCCCCTGAAGATCTTCCTACCTTATCTTCACCTCGCCGGGTATCACACCGATCCGTCCTGGCTCCGATGTCTTGATCCAAGCCCAAGCGGGGGGCTGAAGATGTCCATGATCCGGCTGAAGTCTTCATCCAAGCGGGAGCTGAAGAGGTCCATGATCCGGCTGAAGTCTTCTATCAACGGCATCTTCAATCTTCTTTCTTCCGGAGCCATCATCTTCCAGCCGACGCGGATCCATCCTCTTCTACCGACGCCTACTCGCCGAATGACAGTTCCTTTAAATGACGTCATCCAAGATGGCGTCCGTCGAATTCCGATTGGCTGATAGGATTCTATCAGCCAATCGGAATTAAGGTAGGAAAATTCTGATTGGCTGATGGAATCAGCCAATCAGAATCAAGTTCAATCCGATTGGCTGATCCGATCAGCCAATCAGATTGAGCTCGCATTCTATTGGCTGTTCCGATCAGCCGGATCATGGACCTCTTCAGCTCCCGCATGGACATCTTCAGCCCCCCGCTTGGGCTTGGATCAAGACATCGGAGCCAGGACGGATCGGTGTGATACCCGGCGAGGTGAAGATAAGGTAGGAAGATCTTCAGGGGCTTAGTGTTAGGTTTATTTAAGGGGGGGTTGGGTTAGATTAGGGGTATGTGGGTGGTGGGTTGTAATGTTGGGGGGGTATTGTATGTGTTTTTTTTACAGGCAAAAGAGCTGAATTCTTTGGGGCATGCCCCGCAAAGGGCCCTTTTCAGGGCTGGTAAGGTAAAAGAGCTTTGAACTTTTTTAATTTAGAATAGGGTAGGGCATTTTTTTAATTTTGGTGGTGTAATTAGTTTAAAATTTTTGTAATATTTTTCTAATGTTTGTAAATATTTTTTTATTTTTGTAACTTAGCTTTTTTTATTTTTTGTACTTTAGTTAGTTTATTTCATTGTATTTATTTTTATGTATTTTATTTAATTTATTTATTGATAGTGTAGTGTTAGGTTTAATTGTATTTATTTGTAGGTATTTTATTTAATTTATTTATTGATAGTGTAGTGTTAGGTTTAATTGTAGATAATTGTAGGTATTGTATTTAATTTATTTATTGATAGTGTAGTGTTAGGTTTAATTGTAACTTAGGTTAGGGTTTATTTTACAGGTAATTTTGTAATTATTTTAACTAGGTAACTATTAAATAGTAAATAACTATTTAATAGCTATTGTACCTGGTTAAAATAAATACAAAGTTGCCTGTAAAATAAATATTAATCCTAAAATAGCTACAATATAATTATAATTTATATTGTAGCTATATTAGGATTTATTTTACAGGTAAGTATTTAGCTTTAAATAGGAATAATTTATATAATAAGAGTTAATTTATTTCGTTAGATTTAAATTATATTTAACTTAGGGGGGTGGTAGTGTTAGGGTTAGACTTAGCTTTAGGGTTTAATACATTTATTATAGTAGCGGTGTGGTCGGTCGGCAGATTAGGGGTTAATAATTGTAGGTAGCTGGCGGCGACGTTGTGGGGGGCAGATTAGGGGTTAATAAATATAATATAGGGGTCGGCGGTGTTAGGGGCAGCAGATTAGGGGTACATAGGTATAATGTAGGTTGTGGCGGTGTACGGAGCAGCAGATTAGGGGTTAATAATAATATGCAGGGGTCAGCGATAGCGGGGGCGGCAGATTAGGGGTTAATAAGTGTAAGGTTAGGGGTGTTTAGACTCGGGGTACATGTTAGAGTGTTAGGTGCAGACGTAGGAAGTGTTTCCCCATAGAAAACAATGGGGCTGCGTTAGGAGCTGAACGCTGCTTTTTTGCAGGTGTAAGGTTTTTTTTCAGCTCAAACAGCCCCATTGTTTTCTATGGGAGAATCGTGCACGAGCACGTTTTTGAAGCTGGCCGCGTCCGTAAGCAAGGCTGGTATCTAGAGTTGCAGTGGCGGTAAATATGCTCTATGCTCCCTTTTTTGGAGCCTAACGCAGCCATTCTGTGAACTCTAAATACCAGCGGTATTTAAAAGGTGCGGGGGGAAAAAAGCACGCGTAGCTAACGCACCCCTTTGGCCGCAGAACTCTAAATCTAGCCATTAGCTTATTAAAAGAATTAGAAATAATAAGCAATATTTGAATAAAGCAAATCAATAAGCATACATCATTACAATGATTTAATGATTATCAGGTTAAAACTAATGAAAACAATCACTAAATTGTTTTACTTGCAGTAGCTTGCATGTATAATAGAGAAACAGAAACTTTTGTTATTTAAATTCTCAGCATAGCTGGCAAGAATCAGGTAAACTAATAATTCTGGCAAACCATAAGAAAATGATATTATTACCAGATTTCTGATTGACCCAGTGTTATTGTCGACAGATAAGACCGGGTTAACAGGAATTACCAAACAAAAATATTTGTGACTATAAAGGGCAAACCAGAATTGATTAACTCACCTGATTCAATAATAAAACTTTGAATATAAATGTAAAGAGCATAAATCATATTAACAAAACTGTTTCATATAGGTTTGTTTCATACTTATCAACATTGTGGGATCCTTCACTGGGGTTCAGTGTAAAAAGACCCTCTTAGGTTACCCCTGGACCCTCTCTTGCCATTATCCTGACTTGTCTATCAGCTTAGCCTTCCATCTCCTCTGGATAGGGTGTGGTCATTATGCATGCTCAGTGTGGCCCCTTGTGCCATCTGCTTTTGTCCCCCTTCCCCTTTTGTGGGTGAGTGTGTATTTTATGGAAAATGCTTAACTCCACCCCAATTGATAAGGTTAGGTTCACATAAATGATTGGCTAACACTAATTATAGATTAATTAACATTTTTGTTAATAAGCTAAGATTTAGCAGATAGAATATTTTTCCCTCGGAAGATGGCACTCATCACTAAGCTATAACAGACAAATATGTATTTTATAAATATATTCTGAAAAACAAGTCGGTATCTCGATTTGACCGTTAACCAAGGTTGAACACCACTAATGTTTATAGAAAAAGAGACTTACTGGAACCATGTATGACAAACATGGGGATATGTGTGGATATTTATACCAATAATATGATGATAGGAATCATGCAGCTATGTTGGGGACCTTGAATATCATAGTAACTAAACATGGATTATTTTGATAAAGTACAAAAACTTCACAGTAAGCAATTATATACTGAGAAGCAGCACTAGCTAATAGCTACATATTAATACTGAAAAATAATATATATGTGTATGTGTACCTGAATATTTAAGGAAATACACATGCTCAATTGTACCTTATATTATATAGCACAGACATATGTGATTAATATGCAATATCAAAATGGTGAATTATACTGCACAATTGTCCTGACAGTATTATAAGTTGAAAGTAAATTATTTGTGCCAAAACAAAACCCAATGTGCACTAACAGCTGGACTTTGGATATCGCAAATGTCTCCTCATAGACTTCAATGGATCACTCTTTAAGAAAATAAACTAACACTTATTAAGCAGTGTGCTAACTAGACACCGCATTAGACCTACGGTGTTAGAGACCCGAAGGTAGCTATATATATTTTTCATTCCAATGTTCTTCACATAGAAGAAAATGTTCTTTTTATTTATATATAGTATTTAGCCGGTGGCCCAGCACTCCTTCCAGTCATATCCTCATTGAGACTATGTTAAAATGTATTGGTAAAGGAGGGCACTCACAAGACTTTTTTTAAATCACAGAACAGTGCAATTTTTATTTTCAAATGCGTTTAACTTTAAATAGAATGTCGACGTTTCAACCACATTATGGGCCTTCTTCAAGACAAATGTGATCTGAAAAAAACACAAAACATACAAATGGATTCTAAGTGAACAATATGACATAAAAATAAAAAAACACTAAACATTTATTAAAACTTCATTACAGCAGTGACACCCCTCCACCACAAAAAATAACACAATAGCTCAAACCTGAGCTCAACATTATAAAAACAAAAGAAAAAGAAAGAGGATAACTTTCTCTCACACAGTAGTCCTTTATACTGGTGTTTTTAAACCTCCTCATAGGTGCACAGGGCACAGCTATCAATATACAAAATTGTTCACGGCCGCTAGCAACCTAACATGTAAATCACCTACTCATGACGAACAAGTGCAAAACACCCATAGAACCAACACAAACAATCATTGAGTTTGAAAAAAAGGGGTTTGTCTGCATTGCCAGTAAATTATATATTTGCATAGCCCTAGAGAGCAATTGCCACCATTACATCAACACCTGCACTGCATTTAAATTGCTACCTCACACCACCTACGTGCATAGTAACCAATACACTGATGTGCTGACCAACACAAAATGTGGGTTATTATGCCTACCCCAATCATATTGGCTAATGTGCTTATACCTAGATAAAATAGCGCCTCATAGGACACACCATTACAATCCCCACCATACCAGAACCTATAAACCAAATAAGTAAAGGTAGACAAACTCCAAAGTACCACAAAATGAATATCTCATATGCAGCCAGCTAAAGCATGCGATCAAATAACCTTCGCTAAATCAGAGACTCACTATTTCAACCATAATTGCAAAACAGTCCTCTAACCTTTATGTGTCAACAGCTCAAACAATGGGATAAACACAAACGGCATTTCAGGTACTTACTAGTGCAATGCAGTGTACATCTACTCAAGACGGTGTACACGCTGAACTCCCAACAGAGCAACGACATTGATGTACCGGAAATGCCATATACCTGGCATTTAAATAGACCTGTCAACATGGACGGCAACCAATCATCAGGGTGTATAGATACACGCCCCCACATAGGAGAACCTGTCACGGACATAACCTGCACACACCCCCTTGGATAGATAGTCAAGCTGTGATAAACCTAATTCCAGTATTTAATAAAGATTAAACATATATCAAGGGTGGCCAATAGTAAGCCTCATCCGGGTACTTGAACTTAAAGGGACATGAAACCCAAATTTTTTCTTTCTTGATTCAGATAGAGAATACAATTTCAAACAACTTTCCAATTTACTTCTATTATTTAATGTGCTTCTTTCTCTTGTTATCCTTTGCTGAAATGTTTAGGCAAGTTCATGTGCAGCAGAGAACCTAGGGGTCTAGCTGCTGTTTGGTGGCGGCATATCTAAATTGATTGTCATTGGCTCACCCATGTGTTCAGTTAGAAACCAGTAGTGCATTGCTGCTCATTCAACAAAGCATACCAATAGAATAAAACAGATTAGATAATAGAAGTAAATTAGAAAGTTGTTTAAAATAGAATACTATTTTAAACAACTTTCTAATTTACTTCTATTATCTATGATTCAGATAGAGAATACTCTATCTGAATCATGAATTAAATTTTTTGGGTTTCATGTCTCTTTAATATGATACCTGAGAATACTAAATACAGATCTCCGTAAGTAACGTGAGCATCAGAAATCGACATCATATGATATGCACTGCAACAAACTATTAACACCCGTCTGTTAAGACAACAGCGAGATTACGATAACATGACAGACCAGAGGATTCAAGCACACCACAACCACCGTCGTTCATCTTTCATAACAAGCAGTAGTATACATAAAATAACTCAAATAGTCTTTCATGCAACCATGGTAGCACCATGTACTTACATGTACAGTACCATACACACTACCCATATTTATATACTGGCTGGACTTCCCAGCACAGTAGCGTTACTAGTAAATATGCCATATCACCACACATGTTCAACTATACTTGAGCCAAACCAATAGCAAATCCATCCAACATATTCACACCGATACAGCGTCACCTTACAACACTGGCTAACAGATTATACTAAAAGACTGAAACCTACCTGGCACGCTAGTGTTCTACAGTGAACCATGCAAGATCTCTAAATGTACAAGCTCACAAGAGTAGATACTACCTCTACTAGATAACGGACACGTGTATGGTCACACTCAGAATATGGGAATCAAACATAGACGTCAACTCGACTGGACATATAGACAGGGATATGACCCCACTCAAACAATGGTAATCAAACCAATGCAGCCCCACAATAGCCGATATAGCACATTATATCAAATGTGGCGTAGTTCTGAGGACCAATGCAGCCCCACAATAGCCGATATAACACATCACATCAAATGTAGCGCAGTACTAAGGACCAGGAGCATCATGCGCTAGGCATCGACCATAAACCAAAGGGACCACAATCAACTGTCATGCGTGCCACGACACAAGAGAAGGATAGATACAGAGGAGACACTAAGAAGCACCCAAAAAGAAAGAAAGAAATGAGACATATGACATATCAAGCAAAGCATAATCAGTGCTAATGGCTTGGCTCTCAATTCAACAGCCCATGCCATGACAGTACACATCAGAAAAACAGAGCATAATCTATGCTGGCATTCAGGCCGACAGGAGCGAGAGTGTCAAGCCTATATATCCAGAGTGCTTCACACTTCAGCAACTCCCGGTTCCTATTACCACCACATTTGAGGGGGGCCACTCTATCAATTAGCATGGCCCTGAGTGATGAAATGGAGTGTTGTTGTTCAAGGAAGTGCCTCGCCACAGGCTGATCCGAGTGTCCCTCTTTGAGGGCAGTTCTAATTGCACTCTTTTGATTGCCTATATAGTACCGTCCACACGGACAGGAAGTATACTACAAAGTCCGAAGTGCAGGTGAGCCGATTTCTAATCCAGTAAGATTTGGTTGATCCTGGATGGTGAAACTTCTCTCCTGTTAGAAGGGTGCTACAGGTCACACAGCTGCCACATTTGTAGCAGCCATTTTTCACTTTCTGGAGCCAAGTCTTTTCTCTCTTCCAGGGGTCAGTCTTCATTAGCAAGGATTTCAAGCTGCGGCCACTCTTGTGAACCAACCTTGGAGGTGACTTATCCTTTAAGGGTAGAGATCTATCACCACTAATCAAGGGCCAGTTTCTCTTGATAACTTCTCTCACTTTAGTGGTGGCAGGAGTATAACTTTTAATGAAGTAGATCGGGGGTTCGCACTCTTCATTCTTTTTTTTTTTTTTTTCTTTGTATGAGGACATTGAGATCATACTGTATCACTTCCTCAAGGGTTGTATCCCCTATTCAAAAACTTCACTCTCATTTCTTCGAGCTGCACCATTCTCTGATCCACTTCAGAGTTGTTGCGTATAACCCTCATGAACTGGGATTTTACAATCCCCTTTTTGAATTGTATTGGATGGTAACTGTCAAACTGTAACAAGGTGTTTCAGTAAGTATAGAGTATAGAGTCGTTTTTAAGTATTAATCATCATCACTCACTGATTTGTATATGCAAAAATCCAGGAAGTGTATTTTTTCAGTGCTCATCTCACTCTTGAACCTTACGGCTGTCTCTGATGCGTTCAGGTTATCAATCCGAACAGCAAGTTCTTCAGCTGACCCTCCTCACAAAGTGGTCATCAATGTACCGCCGGTACAGAAGAACATTGGAATTTCTAGAGCTAAATATATATTTGCTCTCGAACCATGCCATGAACAGGTTGGCACACGATGGGGCCAAACTTGACCCCATCGCTGTACCAACCAGCTGGAGGTAGATTAAGTGTTCTCAAACCTGAAGTAGTTATGAGTTAAGCACATCATCAGCCAATCCAAGAGCACTTCAATAGGAGGACCCATATAATCATTAAAGTTGTACATTGCTTGTCTCACCGTCTCTACACCGATATCATGTGGGATAATGGTGTAAAGGCTATTCACATCAAGTGTGACCAACAGGCAGTGTCTGGGAAACCTCCTGTCCTGTAGGAGATTGATGAGCTCTATAGAGTCCAGTAAGAAAGCTTCCATGTCCCTCACAATCTCTTGTAAATGAAAATCAATACATTTCGCCAGATTCTGGAACAGAGACCCAACTGTGGAGACAATATGGCGGCCTTATGGATCTTGGGGATAGTGTAGATGATAGAATGCCTTGGATGCTCCGGCATAAGGAAGTCAAACAACGATTGTTCAATATAGCCACAATTCAGGGCATAAGTGAGACTACTTTCCAGCTTCTTCTTAAACACATAAGTAGGATTCTGTGTGTGTTTCTTATATGTGTTCCCATCATTGAGTTGCTGTAATAATTCTTTTGTATAGTATTGATAGTCCATTACAATTATAGCCTAATGATGATGGAATCATCGTTCTTCAACCGCTGAAGAGCCTCCCATTCTTGATTATTAAGGTTAGTTCTACAGTTGTCCCCCTTATGTTGGTTGTTGTTGATCTCTCTGTAACAGACCTTGATGAAGATGTACTGTTATGGGCTGTTGATTATTAGCACTGGTTATGCTTTGCTTGATATGTCATATGTCACCTCTTTCTTTCTTTTTGGGTGTGTGGTAATATGGCATATTTACTAGTAACGCTACTATGCTGGGAAGTCCAGCCAGTATGTAAATGTGGGTGGTGTGTATGGTATGGGCGATCTTAGAGGGAGGTCTCAACATCATTTTTGTTCATTTGTTTGTTGTCTGGTAGACATAAGTTGCGCTAACGTGTCATTGCGACTATTTGAGTTATTTTATGTATACTACTGCTTGTTATGGGAGATGAATACTGGTGGTTGTAGTGTGCTTGAATCATCTGGTCTAACTGCCATATTATCGTAGTCTTGTTGTTGTGTTAACAGACGGGTGTTAATAGTTTGTTGCTGTGCATATCGTATGATGTCGATTTCTGTTGCTCACGCTACTTACGGAGATCTGAATTTCGTATTCTCAGGTATCGTATTAAGTTCAAGTACCCAGATGAGGCTTTACTATTGGCCACCCTTGATATACGTTTACTCTTTATTAAATACTGGAATTAGGTTTATCACAGCTTGACTATCTATCCAAGGGGGTGTGTGCGGGTTATGTCCGCGACTGGTTCTCCTATGTGTGGGCGTGTATCTCTATGCCTTGCTGATTTGTTGCCGTCCATGTTGACAGGTCCATTTAAGTGCCAGGTGTGTGGCTTTTCCGGTACATCGATGTCGTTGCTCTGTTGGGAGTTAGGCGTGTACGCCGTCTTGAGTAGATGTATGCTGCATTGCACTAGTAAGTACCTGAAATGCCGTTTGTGTTTATCCCATTGTTTGAGCTGTTGACACATAAAGGTTAGAGGACTGTTATGTAATTATGGTTGAAATAGTGAGTCTCTGATTTAGCGAAGGTTATTTGATCGCATGCTTTAGCTGGCTGCATATGAGATATTCATTTGGTGGTATTTTGGAAATTGTCTACCTTTACTTGTTTGGTTTATATGTCCTGGTATGGTGGGGATTGTAATGGTGTGTCCTATGAGGCACTATTTATGATTGGGGTAGGCATAACAACCCACATTTTGTGTTGGCCAGCACATCAGTGTACTGGTTACCATGCACGTAGGTGGTGTGAGGTAGCAATTTAAATGCAGTGCAGGTGATGATATAATGGTGGCAATTGCTCTCTAGGGCTATGCAAATATACCATTTACTGGCGATGCAGACACACCACTTTTTTCAATCTCAATGATTGTTTGTGTTGGTTTTATGGGTGTTTTGCACTTGTTCAGCATGAGTAGGTGATTTATATGTTAGGTTGCTAGCGGACGTGAATAATTTTGTATATTGATAGATGTGCCTTGTGCACCTATGATGAGGTTTAAAAACTCCAGTATAAAGGGCTACTGTGTGAGAGAAATCTATCCTCTTTCTTTTTCTTTGGTTTTTATAATGTTGAGCTCAGGTTTGAGCTTTTGTGTTATTTTTTGTGGTGGAGGGGTGTCAATGCTGTAATGAAGTTTTAATAAATGTTTAGTATTTTTTATTTTTATGTCATATTGTTCACTTAGATTCCATTTGTATGTTTTGTGTTTTTTTCAGATCACATTAGTCTTGAAGAAGGCCCATAACGGGGTCAAAACGCCAACATTTATTTAAATATTTAAAGTTAAACGCATTTGGAAATAAAAATTGCACTGTTCTGTGATTCAAAAAAAAAATTCTGTGAGTGCCCTCCTTCACCAATACATTTTTGTTGTGCTCATAAGTTTACATACCCTGGCAGAATTTATGATTTCTCTTGTAAGGTGTATCCAGTCAACGGATTCATCCTTTACTTGTGGGATATTCTACTTCCTAACAGGAAGTGGCAAAGAGAGCACACAGCAGAGCTGTCCATATAGCTCCCCCTCTAGCTCCACCCCCCAGTCATTCTCTAAGCAATAGGGTCCCTCTCGGGAGGGTAAAGTGAATGTGGTGTTAGATTTGTAGTTTTGTTTTTCTACAAGCAAAAGTTTGTTATTTTAAATGGTACCGGTTTGTACTATTTACTCTCTAGCAGAAAAGAGATGAAGATTTCTGCAGAGAGGATGATGATTTTAGCATGTTGTAATTAAAATCCACTGCTGTTCCCACACAGGACTGAGGAGTACCAGAAAACTTCAGTTGGGGGGAACGGTTTGCAGATTAGACTGCAATAAGGTATGTTCAGTCATTTATTTCTAGACAAGACTGTGATAATGCTAGAAGAGACTGACAAGATCCCCATGAGGGAAGGGTAAGCTTTATTCAGAGACTAAGTATGGAATTACAAGCTTATATAACAGGGCTAATTTATGCTGGTTGACACTATTTTATGGCAAGTTTACACATTTTTATGGCAAACGAATTTTACTAATAAATATCGTTTTTTGAGACACTTTGAAGGTCCCTTTGGGTTTCTTTCAGGGGTTGTTACCCACATGGCTAATATTATAACTCTTGGGAGTGTTTCTTTAGGCCTCACAGCACCGGAGTAAGGTGAGAGGGGCCTAATTTTGCGCCTCAGATGCGCAGTTAGATTGACTAGATCTTCAGGCTGATTTCACATGGAAGCTCCTGCTACAGTTTGAGGACCCATAAGAAGCTTTTTTCCCCCATAAATCTGACTCCTAAGGGAAGGTAGGGCCACAGCAGACCTGTGGCAAGGTGCTGAAGTTGTTTTAACCGGTCTGTTAGCTTATTATTGATCCGGTTTGGGCATTAAG
Organism: Bombina bombina; assembly: GCF_027579735.1. Taxonomy (NCBI): domain Eukaryota; kingdom Metazoa; phylum Chordata; class Amphibia; order Anura; family Bombinatoridae; genus Bombina; species Bombina bombina. The sequence goes on along the minus strand of NC_069502.1, from coordinate 783,702,145 downwards.
GGGTTAATCGTTTTTATTGCTAGTTGTGCAATCTTACCAATGCTTTAGGTACATACTGTGAAAATTTCAAAACGTTTGGTGCATTTTTCACTGTTTTGGAAAATTGTGTGCCTTTTTTATCTCTTAAAGGCACAGTAACATTTTTTTGCAAAGTGTGTTTTTGCTTCATTAAACTGATTTCTAAGCCTGTTTGTCTTACTACTAGTCTGTTAAACATGTCTGAGTCCAAGGAAAATCCTTGTTCAATGTTTTTAGAAGCCATGGTGGAACCCCCTCTCAGAATGTGTCCTACTTGTACTGATATGTCTATACACCTTAAAGATCATATTGTTGCACTTAAAAATGTGGCCCAAGATGATTCTCAGACTGAAGGTAACGAGGGTAGCCCGTCAACCTCTCCCCAAGTGTCTCAACCAGTTACGCCCGCTCAAGCGACGCCTAGCACCTCTAGTGCGTCTAACTCTTTTACCTTACAAGAATTAGCGGCAGTCATGGATAATTCCCTCTCAGTATTCTTATCTAGACTGCCCGTGTTACCTGCAAAGCGCGATAGCTCTGTTTTAAGAACAGATTATGAGCATCCTGACGCTTTAGTAGCCGTATCCGATATACCCTCACAACGCTCTGAAGTGGGGGCGAGGGATTTGATGTCTGAGGGAGAAGTTAACGATTCAGGAAAGGTTTCTCCTCTGACAGATTCAGATACATTGGCTTTTAAATTTAAACTAGAACACCTCCGCTTATTGCTCAGGGAGGTATTAGTTACTCTGGATGACTGCGACCCTATGGTGGTTCCAGAGAAATTGTGTAAAATGGACAAGTACCTAGAGGTCCCTGTTTACACTGATGCGTTTCCGGTCCCTAAGAGGATTGCAGATATCGTTATTAGGGAGTGGGATAGACCCGGTGTTCCCTTTGTTCCCCCTCCTGTTTTTAAGAAAATGTTCCCCATATCTGACCCCATGCAGGACTCGTATCAGACGGTCCCTAAGGTAGAGGGGGCTGTTTCTTCACTTGCTAAACGCACAACCATACCAATCGAAGACAGTTGTGCTTTTAAAGACCCTATGGATAAAAAGTTAGAGGGTTTGCTTAAGAAAATTTTTGTTCAACAAGGTTTTCTTCTCCAACCTATTGCGTGCATTATTCCTGTAACTACTGCAGCTGCTTTCTGGTTCGAGGCGCTGGAAGATGTGCTCCAGACGGAGACCTCATACACGAGGACATTATGGATAGAATTAAGGCTCTAAAGCTGGCTAATTCTTTTATCACAGATGCCGCTTTCCAACTAGCTAAGATAGCGGCAAAAAATTCAGGTTTCGCCATTTTGGCGCGCAGGGCGCTATGGCTAAAGTCCTGGTCGGCCGATGTGTCGTCAAAATCCAAGCTCTTGAACATCCCTTTCAAAGGAAAGACCCTCTTCGGGCCTGAATTGAAAGAGATTATTTCAGATATCACTGGGGGTAAAGGCCATGTTCTCCCTCAGGACAAGTCCTTTAAGACAAGGAATAAACAAAATAATTTTCGTTCCTTTCGGAATTTCAGGAGCGGTCTCACTTCATCCTCCCCTGCTGCAAAGCAAGAGGGTAATACTACACAACCCAAGGTAGCCTGGAAACCTTACCAGGGCTGGAACAAGGGTAAACAGGCCAAAAAGTCTGCAGCTGCCACCAAGACAGCATGAAGGGGTAGCCCCCGATCCGGGACCGGATCTAGTAGGGGGCAGACTCTCTTTGCTCAGGCCTGGGCAAGAGATGTACACAATCCCTGGGCATTAGAGATTGTATCCCAGGGATATCTTCTAGAATTCAAGGACTCTCCTCCAAGGGGAAGGTTCCACATTTCTCGTCTGTCTACAGATCAGACAAAGAAAGAGGCGTTTTTACGCTGTGTAGAAGATCTACATACAATGGGAGTGATCCACCCAGTTCCAATTGCGGAACAAGGTCTGGGTTTTTACTCAAATCTGTTTGTGGTTCCCAAAAAAGAAGGAACTTTCAGACCAATCCTGGATCTCAAAATTCTAAACAGATTCCTCAGAGTCCCATCATTCAAGATGGAGACCATTCGGACAATCTTGCCAATCATCCAGGAAGGTCAATATATGACTACCGTGGATCTAAAGGATGCGTATCTGCACATTCCTATCCACAAAGATCATCACCAGTTTCTCAGGTTCGCTTTTCTGGACAAGCATTATCAGTTTGTGGCTCTTCCCTCCGGGTTGGCCACTGCTCCCAGAATTTTTACAAAAGTGCTAGGGTCCCTCCTGGCGGTTCTAAGACTGCGGGGCATAGCAGTGGCGCCCTATCTAGACGACATCTTAATTCAGGCGCCGCCTTTCCAAAGAACCAAGTCTCACACGGAAATTGTGTTAGCTTTTCTGAGGTCTCACGGGTGGAAGGTGAACATCAAAAAGTGTTCTCTCTCCCCCCTCACAAGAGTTCCCTTTCTAGGAACTTTGATAGACTCGGTTGGACCAGGAGACCAGAGATTCTCTTCTCTGGTGGTTGTCTCAGGATCACCTGTCTCAGGGAATGTGTTTCCGCAGACCAGAGTGGATCATAGTAACAACCGACGCCAGCCTGTTGGGCTGGGGTGCAGTCTGGGACTCCCTGAAAGCTCAGGGCTTATGGTGTCGGGAAGAAGCTCTCCTCCCGATAAACATTCTGGAACTGAGGGCAATATTCAATGCTCTTCAGGCATGGCCTCAGCTAGCTGCGGCCAAATTCATCAGATTTCAGTCGGACAACATCACGACTGTAGCTTACATCAACCATCAAGGGGGAACAAGGAGTTCCCTAGCAATGATGGAAGTAACCAAAATAATCAGGTGGGCGGAGGATCACTCTTGCCAGCTCTCAGCAATTCACATCCCAACTGGGAGGTGGATTTTCTAAGTCATCAGACTTTTCACCCGGGGGAGTGGGAACTCCACCCGGAGGTGTTTGCCCAACTGACCCAGCGATGGGGCACTCCGGAGTTGGATCTGATGGCATCCCGTCAGAACACCAAACTTCCTCTCTACGGGTCCAGGTCCCGGGATCCCCAGGCGGTGCTAATAGATGCTCTAGCAGCGCCTTGGTCCTTCAATCTGGCCTATGTTTTCCCACCGTTTCCTCTCCTCCCTCGTCTGGTCGCCAGAATCAAGCAGGAGAAGGCTTCAATGATTCTGATAGCGCCTGCGTGGCCACGCAGGACTTAGTATGCAGACCTAATGAACATGTCATCTGTCCCACCTTGGACTTTTCCAATGAGGCAGGACCTTCTAATACAAGGTCCTTTCAAGCATCCAAATCTAATTTCTCTGCATCTCACTGCTTGGAGATTGAACGCTTAATTCTATCAAAACGTGGTTTCTCTGAGTCGGTTATAGATACTCTGATTCAGGCTAGAAAGCCTGTCACCAGGAAAATCTACCATAAGATATGGCGAAAATATCTTTGTTGGTGTGAATCCAAGGGTTACTCATGGAGTAAGATTAGGATTCCTCGGATATTGTCCTTTCTCCAAGAAGGATTAGAGAAAGGATTCTCAGCTAGTTCTTTAAAAGGACAGATATCTGCTTTGTCTATCCTTTTACACAAACGTCTGGTAGAAGTACCAGACGTTCAAGCGTTTACTCAGGCTTTAGTCAGAATCAAGCCTCTTTATAGACCTGTGGCTCCGCCTTGGAGTCTAAATTTAGTTCTTTCAGTTCTTCAGGGGGTTCCGTTTGAACCCTTACATTCCATAGATATTAAGCTTTTATCTTGGAAAGTTTTGTTTTTGGTAGCTATCTCTTCTGCTCGCAGAGTTTCAGAGTTATCTGCCTTACAGTGTGATTCACCTTACCTGATTTTCCATGCAGATAAGGTAGTTTTGCGTACCAAACCCGGTTCTCTTCCTAAGGTTGTGTCTAATAGGAATATTAACCAGGAAATTGTTGCTCCTTCTCTGTGTCCTAATCCTTCTTCGAAGAAGAAACGTCTGTTACACAATCTTGATGTGGTTCGTGCCTTAAAGTTCTGTTTACAAGCAACTAAGGATTTCAGACAAACATCTTCACTGTTTGTTATCTATTCTGGTAAGAGGAGGGGTCAGAAAGCGACTGCTACCTCTCTTTCCTTTTGGCTGAAAAGCATCATCCGTTTGGCCTATGAGTCTGCTGGCCAGCAGCCTCCTGAAACAATTACTGCTCATTCTACCAGAGCAGTGGCTTCCACATGGGCTTTTAAACATGAGGCTTCTGTTGAACAGATTTGTAAGGCAGCGACTTGGTCTTCGCTGCATACTTTTTCCAAATTTTACAAATTCGATACTTTTGCTTCTTCGGAGGCTATTTTTGGGAGAAAGGTTTTGCAAGCAGTGGTGCCTTCCATTTAAGGTACCTGCCTTGTTCCCTCCCTTCATCCGTGTCCTAAAGCTTTGGTATTGGTATCCCACAAGTAAAGGATGAATCCGTGGACTGGATACACCTTACAAGAGAAAACAGAATTTATGCTTACCTGATAAATTACTTTCTCTTGTGGTGTATCCAGTCCACGTCCCGCCCTGGCTATTAAGTCAGGTAGATTTTTTGTTTAAACTACAGTCACCATTGCACCCTATGGTTTCTCCTTTTTTCTTCCTAATCTTCGGTCGAATGACTGGGGGGTGGAGCTAGAGGGGGAGCTATATGGACAGCTCTGCTGTGTGCTCTCTTTGCCACTTCCTGTTAGGAAGGAGAATATCCCACAAGTAAAGGATGAATCCGTGGACTGGATACACCACAAGAGAAAGTAATTTATCAGGTAAGCATAAATTCTGTTTTCTTGGCCATTTTTTAGAGAATAAGAATGATAACACAAAAACTTTTCTTTCACTCATGGTTATTGTTTGGTTGAAGCCATTTATTATCAATCAAGGAGACTGAGATGGCTACTACACAACCTTCACTTGGCCTTGTGTTTAGGATCATTGTCATGTTGGAATGTCCAAGTACATCCCATGCGCAGCTTCCGGGCTGATGAATGCAAATTTTCCTCCAGTAATTTTTGATAACATACTGCATTCATCTTGCCATCAATTTCTGACCAAATGTCTTGTGCCTTTGTAGCTCACACATCCCCAAAACATCAGTGATCACAGTAGGGATGGTGTACCTTTCATCATAGGCCTTGTTGACTCCTCTCCAAATGTAGCATTTATGGTTGTGGCCAAAAAGCTCAATTTTGGTCTCATCACTCTAAATGACTTTGTGCCAGAAGGTTTGAGGCTTGTCTCTGTGCTGTTTGGCGTATTGTAAGCGGGATAATTTGTGGCATTTGCTTAGTAATGTCTTTCTTCTGGCGACTAGACCATGCAGCCCATCTTTCTTCAAGTGCCTCCTTATTGTGCATCTTGAAACAACCACACCACATGTTTTTAGAGAGTCCTGTATTTCACTTGAAGTTATTTGTGGGGGGGTTTCTTTGCACTGTTTTTTTCTTTGCACTGTATGAAAGATGCAAGGGTCTGTCAGGAGTCCAGAAACTCATTGACCTTTTATACACACACACCAATTACAAGCAAATAGATTACAGGTGAGGATGGTTACCTTTAATAGCGATTCAAACCCATTTGTGTCAACTTGGGTGCATGTTATCAGGCCAGGGTATGTAAACTTTTGATCAGGGTCATTTGGGTAGTTTATGATTTAAAAAGAGTAAACACAGTTTATTGATAATAAATTGCTTCAGCCAAACACTAACCATGAGTGAAAGAAAAGTTTTTGTGTTGTCATTCATATTCTCTGAAAAATGGCCAAGAAATCATAAATTCTGCCAGGGTATGTAAACTTATGAGCACAACTGTGTGTGTATATATATATATATATATATATATATATATATATATATATATATATATATATACATACACACACACACACTCACCAGCCACTTTATAAGGTACACCGGTTCAATTGCTTGGTAACACAAATTGCTAATCAGCTAATAAAATGGCAGCAATTTTTTCACGCACAACCATCTCTAGGGTTTAAAGAGAATGGTTTGAAAAAGAGAAAATATCCAGTGAGCGGCAGTTGTGTGGACGAAAATGCCTTGTTGATGTCAGAAGTCAGACTAGAATGGGCAGACTGGTTCGAGATGATAGAAAGGCAACAGTAACTGAAAGAACCCCTCGTTACAACCAAGGTATGCATAATACCATCTCTGAATGCACAACACGTTGAACCTTGAAGCAGATGGGCTACAGCAACAGAAGACTACACCGGTGCCATTCCTGTCAGCAAAGAACAGGAAACTGAGACTACGATTCGCACAGGCTCACCAAAATTGGACAATAGAAGATTGGAAAAACGTTGCCTGGTCTGATGAGTCTCGATTTCAACTGCGACATTCAGATGGTAGGGTTAAAATTTGGCGTAAACAACATGAAAGCATGGATCCATCCTGCCTTGTATCAACGGTTCAGGCTGGTGGTGGTAGTGGTGCAATGGTGTGGGGAAAATTTTCTTGGCACACTTTGGGCCCCTTAGTACTAATTGAGCATCATTTAAATGCCATGGCCTACCTGAGTATTGTTGCTTACCATGTCCACCCATTTATGACTACAGTGTACCCATCTTCTGATGGCTTCTTCCAGCAGGATAATGAACCATGTCACAAAGCTCAAATCATCTCAAACTGGTTTCTTGAACTGTGGCAATGAGTTCACTGTACTCCAATGGCTTCCACAGTCACCAGATCTCAATCCAATAGAGCACCTTTGGGATGTGGTGGAACGGGAGATTTGCATCATGGATGTGCAACCGACAAATCTGCAGCAACTGCGTGGTGCTATCACATGACATCAATATGGACCAAAATGTCTGAGGAATGTTTCCAACCCCTTGTGCCACCTATGCCACGAAGAATTAAGGCAGTTCTGAAGGGAAAAGGGGGTCCAACACGGTACTAGCAAGGTGTACCTAATAAAGTGGCCGGCGAGTGTATAGATGATTACATATAGGTAAAGATATCTACAGTGTGTGTGTGTGTGTATGTAAATACATATGTATATACACATAAATAAAAATATATACACACAGTATATATATATACTGTATATATATATATATATATATATATACACATATATATATACACACCCAAACACATATTTAGACGTATATATTAGCTCTTTAACTCTTATAAAAAATGTTTTATTGATATTTATATGAATATTTTTTATCATATAGTGTATATATGAGTGCAACACTTTATTTTAATGTATTTATGTTGTGTTTGGTGCATATTTTTTTTTAACCCTTACACTTCACACTAGGTCTTCACTTATGCAAACCCTACATGCGCTAATTTAGTTTGCGAACATATTTACTTTTAACTTGTAATACACGCACAATTAGCACGGCTACAATATTGCTTATAGCGACTCACTCTAACAATAGTGTGCCCCTTTTAATCTTGCCCATTTAATCTAGACATACTTCTTTCCCTCCAGTTTCAGGGAAGGATCTTGTATGGACCTGGACAGGATGCTATTATTGCTACAGTCACTTGAGGTAAAGGAGCTTTCCTGCCTCAAGACAAAAAAAAAACTAAGGGCAGGGTTAAGTATGCTAAATGTTTTCACTCCTTTTGTCATTCCAAGATGCAAATATTCTCCTGTTCAGTGTCTCAGAAGTCAGACAACTCCAAGCCCAAGTGGAAGTCTGGTTCCTCTTGGCTTAACTATCTAGAAGCCATGGGAGTTATCCTCTTGGGGGAACGGATTCAGGGGGTACTATTCAAGTGACTTCTGAAAGTTTTAACTTTTTGCACTATATTACCTTGAGTGCAGGAGGGTCAATTTATGTCTATCATAAACTTGAAAGATGACTATTTGCATATCCCTATTCATAAAAATTTTGTTCCCATGGTTGGAAAATCAACCTTCTGAAACCTCTCTACTGCCACATACCAGAGTTGCCTTACTGGGCTTTGTCATAAACTCTGTAACAATGAGACTATCATAGATACTCACAACCTCAAATTACAGAAGCACTTTGCTCTGCTCCATCAAACTCTTCTTCCTACACTGCCTTAATGCATGGAAGTAGTTGGTCTCATAGTAGTGGCTTCAGATCCCATTCCTTTTACCAGATTCCACTTACCTTCTTTGCAGCTTCAAATGCTGCAACAGTGGAATGGCGATGTCAACAGTCTGTTTTAGAAGATCTCTTAAAACTTCAAGAAAATACATTCTCTAACTTGGTGGCAGACTCACCAATGTTGATTTAGGGAGCCTCTTCCCTCTATCCGAATTGGGTAGTATTATGCAAGATCTTGAGCCTTGGTGTTTTCCTCTCATAAAGGACTTTCTCTCTCAAGGTCCTTTCTTCCATCAAGATCTCAACTCTCTCATTTGACGGCATGACAATTGAACATCTGATTTTGTGATAAACACGTTGGATCAGGGCATAAAGCCTGTTACAGATGTATTTATCACAAAGTCTGGAAAGTTTTCCTTTCCTGTTGTGTGTCTAAGAACTCTTTTCAAATTTCGTAAATTCTTAATTTTTTTGCAGAATGGTCTGTATAGGTGTTTATCAGGGAACCTTAAAGAACACATTTTTGCCCTTTCAATCTTGTGTCACAAGAAGATTTTGAGACTTCCTGACATTCAAGCCTTTGTTCAAGATGTGATCAGGATAAGAAAGGTTATCAGGCCTGCTTCCCTTTTTGGAATCTTAACTTGGTCTTGAGGGTTTTTTGAGGCTCAGCCGTTTGAACCTATGCATGTTTGGACATTCAACTCTTGTTGAAAGGTTCTCTTTCTTTTAAACATTTCCTCGCCCTTACCTGATTTTTTATCTGGATAAAGCAGTATTAAGAACAAACTACTCTTTCCTTCCTAAGGTTGTTTCTTATGAAAATATCAATTATGAAATGTTAGCCCCATCTCTCTGTCCAGCTCCAAAAAACACTTGAGAGATCACTTCATAAATTGGATGTAGTAATTTTTATCTTCAAACCACTGAAGAATTCAGAATTTGTTTCCACGCAAGGGACAGAAAACCACTGCAATTACCTTGCCAGGGTGGCTTAAACCTTTGATTCACGTAGCGTACGTAGCAGGGAAGTCACCCTCTGAATGAATTACTGCTCATTCTAGTAGTTGCCACTTCTTAGGCTTTTAGAAATTAAGCTTCCATTGAACAGATGTGCAAGGCAGCTACTTGATCATATTTTTGTACCTTAACCAAATTCTAGCATTTGTACATGTTTGCTTCTTCTGAGGCTGCTTTTGGTTGCAGTGCCTGTTTAGTATCTTCCTTAACTGTTTTTCCCTCCCTATTTCATGGTGGTCTTAAGGACTACGCAACTTGGGTATAGGATGCCACAAGTGATGGTTTGTGGACTCACCATCTTATGAAAGAAAACAAAATGTATGCATACCTGATGAATTCATTTCTTTCATGATGGTGAGAGTCCACTAAACCCAACCAGTTAGTGGCAGTACCAGTTTGCACTTCTTTTCCTCCTTTTCCTACTTTCTTATTTTCTCCTTTCTCTTCTCATTAGTTATATATATGTTTAACTAATGAGAAGAGAAAGGAGAAAATAAGAAATTATCTGAAAGTGGGAGGGGCTAAAGCTCTGTTGTGTTTTGTTTCCTCCTGCAAGACTGGACTTAACCATCATGAAAGAAATTAATTTATCATTTTGTTTTTCATATGATTTTTAAAGTTTTTAGAAGGTTTAATATCTTAAAAAACAATTCTGGCTTTTATCAGAAAGCATATGTTAGATGTTCACTAAGTTAGTTATTTGCATACCTATTTCACATAGTATTAAATTTGATTACTTTCTTGTTTAATTACAAGTAGAAACTTACATTCAGATCACACATTTAAACTAACAAACTTGCACCCATCTAAAATATGATAATCAGAATATATGTTTGCAAATAAGTTATGGAATGTGTTAAAATGTTATTAAAAATAGATATTAAAATTGTTAAAGAAACAATGTCAGTTGATATTATTGGTTTATTAAAAATGCTTTAAAACACATTAGACAGTTATCTAGCTCTGCAGAACCTGTTGACGCTCTACAAATATCTGATAATAATAATAATAATCAATGCTGAATCATTTAGCCACCATGTTTTAGTTTTGCATTGACCATTAATCTACTGGATGATTGCTCCTCATTTAGGGATCTAATGCATAGGTCGCTTTTTTTGACTCCCTACAATTCAGTGGTCTAAGTACCAAGAGTGTAACAACATTCATAATCTTATAACTTGCATATTTTAAGATTGTGGTCTTTCTGTTTCCTTCTATTGAGTCTTTAAATCAAATCTAAGTCGATAGACACTATGGGCTGGATTACAATCGCTACCTGATATTTTCCTGTCAACATTTCACTTGGATATATTACTTGTATCGATTTTAGTTAATCATCAAAAATACTCTTTTTGGAACATGGGTTCAGCATAGAGCATTGAGCTGAAGTGTGGAGCTCCACTTCAATTTGAATCTTAGGCAACCTTATACAACTATGTTCTCCCATCTCTACTAGTTCCTTCTAGGATAAAGGCTCACTGGACCTACATGTTCTGTAAACCCAGATATTGGGGCCGAATTATCTCGAAACAGCAGTTATGAAGCAGAGGTCTAAAGACCTATATGATCGAGCTGCTTGACACCCCCTGCTAGCGGCCGATTGGCCGTGAATCTCCTGGGTGCGACATTGCACAAGCAGTTCTGGTGAACTGTTTGTGCAATGATAAATGCCGACAGCGTATGCTGTCGGCATTCATCGATGTCTGTCGGACATGATCCGCTGAGCATGAGGGACAGACCGATGATAAATCGGCCCCATTGTATTGATGGCAACAAAGAGTATCACTGCCAGACAACTTATATGACCAAGAAGCATATGTTCTAGGCTGAAGAACTTTGTTTGAGCGCCGCCCCATGCACCATGACCTTAGTTCAATCATTAACAATAACAAGGAGGAAAAAGAGCAGACAACATTGCCATACGTCCAAATGTTTAACAGTCTTAGATTACTCTGAGCAGGTTATGGATGTGAAGAATGCTGATAGCTCACCCACAATAATATGTAATTAATGTGTGGTGGGGGCCATCTCAGACGAAAACTGAATGGAGGATTTTTAGTCATTTTTCAGTAATATTGTGCTTAGAAAAATTTTTTTTATATACATTTAAGGAGAAACGACTTGCAGCAGGTGCTAAAGCTACCAAATTCCTGGAACTTTGTTTAATTTGAAACTTTTACCAGATTTATCTGCCTTTACATTAAAGTAGAGTAAAGATTTTTCTCTAGTTGGCGATCTATGCCACCACCAGCTGGGTCTTCCCCTCTATCATTATAATGTGCTACAAGGAATTGTGGTGTGTATCTGATTTTGTTCACTCCTGAGAATTAAAGGGGAAAAAAAACTTTCCATACCCTGAAATGACATGCCAGCTTTGCCCACGCAACCCATATGGTATGCACCTTATCTTGTATTGTTATATTATGGTCTCAGAGCTAAGCTTTGATCTTCAACTGCACTTGTCACAGAGGCAGACACCTATTTTGCTTCACAGAAGTAACCTTATTCCATGGTGTATCACTGGAAGAAGGTGGTTATGGATGATATTGGATGATCTTATGAACTTTTCTCTGGCATAGGCCCTGCATATAAAGTGAGTACCAGTTACTCTTTATATATATTTCCTGGGCTACATGGTGATACTTTTTTCACTGTCTTTCTATTTATGTTGCATAATGTATTATTAATTTAATTACTTGTGCATGAGAACCTAGCGCAGCGAAGGGAGTAAGTCATGCAGCGATGGGCAGCAAATGTAAATATATATGTCTATGAATATATACATATATATATGTATGTGTATATACACATATTAACACAGATATATATATGTATATATGCATAGTTCCCCATAGACCGCAATGTAAATGCACTTTTCACTTAACCCCTAAAAAGAAAGAAAAAGATGCTAAAAAAAATTTATTTGAAAAAAGAGACCTCACATTTTATTTTGATGGCAATTGGGGGAAATTTAAAAAAAATTTGGACGCTAATGTAATGGCTGGTAATTTATCGCAAGCTCGTATACAGATGTGTGAAAAATTAGCGATCCACTTGTAATCTAGCCCATAGATGACAAAACTTAGCTTGTTCTGTTTGCAGGCAAGACATTTCACTCAAAACAAGCAAAAACTTCAACAATTCCAAGGGTTAGAACTGAAATATTCAAAAAATAATTTGACAAACAGATGAAAAAGTGTTTTATGATTCATTGGGATAGTAGAGTTGAGTTGTCCACTTGCAATGTAAAGCAGATTTTCTTGTTGGCCAAATTAAATTAAAAACATTTGAAAACCCATTAATAACCCATTTATCCAACAGTTTGGAATGGGTTCCATTTTACATTTTCTACAAAAACATGTGAATGCGCCTCAAATGGAAATTCACTTTGCTTGGAATTGAACGTCTAGTTTCCTATTTAATTACAACTGAATTTCACCCAAATCAGAGCCAGGTGCATAGGGTTCAACTTCCCTCATCTCTCTCCTCTTTCTCTCTATAATTTCTCCTTCCTCCTCTCTCTCATCCTCTTCTTAGATGGGCATGCTTATGACTAAACGCAGGATTCTAAAAGATCCACCTTGTGAATGGACATGTATTTTCTGAAAATAAGCACCCATACATGTAGTTTTGTGTCAATTAAAAAGAATTTCATGCATAAGGAAGTATAATTCACAAGACAAACTTATATAAGTTTATATATATATATATATATATATATATATATATATATATATATATATATATATATATATATATATATTAAACCAGAAAGATATAGTACACTACACAGTGCTACACCCCTATATGGAAACTGTAAAAAGATTGGTTCTCATATAAACCTCAAGTAAACTGGTATGTTCAGATATCAGGAATTAAGAGGAGAGACGCATCTTTTTTTAAAAAATGTAACAAGCAAACAAAAAACCCTTATTTCTCTTGTAAGGTGTATCCAGTCCACGGATCATCCATTACTTGTGGGATATTCTCATTCCCAACAGGAAGTTGCAAGAGGACACCCACAGCAGAGCTGTTATATAGCTCCTCCCCTAACTGCCATATCCAGTCATTCTCTTACAACTCTCAACACGCATGGAGGTAGTAAGAGAGAGTGGTGAAATATAGTTAGTTTTTATCTTCAATCAAAAGTTTGTTATTTTAAATGGTACCAGAGTTGTACTATTTTATCCCAGGCAGTAAATAGAAGAAGAATCTGCCTGAGTTTTCTATGATCTTAGCAGGTTGTAACTAAGATCCATTGCTGTTCTCACATATGTCTGAGGAGAGACGTAACTTCAGCGGGAGAATGGCGAGCAGGTTACTCTGCTATGAGGTATGTGCAGTTACAATTTTTTCTACAAATGGAAAATGCTAGAAAATGCTGCTGATACCGGATTAATGTAAGTTAAGCCTGAATACAGTGATTTAATAGCGACTGGTATCATGCTTACTCTCAGGGGTAATACCCTTATAAAATTGCAATATAAAACATTTGCTGGCATGTTTAATCGTTTTTATATATTCTTTGGTTATAAAACTTTATTGGGGCCTAGTTTTTTCCACATGGCTGGCTTAAATTTTGCCTAGAAACAGTTTCCTGAGGCTTTCCACTGTTGTAGTATGAGTGGGAGGGGCCTATTTTAGCGCTTTTTTGCGCAGTTAAAATTACAGACTGAGACATCCAGCTTCCCTCAGAAGTCCCCTGAATGCTATAGGACATCTCTAAAGGGCTCAAAGGCTTTCCAAAGTCGTTTATTGGGGAAGGTAGGGCCACAGCAGAGCTGTGACAGTTTGTTGTGACTGTTAAAAAAGTCTATATCGTTTTTTTTTTGATCCGTTTTTTGAACTAAGGGGTTAATCATCCATTTGCAAGTGGCTGCAATGCTCTGTTAGCTTATTACATACACTGTAAAAATTTTGTTTGATTTACTGCCTTTTTTCACTGTTTTTCAAATTTTGACAAAATTTGTTTCTCTTAAAGGCACAGTACTGTTTTTTATATTTGCTTGTTAACTTGATTTAAAGTGTTTTCCAAGCTTGCTAGTCTCATTGCTAGTCTGTACAAACATGTCTGACATAGAGGAAACTCCTTGTTCATTATGTTTAAAAGCCATGGTGGAACCCCCTCTTAGAATGTGTACCAAATGTACTGATTTCACTTTAAGCAATAAAGATCATATTTTGTCTTTAAAAAATTTATCACCAGAGGAATCTGACGAGGGGGAAGTTATGCCGACTAACTCTCCCCACGTGTCAGATCCTTTGACTCCCGCTCAAGGGACTCACGCTCAAATGGCGCCAAGTACATCTAGGGCGCCCATAGCGATTACTTTACAAGACATGGCGGCGGTCATGGATAATACACTGTCAGCGGTATTAGCCAGACTACCTGAATTTAGAGGTAAGCGAGATAGCTCTGGGGTTAGACGAAATGCAGAGCATACTGACGCTTTAAGAACCATGTCTGATACTGCCTCACAATATGCAGAAGCTGAGGAAGGAGAGCTTCAGTCTGTGGGTGATGTTTCTGACTCAGGAAAGATGCCTGATTCTGATATTTCTACATTTAAATTTAAGCTTGAACACATCCTCGTGTTGCTCAGGGAGGTTTTAGCTGCTCTGAATGACTGTGATACAATTGCAGTGCCAGAGAAATTGTGTAGACTGGATAAATACTAGGCAGTGCCAGTGTGTACTGATGATTTTCCAATACCTAAAAAGTTTACAGAAATTATTAATAAGGAATGGGATAGACCAGGTGTGCCGTTCTCTCCCCCTCCTATTTTTAGAAAAATGTTTCCCTATCTGTGGTTCGCCTTTCTTAGGTGGGAATTGTCAATCGTTTTTCATAAAACTGTCCACAGCAGCAACTGAGTATATATATTGAGGAAGCTTGACAATGCATGATATTAATAGTTTTACTAGCAAAAACCAGGAGTTTTATGAGACACAGTTGAATATTAACCCTTGTATACTACATCCCACATACACTAGTGAGTGTGTATACATAGGGGGCTCCGGCAGTGGCATTTACTGTCTATGTAATATATGATAGTTTATTTTGTACTAATTAATACAGCTCTAAATGTAGGATCCTTGGTCTGGTATAATTTTGAATATTTGGATAAGGCCTGATACACTAGAATGACACCTGATATGATTGAATGATATTTGGTAATGCTACACAGCACACTTGATTTACTATTTTTTTTTTCTGTATAGCTATCACATTTCTGATGGGGTAACATTTTATTTATGTGGTGTTTTGTTTTATGTAATTCTGATGTTTATATTTACACTGGTTTCCAGGCAACCATGTGATTGCCATGGTAACACTTTTGCGCAATTATTTGCACTGTTTGATGGGAGGAATTTATTGTGTTTAAAAGTCACTATTGTTCATTGCACTGTGTTTGATCTGAGGAAGGGGTCTGTGAACCCCGAAACCTTACCACAAATTAAATAACTAATATTTTATCTAAATCCAGCGAGTGCAGTCCTTGATTGAAGAAACCTACTGATATATTGACTTTGGTACCCTGGTTGTTGACTAAGCTGAATTGTGAGTGCAAGTACACATGGGAGATATATATATATATATATATATATATATATATATATATATATATATATATATATATATATTAAACCAGAAAGATATAGTGCACTACACAGCGCTACACCCCTATATGGAAACTGTAAAAAGATTGGTTCTCATATAAACCTCAAGTAAACTGGTATGTTCAGATATCAGGATTTAAGAGGAGAGACACATATTTTTTTTAAAAATGTAACAAGCAAGCAAAAAACCCTTATTTCTCTTTTAAGGTGTATCCAGTCCACGGATCATCCATTACTTGTGGGATATTCTCATTCCCAACAGGAAGTTGCAAGAGGACACCCACAGCAGAGCTGTTATATAGCTCCTCCCCTAACTGCCATATCTCCCCCTCCTATTTTTAGAAAAATGTTTCCAATAGACGCCACCACACGGGACTTATGGCAGACAGTTCCTAAGGTGGAGGGAGCAGTTTCTACTCTAGCAAAGCGTACTACTATCCCTGTCGAGGACAGTTGTGCTTTTTTAGATCCAATGGATACAAAATTAGAAGGTTACCTTAAGAAAATGTTTGTTCAACAAGGTTTTATCCTACAGCCCCTTGCATGCATTGCTCCCGTCACTGCTGCTGCGGCGTTCTGGTTTGAGTCTCTGGAAGAGGCTTTACAGGTAGCGACTCCATTGGATGATATACTTGGCAAGCTTAGAGCACTTAAGCTAGCCAATTCTTTTGTTTCTGATGCCATTGTTCATTTGACTAAACTAACGGCTAAGAATTCTGGTTTTGCTATACAGGCGCGCAGGGCGCTATGGCTTAAATCATGGTCAGCTGACGTTACTTCAAAATCTAAGCTACTTAACATTCCCTTCAAGGGGCAGACCCTATTCGGGCCTGGTTTGAAGGAGATTATTGCTGATATCACTGGAGGAAAAGGTCATGCCCTTCCTAAGGACAGGTCCAAATCAAGGGAGAAACAGTCTAATTTTCGTGCCTTTCGAAACTTCAAGGCAGGTGCGGCATCAACTTTCTCTAATGCAAAACAAGAGGGAACTTTTGCTCAGTCCAAGATGGTCTGGAGACCAAACCAGACCTGGAACAAAGGTAAGCAGGCCAAAAAACCTGCTGCTGCCTCTAAGACAGCATGAAGGAACGGCCCCCTATCCGGTAACGGATCTAGTAGGGGGCAGACTTTCACTCTTCGCCCAGGCATGGGCAAGAGATGTCCAGGATCCCTGGGCGTTGGAAATTATGTCCCAGGGATATCTTCTGGACTTCAAAGCTTCCCCCCCAAAAGGGAGATTTCACCTTTCACAATTATCTGCAAACCAGATAAAGAGAGAGGCATTCTTACACTGTGTACGAGACCTCCTAGTTATGGGAGTGATCCATCCAGTTCCAAAGGAGGAACAGGGACAGGGTTTTTACTCAAATCTGTTTGTGGTTCCCAAAAAAGAGGGAACCTTCAGACCAATTTTGGATCTAAAGATCTTAAACAAATTCCTCAGAGTTCCATCATTCAAGATGGAAACTATTCGTACCATCCTACCTATGATCCAGGAGGGTCAATTTATGACTACAGTGGATTTAAAGGATGCTTATCTTCACATTCCGATACACAAAGATTATCATCGGTTTCTCAGGTTTGCCTTTCTAGACAGGCATTACCAGTTTGTAGCTCTTCCCTTTGGATTAGCTACAGCCCCAAGAATCTTGACGAAAGTTCTAGGGTCGCTTCTGGCGGTCCTAAGGCCGCGAGGCATAGCAGTGGCCCCTTATTTAGACGACATCCTGATACAGGCGTCAAACTTCCAAATTGCCAAGTCTCATACGGACGTAGTACTGGCATTTCTGAGATCGCATGGGTGGAAAGTGAACGAGGAAAAGAGTTCCCTATCCCCACTCACAAGAGTTTCCTTCCTAGGGACTCTGATAGATTCTGTAGAAATGAAAATTTACCTGACGGAGTCCAGGTTATCAAAGCTTCTAAATTCCTGCTGTGTTCTTCATTCCATTCGGTGGCTCAGTGCATGGAAGTAATCGGCTTAATGGTAGCGGCAATGGACATAGTGCC
Organism: Bombina bombina; assembly: GCF_027579735.1. Lineage (NCBI taxonomy): Eukaryota > Metazoa > Chordata > Amphibia > Anura > Bombinatoridae > Bombina > Bombina bombina. The sequence goes on along the minus strand of NC_069502.1, from coordinate 783,684,441 downwards.
TACATCTCAGACTGCTGCAACTATGCATGCTCAGTCAGTGGTACGGGGATTACACAGATGTGTCCCCTCTACTAAATCTGGATCAAGAGATCAGGGATTCTCTTCTCTGATGGCTATCTCAGGTCCATCTGTCCAAAGGTATGACCTTTCGCAGGCCAGATTGGACAATTGTAACAACAGATGCCAGCCTTCTAGGTTGGGGTGCAGTCTGTAACTCCCTGAAGGCTCAGGGATCGTGGACTCAGGAGGAGACACTTCTTCCAATAAATATTATTTATGCTCTTCAGGCTTGGCCTCAGTAAGCAACTCTGAGGTACATCAGATTTCAGTCGGACAACATCACGACTGTGGCTTACATCAACCATCAAGGGGGAACAAGAAGTTCCCTAGCGATGTTAGAAGATCAAAGATAATTAGCTGGTCAGAGACTAACTCTTGGCACCTATCAGCTATCCATATCCCAGGTGTAGAGAACTGGGAGGCGGATTTTCTAAGTCGTCAGACTTTTCATCCGGGAGAGTGGGAACTCCATCCGGAGGTGTTTGCACAATTGATTCATCGTTGGGGCAAACCAGAACTGGATCTTATGGCGTCTTGCCAGAACGCCAAGCTTCCGTGTTACGGATCCAGGTCCAGGGATCCCAAGGCGACGCTAATAGATGCTCTAGCAGCGCCCTGGTCTTTCAACCTGGCTTATGTGTTTCCACCGTTTCCTCTGCTCCCTCGACTGATTGCCAAGGTCAAGCAGGAGAGAGCATCTGTGATTTTGATAGCGCCTGCGTGGCCACGCAGGACCTGGTATGCAGATCTGGTGGACATGTCATCCTTTTCACCATGGACTCTGCCTCTGAGACAGGACCTTCTACTTCAGGGTCCTTTCAACCATACAAATCTAATTTCTCTGAGACTGACTGCCTGGAGATTGAACGCTTGATTTTATCAAAGCGTGGCTTCTCCGAGTCAGTCATTGATACCTTATTACAGGCACGAAAGCCTGTCACCAGGAAAATTTACCATAAAATATGGCGTACATATCTTTATTGGTGTGAATCCAAGGGTTACTCATGGAGTAAGGTCAGGATTCCCAGGATATTATCTTTTCTCCAAGATGGTTTGGAAAAAGGATTGTCAGCTAGTTCCTTATAAGGACAGATTTCTGCTCTGTCTATTCTTTTGCACAAGCGTCTGGCATATGTTCCAGACGTTCAGGCATTTTGTCAGGCTTTGGTTAGAATCAAGCCTGTGTTTAAATCTGTTGCCCCCCCATGGAGCTTAAATTTGGTTCTTAAGGTTCTTCAAGGAGTTCCGTTTGAACCTCTTCATTCCATAGATATCAAACTTTTATCTTGGAAAGTTCTGTTTTTGGTAGCTATTTCCTTGGCTCGTAGAGTCTCCGAGTTATCTGCTTTACAATGTGATTCTCCTTATCTGATCTTCCATACGGATAAGGTAGTCCTGCGTACCAAACCTGGGTTTTTATCAAGAGATTGTTGTTCCATCCTTGTGTCCTAATCCTTCTTCAAAGAAGGAACGCCTATTACACAATCTTGACGTGGTTTGTGCTTTAAAGTTTTACTTACAAGCTACTAAAGATTTTCGTCAAACATCTGCTTTGTTTGTTGTCTACTCTGAACAGAGGAGAGGTCAAAAGGTTTCGGCAACCTCTCTTTCTTTTTGGCTAAGAAGCATAATCCGCTTAACCTATGAGACTGCTGGCCAGCAGCCTCCTGAAAGGATTACAGCTCATTCTACTAGAGCTGTGGCTTTCACTTGGGCCTTTAAAAATGAGGCTTCTGTTGAACAGATTTGCAAGGCGGCGACTTGGTCTTCGCTTCATACTTTTTCAAAATTCTACAAATTTGATACTTTTGCTTCTTCGGAGGCTATTTTTGGGAGAAAGGTTTTACAGGAAGTGGTACCTTCCTTTTAAGTACCTGCCTTGTCCCTCCCTTCATCCGTGTACTTTAGCTTTGGTATTGGTATCCCACAAGTAATGGATGATCCGTGGACTGGATACACCTTACAAGAGAAAACACAATTTATGCTTACCTGATAAATTTATTTCTCTTGTGGTGTATCCAGTCCACGGCCCGCCCTGTCATTTTAAGGCAGGTAATTTTTTCATTTAAACTACAGTCACCACTGCACCCTATGGTTTCTCCTTTCTCTGCGTGTTTAGGTCGAATGACTGGATATGGCAGTTAGGGGAGGAGCTATATAACAGCTCTACTGTGGGTGTCCTCTTGCAACTTCCTGTTGGGAATGAGAATATCCCACAAGTAATGGATGATCCGTGGACTGGATACACCACAAGAGAAATAAATTTATCAGGTAAGCATAAATTGTGTTTTGTTTCTGTTATAAAAAGAGTATCTTAGGCTTGCTTACAATGTATCTGTTCTAATACACACTTATGGGAATAACAGAAGAGTCTCACATAAGCATTATATTCCTATTCAATACAGGTAAACTTGCAATGTGCTATATAGACAATAACAACAAGAGCACATAAATGTCCGTCAGACTAGGAGGTCAGCTCATTACAGTAGAAAGTACTTTCCCATAGGCACAATCCCTTTAATACAGGTATCCTATTAGGGGCTCACAATCTACTTACATCAAGTACCCTCAATCGAATAAGGTAAGGATTAGTTAGTAGGTGACGGATAAAGATGTATCACTTTCCAAGAGGAGGCTTGAATCCTCAGCTTGTTAGTAGTAACAGCACGCCAGACACCTCTCATAGATCACAGCGTCCGCTTCCTCTCCGGTTTGTACAGTAATGTTATATAGAGGGAAGAAACAGAGCGCACATAGCGCGATACTGTTTTAGATAAGGCTCATTTATTTTGAGAAACAGAGGTACTCACAAACAAAACCTCAATCTATATGAGGTATCGTCACTGCTTTAAACAATCAGAAACGGGTTTCTAAGCCCCAGCTGGGTGTCAATCACATCGATAATTCTTTTTTACCGATAAATTTTTACTTTCAAGCAAAGTATTTTAAAACACCAGAAGTCCTTATAAAAACAGGAGCAGCCGTATTCAACACCATAAAACAGCCTGACGCGTTTTAAAGTTATATTCAACTTCTTCATCAGAGGCGAAAGTGATACATCTTGATCCGTCACCTACTAACTAATCCTTACCTTATTCGATTGAGGGTACTTGATGTAAGTAGATTGTGAGCCCCTAATAGGATACCTGTATTAAAGGGATTGTGCCTGTGGGAAAGTACTTTCTACTGTAATGAGCTGACCTCCTAGTCTGACGGACATTTATGTGCTCTTGTTGTTATTGTCTATATAGCACATTGCAAGTTTACCTGTATTGAATAGGAATATAATGCTTATGTGAGACTCTTCTGTTATTCCCATAAGTGTGTATTAGAACAGATACATTGTAAGCAAGCCTAAGATACTCTTTTTATAATAGAAACAAATAAGGGTTTTTTGTTTGCTTGTTACATTTTTAAAAAAAAGATGTGTCTCTCCTCTTAAATCCTGATATCTGAACCAGTGACGTGCACTCATTGGAGGCAGGTGAGGCAGTGCCGCACCTGCCATTTGGGCCAAAATAAAAACAAATAGAGAGTTTTATTAAAAAAAAAAAAAAAGTAAACATTTTTTTTTTTTGACATGTCAAACTAATATTGCGCAATAGAGAGGCACTGGGTTCTGGTGTTTCTCTATTGCGCAATATTTCTAGTGTGTTTTGATATCTAGCTGCTCTGCAGCATCACCCGGTGGTGATTTGCAGGAGCAGCGCGGCAGAGAAAATTACTATATGAGGCATCTCTCATGAGGCCTCGACTGTTCCCTGGGAGACCGGCTCATCCAATCAACACCGGTGTTGATTGACTCCCTCCCTGGCCCTGCTTAGCCTTACAAGTAGTGCACTGAGACTGAGTTTCTGCGCATGCGCAAGGAAAGAGCAGCGCGGCGGCGGCGGGAACAACAGCCAGTCACAGTGCCACTTATTCCTGCTTGACACCTCTGAGCCAAGTAGCGACTAGTGGAGGAGGAGGCTGCCCGATCTCTACAGAGTCTGAGTGAGACTCGCACAGACACCGCATATCGCAGCTGCTGCCCCTGCCTGACCGTGAGGACCTGTCGGCTCAGCTCAGCCTGTCACCACACTCACCTGAAGGAAGGAGCCGAAGTGCACACAGTCCGGGTCACACTGTCACACTCACACAAGTAAGTCATCAAGAATGACAGCCATGCCGTGTGTGATAGTGTGATGATCAGTAGTACAGCCTGTAATTATGTATATTTTTTATTGTGAGGCTTGGGGTTAACGTTGTATAACTTGTAAGTTGTACAGAGTACTGTAAGTTAAAAATATACTGGACCGGGTAGTGGTGGGTGCCTGCCCCCCCTCTGCTAAAATTTGAAGTGCCTGTGTGTGTTTTCAACTAGGAACACTTGTGTTGTGACGCAGTCTGATCCTCTTATTTGCTTAATTAGTAAATGTATTTTGTGTATGACCCGGTCAGTGTTGTAAGTACTTACAACACTGACCAGGTCATACACAAAATACATTTATTAAGCAAAACTTTCAAGTTGCTGGCTATGCTATCTATGTTGTTTCACTTCCCAACTTTGGCAGCTTAATAAATATATTTTAATGAGCAGCCATCTTGTGATTTAGTGCTGTGCTTATTTGCTTAATAAATGTATTTTGTTTATGACCTGGTCAGTGTTGTAAGTTACATTTATTAAGCAAATAAGCACAAAATCACAAAATGGCTGCTCATTAAAATATATTTCTTATTTTAATATATTTATTAATAGTAAAAGTTACACTACTGACTCAGTAGTGTAACTTTTACTATTAATAAATATATTAAAATAAGAAATATATTTTAATGAGCAGCCCCCATCTGTGTCTCTCTCTCTCTCTCTCTCCCCTCTGTCTCTCTCCCCCTGTCTCTCTATCTCTCCCCCTGTCTCTCTATCTCTCCCCCTCTGTCTTTCTCTCTCTCTCTCTCTCTCTCTCCCCTCTGTCTCTCTATCCCTATCCCTCCCCCTCTCTCTCTCTCTCTCTCTCCCTCTCTCCCCTCTCTCTCCTCTCTGTCTCTCTCTCCCCTCTGTCTCTCTCTCTCTCTCCTCTGTCTCTCTCTCTCTCTCTCTCTCTCTCTCTCTCTCCCCTCTGTCTCTCTCTCTCTCTCCCCTCTGTCTCTCTCTCTCTCCCCTCTGTCTTTCTCTCTCTCCTCTGACTCTCTCCTCTGTCTCTCTCCTCTGTCTCTCTCTCCCTCCCCCTCTGTCTCTCCCTTTCTCCCTACCCCTCTGTCTCTCTCTCCTCTGTGTCTCTCTTTCTCTCTCCCCCTCTGTGTCTCTCTCTCTTCTCTCTCTCTTTTTCTGTCTCTCTCTCTCTCTCTCTCTCTCTCTCTCTCCCTGTCTCTCCCACCCCCTCTGTCTCTATCCTTATGTGTCTCATTCTCCCCCATGGTCTCTTTGTCTGTCTCTCTACCCTCTGTCTCTCTTTGTCTCTCTCTCTCTCCCCTCTGTCTCTTTGTCTCTCTCTCTCTCCCCTCTGTCTCTTTGTCTCTCTCTCCCCCTCTGTCTCTCTATCTATGTCTCTCTCCCTGTCTCTCCCACCCCTTCTGTCCAATTTACATCTAATATCTAATTTCCTTCATTCTCTTGATATCCTTTGTTGAAAATCATATCTAAATATGCTCAATAGCTGCTGATAGGTGGCTGCACAATAGATACCTCATGTGATTGGCTCACCCATGTACATTGCTATTTTTTCAACAAAGGATATCTAAAGAATGAAGGCATATCCTAGCCAGTGCCTCACCTGCCTCTGACCTCACTGCACGTCACTGATCTGAACATACCGGTTTATATGAGAACCAATCTTTTTACAGTTTCCATATAGGGGTGTAGCGCTGTGTAGTGTACTATATCTTTCTGGTTTAATAATTTACTCTGTGTGACTGTATGAGAGGGCTGTGCAGTCACAGATCCTAGGTATACTCCAGCAGCTTCGCCTTTTTTCATATAGTGTTAGCATTTAGCGCCTCCAGTTCTGCCTTTACTTCTGTAAAGACTTTACTCCCCCAACCCTTGTTTTTGAACTTATATATATATATATACACACACATACACATACACATTGGAGCCCTTTCTAGTGGAACACTTTGCCATGTACCATATCCCTTTTTAACTCTTTTGAAACCTTTTTATTAATATTTAAAAAAAAGTTTTTTATTAAAGTGTATATATTAATGTATTATTTTAATGTTTTTTATGAGTTTTGCAAAACTTTTTTTAACCCTTAGATATTGCTTCAGGTCTCAAGTTGTGCTAAATATTCTAGGCTTCTGCTCTAGCTCAACCTATGACTATCAGTTTGCAAGTTAGTGCTTCTGCGATCTCATTAGAAAGTATAGGTTGTGCTAGAGCAATGTCGGCCATGCTTACTCTTCTCTGATAAATGCGATTAACCATAGTCAAGTTGTGTGCTAATGTTAGTGTGGTCCAGCGATATTGCTTATCACGACTTGTATTATCATTAGCTAGCACCACTTCTAATCTGGCCTGCTATGTTTAAAAATTTAACATGATTCTTTTTAAAACTTATAACTTGTTTTTTATTTCCAGAAATAAAAGCATTTTAATGAAAACGTTCTAAGTAGAATGTTGATAAGCTTTAAAGCTGCAATCCAGCCTTATTTTTTGATTTATAAATAACTATATAAATCGCCCAAATTATATTTTTTTTCCCGATAGCACATAATTTTTTCTTTCATTCTAATATAGTTCATATTTTTAGCAATTGTATTTGTGTTTTCAATCTATAAATTTGGTGCTAGGAGAAATATTTTGCATACAGATATCTAATGTATGAGTGTTCCATCTAGGTCTCCAAAAAGTGTACTCTGGCCCTGTGTGCAAGAGGGTGATTAGTATTTGCCCAGGCACACCCTGTGCGCACGCCTATGGTAGTCAAGAAATGTAGTCTGAGTTTCTGATGAATTTAGATGCAGAAATTTGATAAGATAAATATTAGTTTCGTCATAAGTGACAAAATATTAATGAACTATAATTTGTTGTGTATGTGTGTTTTCTCTGTAAGTTGATTTCTGTATTTTTTTTCTAAAGCTGTGCTGCCGTTACATTCAGTAAAACTGGATTTTAAAATAAATTCCTGAATAACTCTGACATCAACTTGCTAATACTGGAATAAGCACAATTCCCTATTATTTTTTAACCAAATAATATTTACATGTTGTAGCTGGGGTGATAAATGCAAAAATGAATGTCTAGAATGGTTCATGCTATATAAAGGTTAAAGGGACACTAAAGTTAAAATTAAACTATATATATTTATATATGTATAAATCAGATAGGCTTTTAAGAGACTTTACAGTCTACAGTTTACAGTTATATGCACACTTTCTGAGGCACCAGCTCCTACTGAGCATGTGCAAGAGTTCACAATGTATATGTATATAAGGATGTTATTGGCCAATGGATGTCACATGATACAGGGTGCCAGCAAACGGAAATACATTTTGAAACTTGTCAGGAAAAAAATCTACTGCTCAGCGCTAGTGTGTGTGTGTTTTGTCTTTTTATTGTGCATTTGTTGATTATGCAACTCTACTGCATTGAATGGTCCTTTAAGAAACACTGGTTTAGGTAAGTCACTTTACCAACATGTGAGTTCTATTCAAATGATTATTTTTTCCTGTTTGTTGATTTTTGTTGCTATATAAATATATAGGCTAGAAGGGAGGCGCTGGAAAGGCGTGAACAGGTGGGACCGCTACACTGCAGAAAAATTGTAGGAGCATCAGGGAGGTGGGAGAAGAAGGTACAGGGGGATCCTAGAGTACCTCCTTCTCCCACCTCCCTGACGCTCTTACATTGTTTCTGTAGTGTAGGGTTCCTCTCTGCTTCGGTACCTCTGCAAGACTATTTCTGCACTGGCCCACTCATGGGGTTGCAGAAATAGCGCAATCCTAACTTTTAGCAAGATCGCGGCAGAGAGAAGCCCATGCTTAATGACCATTGCCTTTCTCGCCCAGTCTCTACTGCACATGACTGCATCGGACAAACATACCTGGCCTTCTATAATATAGGAGATATATAGATAGATACATATATACAGTTGTATGCAAAAGTTAAGGCACCCCTGACAATTTCCATGATTTTCATTTATAAATAATTGGGTGTTTGGATCAGCAATTTCATTTTGATCTATCAAATAACTGATAGACTGATGGTCATTAAGCATGGGCTTCTCTCTGCCGCAATCTTGCTAAAAGTTAGGATTGCGCTTTTTCTGCATGCCCCATTTAGACAGGTGCATAAATTTGTGCACCCTTGTCATTTTGTTGATTTGAATACCTGTAACTACCTAGCACTGATTAATTGAAACACACAATTGGTTTGGTGAGCCCATTAAGCCTTGAACTTTATGAGAAAAGGTATTTTAGGTGGCCAATTGCAAGTTGGTGTTCTCTTTGACTCTCCTCTGAACATGGGGGCCTCAAAACAACTCTCAAATGACCTGAAAATGAAAATTGTTAAACATTATGGTTTAGGGGAAGGCTACAAAAAGCTATTGCAGAGATTTAAGCTGTCAGTGTCCACTGTGAGGAACATAGTGAGGAAATGGATGACAACAGGCACAGTTCTTGTTAAGGCCAGAAGAGGCAAAGGCAAAGGATGGTGAGAACGGTCAAAAACAGACCACATCCAAAGACCTACAACATCATCTTGCTGCAGATGGTTTCACTGTGCATTGTTCAACAATTCAGCGTATGGGAGAGTAATGCGGAAGAAGCCTTTTCTGCAGACACGCCACAAACATAGTCGCTTGAGGTATGCAAACGCACATTTGGACTAGCCAGCTTCATTTTGGAAGAAGGTGCTGTGGACTGATGAAACAAAGATTGAGTTATTTGGTCATAACAAGGGGTGTTATGCATGGCGGCAAAAGAACACAGTGTTCCAAGACAAGCACTTTCTAGCCACAGTAAAATTTGGTGGATGTTCCATCATGCTGTGTGGCCAGTGCCGGTACTGGGAATCTTGTTAAAGTTGAGGGTCACATGGATTCCGCTCAATATCAGCAGATACTTGAGAATAATGTTGAGGAATTAGTCACAAAGTTGAAGTTACGCCGGGGCTGGATATTTCAACAAGACAACAACCCAAAACACTGCTCAAAATCGACTCTGACATTTATGCAGAGGAACAAGTACAATGTTCTGGAATGGCCAACCCAGTCCCCAGACCTGAATATCATTGAAAATCTGTGGGGTGATTTGAAGTGGGTTGTTCATGCTCTGCAACCATCAAACCTAACTGAACTGGAGATGTTTTGCAAGGAGGAATGGTCCAAAATACCTTCATCCAGACACTAATTACAGGCTATAGGAAGCGTCTAGAGGATGTTATTTCTCTTGTAAGGTGTATCCAGTCCACGGATCATCCATTACTTGTGGGATATTCTCCTTCCCAACAGGAAGCTGCAAGAGGACCACCCACAGCAGAGCTGTCTATATAGCTCCTCCTCTCCCTGCCACCTCCAGTCATTCTCTTGCAGCTCTCGACAAGAAAGGAAGTAGCTAGAGATGTGGTGTTTTTATTTAGTTTATCTTCATTCAAAAGTTTGTTATTTTCAAATGGTACCGGAGTTGTACTATTTTAGCCTCAGGCAGAAAGTAGAAGAAGAGTCTGTCTGTGGTCTTTAATGATCTTAGCAGGTTGTAACTAAGATCCATTGCCGTTCTCACACATAACGGAAGAGAGAGGTAACTTCAGCTGGGGAATGGCGTGCAGGGTTTCCTGCTATGAGGTATGTGCAGTTTAAATTTTTCTAGAGAAATGTAAATGCTAGAAAATGCTGTTAATACCGGATTTATCTGAGGTAAGCCTGATTCCAGTGATTTAACAACAACTAGTATCATGCTTGCTGTTAGAGGTAATACTCTTATTATTTTTCATATTTCTGACATATAAAAAGTTTGCTGGAAGTGCTTAAACGTTTTTTATATGCATATTGGTGATAAAACTTTATTGGGGCTTAGTTTTTTCCACATGGCTGGCTAATTTTTGCCTAGGGATAGTTTTGTTTGGCCTCTCACTGTGAATACATAAGTGGGAGGGGCCTAATTTCACACCTAAATGCGCATTAGATTTTGCAGTCTGAGACATCCAGTTTCCCTGAAGGAGTCCCCTGAATGCTTAGGACCTCTCTGAAGAGTTTTTGTGCTTTCCAAAGTCGATTGTATGGGAAGGTAGGGCCACAGCAGAGCTGTGGCAGTTTGTTGTGACTGTTAAAAACCGTTTATTTCGTTTTTTTGATCCGTTTTTGAAACTAAGGGGTTAATCATCCAATTGCAAGTGGGTGCAATGCTCTGTTAGCTTATTATACACACTGTAAAAATTTCGTTTGATTTACTGCTTTTTATCAGTGTTTTTCAAATTCTGACCTTTTTTATTTTTCTTAAAGGCACAGTACCGTTTTTATTTTTTGCTTGTTTACTTTCATTAAAGTGTTTTCCAAGCTTGCTGGTCTCTTTGCTAGTCTGTTTAAACATGTCTGATATAGAAGAAACTCCTTGTTCATTATGTTTAGAAGCCATGGTGGAACCCCCTCTTAGAATGTGTACCAAATGTACTGATTTCACTTTAAGTTATAAAGACCATATTCTGTCTTTAAAAGATTTATCACCAGAGGAAACTGACAAGGGGGAAGTTATGCCGACTAACTCGCCTCACGTGTCAGAACCTTTAACTCCCACTCAAGGGACTCCCGCTCAAGAGGCGCCAAGTACATCTAGCGCGCCCATGGCGTTTACTTTACAAGACATGGCGGCAGTCATGGATAATACCCTTTCAGCAGTATTATCCAGACTATACCTGGGTTACGAGGAAAGAGAGACAGCTCTGGAGTTAGAAGGAATACAGAGCACTCTGACGCTTTAGTAGCTATGTCTGATACCCCCTCACAATATGCAGAAGCTGAGGAAGGAGATCTTCTTTCTGTGTGTGATTTTTCTGACTCAGGGAAGATGCTTCAACCTGATTCTGATATGTCAACATTTAAATTCAAGCTTGAACACCTCAGCGTGTTGCTCAGGGAGGTTTTAGCTACTCTGAATGACTGTGACACCATTATAGTGCCAGAGAAAATGTGCAGATTGGATAAATACTATGCAGTGCCTGTTTACACTGATGTTTCTCTTGTTAAGTGTAGTCAGTCCACGGGTCATCCATTACTTATGGAATATATCTCTTCCTAACAGGAAGCTGCAAGAGGATCACCCAGCAGAGCTTGCTACATAGCTCCTCCCCTCACATGTCATATTCAGTCATTCTCTTGCAGCCTAACTAGATAGGTCGCTGTGAGAGGTCTGTGGTGTTTTTTAACTTAGTTTATTTCTACAATCAAAAGTTTGTTATTTTAAATAGCACCGGTGTGTGCTGTTTATTCTCAGGCAGCATTAGAAGAAGAATCTGCCTGCGTTTTCTATGATCTTAGCAGACGTAACTAAGATCCACTGGCTGTTCTCATCTGAGGAGTGAGGTAACTTCAGAGAAGGGGAATAGCATGCAGGGCCCCCCTGCAAATGAGGTATGTGCAGTAATTATTTTTCTGAGGAATGGAATTGACTGAGAAAATACTGCTGATACCAATGTAACGTAAGTTCAGCCTTAAATGCAGTGATAGCGACTGGTATTAGGCTGATGAGTGTGTGTACACTGAATGTATTTTTCTAAGGAATGGAATTGACTCTGAAAATACTGTTAATACTGAAATAATGTATGAGCCTTAACTGCAGTAAAAGCGACTGGTAGCAGGCTTATTAATAACAATTCATAACTTTTCAAATGTATGTTTAAAACGTTTACTGGCATGTTAATCGTTTTTTGTGAGGTACTTGGTGATAAAACTTATTGGGGCATGATTTTTACCACATGGCCATCTTTGTTTTCTGCATAGAAACAGTTTTTCTGAGCTTCCCCACTGTTGTAATATGAGTGGGAGGGGCCTATTTTACCGCTTTTTTGCGCAGTAAAAATTCAGTCACAATCTGTCTACTTCATCCTCCATGATCCAGATCGTCTCTAGAGAGCTCAGGGATCTTCAAAATTCATTTTGAGGGAGGTAATCAGTCACAGAGACCTGTGACAGTGTGTTTTGACTGTGAGAAAAACGTTAATTATTAAATTGTTAATCCGTTTTTGGGTATTAAGGGGTTAATCATCCATTTGCTGGTGGGTGCAATCCTTTGCTAACTTAATACATTTACTGTGAAAAATTGGTTGCTATAACTATTTTGGTTCATTGTTATTTCAACTGTGACAGCTTTTTGTGCTTCTTAAAGGCACAGTAGCGTTTTTTATATTGCTTGTAAATTTATTTAGAAAAGTATTTCCAAGCTTGCTAGTCTCATTGCTAGTCTGTTTAAACATGTCTGACACAGATGAATCTCTCTGTTCACTATGTTTAAAGGCCAATGTGGAGCCCAATAGAAATTTATGTACTAATTGCATTGATGCTACTTTAAATAAAAGTCAATCTTTACATGTAAAGAAATTATCACCAGACAACGAGGGGGAAGTTATGCCGACTAACTCTCCTCACGTGTCAGTACCTTCGCCTCCCACTCAGGAGGTGCGTGATTTTGTGGCGCCAAGTACATCAGGGAGGCCCTTACAAATCACTTTGCAAGACATGGCTACTGTTATGACAGAAGTATTATCTAAATTGCCAGAATTAAGAGGCAAGCGCGATAGCTCTGGGTTAAGGACAGAGCGCGCGGATGAGGTGAGAGCCATGTCAGATACTGCGTCACAGTTTGCAGAACGTGAAGACGGAGAGCTTCATTCTGTGGGTGACGGATCTGATCCAGGGAGACTGGATTCAGAGATTTCTAATTTTAAATTTAAGCTTGAGAACCTCCGCATATTGCTAGGGGAGGTATTAGCGGCTCTGAATGATTGTAACACGGTTGCAATTCCAGAAAAATTATGTAGGTTGGATAGATACTATGCGGTACCGGTGTGTACTGACGTGTTTCCTATACCTAAAAGGCTTACAGAGATTATTAGCAAGGAGTGGGATAGACATGGTGTGCCCTTTTCCCCTCCTCCCATATTTAGGAAAATGTTTCCTATAGACGCCACCACACGAGACTTATGGCAGACGGTCCCTAAGGTGGAGGGAGCAGTTTCTACTTTAGCTAAGCGTACCACTATCCCGGTGGAGGATAGTTGTGCCTTTTCAGATCCAATGGATAAGAAATTAGAGGGTTACCTTAAGAAAATGTTTGTTCAACAAGGTTTTATCTTACAGCCCCTTGCATGCATTGCGCCTGTCACTGCTGCGGCGGCATTCTGGTTTGAGTCTCTGGAAGAGGCCATTCGCACAGCTCCATTGGATGAAATTATGAACAAGCTTAAAGCACTTAAGCTAGCTAACGCATTTGTTTCTGATGCCGTCGTACATTTAACCAAACTTACGACTAAGAACTCCGGATTCGCCATCCAAGCGCGCAGAGCGCTATGGCTTAAATCCTGGTCAGCTGACGTGACTTCTAAATCTAAATTGCTTAATATTCCTTTCAAAGGGCAGACCTTATTCGGGCCCGGCTTGAAAGAAATTATAGCTGACATTACGGGAGGTAAGGGCCATGCTCTACCTCAGGACAGGGCCAAATCAAAGGCCAAACAGTCTAATTTTCGTGCCTTTCGTAACTTCAAGGCTGGAGCAGCATCAACTTCCTCCGCTCCAAAACAGGAAGGAGCTATTGCTCGTTACAGGCAGGGCTGGAAAGTTAACCAGTCCTGGAACAAGGGCAAGCAGGCCAAGAAACCTGCTGCTGCCCCCAAGACAGAATGAAGAGAGGGCCCCCTATCCGGAAACGGATCTAGTGGGGGGCAGACTTTCTCTCTTCGCCCAGGCTTGGGCAAGAGATGTCCAGGATCCCTGGGCGTTGGAGATCATATCTCAGGGATATCTCCTGGACTTCAAAACTTCTCCTCCACGAGGGAGATTTCATCTTTCAAGGTTATCAGCAAACCAAATAAAGAAAGAGGCGTTTCTACGCTGTGTACAAGACCTTTTACTAATGGGGGTGATCCACCCAGTTCCGCGGACGGAACACGGGCAGGGATTCTATTCAAATCTATTTGTAGTTCCCAAGAAAGAGGGAACCTTCAGACCAATCTTGGACTTAAAAATCCTAAACAAATTTCTAAGAGTTCCATCATTCAAAATGGAAACTATTCGAACCATCCTTCCCATGATCCAAGAGGGTCAGTACATGACCACAGTGGATTTAAAGGATGCCTACCTTCACATACCGATTCACAAGGATCATTATTGGTACCTAAGATTTGCTTTCCTAGACAGGCATTACCAGTTTGTAGCTCTTCCCTTCGGATTAGCTACGGCTCCAAGAATCTTTACAAAAGTTCTGGGCTCACTTCTGGCGGTACTAAGACCGCGAGGCATAGCGGTGACTCCGTACCTAGGCGACATTCTGATACAAGCGTCAAGTTTTCAAACTGCCAAGTCTCATACAGAGATAGTTCTGGCATTTCTGAGGTCGCATGGGTGGAAGGTGAACGTGGAAAAGAGTTCTCTATTACCACTTACAAGAGTTCCCTTTCTAGGGACTCTTATAGATTCTGTAGAGATGAAAATTTACCTGACAGAGGCCAGGTTATCAAAACTTCTAAATGCTTGCCGTGTCCTTCATTCCATTCCACACCCGTCAGTAGCTCAGTGCATGGAAGTAATCGGCTTAATGGTAGCGGCAATGGACATAGTACCATTTGCGCGCCTGCATCTCAGACCGCTGAAATTGTGCATGCTAAGTCAGTGGAACGGGGATTACTCAGATTTGTCCCCCCTACTAAGTCTGGATCAAGAGACCAGAGATTCTCTTCTATGGTAGCTCTCTCGGCCACATCTGTCCAAGGGGATGGCCTTTCGCAGGCCAGATTGGACGATTGTAACAACAGACGCCAGCCTTCTAGGCTGGGGCGCAGTCTGGAACTCCCTGAAAGCTCAGGGATTATGGACTCAGGAGGAGAAACTCCTCCCAATAAATATTCTGGAATTAAGAGCAATATTCAATGCTCTCCTAGCTTGGCCTCAGTTAGCAACTCTGAGGTTCATCAGATTTCAGTCGGACAACATCACGACTGTGGCTTACATCAACCATCAAGGGGGAACCAGAAGTTCCCTAGCGATGTTGGAAGTCTCAAAGATAATTCGCTGGGCAGAGTCTCACTCTTGCCACCTGTCAGCGATTTACATCCCAGGCGTAGAGAACTTGGAGGCGGATTTTCTAAGTCGCCAGTCTTTTCATCCGGGGGAGTGGGAACGTCATCCGGAGGTCTTTGCTCAACTGATTCTTCGTTGGGGCAAACCAGATCTGGATCTCATGGCGTCTCGCCAGAACGCCAAGCTTCCTTGTTACGGATCCAGGTCCAGGGACCCGGGAGCGGTGCTGATAGATGCTCTGACAGCCCCTTGGGTCTTCAACATGGCTTATGTGTTTCCACCATTCCCGATGCTCCCTCGTTTGATTGCCATGTATGCAGACCTAGTGGACATGTCGTCCTGTCCACCGTGGTCTCTACCTCTGAGACAGGACCTTCTAATTCAGGGTCCTTTTCAAACATCCAAATCTAATTTCTCTGAGGCTGACTGCATGGAGATTGAACACTTGATTCTATCAAAGCGTGGCTTCTCGGAGTCGGTTATTGATACCTTAATACAGGCTAGGAAGCCTGTTACCAGAAAAATTTACCATAAGATATGGCGTAAATATTTATATTGGTGCGAATCCAAGAGTTACTCATGGAGTAAGGTTAGGATTCCTAGGATATTGTCCTTTCTACAAGAGGGTTTAGAAAAGGGCTTATCTGCTAGTTCGTTAAAGGGACAGATTTCTGCTCTGTCTATTCTTCTACACAAACGTCTGGCTGAAGTTCCAGACATTCAGGTTTTTTTGTCAGGCTTTAACTAGGATTAAGCCTGTGTTTAAGACTGTTGCTCCGCCGTGGAGCTTAAACTTAGTTCTTAATGTTCTTCAAGGCGTTCCATTTGAACCCCTTCATTCCATTGATATCAAGCTGTTATCCTGGAAGGTTTTGTTTTTGATGGCTATTTCCTCGGCTCGAAGAGTCTCTGAGTTATCTGCCTTACATTGTGATTCTCCTTATCTGATTTTTCATTCAGACAAGGTAGTTCTGCGTACTAAACCTGGGTTCTTACCTAAGGTAGTTACTAACAGGAATATCAATCAAGAGATTGTTGTTCCATCACTGTGTCCTAACCCTTCTTCAAAGAAGGAACGACTTTTGCATAATTTGGACGTAGTCCGTGCCCTGAAGTTCTATTTGCAGGCAACTAAAGATTTTCGTCAAACTTCTTCCCTGTTTGTCGTTTACTCTGGACAGAGAAGAGGTCAAAAGGCTTTGGCTACCTCTCTCTCTTTTTGGCTTCGTAGCATAATACGTTTAGCCTATGAGACTGCTGGACAGCAGCCTCCTGAAAGGATTACAGCTCATTCTACTAGAGCTGTGGCTTCCACCTGGGCCTTTAAAAATGAGGCCTCTGTTGAACAGATTTGCAAGGCTGCGACTTGGTCTTCGCTTCACACCTTTTCAAAATTTTACAAATTTGACACTTTTGCTTCTTCGGAGGCTATTTTTGGGAGAAAGGTACTTCAGGCAGTGGTTCCTTCTGTTTAATGTTCCTGCCTTGTCCCTTCACTTCATCCGTGTACTTTAGCTTTGGTATTGGTATTCCATAAGTAATGGATGGCCCGTGGACTGACTACACTTAACAAGAGAAAACATAATTTATGCTTACCTGATAAATTTATTTCTCTTGTAGTGTAGTCAGTCCACGGCCCGCCCTGTCTTTAAGGCAGACCTACATTTTAACTAAACTCCAGTCACCACTGCACCCTATGGTTTCTCCTTTCTCGTCTGCTTTGGTCGAATGACTGAATATGACATGTGAGGGGAGGAGCTATGTAGCAAGCTCTGCTGGGTGATCCTCTTGCAGCTTCCTGTTAGGAAGAGATATATTCCATAAGTAATGGATGACCCGTGGACTGACTACACTACAAGAGAAATAAATTTATCAGGTAAGCATAAATTATGTTTTTTCCAATACCTAAAAGGTTTTCAGAGATTATTACTAAGGAATGGGATAGACCAGGTGTTCCGTTCTCTCCCCCTTCTGTCTTTAAGAAAATGTTTCCCATAGATTCTGCCACACGGGACTTATGGCAAACGGTCCCTAAGGTAGAGGGAGCAGTTTCTACTCTAGCTAAGCGTACTACTATCCCTGTCGAGGACAGTTGTGCTTTCTTAGATCCAATGGATAAAAAGTTAGAGGGTTACCTTAAGAAAATGTTTATTCAACAAGGTTTTATTCTACAGCCTCTTGCATGCATTGCCCCGGTCACAGCTGCTGCGGCCTTCTGGTTTGAGTCTCTGGAAGAGGCCTTACAGGTAGAGACCCCATTGGATGATATACTTGACAAGCTTAGAGCACTTAAGCTAGCCAATTCATTTGTTTCGGATGCCATTGTTCATTTAACTAAACTAACGGCTAAGAATTCTGGTTTTGCTATTCAGGCGCGTAGGGCGCTATGGCTTAAATCATGGTCAGCTGACGTTACTTCAAAGTCTAAGCTTCTTAATATTCCCTTCAAGGGGGAGACCCTATTCGGGCCTGGATTGAAGGAGATCATTTCTGATATTACTGGAGGAAAAGGTCATGCCCTTCCTCAAGATAGGTCTAACAAGTTAAGGACCAAACAAACTAATTTTCGTGCCTTTCGAAACTTTAAGACGAGTGCGGCATCAACTTCCTCTAATACAAAACAAGAGGGAAATTTTGCCCAGTCCAAGCCGGTCTGGAGACCTAACCAGACTTGTAACAAAGGTAAGCAGGCCAAGAAACCTGCTGCTGCCTCTAAGACAGCATGAAGGATTGGCCCCCGATCCGGTAACGGATCTAGTAGGGGGCAGACTTTCTTCGCCCAGGTTTGGGCAAGAGATGTCCAGGATCCCCGGGCGTTTGAAATTGTGTCCCAGAGATATCTTCTGGACTTCAGAGCTTCCCCTCCAAAAGGGAGGTTTCATCTTTCACGATTATCTGTAAACCAGATAAAGAGAGAGGCATTCTTACATTGTGTTCAAGACCTCCAAGTTATGGGAGTGATCCACCCAGTTCCAAAGGAGGAACAGGGTCAAGGTTTCTATTCAAATCTATTTGTGGTTCCGAAAAAAGAGGGAAACTTCAGACCAATATTAGATCTCAAGATCCTAAACAAATTTCTCAGGGTCCCATCATTCAAGATGGAAACTATTCGAACCATCCTACCTATGATCCAGGAGGGTCAATACATGACTACTGTGGACTTAAAGGATGCTTATCTTCACATTCCGATACACAAAGATCATCATCTGTTTCTCAGGTTTGCCTTCCTAGACAGGCATAACCAGTTTGTGGCTCTTCCCTTTGGGTTAGCTACAGCTCCAAGAATCTTTACGAAGGTTCTGGGGTCACTTCTGGCGGTCCTAAGGCCGCAGGGCATAGCAGTAGCCCCTTACTTAGACGACATTCTGATACAGGCGTCAAATTTCCAAATTGCCAAGTCTCATACGGACATCGTTCTGGCATTTCTGAGGTCGCATGGGTGGAAGGTGAACGAAAAGAAGAGTTCTCTATCCCCTCTCACAAGAGTTTCATTTCTGGGAACTCTGATAGATTCTGTAGAAATGAGGATTTACCTGACAGAGGCCAGGTTATCAAAACTTCTAAATTCTTGCCGTGTTCTTTATTCTACTTCTCGCCCTTCGGTGGCTCAGTGTATGGAAGTAATCGGCCTAATGGTAGCAGCAATGGACATTATCCCGTTTGCCCGCCTACATCTCAGACCGCTGCAACTCTGCATGCTCAGTCAGTGGAATGGGGATTACACAGATTTGTCCCCTCTACTAAATCTGGATCAAGAGACCAGGGATTCTCTTCTCTGGTGGCTATCTCAGGTCCATCTGTCCAAAGGTATGACCTTTCACAGGCCAGATTGGACAATAGTAACTACAGATGCCAGCCTTTTGGGCTGGGGGGCAGTCTGGAACTCCCTGAAGGCTCAGGGATCGTGGACTCAGGAGGAGGTTCTCCTCCTGACAAACATTCTGGAACTAAGAGCAATATTCAATGCTCTTCAGGCTTGGCCTCAGCTAGCGACAATGAGGTTCATCAGATTTCATTCTGACAACATCACGACTGTAGCTTACATCAACCATCAAGGGGGAACATGGAGTTCCCTAGCGATGTTGGAGGTTTCAAAGATAATTCGTTGGGCAGAGATTCACTCTTGCCCACTCTATCAGCTATCCATATCCCAGAAGTAGAGAACTGGGAGGCGGATTTTCTAAGTCGACAGACCTTTCATCCGGGGGAGTGGGAGCTCCATCCGGAGGTGTTTGCACAGTTGATTCAACGTTGGGGCAAACCAGAACTGGATCTCATGGCGTATCGCCAGAACGCCAAGCTTCCTTGTTACGGGTCCAGGTCCAGGGATTCCAAGGCAGCGCTGATAGATGCTCTAGTAGCGCCTTGGTCCTTCAACCTGGCTTATGTGTTTCCACCGTTTCCTCTGCTCCCTCGTCTGATTGCCAAAATCAAGCAGGAGAGAGCATCAGTGATTTTGATAGCACCTGCGTGGCCACGCAGGACTTGGTATGCAGATCTGGTGGACATGTCATCCTTTCCACCATGGACTCTGCCTCTAAGACAGGACCTTCTACTTCAGGGTCCTTTCAACCATCCAAATCTAATTTCTTTGCGACTGACTGCCTGGAGATTGAACGCTTGATTTTATCAAAGCGTGGCTTCTCCAAGTCAGTCATTGATACCTTAATTCAGGCACGAAAGCCTGTCACCAGGAAAATCTATCATAAGATATGGTGTAAATATCTTCATTGGTGTGAATCCAAGGGTTACTCATGGAGTAAGGTCAGGATTCCTAGGATATTGTCTTTTCTCCAAGATGGATTGGAGAAGGGTTTGTCAGCGAGTTCCTTAAAGGGACAGATTTCTGCTTTGTCTATTCTTTTGTACAAGCGTCTGGCGGATGTTCCAGACGTTCAGGCATTTTGTCAGGCTTTAGTTAGAATCAAGCCTGTGTTTAAACCTGTTGCTCCGCCATGGAGTTTAAATTTAGTTCTTAAACTTCTTCAAGGGGTTCCGTTTGAATCCTTACATTCCATAGATATCAAGCTTTTATCTTGGAAAGTTCTGTTTTTGGTAGCTATCTCCTCGGCTCGTAGAGTTTCTGAGTTATCTGCCTTACAGTGTGATTCCCCTTATCTGATCTTCCATGCAGATAAGGTAGTTTTGCGTACCAAACCTGGGTTTTTACCTAAGGTGGTATCTAATAAGAGTATCAATCAGGAGATTGTTGTTCCGTCACTGTGTCCTAATCCTTCTTCAAAGAAGGAACGTTTATTACACAATCTTGACGTGGTTCGTGCTTTAAAGTTTTATTTACAAGCTACTAAAGATTTTCGTCAAATATCTGCATTGTTTTTTGTCTACTCTGGACAGAGGAGAGGCCAAAAGGCTTCGGCAACTTCTCTTTCGTTTTGGCTAAGGAGTATAATACGCTTAGCTTATGAGACTGCTGGCCAGCAGCCTCCTGAAAGGATTACAGCTCATTCTACTAGAGCGGTAGCTTCCACATGGGCTTTTAAGAATGAGGCTTCTGTTGAACAGATTTGTAAGGCGGCGACTTGGTCTTCGCTTCATACTTTTTCAAAGTTCTATAAATTTGA
This sequence comes from Bombina bombina, assembly GCF_027579735.1. NCBI lineage: Eukaryota > Metazoa > Chordata > Amphibia > Anura > Bombinatoridae > Bombina > Bombina bombina. The sequence goes on along the minus strand of NC_069502.1, from coordinate 783,663,590 downwards.
TACTTTTGCTTCTTCGGAGGCTATTTTTGGGAGAAAGGTTTTGCAGGCAGTGGTACCTTCCGTTTAAGTACCTGCCTTGTCCCTCCCTTCATCCGTGTCCTATAGCTTTGGTATTGGTATCCCACAAGTAATGGATGATCCGTGGACTGGATACACCTTACAAGAGAAAACATAATTTATGCTTACCTGATAAATTTATTTCTCTTGTGGTATATTCAGTCCATGGCCCGCCCTGTCATTTTAAGGCAGGTATATTTTATTTTTAAACTTCAGTCACCACTGCACCCTATGGTTTCCCCTTTCTCTTGCTTGTCTTCGGTCGAATGACTGGAGGTGGCAGGTAGAGGAGGAGCTATATAGACAGCTCTGCTGTGGGTGGTCCTCTTGCAGCTTCCTGTTGGGAAGGAGAATATCCCACAAGTAATGGATGATCCGTGGACTGGATACACCACAGGAGAAATAAATTTATCAGGTAAGCATAAATTATGTTTTCTGCTAAAGGAGGCTCTACTAAATATTGATGCAATATTTCTGTTGGGGTGTCCAAATATATGCACCTGTCCAATTTCGTTTTGATGCATATTGCACATTTTCTGTTAATCCAATAAACCTCATTTCACTACTGAAATATTACTGTGTGCTTCAGTTATTTGATAGATGAAAATTGCTGATCCAAACACCTAATTATTTATAAATGAAAATCATGGAAATTGTCAGGGATGCCTAAACTTTTGCATACGACTGTGTATATATATACTTAATTCAATTATAGACCAGCACTCTCCAAAAAAATATGGCAATTATCCAGGGTGCTTCTGAACATTCGTATCTACACTTCAAAAATAGACAGGCACTCTCTGGTATTAAATCCAGAAAGAAAAAAAAAACTTTGGATTTAATACCGGAGAGTGCCTGTCTATTTTTGAAGTGTGTATATATATATACAGTATATATCCATACAAATATTTAAACAGAGAGAGAAAAAAAGCTTGCTAATTTATTATTCCACAGATAATGGTACTAAAATAGTTTGTTTTCCAGATTTGGTGAAGACGGATACCTTTAATTACCTTCCTCACATCTTAATCTTATGCCTATGATATATGTGCTTTTGGGTTTGCAAAAAAAATATATAAATGGAAAGACTAATTCTTAAGAGTAATTGCTCAGTAGACTGAGGAATTTCAAAAATGCTTTATGTTTAAAGCAGTCATAACGTTTAAAAGAAGCCTAATCTGGAACTTTATTTATGTATTTATTTGCTAAAGCATATAGGTCATGTTTTTAAGTACAATGAATGTACTATACCCATGAATAAAAATATACTAATTATACCATTGAAATGTTGCATCTAACATGGTTTCCTTGTTCTCTTAATTAATCGTTAATGCAGAAAATGTTTTACAATGTATAGATTCTTTAATTCTGTGCAAAATACTTAAAGGAACAGTAATTGTTTTTTTATATTATGTTGCATCTAAAAGAGGATCATTTTATTTGTACTTTTAAATGATGTTCCTGTTATGAAAAAAAATACGATTTTTGTTGTTGTTGCTTTTTTTGCTAGTGGGCTTGTGTCACTACCTACCACTACTTACTTAACTAAGTCTAAAACAGGCATAAAAATATGTGATCACTTAGGACTAAATTACAAATGGAGCAGTAGTTTGTGCTTCCGTTTGCGCATTAACTTCAATGGAGCTGAAAAGTGGGAAAAAAAACTTGAACAGTGGAAATTAAAACTAACACTGATCGCAAACCTGATCTCATTTTCTCTAGTGTGCTAAATCCGACATGAATATATGATAATTTCACATTCCAATCTTTACATGGAAGAATATGTTCTATTTTTTCATAAATGCAGATATATATATATATATATAATATAATATATATATATATATATATATATATATATATATATATATATATAAATTTACTTTAAAATTTATTTGCGATGTGTTTTGTACAACTTTTTTGTCTCGTGTAACAGTTAACCGGAGCTCTCAGGTTGCTCAATCCCGACTTGCGTTAAATTCAATTGCTCTCAAGCAAAAGCGTAATTTTCCACTCCTAATACTATTTCTGACACGCGCAAAGACCCACGATAAACCCCTTTTCTCTTGCGCGCAACAGTTGAGTGCCACTCGTAATCTAGCACTTAGCGTTTACTCATGACACCATAAACTGCAAGCGTTTGAAAATGGAAGTTAAGATCTCTAACAAAGTTACACAAGTATGGAGTTGTAGAACTTAAATTATGTGGCCATTAGGCATTGTTGATTATGTCATAATTAAATCCTCATTACATTGTCAATGATTTCTAAAAAAAAAAAAACACTTTTTAAATATCCGTATCATGTATTGCATATTTACATACTTGTACTTTACTCCAGTAAAGAGTTGTATTTGTGCTACAATAAATGCATAGCGAGGATCTGCACGAATAGAGAAGGATTTATAATTGTTAGCTGGCCTCTACTAGGGACATAAAACTACAAAAACAAATTATGTAATGTGTTAAATAATTTTATTATTGCACTGTTTCTTGCATGTAACTATGTGATTAATCCCTGAAAAGAAGTTAAATACATTGACCGAATCAGCTACAGAGCAGCTATGCATGACTGGGACATCTGGTTAACCATTGAAGCCATAATGACATTTTCAGTAAATAAATATTGGCCTTTGTGTATATAGATAGATAAGATAAGCAGGTATTCTCTTATTACAAGCTCAGCCCATTTGAATAGGCGTCTTCTTGAGAACAATGGGTGGTGGGTTTAATGAGCAAAATCAGGTATTTCAAATACAAAAAAAAAGTTGAAATGACTTTTTTGTAGATTTAATACTCTGCAGCCTATATAATAAGCCATCTGAAACATATTAACCACTTAATGACCAAGGACGTGCCAAGCATGTCCTACAAAAAACGGTTGTTAATGACCAAGGACATGCCTGGCACGTCTTCGGGGGTTTCAAGCACTGGAAGCAATCCTGATCACTTCCAGACACTTTTAGGGTATTGCAGTGATGCCTGGATATTGAGGCATCATGTGGCCTTTTCTGTATCGGCCAGCAATGGTGCCGATCATTAGTGGGTGAGAGCCATATCAGGGAGGTGGGTGGGCGGCCCATCACTGGTATAGTTCTGGCTGCTGTTCCGGGATTGCATCGAGGTCGGTGGGACCAAGCACGAGGGGGGGTGGGAGCGCAAAGTGCACACAATCTCTAAGGGAAGGAGGGAGAGGGAGGGGGGGATAATTGTTGGGGAAAGGATCTGAGAGGGGGAGGGGGTAGGATATAGAGGGGGGCAGCTACACTACGGAAAATTGGGGTTATAAAAATTAAAATTAAAAATTAGCAAATTTGATTAGAGACATGGTACTGGCAGACAGCTGCCAGTACCTAAGATGGCCAGAAATAGGAAGAGGGGGAGCTTAAGGACTGTTTGAGTGGAATTGTGGAGGTTGGGTGGTTAGGGGGGAACCTACACTGCAGAAACTATTTATATATTTATAAAAATGCTAAAAAAAAAAAAGGCTTTTATTTTAGTACTGGCAGACTTTCTGCCAGTACTTAAGATGGCGGTGACAATTGTGGGGTGGGGGAGGGAAGAGAGCTGTTTGAGAGGGGTCAGGGAGGGATCAGGGGGTGGGATGTGTCAGGTGGGAGGCTGATTTCTACTTTATAGCTAAAATTAACCCCTTCACTGCTGGACATAATACAAGTGTGTTGCGCAGCGGCATTTAGCGGCCTTCTAATTACCAAAAAGCAATGCCAAAGCCATATATGTCTGCTATTTCTGAACAAAGGGGATCCCAGATAAGCATTTACAAACATTTCTGCCATAATTGCACAAGCTGTTTGTAAATAATTTCTGTGAGAAACCTAAAGTTTGTGAAAAAGTTAACAATTTTTTTTATTTGATCACATTTGGCGGTGAAATGTTGCCATGAAAGATACCAATATATACATGTGAAGGGTTATTCAGGGATTCCTGAAAGATATGTGTTACAATGTAACTATTGCTAATTTTGAAAAAAAAAATGTTTGGAAATAGTAAAGTGCTACTTGTATTTATTGCCCTATAACTTGCAAAAAAAGTAAAGAACATGTAAACATTGGTATTTCTAAACTCAGGACAAAATTTAGAAACTATTTAGCATGGGTGTTTTTTTCCAATTTTTCATCATTTTATAAAAAAATTTAAAGTAAATTATATGATATGATGAAAATAATGGTATCTTTAGAAAGTCCATTTAATGGCGAGAAAAATATAATGTGTGGGTACAGTAAATGAGTAAGAGGAAAATTACAACACAAACACTGCAGAAATGTAAAAATAGCCCTGGTCCCAAATGGTAAGAAATTTTTTAAAATGGTCCGGTCTCTAAGGGGTTAAAAGGATACTAAACCCACACTTTTTTCTTTCATGATTCAGACAGAGCAGCAATTTTAAGCAACTTTCTAATTTACGCCTATATCAAATTTTCTTCGTTCTGTTGCTATCTTTATTTAAAAGCAGGAATTTAAAGCTTAGGAGCCAGTCCATTTTAGGTTCAGCACCCTGGATAGCGCTTGCTTATTGGTGGCTAAATTTAGCAAACCAATAAGCAAGCATAACCCAGGTACTGAACTAAAAATGGGCCGGCTCCTAAGCTTTACATTCCTGCTTTTTAAATAAAGATAGCAAGAGAACGAAGAAATATTGATAATAGGAGTAAATTAGAAAGTTGCTTAAAATGGCTGCTGTATCTGAATCATTAAATAAATAAATTGGGTTTAGTGTCCCTTTAAGTGGAAACTCATTTTACAGTACATTGTCCCATTGAAATTTGCAAAACATATGACTTGCAATTTAGTGAGTTTTGTTTTGCACATACCTTTAAGATGAAACCGTGTCTGAACATATGCATTGTCTAACCCTAATTATTTTTCTTTTCTTTTTTGTGGCATGGACAGTTGATGAAGATGGTATGGACTGCATGGATAATGAAAGGCGGCCACATTTCCCTCAGTTCTCATACTCTGCAAGTGGACGGGAATAAATTGTCCTTTGTTGCTTCATTGTCACCTTGGGTTTATCACAGGAAATTATTCCTCTTCATTATCACGAATACTGGACTTTGTTTATATAAAAGGAACACCTCCTTGAAGTCATTCCAAAATTATTATTTTTTTGTCTTTTACCACTGTTTTTAAGCTTTTTATTGTTATTATATTTTTTTGCATGAATTCTATGTATCACAAGTTGCTAACACTTTTTTTTTTCCAAATACAATGGCAACTATAACTAGCAGTTTTCCCAATTTTGAGGGTAAATACATTAAATGACTTCAATATTTTGTTGTTAACAATGAAGATATGGTCATTTTTTTATATTTCCTGTCCATGATGAGTGTCGTAAGACCAAAATTTTTGAGGACCTGAGAAAACTACAATGTACATATGCAATTTTTTTGTCATACATATCATGATTCCTAGCAGTTTACTGTATATCATGAGAAAGATTGGAGCAAACACAAAAAACGGACAACAACTCCATGCTGTCTCATTTTTATTTATATATTTTTTTAATTTTATTTTCTGTTGGACGCAATAGAAGGACTTAATTAGCTAAAGTGCTGGCCAGAGCCAGAAATGCACTTAGACTTCCAGATTTCTTGTGCAATCATGAAAAATGAACACTTGAGAGCAAGAAATAGGACACAACAGCCGCACATTTGAAGTCTTTAAAGGGCCAATATATAATTTGTCCCATACTATGTTTTTATCTGTTGTATATTCTTGTTCTAAACAATATGATGGCTGAAGAATGTAGACAGGCATAATTTGCATAATTGCTTCTCACCAAAATGTGTGCAGCAAGGTAAACAGGTATTGCCTTGCACTCTTTTTTTTTTTTTTTTACTTTATTATTATTATTTTTCATTGTGTGAAATCTGGTGTTGAAATTTGATTATTTTTTTTTTATATATATATATTTTTTTTAAGGATGGAGTGAAGGAGGCATTTACCACAGTGGTATTTATTTTTAAGTGATATTAACTTTATGTATCACATTTGAGAATGCTGCTAGGGGCTTAAATCATTTTGAGTTATGCAGAGGTTATGTACAAGATGGCTGTCTTTACTATTAGAGCACTTTTTCTTCCAAATTTTGAAGTGCAACAGGACCTTGGCATTACTGTATCCAGAAACCTTTGAGAGTTTACATCATGTCAAAATACATAATAAAATAGGTAATGGTGTCCTTTGGCAACAGAGGCAACTTGTGCGGCAGTAGAGAGTTATACGCATGTGTTTTACATCATTTTAAAAATGGTGGCTCATTGTAATAAAAATAGTTACTGGATTTCCTGAGGGGATGTTAGCCCCCCTATTCCTCCCCCATCAAACACCCCAGCTTCTTATGATTTTGAATATGTCCATTTTTTAGTAGCTACCAAAATACATTATAATACATAAATGGCCATCAGAAATTTGTAATAAAAATCAGTGCTTTAGTAAATTCACTGAATAATTTTAGTTTTCAAACACAAATGAAGAAATGTTAGCTACTGATACTTTCCACAGTAACTTAATTACTGCATATTAGTAACTGTGGATAAATACGCAATTATCAGAGTCAACTGAAAGTGCTTAAATTCAACAGGGTAGCTTGAGATTTTCAGTTGAATCATTTATAATAACTATTTTCCATAGACATCTGCATATTTTTTTATTATGGACTATGGGCAACAGCAAAAAATGTCCCCAAACAAATGCACTTTACATACATATTCATGGGATCCTGAATTTAAGTAGATAATGTAGACCTTACGTGAGTCAACTGAATGTACTTTAGTCAAAATGGTATATTGAGTTTTTTAGTTGAATAATTATTCTTCATACACATGTGCATATTTTTTTTTCTGATGGTCTTTGTGCAACAGCTAAAAATGTCCCCAAGCAAACAATTGCAGTTTACATACAAAGATACATATAAAGGGGATCCCGATTATAAGTAGATAATAAAAATGAAGAGATGATTACTGATAGTGAATCAGCTTATAACGAGGACCAAATTTCCAAGTTTATATAATTACAGTTTAATTGGGATTATGACATAAGAAGTAACACCCATACCAATGCATGTTTAACACTTTGTATCCCACGTGTTACATATCATAAAAAATACCAAGGGATTTAATAAAAATGTGTTTGAGCCATAATTTGTGCTTATACAGTATATGGTAAGTGCTAATTTAAAAGATTAGTTGAAATGAGGTTTGAAGGAAGTCTTAGAAGGTGAGTTGATTGTAATGTATGTAATGAGAGGGATGGACAACACTTAAGTGGAACTTCCTAATTGTATTTCTGCAACGTCTGAGAAGCTTAAAAAGGCACGAAACGTTTTGAGATTGTAAGATAAAATGTTTAATTATATCTAGTAAAAAATGCAATATACATCTATTATTTATTTTGTTTGCTTTTGCTGTAAAATACCTTGATATTGTGTATTTCCCATGCTTCCTATAGAGGCCAAAAGCAAACTGTAGCATGTTTCCTTCACAATGCTGTAAATTACCTAAACCTGCTACAAAAGTGATTGCTTAGAGCAGTAGACAAACTCGTTTACAACAGGCCATAATAAAAAGAGATATACATACATAACAACATTTTCAAGTAGTTTTCCCATTATTAATAAAGTGAAAGAATAGAATACTACATCTCTTTTTGCATATAGGTCTTCTGCAGTTTTGTACGTGCTGCTGATATAAACTATGCATATATGAACAAAATCAAGTGTAGGGCCTATGATAATGTAGATTTTAATTTAGGGAACACCTGTATATGCACATAAAGAACTGTTTACATAAATGAATACATATGAACAAAAGCTCATGTGCCCATATACATAAACACAAACAATATAAAAATAAAGCAAGAATGCAATAAAAGGTGCTAAGATACATTTCTTCTTTTTTGTTACACTCACAGCTATCGCCCTGCTTTCATTGTCTTATTTTACCTCATATGTTTGCATTCTTCATTCTTCTTTCAAAAAGACAATGACTAGAGAATGCTGTGAGATAATCAGTATTGTTGCGGTAATCGCCTGATAATTACAATATAGTAAAAAAAACTAATTTGGAAGATGGAACTCTCCTCTTCGATAATTGTTCCATGGTTATATATATATATATATATATATATATTTTACTAGTCAGGGGTAAAAGTGCAAACTTTAATTAATTAAAGCCCAGTATCAAAAATAATCTTAAAAACAGGGGCACTTTAATTCATTACAGTTTACAAAGACGCTTATTTTTTAAAATACCTTTGCGCTGTGGTAAAAAAGAAATGATTAGTATTTTAAAAAAATAAGCGTCTTTGTAAACTTTAATGATTCAAAGTGCCCCTGTTTTTAAAATTATTTGATTAAAGAAAAACTTTACTACTCCACTCAATGTTAAAGATATATATATATATATATATATATATATATATATATTTTTTTTTTTTTTTTATTACAGTATAGCAATATTTGGATTTTTTTGTTTCCCAATATCATTAGAACTTTTGGATTATAATAGTTGTTTTAGTTTGGACATATGACACCTGGATAATCATATTTCCATCACTGGGTGCAGTTAGGTCCCCTTTATATGTATGTGTGTTCATGAAAATATGTATTAAACGATTGTTTGTTTACAAAATATATATATATATATATATATATATATATGTTAATAAGTAACACTTAAAGCTTTTTGGTCCTGGTACATTTCAAAATTTCAGACTCCAGCTTGTATTTTACTTTGGTGGTTAATATACTGCAGCCATCTGTGAGAAAACAAACCACACCTACTCAGGTGATGGTTCATTTGCACACAGCTTTGCTTTTCACTCTATTTAACATTCTTGCACATTTCTATTGCTATAAAGCAAGCATTGGGGTCCAGTTAGGGCCACCGCCTCTGCCATGTTTTCTTGGACACTTATAAGTTACACATGCTGCAGGGTATGCAAGGGGGAACATGAATAGTATGGTCCAGGATCATTATTCATGTGCTGTCCAGGGGTGCAATAAATGTTCCTCCCTGTACACCCTGCAGTATGTGTAACTCATAAGTGTCCAGGAAAAGATGGTCGAGGTGGCAACCCTTGTTCCAGTGTTGTTTTACTGTTGTTTTACATTTTTTCACTTTATTTAAGTTTTTTTTTCTCTCTCAAGCGGACTGTTTTCACAGGGGCCATGCGCTTCTCCCAAGTTAAAAAGTAAGGCTGTTCCTTACTAACTGCAGGGTCTATATATTAAACCTCAGTGTACACTTTGCTGCTACTGTTTGTACTGTCCACAGTAGAAATTCCTTATCTTGCTCCTGGTAGTGCATTACAGGCAAGCATGCATTGTAAATTATTTATTTAAAGAGAAAAAAAAATCCCCTCTAAATTGGTAATTAAATTACCACCCTGTAGCTTTAGTTTGTGACATTAATAGACTTGCAACTCGCAAGTTCTAGTCATATAGTTAAGGATGGTAAGCAGTTACGACATCCCGGGAACCTGTATTAATAAGACTCTTGGTCATACTATAAACTGTTTATGTTCTTAAGTATATGACCCACAAAGATGTGAATTAAGGAAATGTTTTGTACACTGTACATCTTAGTATTTTTACATGTATATGATTAGGGATGCACATTATTTTCCTTCGTACAGATTAAATAAACACTGTCAATCTGCTAAATTTTTTGTTTGATAAATTGTGTTTTATTTGATCACTTATGAATTTGCACTCCGTTTAATAAAAATTATGTGCATTAAGCAGCTTAAACAATTAACGACTGCTTAAAGAGATATTAAAAATTGCTCCTTTGGTAAAAACAAATATGTTAAATCAAAGTAAGTGTAAAAAGATTGTGTAAAAAAAAAAAAAAGCAAATAACTGGTTTTCTTGCAAAATTAACACTTAGAAATTCTCAGTGTAGCCCTGCCCCCAGTTTTTAAGGAGCAGAGGATTTTAAAAAGTTTTTATTCCGTCAGTTATGGGCACGAGCGAATCTGACTCCCTGTTATCTAGTTTATTCACTAGTTTTATGAGATCATAAAGATAAAACTTCCTGCCAAGGACAAATGTAGTGTAAAAAAATAATAAATAAATGAATTATAGATAGATAGATATTGCAATTATTTCTATTATGTATAAGCAAATGCTTAGTGCTTTTTCGCTCTATTGGCAGTGAGAGTCCACAAAACATGCTTAACCTATGGGAATTACTCGACCTGGCCATTAGGAGGAAGCAAATACACCCCAAACAAGACTATAAATATTAGAATACAATAAGGGGTGGGGGAAAGCGGAGTGTCAATAAACAGGAAACCTATATAATTTTACAAATATTATAGGATAAATCTTGATATATATAAGTATAGATTTCCTGCCACAGATTCAGAGCAAGGAACAGGAAACAACGAACAAAGTAATTGTAATAGGGTATACAATTGAGTATAGATAGCTCTAATCTGTGTAAGAGAAAATCAATATCGACTAAGCCCTTACATTCCGAGGGCTATTATTAAGTTATCTTTAAAGATAACTTAATAATAGCCCTCGGATTGTAAGGGCTTAGTCGATATTGATTTTTTCTTCTGCTGGCTTGCATACCTTAACTTTATCTACAGATATTCAAATAACCATTATGGGAGGTTTATAATTTACATTGGTTTAAGTGTTTTTAACTTGAGCTTAGCTAGTTGTATGCGTGAATTTTTTCTCTTTTTTTGACATTTTCTAATAAAGATTCCAGTGTGAATGAATTTAATTTATTATTTATATTGTTATCTTGACCATTTTGAATCAGCAGAGTTACTACTCCTTACACAGATTAGAGCTATCTATACTCATTTGTAAACTCTATTACAATTACTTTGTTAGAAGACTATAAATATCCCTCCCACCTCCCCTACTCTCCAGTAGTTCTTTGCCTCATATCATGGAGATAGGCAGAGAGAGGTACTCTGTAAAGAAGAATTAAGTTTATCCTGGATTTGGCTTGTTTAATCTGGGGATAATATAATCATGTAGATCTCTATGGAGTATTGAATTATATAACACTGTAGGACGCTGGGTTTCCCATGCCTCCTACAGTTTGCTCGAATTCCCCTGTCTGTTAACACGATATGTTTCACACTAAATTACAGACTTTCATGGGTAAGTTCCCCTCTTTCATGGCAACTTGTCTAATAAGGAGATGTTATTAAGTATTGTCTCTATGTAGTCATAGTGTTATGTGTACACTCTGACCACCTTGTTGATAGACAATATCTGGTGACGGATCCCAGCCTTATTCCTGTATGAGGCTGAGAGGGGTGTGCTTTAGGCACAGCACTCGGACAAGCATTTTGCCCCTTGTGGGACATTATAACACCTATGCTGGGTGAATACAGCACTGGATATTGTTACTGGCCTCCGGTTACATACCCTATATCTGTGTGGGGGACGGCACTTCTGTGGACTGCTGAGTTTGACATAGGCCGCAGAGGGGCGTGAGCGGCACTTTCACACCATTTCCACTTCTGATCCACTGCGCAACAGTCCTGTGGGAGAGCGCTTGCAACACGCCTCAGTCTATCCAGAGGTGGTAAGAGACCCTATATAAGGCTATCAAGGGACCGTAGATTGTGCTTTTAAAAGGTTCACAAATACTTTTAAATTAAACTAATTTTAAATATTTGTTTTTAATTTTGAATGTTGTACAACATTCTGACATGCGTTTAATGTAATAGTATTTCTAATGTTTTCTTTAAATGTAATATTCGATTAAAATGTTTCTAATAATTTGATTCAAATTATGCAATATTTAAATTTGAAAAATTAAAATCGATATATTTGATATAGTATTTCTAATTTTTTCATTAAATGTGATATTCGATTTATGCATTGTTCAAATTTTATATATTTGTATCTATTATGCATCAATTAACTAAATTTCCTACCACATGAACTATTGAACTTCTGAATAGTATTTGTTAGATGGAATGTTACATTCAAAATTTCGAATGTAGATATTCAATCTAATTATGAACATTCAAAAACTAAAGTAACATTCAAAAACTGGAAATAACATTAGATTACCGAATTTTAATGGGTTTTGATTTTTATCAACATTTGATTGTCTAAACCGAATGTCCTCAGGACTATCCGTTGTACCAAGCAAATTACACTTTCAGCACATTTGCCCATCCGTATTCATGGCACATAGAATAGACGACTCTATCTTAGAGAGTCTGGAGTATTCTTCCTCAGTTAACTCCATTGACAATAGTAAGTGTATGCTTTGCAAGTCTGTCACTATTAATCCCCCGGTGCAACTATGAAATTGCTGCCTCACTCATGTCCTGACATCCTTTTCAGGAGGCCCAAGCGGTCAAGTTGGCTAGTTTGCCAGATCTTAAAGAGTTTGTTCAGGCTCTGGTTAGAATTAAGCCTGCATTCAAACCTGTTGTCCCCCCTTGGAACTTAGTCCTCAAGATTCTTCAGAGAGCTCCATTTGAGCCTCTGCATGCTGTTGACATTTTTACTTACTTGGAAGGTATTTTTCTATTGACTATCTGAGCTTTCAGCTTTGATGTGTAATCCTCTGTATCTGGTAATCCATCAGGATAAGGCTGTGCTGAGGACTCAATTCGGTTTTCTACCTAAGGTAGTGAATACCTGCAACACCAGGAGATTGTGGATCCTTCACTCTGTCCTAATCCGTCATGTTCTAAGGAGAGATTACTACATAATTTGGTTGTGATCAGAGCGTTGAAGTTCTATCTTCACGCTACTAAGGAGTTTTGTCAGTCTTCTTCCTTATTTGTCCTTTTTTTTTTTTTCTAGTAAGCACAAAGAGGCAAAAGGCAGTCAGTTTTATTAGTGCAGGGTCCATATTTTGTTTTATTTTGATCTATTAGGATCTTGCCATAATCTCACAATATTTGATAGTAAACTTCTTTACTGAGGGAAATAAAGTGACACTGTCTGCTCATGCTAAGTGCATGTTTCCTTACATGTCATGGAACAAGCATCCTGACTGGACGGTTAAAGTCACTTTAGAATAGGATGGGGCTAATGAGAAATTTGTAAGGTAAAATATCTTCCTATTTTACATAGAGCAGTTCATGTAATATTTTCTAGTTACCTTTTTTATAGATACTGTATGCTGCATCACTCTCATGGGTGTCATGTCCTAAGAACTTAGCAAACCTAAAAGCAAAATTTTTATATTTTTTTCACATACCTTTACAAAATGTCTCTTGTTTTAACTTTTTTTTTTATTTAGATACTTAATCATTCATGTTTCCCACCAATTTAAATCCCATTGAATATTGTGATATGTATTGCACATACACTATGTTTATTTTTTTTATTCTTGTCTTGCTTAGTGGGACATTTAAAAAAAAATAATTTTATAATTTTTATTTATCAACAACAGGTATAATTACACATATAATTGACGCATATCCCTGCGACAAGACAGAATAATAATCAAAGTACAACTCTCGTTACTGTGAGTATTTCAATCTATACAATTCAATGCATATTAATACTATATATATCAACTCTGACAAGAGATAAACAGAAGATGAGAGAAAAGAAACAATAAGAAAAAAGAGCATAGTCACTGTTATAATTTAACATGACATGTCTTGTATATATATATATATATATATATATATATATATATATATATATAAATAAAAGAAAAAAATCGCTATAGTACCCGTGTTGATTTTTTCCATTTATCCTTCCTTCAACATAAAATAAAAACAAACAGGAAAAAAAAAAATATTTTCCTTTATAACTCTCCCCCCCTCCTCTCCAAGTTCCTCCTCTTACTCATGATTAAACAACTAAAAATCTATGCGCTGGTGGTAGATAATACTTCACATAAAAATCAGATACCCCAAGTCATCTGAATAAATAGTTTTAGTAGCAGTTATGATTGTCTTATATGTGTGCAAACACTGGCTTAATATCTACCAAATGACAATGGTCTTAGTAGTATTTGTATTTCTATGTCTATGTTTATATAAAGAAATGTATAGAAAAAACGTTTTTTAGTTTTTAAAGAATTTTCATAGAATAATATCTTAAAATTATTAAGTTCAAATTCAAAAATAAAAATAAAAAATAATAATAAAAAATATACAAAGATAATTGGTTAAAAATAATATTCTTTTATTAGAATCAATATAAAACAGTCAGTCGAAATTGCTTAATCTTAAAGTGGTTATGTGAGAAAGTTGGTACCAACCAATTGTATTGAGGTGTAGCTAAAATTAGTATATGATATATGTGTGTAAAATTAGCAGGTCCAGTTTATACCTTGGTAGGTATTTAAAAAAACTTTTTGTAAAAGATTTGGCTTTTCGCTCATAAAATGCACCAAAGGTAGAAAATAAGGTATAATTGGTAGAAATACAGTTGTTAGAGATCGTTGTTGAAGACAACTATTGACACCTGGTTCAACAATAGAAATATAAAAATGTAAAAATATTTTTTCAACAAAGGAAAAAATAGATCTAAGCCAACCGATTCTATTCCAGTTTTCACTATAATTATTTACTTAATCTAAAGTGGCTTTTAAACATATTGAAACCACACACAGTATAGTACCAATATAAATATAAAAAATATCTTTTCAACAAAGGAAAAAAAGAGAACTATTCCAGTTTTTTACTAAAATTATTTATTTAGTTGTTTATTTATTTTATTATTTTTTTCTAATAAGAATACATGAATACTCTATAGCGGCTTTTAAGCATATTGAAAACCACACACAGAAATGATATTGGCTTTGACAATGCTTCAATAAAACAATTAAACAATTTACTCAATCAGGAACAAAGGTATAAAAGATAGGATTCTAAGCAGGTCTGACAGAAGCTTGAGAAAGGCTCTTTGGAGCTGAAACGCGTTGCTTTGGATACAGACTGCTTACTGATCACCTTGGATACAGACTGCTTACACTGCACTGGAGAAACCTTGCTCTTTACCTATCTGTCAATCTCGCATTTGGTGGGCGTGTCAAGACCGGACACGGAAGTGACAGAGGCAACTTTCACAGGAGACATACACGCTGCAACAAGCGCTCCTAGAAACTTTGAAAGGACAAAGAAAGTTTCTCATCTATACCTCATTTGGACACGCAAGAACCTTCTTATATGACTTGGAACTGCAAATAAGGTACCTTATTCAAAGTCTGTTGATTAATAATATCGCAAAAGACAAGCTAAGTGTTCAATAACTATTGTGATATAATTACTGTGACATATAGAAAACGGCTCAAACACCTAGCCTAAATCTTTTGGTCATATCACAAAAAGGCTTATTTCAAAAAGGCTGAAAATAAACACCTATTGTTGAACCAGGTGTCAATAGTTGTCTTCAACAACGATCTCTAACAACTGTATTTCTACCAATTATACCTTATTTTCTACCTTTGGTGCATTTTATGAGCGAAAAGCCAAATCTTTTACAAAAAATATTTTTAAATACCTACCAAGGTATAAACTGGACCTGCTAATTTTACACACATATATCATATACTAATTTTAGCTACACCTCAATACAATTGGTTGGTACCAACTTTCTCACATAACCACTTTAAGATTAAACAATTTTCACTGACTGTTTTATATTGATTCTAATAAAAGAATATTATTTAAATATAAACCAATAATATTTGTATATTTTTTATTATTATTTTTTATTTTTATTTTTGAATTTGAACTTAATAATTTTAAGATATTATTCTATGAAAATTCTTTAAAAACTAAAAAACGTTTTTTTTCTATACATTTCTTTATATAAACATAGAAATACAAATACTACTAAGACCATTGTCATTTGGTAGATATTAAGCCAGTGTTTGCACACAGGCGCACACATATAAGACAATCATAACTCCTCCTCTTACTCCCCACACCCCCACCAGTCACTCCGGTATGGCTAGTACCAGTGAACTGGGAAAATATTCCTTAAAATGAATGCTTTAAAATACTCTGTTCTATGATATTGATGTGTTAATATAAATTGGATAGATAGTGGATAAGATAAAATAATTTTTAGCCACTTCTTGAAAAATTCTTGTGTCTTTTTGTGATTGGGAGGTGAGATACAAAATTGTTCAAAAATTATTTGGTAATAAATAGAATGTAGAAAGGATGTTAATGTAGGTGCTGCCTTTTTCTTCCTATTTTTCAATATCAGACTACGACCCAGAATAATTGCAGTATTTATTAAATTGGCATTTCTCTTGTAAGGTGTATCCAGTCCACGGATCATCCATTACTTGTGGGGTATTCTCCTTCCCAACAGGAAGTTGCAAGAGGATCACCCACAGCAGAGCTGCTATATAGCTCCTCCCCTAACTGCCATAGCCAGTCATTCTCTTGCAACTCTCAACAAGCATGGAGGTAGTAAGAGGAAAGTGGTGAAATGTAGCTGTTATCTTGCTTCAATCAAAAGTTTGTTATTTTTAAATGGTACCGGAGTTGTATTATTTTGTCCCAGGCAGAAAAATAGAAGAATCTGCCTGTGATTTCTATGATCTTAGCAGGTTGTAACTAAGATCCATTGCTGTTCTCACACATGACTGAAGAGAGAGGTAACTTCAGCGGGGGAATGGCGTGCAGGTTATCCTGCTATGAGGTATGTGCAGTTAAGATTTTTTTCTAGAAGATGTGAATGCTAGAAAATGCTGCTGATACCAAATTTGTGTAAGGTAATACAGTGATTTAATAGCGACTGGTATCATGCTTACTTTCTGAGGTAATACTCTTTTATATTTACAATATAAAATGTTTGCTGGCATGTTTAAACGTTTTTATATATACTTTGGTGATAAAACTTTATTGGGGCCTAGTTTTTTCCACATGGCTGGATTAAATTTGTGAGGCTTTCCACTGTGTTACTATGAGTGGGAGGGGCCTAATTTAGCGCTTTTTTGCGCAGTGACTTTTACAGACTGAGACATCCAGCTTCTCCAGGAGTCCCCTGAATGCTATAGGACATCTCTAAAGGGCTCTTAGGCTTTCCAAAATCGTTTGTTGGGGAAGGTAGGCCCACAGCAAGGCTGTGGCAGTTGGTGTGACTGTTAAAAAACGTTTATATCGTTTTGTTTATCCTTTTTTTAACTAAGGGGTTAATCATCAATTTGCAAGTGGGTGCAATGCTCTGTTAACTTATTATACACACTGTAAAAATTTCGTTTGATTTACTGCCTTTTTTCACTGTTTTTCAAATTCTGACAAAATTTGTTTCTCTTAAAGGCACAGTACCATTTTTTATATTTGCTTGTTAACTTGATTTAAAGTGTTTTCCAAGCTTGCTAGTCTCATTGCTAGTCTGTACAAACATGTCTGACTTAGAGGAAACTCCTTGTTCATTATGTTTAAAAGCCATGGTGGAACCCCCTCTTAGAATGTGTACCAAATGTACTGATTTCACTTTAAGCAATAAAGATCATATTCTGTCTTTAAAAAATTTATCACCAGAGGAATCTGACGAGGGGGAAGTTATGCTGACTAACTCTCCCCACGTGTCAGATCCTTTGACTCCCGCTCAAGGCACTCCCGCTCAAATGGCGCAAAGTACATCTAGGGTGCCAATAGCGTTTACTTTACAAGACATGGCGGCAGTCATGGATAATACACTGTCAGCGGTATTAGCCAGACTACCTGAATTTAGCTCTGGAGTTAGACGAAATACAGAGCATACTGGCGCTTTAAGAGCTATGTCTGATACTGCCTCACAATATGCAGAAGCTGAAGAAGGAGAGCTTCTTTCTGTGGGTGATATTTCTGACTCAGGGAAGATGATGCAACCTGATTCTGATATTTCTACATTTAAATTTAAGCTTGAACACCTCCGCGTGTTACTCAGGGAGGTTTTAGCTGCTCTGAATGACTGTGATACAATTGCAGTGCCAGAGAAATTGTGTAGACTGGATAAATACTATGCAGTGCCGGTGTGCACTGATGTTTTTCCAATACCTAAAAGGTTTACAGAAATTATTACTAAGGAATGGGATAGACCAGGTGTGCCGTTCTCTCCCCCTCCTATTTTTAGAAAAATGTTTCCAATAGACGCCACCACACGGGACTCATGGCAGACAGTTCCTAAGGTGGAGGGAGCAGTTTCTACTCTAGCAAAGCGTACTACTATCCCTGTCGAGGACAGTTGTGCTTTCTTAGATCCAATGGATAAAAAGTTAGAGGGTTACCTTAAGAAAAACATAATTTATGTAAGAACTTACCTGATAAATTCATTTCTTTCATATTGGCAAGAGTCCATGAGCTAGTGACATATGGGATATACAATCCTACCAGGAGGGGCAAAGTTTCCCAAACCTCAAAATGCCTATAAATACACCCCTCACCACACCCACAATTCAGTTTAACGAATAGCCAAGCAGTGGGGTGATAAAGAAGGAGTAGAAAGCATCAACAAAGGAAATTTGGAAATAATTGTGCTTTATACAAAAAATCATAACCACCATAAAAAGGGTGGGCCTCATGGACTCTTGCCAATATGAAAGAAATTAATTTATCAGGTAAGTTCTTACATAAATTATGTTTTCTTTCATGTAATTGGCAAGAGTCCATGAGCTAGTGACATATGGGATACCAATACCCAAGATGTGGAGTTATCCACTCAAGAGTCACTAGAGAGGGACGGAATAAAATAAAAACAGCCATATACCGCTGAAAAAATTAATCCACAACCCAAAAAAATAAGTTTATTTTCATTTTTGAAAGAAAAAAACTTAAATCAAAAGCAGAAGAATCAAACTGAAACAGCTGCCTGAAGAACTTTTCTACCAAAAACTGCTTCCGAAAAAGCAAATACATAAAAACGGTAGAAATTAGTAAATGTATGCAAAGAGGACCAAGTCGCTGCTTTGCAAATCTGATCAACTGAAGCTTCATTCTTAAAAGCCCACGAAGTGGAGACTGATCTAGTAGAATGAGCTATAATTCTCTGAGGCGGGGCTTGACCCGACTCCAAATAAGCTTGATGAATCAAAAAGCTTTAACCAAGAGGCCAAGGAAATAGCAGAGGCCTTCTGACCTTTCCTAGGACCAGAAAATATAATAAATAGACTAGAAGTCTTCATGAAATCTTTAGTAGCTTCAACATAATATTTCAAAGCTCTCACCACATCCAAAGAATGTAAGGATTCTTAGGATTAGGACACAAGGAAGGGACAACAATTTCTCTACTAATGTTGTTAGAATTCACAACCGTAGGTAAAAATTCAAATGAAGTCTGCAAAACCGCCTTATCCTGATGAAAAATCAGAAAGGAGATTCACAAGAAAGAGCAGATAGCTCAGAAACTCTTCTAGCAGAAGAGATAGCCAAAAGGAACAACACTTTCCAAGAAAGTAGTTTAATGTCCAAATAATGCATAGGCTCAAATGGAGGAGCCTGTGAAGCCTTCAGAACCAAATTAAGACTCCAAGGAGGAGAAATTGATTTAATGACAGGCTTAATACGAACTAAAGCCTGTAGAAAACAGTGTATATCAGGAAGTATAGCAATCTTTCTGTGAAATAAAACAGAAAGAGTGGAGATTTGTCCTTTCAAGGAACTTGCAGACAAACCCTTATCCAAACCATCCTGAAGAAACTGTAAAATTCTAGGAATTCTAAAAGAATGCCAGGAGAATTTATGAGAAGAACACCATGAAATGTAAGTCTTCCAAACTCTATAATAAAATCTTCCTAGAGACTGATTTACGAGCTTGTAACATAGTATCAATCACTGAGTCAGAGAAACCTCTATGACTTAGTACTAAGCGTTCAATTTCCATACCTTCAAATTTAATGAGTTGAGATCCTGATGGAAAAACGGACCTTGATATAGTAGGTCTGGCCGTAACGGAAGTGGCCAAGGCAGGCAACTGGACATCCGAACCAGATCCGCATACCAAAACCTGTGTGGCCATGCTGGCGCTACCAGCAACACAAATGATTGTTCCATGATGATTTTAGAAATCACTCTTGGAAGGAGAACTAGAGGCGGGAAGATATTAGCCAGATGATAACACCAAGGAAGTATCAGCGCATCCACTGCTTCCGCCTGAACATCCCTGGACCAGGATAGGTATCTGGGAAGTTTCTTGTTTAGATGAGAGGCCATGAGATCTATCTCTGGAGGACCCCATATTTGAACAATCTGAGAAAAAACATCTGGATGGAGAGACCACTCCCCTGGATTTAAAGACTGGCGGCTGATATAATCCGCTTCCCAATTTTCTACACCTGGGATATGCACCGCAGAGATTAGACAGGAGCTGGATTCCGCCCAAACAAGTATTCGAGATACTTCTTTCATAGCTTGGGGACTGTGAGTCCCACCCCGATGATTGACATATGCCACTGTTGTGAAAATGTCTGTCTGAAAACAAATGAACGGTTCTCTCTTAACAGAGGCCAAAACTGAAGAGCTCTGAGAGTTCTAAAATATTTATTTGAAATCTCGCCTCTTGAAATTTCCAAAACCCCTTGTGCTGTCAGAGATCCTCAAACAGCTCCACAACCTGAAAGACTCGCATCTGTTGTGATCACAGTCCAGGTTGGCCGAACAAAAGAAGCCCCTTGAACTAAACGATGGTGATATATCCACCATGTCAGAGAGTTTCGTACATTGGGATTTAAGGATATTAATTGTGATATCTTTGTATAATCCCTGCCTGAAGAGGTCTCATGTGAAAACGAGCAAAGGGGATCGCGTCCGATGCTGCAGTCATGAGACCTAAAACTTCCATGCACATAGCCACTGAAGGGAATGACTGAGACTGAAGGTGCCGGCAGGCTGCAACCAATTTTAAATGTCTCTTGTCTGTTAGAGACAGAGTCATGGACACTGAATCTATCTGGAAGCCTAAAAAGGTGACCCTTGTCTGAGGAATCAAGAAACTTTTTGGTAAATTGATCCTCCAACCATGTTTCTGAAGAAACAACACTAGTTGATTCGTGTGAGATTCTGCAGTACGTAAAGACTGAGCTAGTACCAAGATAACGTCCAAATAAGGAAACACTGCAATACCCTGTTCTCTGATTACAAAGAGTAGGACACCCAGAACCTTTGAAAAGATTCTTGGAGCGGTTGCTAGGCCAAATGGAAGAGCAACAAATTGGTAATGCTTGTCTAGAAAAGAGAATCTCAGAAACTGATAATGTTCTGGATGAATCGGAATATGAAGGTATGCATCCTGCAAGTCTATTGTGGACATATAATGTCCTTGCTGAACAAAAGGCAGAATAGTCCTTATAGTCACCATCTTGAAAGTTGGTACTCTTACATAACGATTCAAAATTTTCAGATCCAGAACTGGTCTGAATAAATTTTCCTTCTTTGGGACAATGAATAGATTTGAATAAAACCCCAAACCTTGTTCCAGAAGAGGAACTGGCATGATTACCCCTGAAGACTCCAGGTCTGAAACACACTTCAGGAAAGCCTGAGCTTTTACTGGATTTACTGGGATACATGAGAGAAAAAAATCTTCTCACAGGAGGTCTTACTCTGAATCCTATTTGATACCCTAGAGAGACAATGCTCTGAATCCATTGATTTTGAACAGAATTTATCCAAATATCTTTGAAAAACCTTAATCTGCCCCCTACCAGCTGAGCTGGAATGAGGACCGCACCTTCATGCGGACTTAGGGGCTGACTTTGGTTTCCTAAAAGGCTTGGATTTATTCCAATTTGAGGAAGGCTTCCAATTGGAGGCAGATTCCTTGGGGGGAGGATTGAGTTTTTGTTCCTTATTCTGATGAAAGGAACGAAAATGGTTAGGAGCCTTAGATTTCCCCTTAGGTTTTTATCCTGAGGCAGAAAAAACTCCCTTTCCCCCAGTAACAGTTGAAATAATAGAATCCAACTGAGAACCAAATAAATTATTACCTTGGAAAGACAGAGATAGTAATCTAGATTTAGATGTCATATCAGAATTCCAAGATTTAAGCCACAAAGCTCTTCTAGCTAATATAGCTAAAGACATGGATTTAACATCACAAATAAAATGATTAGCATTTTGCAGTAAGCGAATAATGCTAGATATGTCCGAATCCAATTCTTGTTGCACTAAATTCTCCAACCAGAAAGTTGATGCAGCCGCAACATCAGCCAAAGAAATTGCAGGTCTGAGAAGATGACCTGAATATAAATAGGCCTTCCTTAGATAAGATTCAAGCTTCCTATCTAAAGGATCCTTAAAGGAAGTACTATCTTCCATAGGAATATTGGTACGTTTAGCAAGAGTAGAAATAGCCCCATCAACTTTGGGGATCTTTTCCCAAAACTCTAAAGATTTTGCTGGCAAAGGATACAATTTTTAAACCTTGAAGAAGGAATAAAAGAAGTACCTGGCTTATTCCATTCCTTAGAAATCATATCAGAAATATCCTCAGGAATAGGAAAAACAGCATTAAAACATTTATTAGACTGAACGTCAAGAGGACTGGTTACCTCAATATCCAAAATAATTAACACTTCATTTAATAAAGAATGCATATACTCAATTTTAAATAAATACGTAGATTTGTCAGTGTCAATGTCTGAGGAGGATCTTCTGAATCAGATAGATCCTTATCAGAAGAGGATAAATTATCATATTGTTGGTCATTTGAAATTTCATCAACTAAATGAGAAGTTTAAAAAAGACCTATTACATTTATTTGAAGGTGGAAATGCAGACAAAGCCTTCAGAATAGAATCAGAAATAAATTCTTTAAAATTTACAGGTATATTATGCACATTAGAAGTTGAAGGAACTGCAACTGGCAATGTACTATTACTGATGGACACATTATCTGCATGTAAAAGCTTATCAAAACAACTATTACAAATGACATTTGGCGATATAATTTCTACAATTTTATAACTAATGCACTTAGCTTTGGTAGAACCGATGTCAGGCAGTAATGTTCCAGCAGAAGCTTCTGAGGCGTGATCAAAGTGAGACATCTTGCAAAATGTAAGAGAAAAAACAACATATAAAGCAAAATGATCTATTTCCTTATATGACAGGTTCAGGAATGGGAAAAATGCAAATAGCATAGCCCTCTGATAGAGAAAAAATAACGAGGCAAACATCAATGGGGTATTGAAATAATGAAAACGTTTGGCGCCAAGTATGACGCACAACGTAATTAAACTTTTTTGGCGCCAAAAAATAACCGGAAATGACACACTCGCGTAACTAATGACGCAACCGTGTGAAAGGTCTCGGCGTCAAGTATGACGCCAGAAATGACGAACTTGCGTCATAGACGTACTCTTTTGCGTCAAAAAAAAAGACGCAATAAAGTTTAGCATTTGTCGCACCCGCGGGCCTAATACCGCCCGCAATTTGTAAGAAGTAGTCAATTGAAAAAAAGACTAAACCCCAGGTAAGAAATAAATTTCATTTTTAAAAGATGTTTATATTCCCCAAATATGAAACTGACAGTCTACAAAAGGAAATACATGAACCTGACTCATGGCAAATATAAGTACAATACATATATTTAGAACTTTATATAAATGCATAAAGTGCCAAACCATAGCTGAGGTGTCTTAAGTAATAAAAAACATACTTACCAAAAGACACTTATCCACATATAGCAGATAGCCAAACCAGTACTAAAACAGTTATTAGTAGAGGTAATGGTAAATTGAGAGTATATCGTCGATCTGAAAAGGGAGGTAAGAGATGAATCTCTACGACCGATAACAGAGAACTTATGAAAAAGACCCCCGTTAGGGAAATCATCGTATTCAATAAGTGATACTCCCTTCACGTCCCTCTGACATTCGCTGTACTCTGAGAGGAATCGGGCTTCAACAATGCTGAGAAGCGCATATCAACGTAGAAATCTTAGCACAAACTTACTTCACCACCTCCATAGGAGGCAAAGTTTGTAAAACTGAATTGTGGGTGTGGTGAGGGGTGTATTTATAGGCATTTTGAGGTTTGGGAAACTTTGCCCCTCCTGGTAGGATTGTATATCCCATATGTCACTAGCTCATGGACTCTTGCCAATTACATGAAAGAAATGTTTATTCAACAAGGTTTTATCCTACAGCCCCTTGCATGCATTGCTCCTGTCACTGCTGCTGCAGCGTTCTGGTTTGAGTCTCTGGAAGAGGCTTTACAGGTAGCGACTCCATTGGATGACATACTTGACAAGCTTAGAGCACTTAAGCTAGCCAATTCTTCTGTTTCTGATGTTCATTTGACTAAACTAACGGCTAAGAATTCTGGTTTTGCTATCCAGGCGCACAGAACGCTATGGCTTAAATCATGGTCAGCTCACGTTACTTCAAAGTCTAAGCTGCTTAACATTCCCTTCAAAGGGCAGAACCTATTCGGGCCTGGTTTGAAGGAGATTATTGCTGATATCACTGGAGGAAAAGGTCATGCCCTTCCTCAGGATAGGTCCAAATCAAGGGCCAAACAGTCTAATATTCGTGCCTTTCAAAACTTCAAGGCAAGTGCAGCATCAACTTCCTCTAATGCAAAACAAGAGGGAACTTTTGCTTAGTCCAAGACGGTCTGGAGACCTAACCAGGCCTGGAACAAAGGTAAGCAGGCCAAAAAGCCTGCTGCTGCCTCTAAGACAGCATGAAGGAACGGCCCCCTATCCGGTAACGGATCTAGTAGGGGACAGACTTTCACTCTTCGCTCAGGGATATCTTCTGGACTTCAAGGCTTCCCCCCAAAAGGGAGATTTCACCTTTCACAATTATCTGCAAACCTGATAAAGAGAGAGGCATTCTTACACTGTGTACAAGACCTCCTAGTTATGGGAGTGATCCATCCAGTTCCAAAGGAGGAACAGGGACAGGGATTTTACTCAAACCTGTTTGTGGTTCCCAAAAAAGAGGGAACCTTCAGACCAATTTTGGATCTAAAGATCTTAAACAAATTCCTCAGAGTTCCATCATTCAAGATGGAGACTATTCGTACCATCCTACCTATGATTCAGGAGGGTCAATACATGACTACAGTGGATTTAAAGGATGCTTATCTTCACATTCCGATACACAAAGATCATCATCTGTTTCTCAGGTTTGCCTTCCTAGACAGGCATTACCAGTTTGTAGCTCTTCCCTTTGGGTTAGCTACAGCCCCAATAATTTTTACGAAGGTTCTGGGGTCGCTTCTGGCGGTCCTAAGGCCGCGGGGCATAGCAGTGGCCCCTTATTTAGATGACATTCTGATTCAGGCGTCAAACTTCCAAATTGCCAAGTCTCATACGGACATAGTGTTGGCATTTCTGAGGTCGCATGGGTGGAAGGTAAACGAGGAAAAGAGTTCTTTATCCCCCCTCACAAGAGTTTCCTTCCTAGGGACTCTGATAGATGCTGTAGAAATGAAAATTTACCTGACGGAGTCCAGGTTATCAAAACTTTTAAATTCCTGCCGTGTTCTTTATTCCATTCCTCGCCCTTCGGTGGCTCAGTGCATGGAAGTAATCGGCTTAATGGTAGCGGCAATGGACATAGTGCCGTTTGCACGCCTACATCTCAGACCGCTGCAACTCTGCATGCTCAGTCAGTGGAATGGGGATTACACAGATTTGTCAACTCTACTAAATCTGGATCAAGAGACCAGGGAGTCTCTTCTCTGGTGGCTATCTCGGGTCCATCTGTCCAAAGGTATGACCTTTCACAGGCCAGATTGGACAATTGTAACGACAGATGCCAGCCTTCTAGGTTGGGGTGCAGTCTGGAACTCCCTGAAGGCTCAGGGATCGTGGACTCAGGAGGAGTCACTCCTTCCAATAAACATTCTGGAACTAAGAGCAATATTCAATGCTCTTCAGGCTTGGCCTCAGCTAGCGACAATGAGGTTCATCAGATTTCAGTCGGACAACATCACGACTGTGGCTTACATCAACCATCAAGGGGGAACAAGGAGTTCCCTAGCGATGTTAGAAGTCTCAAAGATAATTCGCTGGGCGGAGATTCACTCTTGCCACCTATCAGCTATCCATATCCCAGGTGTAGAGAACTGGGAGGCGGATTTTCTAAGTCGACAGACTTTTCATCCGGGGGAGTGGGAACTCCATCCGGAGGTGTTTGCACAATTGGTTCATCGTTGGGGCAAACCAGAACTGGATCTCATGATGTCTCGCCAGAACGCCAAGCTTCCTTGTTACGGATCCAGGTCCAGGGACCCCAAGGCATTGCTGATAGATGCTCTAGCAGCGCCTTGGTCCTTCAACCTGGCTTATGTGTTTCCACCGTTTCCTCTGCTCCCTCGTCTGATTGCCAAAATCAAGCAGGAGAGAGCATCAGTGATCTTGATAGCGCCTGTGTGGCCACGCGGGACTTGGTATGCAGATCTGGTGGACATGTCATCCTTTCCACCATGGACTCTGCCGCTGAGACAGGACCTTCTACTTCAAGGTCCTTTCAACCATCCAAATCTAATTTCTCTGAGGCTGACTGCCTGGAGATTGAACGCTTGATTTTATCAAAGCGTGGTTTCTCTGAGTCAGTCATTGATACCTTAATTCAGGCACGAAAGCCTGTCACCAGGAAAATCTATCATAAGATATGTCGTAAATATCTTTATTGGTGTGAATCCAAGGGCTACTCATGGAGTAAGGTCAGGATTCCCAGGATATTATTTTTTCTCCAAGAAGGATTGGAGAAAGGATTGTCAGCTAGTTCCTTAAAGGGACAGATTTCTGCACTATCTATTCTTTTGCACAAGCGTCTGGCAGATGTCGCAGACATTCAGGCATTTTGTCAGGCTTTAGTTAGAATCAAGCCTGTGTTTAAACCTGTTGCTCCACCTTGGAGCTTAAATTTGGTTCTTAAAGTTCTTCAGGGGGTTCCGTTTGAACCTCTTCATTCCATAGATATCAAACTTTTATCTTGGAAAGTTCTTTTTTTTGTTAGCTATTTCCTCGGCTCGTAGAGTTTCCGAGTTATCTGCCTTACAATGTGATTCTCCTTATTTGATCTTCCATGCAGATAAGGTAGTTCTGCGTACCAAACCTGGGTTTCTTCTGTTAAGTGTGATCAGTCCACGGGTCATCATTACTTCTGGGATATTACTCCTCCCCAACAGGAAGTGCAAGAGGATTCACCCAGCAGAGCTGCATATAGCTCCTCCCCTCTACGTCACTCCCAGTCATTCTCTTGCACCCAACGACTAGATAGGATGTGAGAGGACTATGGTGATTATACTTAGTTTTATATCTTCAATCAAAAGTTTGTTATTTTAAAATAGCACCGGAGTGTGTTATTATCTCTCTGGCAGAGTTTGAAGAAGAATCTACCAGAGTTTTTGTTATGATTTTAGCCGGAGTAGTTAAGATCATATTGCTGTTTCTCGGCCATCTGAGGAGAGGTAAACTTCAGATCAGGGGACAGCGGGCAGATGAATCTGCATAGAGGTATGTAGCAGTTTTTATTTTCTGACAATGGAATTGATGAGAAAATCCTGCCATACCGATATAATGTCATGTATGTATACTTTACACTTCAGTATTCTGGGGAATGGTACTTCACTAGAATTACACTGTAAGAAATACATAAAGCTGTTTAATAACTAGAGATTATGTTTAACGTTTTTGCTGGAATGTAAAATCGTTTTCATTTACTGAGGTACTGAGTGAATAAATGTTTGGGCACTATTTTTCCACTTGGCAGTTGCTTAATCTGTTTTCTGACAGTTTCTGTTCTCCCTCACTGCTGTGTGTGAGGGGGAGGGGCCGTTTTTTGGCGCTTTTACTACGCATCAAATATTTCAGTCAGCAACTCATTGTATTCCCTGCATGATCCGGTTCATCTCTACAGAGCTCAGGGGTCTTCAAAACTTATTTTGAGGGAGGTAATTTCTCTCAGCAGAGCTGTGAGAATTATAGTTTGACTGAGATAAAAAACGTTTATTCTGTAATTTGTTTCCTGCTTTCAGAATTTGTTATCTTTGCTAATGGGATTAAACCTTTGCTAAAGTTGTGTTATTTACAAGGATTGAGGCTATAACTGTTTCAATTTATTAATTTTCAACTGTCATAGATCTTCTGTGCTTCTTAAAGGCACAGTACGTTTTAATATTATTCTAATTGAATTGTATTTCCAAGTTACAAGTTTATTTGCTAGTGTGTTAAACATGTCTGATTCAGAGGATGATACCTGTGTCATTTGTTGCAATGCCAAAGTGGAGCCCAATAGAAATTTATGTACTAACTGTATTGATGCTACTTTAAATAAAAGTCAATCTGTACAAATTGAACAAATTTCACCAAATAACGAGGGGAGAGTTATGCCGACTAACTCGACTCACGTGTCAGTACCTACATCTCCCGCTCAGAGGGAGGTGCGTGATATTGTAGCGCCGAGTACATCTGGGCGGCCATTACAAATCACATTACAGGATATGGCTACTGTTATGACTGAGGTTTTGGCTAAATTACCAGAACTAAGAGGTAAGCGTGATCACTCTGGGGTGAGAACAGAGTGCGCTGATAATATTAGGGCCATGTCAGACACAGCGTCACAGGTGGCAGAACATGAGGACGGAGAGCTTCATTCTGTGGGTGACGGTTCTGATCCAAACAGACTGGATTCAGATATTTCAAATTTTAAATTTAAACTGGAAAACCTCCGTGTATTACTAGGGGAGGTGTTAGCGGCTCTGAATGATTGTAACACAGTTGTAATACCAGAGAAAATGTGTAGGTTGGATAAATATTTTGCGGTACCGACGAGTACTGAGGTTTTTCCTATACCTAAGAGACTTACTGAAATTGTTACTAAGGAGTGGGATAGACCCGGTGTGCCGTTCTCACCCCCTCCGATATTTAGAAAAATGTTTCCAATAGACGCCACCACAAGGGACTTATGGCAAACGGTCCCTAAGGTGGAGGGAGCAGTTTCTACCTTAGCTAAGCTTACCACTATCCCGGTGGAGGATAGCTGTGCTTTTTCAGATCCAATGGATAAAAAATTAGAGGGTTACCTTAAGAAAATGTTTGTTCAACAAGGTTTTATATTGCAACCCCTTGCATGCATTGCGCCGATCACGGCTGCAGCGGCATTCTGGATTGAGTCTCTGGAAGAGAACATTGGTTCAGCTACTCTGGACGACATTACGGACAGGCTTAGAGTCCTTAAACTAGCTAATTCATTCATTTCGGAGGCCGTAGTACATCTTACTAAACTTACGGCGAAGAATTCAGGATTCGCCATTCAGGCACGCAGGGCGCTGTGGCTAAAATCCTGGTCAGCTGATGTTACTTCTAAGTCTAAATTGCTTAATATACCTTTCAAAGGGCAGACCTTATTCGGGCCCGGGTTGAAAGAGATTATCGCTGACATTACAGGAGGTAAAGGCCATGCCCTGCCTCAGGACAAAGCCAAAGCCAAGACTAGACAGTCTAATTTTCGTTCCTTTCGTAATTTCAAAGCAGGAGCAGCATCAACTTCCTCTGCACCAAAACAGGAAGGAGCTGTTGCTCGCTACAGACAAGGCTGGAAACCTAACCAGTCCTGGAACAAGAGCAAACAGACTAGGAAACCTGCTGCTGCCCCTAAAACAGCATGAATTGAGGGCCCCCGATCCGGGATCGGATCTAGTGGGGGGCAGACTTTCTCTCTTCGCCCAGGCTTGGGCAAGAGATGTTCAGGATCCCTGGGCGCTAGAGATAATATCTCAGGGATACCTTCTGGACTTCAAATACTCTCCTCCAAGAGAGAGATTTCATCTGTCAAGATTGTCAACAATCCAGACAAAGAAAGAGGCGTTTCTACGCTGCGTACAAGAGCTCTTGTTAATGGGAGTAATCCATCCAGTTCCACGATCGGAACAGGGACAGGGGTTTTACTCAAATCTGTTTGTGGTTCCCAAAAAAGAGGGAACTTTCAGACCAATCCTGGACTTAAAGATCCTAAACAAATTCCTAAGAGTTCCATCGTTCAAGATGGAGACTATTCGGACAATTTTACCTATGATCCAAGAGGGTCAGTACATGACCACTGTAGATTTAAAAGATGCTTACCTTCAGGCATTACCAGTTTGTGGCTCTTCCATTCGGATTGGCTACAGCTCCAAGAATCTTCACAAAGGTTCTGGGTGCTCTTCTGGCGGTACTAAGACCGCGGGGAATCTCGGTAGCTCCATACCTAGACGACATTCTGATACAAGCTTCAAGCTTTCAAACTGCCAAGTCTCATACAGAGTTAGTGCTGGCATTTCTAAGGTCACATGGATGGAAGGTGAACGAAAAGAAAAGTTCACTCGTTCCACTCACAAGAGTTCCCTTCCTGGGGACTCTTATAGATTCTGTAGAAATGAAGATTTACCTGACAGAGGACAGGCTAACAAGACTTCAAAGTGCTTGCCGCACCCTTCATTCCATTCAACACCCGTCAGTGGCTCAATGCATGGAGGTAATCGGCTTAATGGTAGCGGCAATGGACATAGTACCCTTTGCACGCTTACACCTCAGACCACTGCAACTGTGCATGCTAAGTCAGTGGAATGGGGATTACTCAGACTTATCCCCTTCTCTGAATCTGGATCAAGAGACCAGAAATTCTCATCTATGGTGGCTTTCTCGGCCACATCTGTCCAGGGGGATGCCATTCAGCAGACCAGACTGGACAATTGTAACAACAGACGCCAGCCTTCTAGGTTGGGGTGCCGTCTGGAATTCTCTGAAGGCTCAGGGACAATGGAGTCAGGAGGAGAGTCTCCTGCCAATAAACATTCTGGAATTGAGAGCAGTTCTCAATGCCCTCCTGGCTTGGCCCCAGTTGACAACTCGGGGGTTCATCAGGTTTCAGTCGGACAACATCACGACTGTAGCTTACATCAACCATCAGGGAGGGACAAGAAGCTCCCTAGCTATGATGGAAGTATCAAAGATAATTCGCTGGGCAGAGTCTCACTCTTGCCACCTGTCAGCAATCCACATCCCGGGAGTGGAGAACTGGGAGGCGGATTTCTTAAGTCGTCAGACTTTTCATCCGGGGGAGTGGGAACTTCATCCGGAGGTCTTTGCCCAAATACTTCGACGTTGGGGCAAACCAGAGATAGATCTCATGGCGTCTCGACAGAACGCCAAGCTTCCTCGTTACGGGTCCAGATCCAGGGATCCAGGAGCAGTCCTGATAGATGCTCTGACAGCACCTTGGGACTTCAGGATGGCTTACGTGTTTCCACCCTTCCCGTTACTTCCTCGATTGATTGCCAGAATCAAACAAGAGAGAGCATCAGTGATTCTAATAGCACCTGCGTGGCCACGCAGGACTTGGTATGCAGACCTGGTGGACATGTCATCCTGTCCACCTTGGTCTCTACCTCTGAAACAGGACCTTCTGATACAGGGTCCCTTCAAACATCAAAATCTAACTTCTCTGAAGCTGACTGCTTGGAAATTGAACGCTTGATTTTATCAAGACGTGGGTTTTCTGAGTCAGTTATTGATACCTTAATACAGGCTAGGAAACCTGTTACCAGAAAGATTTACCATAAGATATGGCGTAAATACCTATATTGGTGTGAATCCAAAGGTTACTCTTGGAGTAAGGTTAGGATTCCTAGGATATTGTCTTTTCTACAAGAAGGTTTAGAAAAGGGTTTATCTGCTAGTTCATTAAAGGGACAGATCTCAGCTCTGTCCATTCTGTTACACAAACGTCTGTCAGAAGTTCCTGACGTCCAGGCTTTTTGTCAGGCTTTGGCCAGGATTAAGCCTGTGTTTAAAACTGTTGCTCCACCATGGAGTTTAAACCTTGTTCTTAATGTTTTACAGGGCGTTCCGTTTGAACCCCTTCATTCCATTGATATAAAGTTGTTATCTTGGAAAGTTCTATTTTTAATGGCTATTTCCTCGGCTCGAAGAGTCTCTGAATTATCAGCCTTACATTGTGATTCTCCTTATTTGATTTTTCATTCGGATAAGGTAGTCCTGCGTACTAAACCTGGGTTCTTACCTAAGGTAGTTACTAACAGGAATATCAATCAAGAGATTGTTGTTCCTTCTTTATGCCCAAATCCTTCTTCAAAGAAGGAACGTCTACTGCACAACCTGGATGTAGTCCGTGCTCTAAAATTTTACTTACAGGCAACTAAGGAATTTCGACAAACGTCTTCTCTGTTTGTCATTTACTCTGGGCAGAGGAGAGGTCAAAAAGCTTCCGCTACCTCTCTTTCTTTTTGGCTTCGTAGCATAATTCGTTTAGCTTATGAGACTGCTGGACAGCAGCCTCCTGAAAGAATTACAGCTCATTCTACTAGAGCTGTGGCTTCCACTTGGGCCTTCAAGAATGAGGCCTCTGTTGAACAGATTTGCAAGGCTGCAACTTGGTCTTCGCTTCATACTTTTTCCAAATTTTACAAATTTGACACTTTTGCTTCATCGGAGGCTATTTTTGGGAGAAAGGTTCTTCAGGCAGTGGTTCCTTCTGTATAAAGAGCCTGCCTATCCCTCCCGTCATCCGTGTACTTTTGCTTTGGTATTGGTATCCCAGAAGTAATGATGACCCGTGGACTGATCACACTTAACAGAAGAAAACATAATTTATGCTTACCTGATAAATTCCTTTCTTCTGTAGTGTGATCAGTCCACAGCCCACCCTGTTTTTAAGGCAGGTAAATATTTTTTAATTTATACTCCAGTCACCACTTCACCCTTGGCTTTTCCTTTCTCGTTGGTCCTTGGTCGAATGACTGGGAGTGACGTAGAGGGGAGGAGCTATATGCAGCTCTGCTGGGTGAATCCTCTTGCACTTCCTGTTGGGGAGGAGTAATATCCCAGAAGTAATGATGACCCGTGGACTGATCACACTACAGAAGAAAGGAATTTATCAGGTAAGCATAAATTATGTTTTTTACCTAAGGTGGTATCTAATAAGAATATCAATCAAGAGACTGTTGTTCCGTCTTTGTGTCCTAATCCTTCTTCAAAGAAGGAACGTCTATTACACAATCTGGACGTGGTTCATGCTTTAAAGTTTTACTTAGAAGCTACTAAAGATTTTCGTCAAGCATCTGCTTTGTTTGTTGTCTACTCTGGACAGAGGAGAGGTCAAAAGGCTTCAGCAACCTCTCTTTCTTTTTGGCTAAGAAGCATAATCTGCTTAGCCTATGAGACTGCTGGCCAGCAGCCTCCAGAAAGGATTACAGCTCATTCTACTAGAGCTGTGGCTTCCACATGGGCCTTTAAAAATGAGGCTTCTGTTTAACAGATTTGCAAGGCGGCGACTTGGTCTTCGCTTCATAATTTTTCAAAATTCTACAAATTTGATACTTTTGCTTCTTCGGAGGCTACTTTTGGGAGAAAGGTTTTACAGGCAGTGGTACCTTCCGTTTAAGTACCTGCCTTGTCCCTCCCTTCATCCGTGTACTTTAGCTTTGGTATTGGTATCCCACAAGTAATGGATGATCCGTGGACTGGATACACCTTACAAGAGAAAACATAATTTATGCTTACCTGATAAATTTATTTCTCTTGTGGTGTATCCAGTCCACGGCCCGCCCTGTCATTTTAAGGCAGGTATTTTTTAATTTTAAACTACAGTCACCACTGCACCCTATGGTTTCTCCTTTCTCTGCTTGTTTTCGGTCGAATGACTGGATATGGCAGTTAGGGGAGGAGCTATATAGCAGCTCTGCTGTGGGTGATCCTCTTGCAACTTCCTGTTGGGAAGGAGAATACCCCACAAGTAATGGATGATCCGTTGACTGGATACACCACAAGAGAAATACATTTATCAGGAAAGCATAAATTATGTTTTTCCCTTGTGGCCTTCGTAGTAAGAAAAAAATATATCTCTGGGTTTAAATTTCACTCTAATTTCTAAATTTCTATTGAGCCAGTATTCAACTTTACTCCAAAATTGTATAATTCTAGGGCAAGACCAGAAACAGTGTAGGGTGTCAGCATTCAGATTATTACACTTAGGGCATTTATTAAATGTGTTTTGATACCATTTGGCCATTTTCAACGGCGTAATGTGGGATTTATTAAGTAATTTAATGTGTGATTCTTTCCAAATTATAGAGATAGAAGCGCTCTGAATCCACTTATAACTTGCTTTCACTATATCCATAGATATATCACTAAAATGGAACGCCCAATTCTCGAGTATTTTATTAGGGATGAATTGGCCCTGTTTTGCCAGCATCATTTTATATAATAACGCTATATAATGGTTACCAGCCTTATAACTCACTATATATACATTAATTTTCCCCCAGCCGCCTGTGTTCTGCCTTCTTTTTCTTATTTCACCTATGAGGTGTCTAATTTGTAGAAAAGCGAAGAAATTCTTATTAGGTAGATTATATTCTCTAGCTAAACTTTCAAGGATCTCATCTGCAGTGAATCATCTAAACATTGATGTGCATATGACAGTCCTTATAGGAGTCCAGATTCTGAAAACCTTTTGTTAAGTTAAGCCAGGGAGAAAATTTGGGTTACCAATTATAAGAAGATAAGGGGGGAATTTAAAATTTACATCTAAGACTTAAGTTTTTACCATGCAACAACAACATTTCGTATTGTGCTCATATTTTTAATAGGAAAAAAGGCCAGATCTTTCTGCACTAAAGGTCAGGATTTTGACGCTAGAGCTAAATCAATAAGGGTGATTCTCTTTCTTGAGGCTAAGTTGAATTATAATAAAAGATAGGATTCATTTTATAACATATGAAAAAAACTTAAAAACTCTCAAAAGACAAACAAATGCAGTTAATTCAAGTAGAAATCATTGGTTAGTATACACAGTGGAATAGTATGCACAACTAGTTCATAGACACAAAAGTGCACAAAACATACGTATGTTTGCAATTCAACAATAAAAAGCTAATTGGATAAAAAATGTTATGTGATTTATATTTTTAATATAACTAGGCAATTGAGATAGTGGCGAATGTAATAGTGCTTTCAGGAGAAGTGGGTAGACAGTTGCCTCATCTAACGCTAGAGAAGTAAGATAATTCGCTTCAATTAGCCAGTCAACAGCAAATTGCGCCAATGTTACAATGTTATATTTCTTAATATCTGGGGAGGCCAAGCCCCCATCTTCGGAACTGAGTATTAATTTAGGTATTGATATCGTATGTTTCTTATTGTTCCCTAAAAATCTACACATTCTTTGTTGAATCCTTTTATATCTTGATTAAGTATAAATAGAGGAATATTTTGCATAATACACATTAGCTGTGGAAATAGAATAGATTTAATAATCATAACTCTAGCTGATAGAGAAAGAGGAAAAACACTACATCTTTGGAGTTTCAGGGAAGCCTTTCTAAAAAAATGTATATAGTTCATCTTATACCATTGATTTGGATCTACGTGTAAATATACTCCTAGATACTTAATGCAACAAGTTTCTTTAAATGGATGATCTCTAAAACTCTGCTTACTTTTGTGAATCCATAAAATTTCAGATTTGCTTAGTGGGACATTGACAAAATACATTTTTTCTATCATTTATAAGAAGTGTGATTGCTAAATTACACCTCCTTTTCTTTCATAAAATGGTAAGAATCCACAAGCCATCACGTGTTGGATTAAAAAGTCCAGTCCTACAGGCAGGGCCGGACTGAAAATAAAAAGCAGCCCTGGAAAAAAATTAAAGAACAGCCCTATATTGTCTGTAGAACAATGTGTGTGTGTATATATATATATATATATATATATATAGAGAGAGAGAGAGAGAGAGAGAGAGAGAGAGAGAGAGAGAACATATGTATTACCACCACCTCTGCAATCTCATAACAGGTATTTCTTTCATGTAATTAGCAAGAGTCCATGAGCTAGTGACTTATGGGATATACATTCCTACCAGGAGGGGCAAAGTTTCCCAAACCTCAAAATGCCTATAAATACACCCCTCACCACACCCACAAATCAGTTTTACAAACTTTGCCTCCCGTGGAGGTGGTGAAGTAAGTTTGTGCTAGATTCTACGTTGATATGCGCTTCACAGCAGGCTGGAGCCCGGTTTTCCTCTCAGTGTGCAGTGAATGTCAGAGGGATGTGAAGAGAGTATTGCCTATTTGAATTCAATGGTCTCCTTCTACGGGATCTATTTCATAGGTTCTCTGTTATCGGTCGTAGAGATTCATCTCTTACCTCCCTTTTCAGATCGACGATATACTCTTATATACCATTACCTCTACTGATTCTCGTTTCAGTACTGGTTTGGCTTTCTACTACATGTAGATGAGTGTCCTGGGGTAAGTAAGTCTTATTTTTTGTGACACTCTAAGCTATGGTTGGGCACTTTTATATAAAGTTCTAAATATATGTGTTTAAACATTTATTTGCCTTGATTCAGGATGATCAATATTCCTTATTTCAGACAGTCAGTTTCATTATTTGGGATAATGCATATGAATAAATCATTTTTTCTTACCTTAAAATTGACTTTTTTCCCTGTGGGCTGTTAGGCTCGCGGGGGCTGAAAATGCTTAATTTTATTGCGTCATTCTTGGCGCAGACTTTTTTGGCGCAAAAAATTTCTTTGTCATTTCCGGCGTCATACTTGTCGCCGGAAGTTGTTCGTGTTTGCGTCATTTTTTTGACGTTTTGCGCCAAAAATGTCGGTGTCACCGGATGTGTCATTCTTGGCGCCAAAAGCATTTAGGCGCCAATAACGTGGGCGTCTTTTTTGGCGCTAAAAAATGTGGGCGTCATTTTTGTCTCCACCTTTTTTTCACATTATTTAAGTCTCATTTTTCATTTGCTTCTGGTTGCTAGAGGCTTGTTCATTGGCATTTTTTCCCATTCCTGAAACTGTCTTTTAAGGAATTTGATAGATTTTGCTTTATATGTTGTTTTTTCTCTTACATATTGCAAGATGTCTCAGATTGACCCTGGATCAGAAGCTACTTCTGGAAAAACGCTGCCTGATGCTGGTTCTACCAAAGTTAAGTGTATTTGCTGTAAACTTGTGGTAACTGTTCCTCCGGCTGTAGTTTGTGATGAATATCATGATAAGCTTGCTAATGCAGATAGTATTTCCATTAGTAATATTCCATTACCTGTTGCTGTTCCATCAACATCTAATACTCAGGATGTTCCTGTTAATATAAGAGATTTTGTTTCTAAATCTATTAGGAAGGCTATGTCTGTTATTCCTCCTTCCAGTAAACGTAAAAGGTCTTTTAAAACTTCACATTTTTCAGATGAATTTTTAAATGAACATCATTATTCTGATTTGTCTGTTTCTGATGATGATTTTTCTGGTTCAGAGGATTCTGTCTCAGATATTGACACTGATAAATCTTCATATTTATTTAAAATGGAATTTATTCGTTCTTTACTTAAAGAAGTTTTAATCGCATTAGAAATGGAGGAATCTAGTCCTCTTGATACTAAATCTACTAAGCGTTTAAATTCGGTTTTTAAACCTCCTTTAGTTATTCCGGAAGTTTTTCCTGTCCCTGATGCTATTTCTGAAGTAATTTCTAGGGAATGGAATAATCTGGGTAATTCATTTACTCCTTCTAAAAGGTTTAAGAAATTGTATCCTGTGCCATCTGACAGATTAGAGTTTTGGGACAAAATCCCTAAAGTTGATGGGGCTATCTCTACTCTCGCTAAACGTACTACTACTCCTACGGCAGATAGTACTTCCTTTAAGGATCCTTTAGATAGGAAAATTGAATCCTTTCTAAGGAAAGCTTATTTATGTTCAGGTAATCTTCTTAGGCCTGCTATTTCTTTGGCTGATGTTGCGGCAGCTTCCACTTTTTGGTTGGAGGCTTTGGCACAACAAGTGTCAGATCATAATACTCATAGCATTGTTAAACTTCTTCAACATGCTAATAACTTTATTTGTGATGCTATCTTTGATATCATTAGAGTTGATGTCAGGTATATGTCTTTAGCTATTTTAGCTAGAAGAGCTTTATGGCTTAAAACTTGGAATGCAGATATGTCTTCTAAGTCAACTTTGCTTTCCCTTTCTTTCCAAGGTAATAAATTGTTTGGTTCCCAGTTGGATTCTATTATTTCAACTGTTACTGGGGGGAAAGGAACTTTTTTACCTCAGGATAAAAAATCTAAAGGTAAATATAGGGCTGCTAATCGTTTTCGTTCCTTTCGTCAGAATAAGGAACAGAAGCCTGATCCTTCCCCTAAAGGAACGGTTTCTGTTTGGAAACCATCTCCAGTCTGGAATAAATCCAAGCCTTTCAGAAAGCCAAAGCCAGCTCCCAAGTCCACATGAAGGTGCGGCCCTCATTCCAGCACAGCTGGTAGGGGGCAGATTACGATTTTTCAAAGAGATTTGGATCAATTCGATTCACAGTCTTTGGATTCAGAACATTGTTTCACAAGGGTACAGAATAGGTTTCAAGGTAAGGCCTCCTGCAAGAAGATTTTTTCTTTCTCGCATTCCAATAAATCCAGTGAAGGCTCAAGCATTTCTGAAATGTGTTTCAGATCTAGAGTTGGCTGGAGTAATTGTGCCAGTTCCAGTTCTGGAACAGGGTTTGGGGTTTAACTCAAATCTATTCATTGTACCAAAGAAGGAGAATTCCTTCAGACCAGTTCTGGATTTTAAAATATTGAATCGTTATGTAAGGATACCAACATTCAAAATGGTAACTATAAGGACTATTCTGCCTTTTGTTCAGCAAGGGCATTATATGTCCACAATAGATTTACAAGATGCATATTCCGATTCATCCAGATCACTATCAGTTTCTGAGATTCTCTTTTCTAGACAAGCATTACCAGTTTGTGGCTCTGCCGTTCGGCCTAGCAACAGCTCCAAGGATTTTTTCAAAGGTTTTCGGTGCCCTTCTATCTGTAATCAGAGAACAGGGTATTGTGGTATTTCCTTATTTGGACAATATCTTGGTACTTGCTCAGTCTTCACATTTAGCAGAATCTCATACGAATCAACTTGTGTCGTTTCTTCAAGAACATGGTTGGAGGATCAATTTACCAAAGAGTTCATTGATTCCTCAGACAAGGGTAACCTTTTTAGGTTTCCAAATAGATTCAGTGTCCATGACTTTGTCTCTGACGGACAAGAGACGTCTGAAATTGGTTTCAGCTTGTCGAAACCTTCAGTCTCAATCATTCCCTTCGGTAGCCTTATGCATGGAAATTCTAGGTCTTATGACTGCTGCATCGGACGCGATCCCCTTTGCTCGTTTTCACATGCGACCTCTTCAGCTTTGTATGCTGAACCAGTGGTGCAGGGATTATACAAATATATCACAGTGAATATCTTTAAATCCGATTGTACGACACTCTCTGACGTGGTGGACAGATCACCATCGTTTAGTTCAAGGGGCTTCTTTTTTTCTTCCAACCTGGACTGTGATCTCAACAGATGCGAGTCTGACAGGTTGGGGAGCTGTTTGGGGGTATCTGACAGCGCAGGGGGTTTGGGAATCTCAGGAGGCGAGATTACCAATCAACATTTTGGAACTCCATGCGATTTTCAGAGCTCTTCAGTCGTGGCCTCTTCTGAAGAGAGAATCATTCATTTGTTTTCAGATGGACAATGTCACAACCGTGGCATATGTCAATCATCAAGGGGGGACTCACAGTCCTCTGGCTATGAAAGAAGTATCTCGGATACTTGCATGGGCGGAATCCAGCTCCTGTCTAATTTCTGTGGTTCACATCCCAGGTATAGACAATTGGGAAGCGGATTATCTCAGTCGCCAGATGTTACATCTGGGCGAATGGTCTCTTCACCCAGAGGTATTTCTTCAGATTGTTCAAATCTGGGGACTTCCAGAAATAGATTTGATGGCCTCTCATCTAAACAAGAAACTTCCCAGGTATCTGTCCAGATCCAGGGATCCTCAGGCGGAGGCAGTGGATGCATTGTCACTTCCTTGGAAGTATCATCCTGCCTATATCTTTCTGCCTCTAGTTCTTCTTCCAAGAGTGATCTCCAAGATTCTAAAAAAGCGTTCGTTTGTTCTGCTGGTGGCTCCAGCATGGTCTCACAGGTTTTGGTATGCGGATCTTGTTCGGATGGCTACTTGCCAACCTTGGACTCTTCCGTTAAGACCAGACCTTCTATCTCAAGGTCCTTTTTTCCATCAGGATCTCAAATCATTAAATTTGAAGGTATGGAGATTGAACGCTTGATTCTCAGTCATAGAGGTTTCTCTGACTCCGTAATTAATACTATGTTACAGGCTCATAAATCTGTGTCTAGGAAGATATATTATCGAGTCTGGAAGACTTACATTTCTTGGTGTTCTTCTCATCAATTTTCCTGGCATTCTTTTAGAATTCCTAGAATTTTACAGTTTCTTCAGGATGGTCTGGATAAAGGTTTGTCTGCAAGTTCCTTGAAAGGACAAATTTCTGCTCTTTCTGTGCTGTTTCACAGAAAGATTGCTAATCTTCCTGATATTCATTGTTTTGTACAGGCTTTGGTTCGTATAAAAACCTGTCATTAAGTCGATCTCTCCTCCTTGGAGTTTGAATTTGGTTCTGGGGGCTTTACAAGCTCCTCCGTTTGAACCTATGCATTCTCTGGATATTAAATTACTTTCTTGGAAAGTGTTGTTCCTTTTGGCCATCTCTTCTGCTAGAAGAGTTTCTGAGTTATCTGCTCTTTCTTGTGAATCTCCTTTTCTGATTTTTCATCAGGATAAGGTGGTGTTGCGGACTTTATTTAAATTTTTACCTAAAGTTGTGAATTCTAACAACATTAGTAGAGAAATTGTGGTTCCTTCATTGTGTCCTAATCCTAAGAATTCTAAGGAAAGATCTTTACATTCTTTGGATGTAGTTAGAACTTTGAAATATTATGTTGAAGCTACTAAAGATTTCCGAAAGACTTCTAGTCTATTTGTTATCTTTTCCGGTTCCAGGAAAGGTCAGAAGGCCTCTGCCATTTCTTTGGCGTCTTGGTTAAAGTCTTTGATTCATCATGCTTATGTCGAGTCGGGTAAAACTCCGCCTCAAAGGATTACAGCTCATTCTACTAGGTCAGTTTCTACTTCCTGGGCGTTAAGGAATGAAGCTTCGGTTGATCAGATTTGCAAAGCAGCAACTTGGTCTTCTTTGCATACTTTTACTAAATTCTACCATTTTGATGTGTTTTCTTCTTCTGAAGCAGTTTTTGGTAGAAAAGTACTTCAGGCAGCTGTTTCAGTTTGATTCTTCTGCTTATAATTTCAGTTTTTTTCATTATAAGATTTAAACTTTATTTTGGGGTGTGGATTATTTTTCAGCGGAATTGGCTGTCTTTATTTTATCCCTCCTTCTCTAGTGACTCTTGCGTGGAAGTTCCACATCTTGGGTATTTATTATCCCATACGTCACTAGCTCATGGACTCTTGCTAATTGCATGAAAGAAAACATAATTTATGTAAGAACTTACCTGATAAATTCATTTCTTTCATATTAGCAAGAGTCCATGAGGCCCACCCTTTTTTGTGGTGGTTATGATTTTTTTGTATAAAGCACAATTATTCCAATTCCTTATTTTTTATGCTTTCGCACTTTTTTCTTATCACCCCACTTCTTGGCTATTCATTAAACTGATTTGTGGATGTGGTGAGGGGTGTATTTATAGGCATTTTGAGGTTTGGGAAACTTTGCCCCTCCTGGTAGGAATGTATATCCCATACGTCACTAGCTCATGGACTCTTGCTTATATGAAAGAAATGAATTTATCAGGTAAGTTCTTACATAAATTATGTTATTTCACAAAAGAGGGCTGCAAAATATATTACCCACATTCAAAGCAAAAGGACATTATTTACAATGTTTATGTGTTTTATTTTTATTTTTTGTGATTATAGAAAAGTACTGCCACCCTTCACAACAAGCTAGCAAGAACATATAGTCACTACAAAACAATAAAAAAATATTCATACATACACCAACCTCACTTTCCAGCTTTTTTACAGTCATCCACCAGGTTTCACAAACACATACATTTGCAGAGCTACACGGATATCACATATGCAGAGACACAGGCCCTAAAGGTCATTTACACTATGACATCCACACAAAGATGTTGCCAGCAACACACACTCATACACAGCTCCCCCATACACAACACATACACACTGTAAAACAGGCACAGCCATTACCACAACACACTCCAGCTTCCCCAGACACAATACACACACACTCATACACACTGTAAAACACACTCATACAAAGCAGCTTCCCCAGACACAACACATACACACTGTAAAACACACACAGCCATTACCAAACACACATCAGCTTCCCCAGACAAAACAAACACACACACACACACTCATACACACTGTAAAACACACTCGTACACAGCAGCTTCCCCAGACACATCACATACACACTGTAAAACAGACTCATACATAGCAGCTTCCCCAGACACACCACATAAACACAGTAAAACACACACAGCCATTGCCACACCACACACACTGTAAAACACACTCATACACAGCAGTTTCCCCAGACACATCACATACACACTGTAAAACACACTCACACAGCCAATACCACACCACACACACTCATACACAGCAGCTTCCCCAGACACAACACATACACACTGTAAAACACACTCATACACAGAAGCTTCCCTAGACACACCACATACACACTGTAAAACACACTCATACACAGCAGCTTCCCCAGACACATCACATACACACTGTAAAACACACACAGTCATTACCACACCACACACACACACACTCATACACATCAGCTTTCCCAGACACATCACATACACACTGTAAAACACACAAAGCCATTACCACACCACACACACACTGTAAAACACACACAGCCATTACCACACCACACACACACTCATACACAGCAGCTTCCCTAGACACTTCACATACACACTGTAAAACACACTCACACAGCCAATACCACACCATAAACAGCAGCTTCCCCAGACACATCACATACACACTGTAAAACGCACTCATACACAGAAGCTTCCCCAGACACACCCCATACACTCTGTAAAACACACTCATACACAGCAGTTTCCCCAGACACACTGTAAAACACACATAGCCATTACCACACCACACACACACACTGTAAAACACTCACATAAACAGCAGCATTCCTAGACACCTCACACACACACCGTAAAACACACTTATACACAGCAGCTTCCCCAGACACATCACATAAACACTGTAAAGCACACACAGCCATTACCACACCATACACACTGTAAAACACACTCATACACAGCAGTTTCCCCAGACACATCACATACACACTGTAAAACACACTCACACAGCCAATACTACACCCCTCACACTCATACACAGCAGCTTCCCCAGACACATCACATACACACTGTAAAACACACTCATACACAGCAGCTTCCCCAGTCACACCACATACACACTGTAAAACACACTCATACACAGCAGCTTCCCCAGACAAATCACATACACACTGTAAAATGCACACAGCCATTACCACACCACACACACACTGTAAAACACACTCATACAGATCAGCTTTCCCAGACACATCACATACACACTGTAAAACACATACAGCCATTACAACACCACACACCCACACACACTGTAAAACACACGCTTTCCCAGACACATTACATACACACTGTAAAACACACTCATACACAGCAGCTGTCCCAGACAAAACACATACTGTAAAACACACATACACAGCAGCTCTCCCAGACAATGGTA
Source organism: Bombina bombina (assembly GCF_027579735.1). Lineage (NCBI taxonomy): Eukaryota > Metazoa > Chordata > Amphibia > Anura > Bombinatoridae > Bombina > Bombina bombina. Next base: position 783,619,904 of record NC_069502.1, on the reverse strand, counting down.
ATAGCTGTGTGTGTTTTACAGTGTGTAGGTGATTTGTCTGGGGAAGCTGCTGTGTATGAGTGTGTTTTGCACTGTAAAACACACTCACACAGCCATTACTACACCACACACACACTCATACACAGCAGCTTCCCTAGACACTTCACATACACACTGTAAAACACACAGCCATTACCACACAACACACACTCATTGATAGAATTGTATAATCGAGCCTTTGAACTTGAAAGTAGGGTTTTTCCTCGCCGCCGACATAATCTCTTCCTTCTCTGGAAAGCGGAAAAGTTTCGCAATTATATCTCTCGGGGGTTCTGTCTCTTTAGTCAAAACCCTACAGCAGAGATATGCCCTGCGTCCGTTGACGCAACTCTTGAGGAAAAGCCAGATCACATATAGGTGGGGATTCCCCTTTGCCCTACACGTACTCCATGAAGGCAACACTTACACTATTAAAGAACACCAAGACATACCAGAACTCTGTCAGTTACTAAAGCTAGAATGTCCGGAACTTCCGGAAAACTCCCAAGACATCACCAAAGCCAGACCACTATTATCAAAAGGGACTATTCAGAATGGTCGCTGGACGAGAGTCTCTAGGAGGAAGCAGAGACCATGAACACTCTACAGGACTTGGAAGGCTGGAAACAGAGCTCTTACTAGTTGGAATTTCTCCTCTGAAGACACCCCGGTGATGGCCTGAAATAGTTGACGAAGGTAGTCCCCTAAAGCAGATGGAGTGATTGACTCTGGAATGCCCTTCAGTCGGACATTGCACCTCCGACTCCTGTTTTCCAGGTCTTCTAATTTGTCATTCATTTCCGCCAGCTCTTGCTGATGTTCTTTTAGATGTTGCTTGACATTGGTAATATCTTCCTCCATTGTTTCTTCTTTTTCCTCCAGCGTTTCAAGTCTAGTGCCCAGTTCTGAAATGTCCTGTTTAATTTCTGTGAGGCTATTTGTAACCGTGCTCTGTAAAGCATCCATCTTCTCCCACATTTTATCAAATATAGAGGTGATATCCTGCTTGGATACAAGATTCTTAATATTAGATTTGGTTATGGGTATATTGCTGCTTTCTGTAGGATTAGCTTCTATGTCCTCTTCCATCTCCTCCTCACCTATCTCATCTTCTTTTTCCAATATCCTATCTCCTTTCTGTGGTTTGAAGAAGATACTTGCTGCCACTGGCTTAGATGTGCAGCTTGGTTTGCTATGTCTCCTAATTGACATGATATTATTTTAGTAGATGGGTCACTCTAGTGCCTAGTTGCTTCTTGTAATAGGGATTATGGAGTGTATCTGTTTCTAGGCTGTTGCAGCTTTGTCTTGGCGCCCAAAATATTTAGCTGTAATTTTCAGTCTTGCACCTTGCTGGATAGTACTTTAAGCAAAGCCAGTAGTCATACTTTATTATTGTACACACTTCTATGGGCTTTTCTTTTTGTCTCTCCTCTCTTAACCCACCAGCTCAATGAAGAGTGTGACTGACATTAATTAGATATGGTATACAAAGTCTTTTAGACACAGTGATTATTTTCTTATTATGCCTCTCTTGAGTTTGTCTCTCTGCTCTGCAGCGATTCCCCTTTCTGTTAGCCCCTTTCAGACTCACCACTGATCAGCTTGAACCATGAAGGTTATTTGTGGCCATTCTGTGATAATTGCAGATTTTCTAGTGTCATTTTTTGTATTATTAATATCCCCGGTCTTAAATAAAATGAGCGTGTGCCGGAGTTTGTCCGGTCTCCCACGTGGTTACTCACTCATGGCGGCTCAGCTCCGCTATCCTCTTCCTCCTTCTGTACTCCTCACTGCAAGCCGTGCAGCATGTGGGTCCTCTTCTATACACCGGAGTGCTTTCACGCTGACCTCCGGTGTTAATGGCAATATCCCCGTCTGATTTTTTCGTCTGGGAGCGGTAATCACCAGTTAGGGCAGCAGCTCAGGCCTCCATTGCGCCGGGTCCGTCCCGCCTTGTGTTGCTGGATCTAGCGCCTGTTTAGAAGGTATGCAGTGAGCGTTTTGGTGCAGGGTCAATGCCGGACCAGTCTGATATTCTTTTAAGGACACACTATAGGTGTTATCATGTCAAGTCTCCATTATAAGGGTTAGATGCACCTGGAGCAGACAAACTATGCGTCCACCATTATGCTTGCCTAGGCTCCGCCCCCTAAACAATTGTAATTTAAAGGGACACTGAACCCAAATTAGTTATTTCATGATTCTGATATAGCATGACATTTTAAGCAACTTTCTAATTTACTCCTATTATCAATTTTTCTTCGTTCTCTTGCTATCTTAATTTTAAAAGAAGGAATGTAAATCTTAGCAGCCAGCCCATTTTAGGTTCAGCACCATGGATAGCGCCTGCTTATTGGAGGCTTACATTTACCCACCAATAAGCAAGCATAACCCAGGTTCTCAACCAAAAATAGGCCGGCTCCTATTCATCACATTCCTGCTTTTTTAAATAAAGATAGCAAGAGAACAAAGAAAAAACTAAATTTATGCTTACCTGATAAATTTCTTTCTCTTGTGGTGTATCCAGTCCATGGGTTCATCCATTACTTGTGGGATATTCTCCTTCCGAACAGGAAGTTGCAAGAGGACACCCACAGCAGAGCTGTCTATATAGCTCCCCCCTAACCCCCACCTCCAGTCATTCGACCAAAAACAAGTAAGAAAAAGGAGAAACTATAGGGTGCAGTGGTGACTGTAGTTTTAAAAATAAAAACACCTGCCTTAAAGTGACAGGGCGGGCCGTGGACTGGATACATCACAAGAGAAAGAAATTTATCAGGTAAGCATAAATTTTGTTTTCTCTTGTAAGGTGTATCCAGTCCACGGGTTCATCCATTACTTGTGGGATACCAATACCAAAGCTTTAGGACATGGATGAAGGGAGGGACAAGGCAGGAATTTAAACGGAAGGCACCACTGCCTGTAAGACCTTTCTCCCAAAAATAGCCTCCGAGGAAGCAAAAGTATCAAATTTGTAGAATTTAGAAAAAGTATGAAGCGAAGACCAAGTCGCCGCCTTACAAATCTGTTCAACAGAGGCCTCATGTTTAAAAGCCCATGTGGAAGCTACCGCTCTAGTAGAATGAGCTGTAATTCTTTCAGGAGGCTGCTGGCCAGCAGTCTCATAAGCTAAACGGATTATGCTTCTCAGCCAAAAAGAAAGAGAAGTTGCCGAAGCCTTTTGGCCTCTCCTCTTTCCAGAATAGACAACAAACAATGCAGATGTTTGACGAAAATCCTTAGTAGCTTGCAAATAAAACTTTAACCTCTTAAGGACATATGACGGAATTTTTCCGTCATAAAACAATTGAGCAAACTGAAAGCTGCGTCCTTAAAGGGTTAAAGCACGAACCACGTCAAGATTGTGTAACAGACGTTCCTTCTTTGAAGAAGGATTAGGACACAGTGACGGAACAACAATTTCCTGATTGATATTCTTATTAGATACCACCTTAGGAAGAAACCCAGGTTTGGTATGCAAAACTACCTTATCTGCATGGAAGATCAGATAAGGGGAATCACACTGTAACTCTAAAACTCTTTGAGCCGAAGAGATAGCTACTAGGAACAGAACTTTCCAAGATAAAAGCTTGATATCTATGGAATGCAAAGGTTCAAACGGAACCCCTTGAAGAACTTTAAGAACTAAATTTAAACTCCATGGCAGAGCAACAGGTTTAAACACAGGCCTGATTCTAACCAAAGCCTGACAAAACGCCTGAACGTCTGGAACATCAGCCAGACGCTTGTGCAAAAGAATAGACAGAGCAGAAATCTGTCCCTTTAAGGAACTAGCCGATAATCCCTTTTCCAATCCTTCTTGGAGAAAAGATAATATCCTAGGAATCCTGACCTTACTCCATGAGTAACCCTTGGATTCACACCAATGAAGATATTTACACCATATCTTATGATAGATTTTCCTGGTGACATGCTTTCGAGCCTGAATCAAGGTATCAATGACCGACTCGGAGAAACCACGTTTTGATAAAATCAAGCGTTCAATCTCCAAGCAGTCAGACGCAGAGAAATTAGATTTGGATGTTTGAATGGACCTTGGAGTAGAAGGTCCTGCCTCAGCGGCAGAGTCCATGGTGGAAAGGAGGACATGTCCACCAGATCTGCATACCAGGTCCTGCGTGGCCACGCAGGTGCTATCAAAATCACTGAAGCTCTCTCCTGCTTGATCTTGGCAATCAGACGAGGGAGGAGAGGAAATGGTGGAAACACATAAGCCAGGCTCAAGGACCAGGGCACTGCTAGAGCATCTATCAGCGTTGCCTGGGGATTCCTTGACCTGGACCCGTAACGAGGAAGCTTGGCGTTCTGACGAGACGCCATCAGATCCAGTTCTGGTTTGCCCCATAGTTGAATCAGCTGGGCAAATACCTCCGGATGGAGCTCCCACTCCCCCGGATGAAAAGTCTGCCGACTTAGAAAATCCGCCTCCCAGTTCTCTACTCCTGGGATATGGATAGCTGAAAGATGGCAAGAGTGAACCTCTGCCCAAAGAAATATCTTGGAAACCTCCATAATTGCCAGGGGGCTCCTTGTTCCCCCCTGATGGTTGATATAGGCTACAGTCGTGATATTGTCCGACTGAAATCTGATGAATCTGACCGCAGCTAGTTGAGGCCAAGCCTGAAGAGCATTGAATATCGCTCTTAGCTCCAGAATGTTTATCGGAAGGAGGGCCTCCTCCTGAGTCCACGAACCCTGAGCCTTCAGGGAATTCCAGAATGCGCCCCAGCCCAGAAGGCTGGCATCTGTCGTCACTATAGTCCACTCTGGCCTGCGGAAACTCATTCCCCTGGACAGATGGACCCGAGATAACCACCAGAGAAGAGAATCCCTGGTCTCTTGATCCAGATTTAACAGAGGAGACAAATCTGTGTAGTCCCCATCCCACTGATTGAGCATGCAAAGTTGCAGTGGTCTGAGATGTAGGTGGGCAAACGGAACTATGTCCATTGCCGCTACCATCAGGCCGATCATTTCCATACACTGAGCCACTGACGGCCGAGAAGTGGAATGAAGAGCACGGCAAGAAGTTAGAAGCTTTGATATCCTGACCTCTGTCAGAAAAATTTTCATTTCTACTGAATCTATAAGAGTTCCTAGGAAGGAAAGACCTCAGAAAGGCCAGAACAATGTCCGTATGGGACTTGGCGATTTGAAAAGTCGACGCCTGGATCAGGATGTCGTCTAGGTAAGGAGCCACCGCTATGCCCCGCGGCCTTAGAACCGCCAGTAGAGACCCTAGAACCTTCGTAAAGATTCTTGGTGCCGTGGCTAATCCGAAGGGAAGAGCCACAAACTGGTAATGCCTGTCTAGGAAGGCGAACCTGAGGAACTGATGATGATCTCTGTGAATCGGAATGTGGAGATGAGCATCCTTTAAGCCCATGGTAGTCATATATTGACCCTCCTGGATCATAGGGAGGATGGTTCGGATTGTCTCCATCTTGAAAAATGGGACCCTGAGAAATTTGTTTAGGATCTTGAGATCCAAGATTGGTCTGAACGGTCCCTCTTTTTTGGGAACTATAAACAGGTTTGAATAGAAAGTTCCTCCCTTGGAACTGGGTGAATCACTCCCATAACCAGTAGGTCTTGAACGCAACGTAAGAATGCCTCTCTCTTTATCTGGTTTGCAGATAGTTGTGAGAGGTGAAATCTCCCCTTTGGAGATGAACCTTTGAATTCCAGAAGATATCCCTGGGAAACAATCTCTAGTGCCCAGGGATCCTGGACGTCTCTTGCCCAAGCCTGAGCGAAGAGAGAAAGTCTGCCCCCTACTAGATCCGGTCCCCGATTGGGGGCTACTCCTTCATGCTGTCTTAGAGGCAGCAGCAGGTTTTTTGGTCTGCTTCCCCTTGTTCCAAGCCTGGTTAGGTCTCCAGACTGGTTTGGACTGGGCGAAATTTCCCTCTTGTTTTGCATTAGAGGAAGCTGAAGCTGCGCCACTCTTGAAGTTTCGAAAGGAACGAAAATTATTCTGTTTGGTCCTTAACTTATTGGACCTATCCTGAGGAAGGGCATGACCTTTTCCTCCAGTAATATCAGAAATGATCTCCTTCAGACCAGGCCCGAATAGGTTCTGTCCCTTGAAGGGGATGTTAAGAAGCTTAGACTTTGAAGTAACGTCTGCTGACCAGGACTTAAGCCATAGCGCCCTACGCGCCAGAATGGCAAAACCTGAATTCTTAGCCGTTAGCTTGGTTAAATGAAAAACAGCGTCAGAGATAAAGGAATTAGCTAACTTAAGAGCTTTAATCCTGTCTAAAATATCATCTAACGGGGTCTCCTCCTCAAGAGACTCGAACCAAAAAGCTGCTGCAGCAGTAACTGGGGCAATGCATGCAAGAGGCTGGAGAATAAAAACTTGATGTATAAAAATTTTCTTAAGGAGACCCTCCAATTTTTTATCCATAGGATCTAGGAAAGCACAACTGTCCTCAACGGGGATAGCTGTACGCTTAGCTAGGGTAGAGACTGCTCCCTCCACCTTAGGGACCGTCTGCCACGAGTCCTGTATGGCGGCATCTATGGGAAACATCTTTTTAAAAGCAGGAGGGGGAGAGAACGGCACACCTGGTCTATCCCATTCCTTAGTAATAATTTCCGCAAACCTCTTAGGGACTGGAAAAACATCAGTGTAAACAGGCACTGCAAAGTATTTGTCCATCTTACACAATTTCTCTGGAACTATAATGGGTTCACAGTCATCCAGAGTCGCTAAAACCTCCCTAAGCAATAAGCGGAGGTGTTCGAGCTTAAATTTAAACGCTGTAATTTCAGAATCAGACTGAAGCAACGCCTTCCCTGAATCTGATATGTCACCCACAGATAGAAGCTCTCCTGCCTCGGCTTCTGAGTATTGTGAGGGTATATCAGACACAGGTATTAAAGCGTCAGAAAGCTCTGTATTTGTTCTAGCCCCAGAGCTGTCTCGCTTTCCTTGTAACCCTGGCAGTTTTGGTTTTTACCACCATGTCCTGTAAGGTAAAATAATTAGACGCGCTAGATGTACTTGGCGTCACTTGAGCGGGAGTTATAGGTTCTGACACATGGGGAGAGCTAGATGGCATAATCTCCCTTTTTTCAGTCAGAGAATCCTCTGGAGATAAATCTTTAAGCGCCATAATATGGTCTTTATAGTTTATAGAAATTTCAGTACATTTGATACACATTCTAAGAGGGGGTTCCACAATGGCTTCCAAACATATTGAACAAGGAGTATCCTCTATCTCAGACATGTTTAACAGACTAGTAATGAAACAAGCAAGCTTGGAAAACACTTAAATAAATGTGAAACAGCAATTAAACAAAAACGTTACTGTGCCTTTAAGAGAAAAAAACTAGCACTTAAACTGCAAAACAGTGTAAAAATATAGTAAAGTCTTCGCCATTTTTACAGTGTGTGTAAGGGACTAAAGCAACATTGCACCCACTTGCAAATTGATGATTAACCCCTTAGCCCCCAAACCGGATTTAAAAAGCGTCAACCACCGGTAAAAGACAGTTAAGCACCTTGCCACAGCTCTGCTGAGGCTCCTACCTGCCCTCAAATACGATTTAGGGAAGAAATAAACCCTCTATAATGGTCCTCAGATGCCAGAGGACTCCTCTAGGGAAGCTGGATGTCTCAGTCTGAAGGAAACTGCGCATCTAGAGCGCGAAAATAGGCCCCTCCCACCATATACTGGATGTCAGAGGGCCTTAAGAAAATACTCCTAGGAGTATCTAACTAGCCATGTGGAAAACTAGGCCCCAAGAAAAGACTTATCTCCCTCAGAGAAAAAACGTCTTATTTGTGAAACATGAAAACGTTTTGTCACCAAGTAATATGAGTATTAACATGAGTATTACCCTGTTTTGTAAGCATGATCCCAGTCGTTGTTAAATCACTGCATCTAGCTTACCTCAAATACACAAGGCTCTGTCAGCATTTTCTAGAACTTTTATTCATCTCTCTAGAAATAAAAATACTGAACATACCTCAAAGCAGGTAATCTGCAGACCATTCCCGCAACTGAAGTTTTCCCATACTCTTTTAGTTATGTTATTCAGTTATGTGTGAGAACAGCAATGGACCTTAGTTACAAACCGCTAAGATCATCAACCTCCAGGCAGAATTCTTCTAATTTCTGCCTGAGAGTAAAACAGTACAACGCCGGTACCGTTTCAAAATACCAAACTCTTGATTGAAGGTAAAACTACACTAAGTCACCACATATCTCTTGATACTTCCTATCTTGTCGAGAGTTGCAAGAGAATGACTGGTGGTGGGGGTTAGGGGAGGAGCTATATAGACAGCTCTGCTGTGGGTGTCCTCTTGCAACTTCCTGTTGGGAAGGAAAATTTCCCACAAGTAATGGATGAACCCGTGGACTGGATACACCTTACAAGAGAAATTGATAATAGGAATAAATTAGAAACTTTCTTAAAATTGAATGCTCTATCTAAATCATGAAAGAAAAATTTTGGGTTTAGTGTCTCTTTAATGAGTGTATACTGGATAATGTGGTTTTAGTCGCATACACTGTGTCAACTTGTGATCAAACTCTGTTGCTAACACATTTAAATATTAAAGTTCATACGCACACATATCTAATGATCTAATATTGCGTACTCCGGTTGTAATAAACCACACATTGTTTGTATAAAGTGCATTGTTTTCCAGTTCTTGTTAAAGCCAATTAGTAGAAATATGTAGCAGGGTACTTTTTAAGTCTGAAATATAGAAAAGCTGCAATTTTTCAGAGCTAAATTACAAGAAAAGGGGGAAAAAGCAAATCATCAAAGTATATTGCAGATGTGTTTCTCTATAATAACTAAAAACCTTTTATATTAAAAGCTAAAGGGGTTAACCCTTCAGAAGTAATAAACAAACTAGCTCAGTTTGTCTTATCAACAAAATTACATGTAAACATTTAAACGTATTTCAGAATCAAATTAGGGATATATCCAAGGAAGACAAATGAAGAATAGTAGTGTAGCACATAAAAAATAACTAAAAGACAGTTAAAATATTAACAATTATACACTCTTTGTCTATAGATATATTTTAGTGTGTGATTTTCTCATGGTGGATGCCATAAGCACCTTGTAAATATTTAACTTACCTGTGTAAATATAATGGTATATAGTAGCTTCATTACAAAGGCTCATGAAGGGGCAACAGCTCTAGTCAAATGTATTCCCCGCAACCAATAATGTCTTACTTAATTTGCTTTAAGGGGACAGTAAAATCCTGGGAACAGCTACAGTAGCATGATTACTACTCACTACGCTAGTGTTTTATTTCTGTACTTTTTAAAAACAGCTCTTATTTTAACCCATTACAGAAGCCAGTTGCCTTCTTAAACTTGGTGCCACATACTTGTAGTGCACAAATTGTACTGTAGCACCGTCCGCTAACCTGGTCTCGATCATATGTATCGGATCGATCACAATATGTCTCCATTTCTGACAGCGACTCCCTCCCTCTCCCAGTCACGTGTGGTGTTCCCCAAGGTTCCATTCTCGGCCCCCTACTATTCACATTATTTATAAATGATCTGCCTAATGTCTGCAAATCCTCAACTGTACACATGTACGCTGATGACACGGTAATCTATGCAAACAATTCCGATCTGGCGCAGCTTGAAGCAGTGCTCCAAGACCAGTTCACAAAGGTAGAAAAATGGATTTCAAAAAACAAACTCTTCCTAAACACTGACAAAACTGTCACAATGATCTTTGGAACGGGACCTAAATTACACAAACTCCCATCTATGCATCAAAACAAAATCAAATTGCACACTGACCGCAGTCCACTCTTTCAAATACTTGGGTATGTTTTTAGACCCCAATCTATCTTTTGGCCTCCACATAGAAAAACTTGCATCTAAACTTTATCCAAAACTAGGTGCCCTGTACAGAAACAAATCCTGCATCAGCCCTACAGTAAAGGAAAAGATTGTACAGCAAATGCTGATGCCAATTATGGAGCTGTAGTATACGCACCTGCACCGCAAACTCACCTTAATAAACTTAATACACTGTATAACGTGTTCTGCCACTTTGTGCTACAATATAACTACAGGACCCACCATTGTGACATGCTAAAAGAACTAAACTGGCTGTCCCTGGAATCCAGACGCACCCTCCATCTTTCCAGCCTTGTGTTTAAGAGCCTTTCTGGGAAGCTCCCACCCTACTTGAGCAGAATGCTCACCCCGGCTATTCCCACCTCCTATAACCTCCGATCCAGTACCAGCACATTATTTCGTTTGCCACAATACAAAAAGATAGCAGCGCGATCCTCCTTTTCCTACAGAGCACCACAATTATGGAACGACCTCCCGCACACTTTAAAACCTTCCCCAAGCCTAAAATCCTTTAAGAGATCCCTCTCTACATATCTAAAAACAGAATGCACCTATCATGGTTGATTATATATTTCCTACCTGTTCTATGTTAAATTTTGCATATATTGTTATTGTTTTTGTATTTTATTGTACCCTATTGTATCAATGCAATGTTTTGTGGACCCAGGACATACTTGAAAATAAGAGAAATCTCGAAGTATCCTTCCTGGTAAAATTTTTTATAAATAATAATCTTGTGATAGAAATAGTGAGCGTTCACAGATCAGTGATGTTAGTGGGTTTTTGACAGCTGTACCTTGCACTTTGGATTATATTGCAAATAAAGCAAACGCTTTATATATTTTCAATTTTTCTAACACAGTTTAAAATTTACATAACAAATAGAAAAAAAGCTCTCAGGGATAATATAGAGAAATGCAGCCACTGAAAAAAGTACTCAATTGCACAGTAATGTCACAGTGTGCATGAATATTTAAACTCCAAGATGGTGGCACCCAGTGGGAAGATGCAGAGTTTCCGTAACCAGCACTTGTAAATCGATAAAATAAGAGAACAACTTTGAAGAGAACAGCAGGCACAAAATGAAAAACAGTAGTATGGTGAGTAGTAGCCAAAGTAAAGTAGTTGTGTCTAACAATTTAGCTGCCTGGCTTAAAGGAACATTAAATTAACAGCCGTAGGTTTCTGCCCTTTGCAAGGCCCAGACTATTAACAAAAGGAGAAGAAAGTCAGCTATTATGTGGAAGCCCCAAACTATTTCAGAGAGCTCTCACAACATCCAGATTGTGAAGACGTTGCTCCTTAGAATTCTTAGGATCTGGACAAAAAAGGATCTACAATTTCCTGATTGACAGTATCTGTAATTAGGGCAAAGAAAAGTCATGCTGATGATAACTAGAAATTATCACCAGACAATTAACCAATTTCTATATCTTGTTGAATATCCATGGGTAATACTTACCAGTGAGAACCCCTGGACAGAACTGCCCACTCCTTTTGTTACCTGTATATCAGTACCCCCTCAGATAGCACCCCCTCCTCCTCCTAGTACTGACCAGCCAAAGAGGTGGACCAGCCCTAGGCTGGTAGGGAGCCTGGTAGCTGATTGGCAAACAACATAATTTATGTAAGAACTTACCTGATAAATTAATTTCTTTCATGTTAGCAAGAGTCCATGAGCTAGTGACGTATGGGATATACATTCCTACCAGGAGGGGCAAAGTTTCCCAAACCTTAAAATGCCTATAAATACACCCCTCACCACACCCACAATTCAGTTTAACGAATAGCCAAGAAGTGGGGTGATAATAAAGGAGCAAAAGCATCAAAATAAGAAATTGGAAGAATTGTGCTTTATACAAAAAAATCATAACCACCACAAAAAAGGGTGGGCCTCATGGACTCTTGCTAATATGAAAGAAATGAATTTATCAGGTAAGTTCTTACATAAATTATGTTTTCTTTCATGTAATTAGCAAGAGTCCATGAGCTAGTGACGTATGGGATAGCAGATACCCAAGATGTGGAACTTCCATGCAAGAGTCACTAGAGAGGGAGGGATAAAATAAAGACAGCCAATTCCGCTGAAAAATTAATCCACTACCCAAATCAAAAGTTTCAATTTTTATAATGAAAAAAACTGAAATTATAAGCAGAAGAATCAAACTGAAACAGCTGCCTGAAGTACTATTCTACCAAAAACTGCTTCTAAAGAAGAGAAAACATCAAAATGGTAGAATTTAGTAAAAGTATGCAAAGAAGACAAAGTCATTGCTTTGCAAATCTGATCAACAGAAGCTTCATTCTTAAAAAGCCCAGGAAGTAGAAACTGACCTAGTAGAATGAGCCGTAATCCTCTGAGACGGGGATTAACCCGACTCCAAATAAGCATTATGAATCAAAAGCTTTAACCAAGATGCCAAAGAAATGGCAGAAGCCTTCTGACCTTCCTAAAACCAGAAAAGATAACAAATAGACTAGAAGTCTGTCTGAAATCTGAATAGCTTCAACATAATATTTCAAAACTCTTAACACATCCAAAGAATGTAAGAATCTTACCAAAGAATTCTTAGGATTAGGACACAATGAAAAGACAATAATTCCTCCACTAATGTTGATAGAATTCACAACTTTAGGTGAAAATTGAAAAATCAGAACAAGGAGATTCACAAGAAAGAACAGATAATTCAAAAACTGTTCTATCTGAAGAGATGTCTAAAAAGAACAATACTTTCCATGAAAGTAATTAATGTCCAAAGAAAGCATACAGGGAGTGCAGACTTATTAGGCAAGTTGTATTTTTGAGGATTAATTTTTATTATTGAACAACAACCATGTTCTCAATGAACCCAAAAAACTCATTAATATCAAAGCTGAATAGTTTTGGAAGTAGTTTTTAGTTTGTTTTTAGTTATAGCTATTTTAGGGGGATATCTGTGTGTGCAGGTGACTATTACTGTGCATAATTATTAGGCAACTTAACAAAAAACAAATATATACCCATTTCAATTATTTATTTTTACCAGTGAAACCAATATAACATCTCAACATTCACAAATATACATTTCTGACATTCAAAAACAAAACAAAAACAAATCATTGACCAATATAGCTACCTTTCTTTGCAAGGACACTCAAAAGCCTGCCATCCATGGATTCTGTCAGTGTTTTGATCTGTTCACCATCAACATTGCGTGCAGCAGCAACCACAGCCTCCCAGACACTGTTCAGAGAGGTGTACTGTTTTCCCTCCTTGTAAATCTCACATTTGATGATGGACCACAGGTTCTCAATGGGGTTCAGATCAGGTGAACAAGGAGGCCATGTCATTAGATTTTCTTGTTTTATACCCTTTCTTGCCAGCCACGCTGTGGAGTACTTGGACGCGTGTGATGGAGCATTGTCCTGCATGAAAATCATGTTTTTCTTGAAGGATGCAGACTTCTTCCTGTACCACTGCTTGAAGAAGGTGTCTTCCAGAAACTGGCAGTAGGACTGGGAGTTGAGCTTGACTCCATCCTCAACCCGAAAAGGCCCCACAAGCTCATCTTTGATGATACCAGCCCAAACCAGTACTCCACCTCCACCTTGCTGGCGTCTGAGTTGGACTGGAGCTCTCTGCCCTTTACCAATCCAGCCACGGGCCCATCCATCTGGCCCATCAACACTCACTCTCATTTTATCAGTCCATAAAACCTTAGAAAAATCAGTCTTGAGATATTTCTAGGCCCAGTCTTGATGTTTCAGCTTGTGTGTCTTGTTCAGTGGTGGTCATCTTTCAGCCTTTCTTACCTTGACCATGTCTCTGAGTATTGCACACCTTGTGCTTTTGGGCACTCCAGTGATGTTGCAGCTCTGAAATATGGCCAAACTGGTGGCAATTGGCATCTTGGCAGCTGCACGCTTGACTTTTCTCAGTTCATGGGCAGTTATTTTGCGCCTTGGTTTTTCCACACGCTTCTTGCGACCCTGTTGACTATTTTGAATGAAACGCTTGATTGTTCGATGATCACGCTTCAGAAGCTTTGCAATTTTAAGAATGCTGCATCCCTCTGCAAGATATCTCACTATTTTTGACTTTTCTGAGCCTGTCAAGTCCTTCTTTTGACCCATTTTGCCAAAGGAAAGGAAGTTGCCTAATAATTATGCACACCTGATATAGGGTGTTGATGTCATTAGACCACACCCCTTCTCATTACAGAGATGCACATCACCTAATATGCTTAATTGGTAGTAGGCTTTCGAGCCTATACAGCTTGGAGTAAGACAACATGCATAAAGAGGATGATGTGGTCAAAATACTCATTTGCCTAATAATTCTGCACTCCCTGTATGCTCAAACAGAAGAGCCTGTAAAGCCTTCAGAATCAAATTAAGTCTCCAAAGAGGAGAAATTGGCTTAATGACAGGCTTGATACGAACCAAAGCCTGAACAAAACAATGAATATCAGAAAGATTTAGCAATTCTTACTGTGAAACAGCACAGGAAAAGCAGATATTTGTCCTTTCAAGGAACTTGCAGACAAAAACCTTATAAAGAAACTAAAAAATCCTAGGAATTCTAAAAGAATGACAAGAGAATTCATAAGAAGAGCATCAAGAGATGTAAATCTTCCAAACTCGATAATAAATCCTACTAGACACAGATTTACGAGCCTGCAACATAGTATTAATTACTGAGTCAGAGAAACTTCTATGACTAAGTACTAAGCGTTAAATTTTCATACCATCAAATTAATAATTTGAATTCCTGATGAAAAAAACGAATGTTAAGATATAAGGTCTGGCCTTAATGGAAGTAACCAAGATTGGCAACTGGACATCCGAACAAGAACCATATACCAAAACCTGTGTGGCCATGCTGGAGCCACCAGCCACACCAAAGATTGCTCTCTGATGATTTAGAAAATCACTTTTAAAAGAAGAACCAGAGATGAAAAAATATAGGCAGATTGATAATCCCAAGGAAGTGTCAATGCATACACTACTTCCGCCTGAGGATCCCCGGACCTGAATAGGCCCCTGGGAAGTTCCTTGTTTAGATGAGATGCCATCAGATCTATTTCTGGAAGCCCTCACATCTGAAAAATTGAAAAACATATCTGGGTAAAGAGACCATTCTCCCGGATGTAAAGCTTGATTAACAGAGACAATCCGCTTCCCAATTGTCTATACCTGGGAAAAAGACCACAGAAATTAGATAGGAGCTGGATTTAGCCCAAGCAAATATCCGAGATACTTCTGTCACAGCCTAAGGACTGATAGTCCCACCCTGATGATTGACATACGCCACAGTTGTGACATTGTCTGTCTGAAAAAACAATAAACGTCTCTTCTTCAAAAAGAAACCAACTGAAGAATCTGAGAATGCATGGAGTTCCAAAATATCAAATGGTAATCTCGCCTCCTGAGATTTCCAAACCCCTTGTGCTGAAAGAGATCCTCAGACAGCCTCCCAACCTAAAAGACTTGCATCTGTAGAGATCATGGTCCAGGTTGAAAGAACCGAAGAGACCTGTAGAACTAAATGATGGTGATCTTAACCACCGAATCAAAGATAGTTAAAAATTAGGATTCAAAGATATAAAAAGTGATATCCTAGAATCCCTGCACCATTATTCAGCATAAAAAGCTGGAAATGTTTCCTATGAAATGAGCAAAGGGAATCGAATCCAATGCTGCAGCCATGAAACCTAAAACTTCCATGCATATATAGCAACTTGAAGGAAATAATAGAGACTGAATGTTCCGACAAACGGAACCTAATAAACTTGTCACTTGTCTGTTAGAGACAAAAAGATTGACACAATCTATCTGGAAACCTAAAAAAGGTGACCCTTGTGTGAGGAATCAAGGAGCTTTTGATAAAAAGATCCTCTAACCATGTCTTGAAGAAACAACAAAGTTGAATCGTATGAGATTCCGCAGAATGAAAAGACTGAGCCAGTACCACGATACCGTCCAAATAAAGAGCACTGAGAACCTTGAAAAGATTCTTAGAGCTGTCGCTAGACCAGAAGGAAAAGCAACAAATTGGTAATGCTTGTAAAAAAAAAAGAATCTCAGAAAATAAAAATAATCTGAAAATGAAGATATGCATCTATTGTATCTATTGTAAACAAATAATGCCATCACTGACCAAAAAGGCAGAATAGACCATATAAACACCATTCTAAAAGATGGTACACTTATATGACAATTCAAAAAGATTTTCTATCTTTGGAACAATGAATAGTCTTGAATAAAACCCCAAAACCCAGTTCCTAAAATGAAACTGGAATAAATACCCCAGAAAACTCCAGGTCTGAGCAGCGCTTGAGCCCCAATGGGTGACCAGCCGCACTTCACCAGTACCCAAAACATATAGGTCTGAAACACACTTCAGGAAAGTGTTAGTCTTACTGGAATAGCTGGAATATGATCGAGAAAAAAGACTTCTCACAGACGGTTTTACTCTGAATCCTATTCTGTACCCAAAGTCTAAGAAGTTTGGACCGAATAGAACCAAACAAATTTCAAAAAAGTCTTAACCTGCCCCTTACCAGCCAAGCTGGAATAAGAACCGCACCTACATGCAAATTTGGGGAGCTGACTTTGAACTTTTAAAAGGCTTAAATGAATGAAGAAAAAAACTTCCAATTATAAACATGTTACTTGGGGAAGAATTCAGGATTCCATTCCTTAGTAAGCACAGAAAACTAATATAAGCTTAAAGTTTTAGTCTTAGAACTCAATCTTGAAGCCCAGAGTAACAGTTAAAGAATTGAATCCAATTATGAACCAAATAATTGATTATCTTGGAAAAAAATAAATATGGATTTTAGAAATCAAATTAGCATTCCAAGATTAAAATCACAAAGTTCTTCTAGCTAAAATAGCTAAAGACATAGATTAAACCTCATTTGCGAAAATATTTAATAAAATGACAACACAAATGAAATTATTAGCATGTTAATCAAGTTAAAGGACCAGTCAACACACTGGACTTGCGCAATCAACAAATGCAAGATAGCAAGACAATGCAATAGCACTTAGTCTTAACTTCATATGAGTAGTAGATTTTGTCCTTTTAACAATGCTAAACAAATCATAATCCGATACTTGATCTTAAAGTATCCAACCAGAAACATGAAGCAATTGCAACATCAGCCAAATAAATTACAGGTCTAATAAAAGTACCTGAAAATAATTTTCCTTAAATAAGATACAACCATCTGAAGGAATAAAATAAATACTATTTGCTATAAGAATAATAGTATATTTAGCAGGAGTAGAGATAGCCCCATTAACTTGGGGAATCTTTCCTCAAAACTAACTGCCGGCAAAGAATACAATTTAAAAACCTTAAAGAAGGACTAAAAGAAAATTCTCAGCCTATTCCATTCCCTAGTATCAGGAACTGGAAAAAACCTCTGAAGAAATCACAGAAGATAAATAAGCAGAATTTAAATGTTAGCTAGTCTTTAAAATCCAAAGAACTAGTTACTTCAATATCCAAAATAATCAACACCTTTTGAACAAAGAACAAATGTACTCTATTAAAAAATAAAAAAGTAGATTTGTTAGTGTCAATATCTGATGAACAAAAATTCTGAATGAGAAAAAAACACCATCAGAGAAGGATAATTCATTATGTTGTTGGTCATTTGAAACTTCATCAACTAAAAAAGAAGTTTGAAAAAGACCTAAAAATTTATTAGAAGGCGGGATGTCAGACAAAGCCTTTAAAATAGAATCAGAAAAAAATTCTTATAAATTTCTAAGTATATCTTGTACATAAGATGTAAAAAGAATAGCAATATATAAAGCATAAATACTAATGGATTCTGCATGTAAAAGTTTATCATGATAACTTATTACAAACCATAGCTAAAGATAAACATTCATAACATTTAAAATAAATGAACTTAGCTTTGGTAGGACTGATCTCAGTCAACAGGAATCCCTCAGCATGTTCTGATCCAGGAACAGTGTATGGAAAATCTTGCAATATGTAATAGAAAAAAACAACATATAAAGCAAAATTATCAAATTCCTTAAATGACAGTTTCAGGAATGGGAAAAAATGCAAAACAAACAAGCCTCTAGCAACCAGAAGCAACAAAAAAGTGAGACTTAAATAATGTGAGAAAAAGTGGAACAAGTATGACGCCCACATTTTTGGCGCCAAGTATGACACCCACATTATTGGCGCCAAGTACAACGCCCATATTTTTTGGCGCCAAGTATGACGCCACATCCTCTGATGCCAAAAACGACGCCCACATTTTTTGGTGCAAAAAAACGTCTGAACACACATGCGTCAAAAAATGACGTAACAACGAACAAACTTCCGGCGTCAACTATGGCGCCGGAAATGACAAAATTTTGCGCCAAGAATGGCGCAATAAATTGAAGCATTTTCTGCCCCCGCAAGCCTAACAGCCCGCAGGGAAAAAAGTCAATTGAAAATTTTCAAGGTAAGAAAAAAATATTTATTCATATGTATTATCCCAAATAATGAAACTGACAGTCTGAATGAAGGAATACTGATGATCCTGAATCATGGCAAATATAAGTTTAAACACATATATTTAGAACTTTACATATAAAGTGCCCAACCATAGCTTAGAGTGTCACAAAAAATAAGACTTACTTACCCCAGGACACTCATCTACATATAGTAGATAGCCAAACCAGTACTGAAACGAGAATCAGTAGAGGTAATGGTATATTAGAGTATATCGTCGATCTGAAAAGGGAGGTAGGAGAAGAAACAGAGAACCTATGAAATAGATCCCCTAGAGGAAGACCATTGTATTCAAATAGGCAATACTCTCTTCACATCCCTCTGACATTCACTGCACTCTGAGAGGAAAACCGTGCTTCAGCCTGCTGCGAAGTGCATATCAACGTAGAATCTAGCACAAACTTACTTCACCACCTCCATAGGAGGCAAAGTTTGTAAAAATGAATTGTGGGTGTGGTGAGGGGTGTATTTATAGGCATTTTAAGGTTTGGGAAACTTTGCCCCTCCTGATAGGAATGTATATCCCATACGTCACTAGCTCATGGACTCTTGCTAATTACATGAAAGAAATTAAGCTTGTAATGTGAAATTAAGTTATGATGCAGTTTTCAAACTGCGGCTTGACCAAGCTTCTCTGGCATAGCATTTGCTTCAAAAGCCCATGATGCTGCAACTGCCCTAGTAAAATGTGCCCTGAGCACTTCTGGAACTTACTCATTCTGTTGCTTGTATGACCTGGAAATAAATTAAACATTTCAGCTAGAGAAGGTGGATTTTGCAGGGGCCTAGCCCAGACAAAGATTTTATGTCTTATAAGTTAAAGGGCCATAATACCCAAATGTTTAAACACTTGAAAGTGATGCAGTATAGCTGTAAAAAGCTGAGTAGAAAATATCACCTGAACATCTCTATGTAAAAAAGAAAGATATTTTACCTCAAAAGTTTCTCAGTAGCCACATTCCATTGTAAAGGACTTCTAAGCAACAAATCAGTATGTCTGTCCCGGGACAGCGGAAGGAGCGAGCTTATGTGCACTCTTATTTCCCTATTCAGTGTAAGAAAGTTTACAATGAAATCTCATGAGATCACAGTAAAAGAGTTCATGACCTCAGCACTGTTGATGCTGATTGGCTGCTGTTCATGTCTTCATTTTTTTTTTATTTTTATTTTTACCTGCAGCTGGGCGCATACATACATAGAGATGTACATTAAGATGCTCAGGTGATATTTTCCTGTCAGCTTTTTACAGTTATACTGCATCAGCTTCAAGTGATTTAGCATATGAGTATTATGTCCCTTTAACTGTGTCATTTTAACATGGGAAGGCAACAGACCACATCCAAACAATACAATGGTTTTCCTTAATTCTCATGTTTATCAGGGCAGAAGGATGGAAACAAAATATCTTGATTCAGAAACAACTTTAGGCAAAAATGTAGCAACAGTTTGTAAAAACAAAATTAATGCTTACCTGATAAATTTCTTTCTTTCTGGGCATGGAGAGTCCACAACATCATTCCAATTACTAGTGGGATATTCAACTCCTGGCCAGCAGGAGGAGGCAAAGAGCACCACAGTAAAGCTGTTAAGTGTAACTTCCCTTACCCATAATCCCCAGTCATTCAGCCAAAGGAAAATGGAAAAAAAAGAAACACAAAGTTATAGAGGTGCCTGAGGTTTATTCAAAAAACCTGCCAAGTTATAATTTAAAAAGAAAGCGGGGTCATGGACTCTACATTAGAAAGTATAGAGGAAAGTACACCAAGTAGCAGCAGAAAGCACATGAAAATTAAATGTATGACAACAAATGCAAGAAGCATGACAGGTAAAATGGGGGAGCTGACGCTCTTAGTTGCAGAAGAGGACTATGATGTTATCAGTATAACTGAAACTTGGTGGGATGATTCACATGACTGGGCAGTTAACTTAGAGGGGTATACATTATTTAGGAGGGACAGGAATAATAAAAGGGGTGGAGGAATCTGCATGTATATTAAACCTGACCTTAAACCTACAATAAGGGAAGATATTTATGATACAAGTGACAATGTAGAGACCCTGTGGGTTGAAATAAAGAGTGGGGGGAAAAATCCTAAAAAAATATTACTAGGAACATGCTACAAGCCTCCCAACATTAGTGACCCAGAGGAAACTCAACTACTTATCCAAATAGGTAAGGCTGCTAATAACAGTGCTGTAATTATGGGAGATTTTAACTACCCTGATATAAACTGGGCCAATGAAACTAGTAATTCAGCTAAGGGGGATAGATTTTTAAATGTTCTCAGGGATAACTTCTTGTCACAATTAATAGATGAGCCAACTAGGAGTAAAGCTATATTGGATTTAGTGCTATCAAACAATACAGATATAATATCAAACATAGAAGTTAAAGAACATTTGGGTAACAGTGATCATAACATGGTCACATTTGAAATCTCTTTTCATATGCAGTGTTTTAAAGGCTTAACTAAGACTTTTAATTTCAAGAAAGCAAAATTCAACGATTTAAGGAAATCATTAAATAATATAAATTGGGACAATGTATTTTCTAATAAAAATACAGAGGATAAATGGATAATATTTAAAAATGTGTTAAATAAATATACATATCAATACATACCATATGGTTATAAAAATAAAAATAAAAAAAATAAGCCGTTATGGCTAAATAAAAATGTGTTAAAAGAAATTAGGAAAAAACGTAGGGCATTTAAATTATTAAAAGAAAATAGTACAGACTCAGCATACAATATTTATAAGGAATGTAACAAAGCATGCAAAAAAGCAATCAAATTAGCCAAAATTGAAAATGAAAAATTAATTGCCAAAGATTCTAAGTCTAACCCTAAAAGGTTCTTTAAGTACATAAATAGCAAAAAATCTAAGAAGGATAATATAGGTACATTAAAATGTGTGGAGGGTAGCATGATAAATAATGACAGGGAAAAGGCTGAGGTACTAAACCAGTTTTTTTCTTCAGTATACACAAGAGAGGAACCATTGAATGATACTTTGGAACAGAATAGAACATGCCAGTCCATACCACTAACTGGGTTTTGTTTAGAGGATATCAGGAAAAAACTAAAAAATATTAAGGTAAATAAAACTCCAGGCCCAGATGGAATACACCCAAGGGTGTTAAGTGAACTTAGCACTGTTATAGACAAACCTTTACTCTTAATTTTTCAAGACTCATTATCCTCAGGCATGGTACCCCAGGATTGGCGTAAAGCTGATGTGGTGCCACTCTTCAAAAAGGGAAGCAGGGATGATCCAGGAAGCTATAGACCAGTTAGTCTGACATCAATAGTGGGGAAGATATTTGAAGGGATTATAAGGGATTATATTGATGAGCATATTCGTGTAAACAAGATTATGAGTTCTAATCAGCATGGCTTTAGGAGAAATAGATCATGTCAAACTAATCTAATTAGATTCTACGAGGAAGTAAGTAAAAATATAGATAAAGGGGAATCAGTTGATGTGATATACTTAGATTTTGCAAAGGCATTCGATAAAGTGCCACATGAGAGATTAATGCACAAAATTAAGGGACTGGGAATAGCTGAAAATGTTAGCTCATGGATAAATAACTGGATAAAAGATAGGGAGCAACGAGTAGCAGTAAATGGATCATACTCAGATTGGACAAAGGTAATCAGTGGCGTCCCCCAGGGATCAGTACTGGGCCCTGTTCTTTTTAATATTTTTATAAATGACTTGGAGCAAGGATTAAATAGCGACATCTCTATTTTTGCAGATGATACTAAGTTAAGTAAGGTCATTAGGTCAGAGCAGGATGAACTCTCTTTGCAAAGGGATTTGCGAAAATTAGAACTATGGGCAAGTGAATGGAAAATGAGATTTAATACGGAAAAATGTAAGGTTCTACATTTTGGAAGTAAAAATAAGCAGGCTATGTATTTTTTAAATGGGACAAGACTTAGCCAAACACAGGAGGAAAGGGATTTGGGAGTAGTAATAGATAACAAGCTAAAAATGAGTGCACAATGCAGGGCAGCGGCTTCAAAGGCTAATAAGATACTAGCATGTATTAAAAGAGGCATTGATTCAAGGGAGGAAAGCATAATTCTGTCATTATATAAAGCCCTGGTAAGACCTCACCTTGAGTTTGGAGTGCAGTTCTGGGGACCGATTGCTAAAAAAGATATTGCAGAACTAGAAAAAGTTCAGAGAAGGGCCACAAAGCTAATAAGGGGATTGGAGAAATTAACCTATGAGGAGAGGCTAGCCAAACTGGGTCTGTTCTCTTTAGAAAAAAGGCGCTTGAGAGGTGACATGATTACTTTATATAAATATATTCAAGGCCCATATACAGAGATGGCAGAAGCTCTTTTTATTCCAAGAAAATTGGTTCTGACAAGAGGTCATAATTTAAGGTTGGAGGAAAGGAGATTTAATCTCCTGCAACGGAAACGTTTTTTCACTGTAAGAGCAATAAAATTGTGGAACTCATTACCAAAGGAGGTAGTGAATGCCAATACCATAGATACATTTAAAAATAGTCTGGATAAATTTCTGTATATAAACAAAATTCATGGATATGATTGCTAGTATTAAATGGGTCACATTTTAATGGGGTTATTTAAGCTTAACTGGAGCTTTTTGTAAGTATTTTAGATTTTTATAGGTTGAACTCGATGGACTTCAGTCTTTTTTCAACCTTATCTACTATGTTACTATGTTACTATGTTACATGCCTGGAAGGAAAGAAATTTATCAGGTAAGCACACATTTTGTTTTCTTTCCTATGGCATGGAGAGTCCACAACGTCATTCCAATTACTACTGGGAACCAATACCCAAGCTAGAGGACATGTAATGAACAGCGAGGGAGAACAAGGCAGGAGGACCTAAACAGAAGGCACCACCGCTTGAAAAATCTTTCTCCCAAAAGAGGCCTCAACCAAGGCAAAAGTATCAAATTTGTAGAATTTGGAAAAAGTAGGCAAAGAGGACCATGTAGCCGCCCTGCCAATCTGTTCCACAGAAGCTTCATTTTTGAAACCCAAGATGAGGAGACAGCCCTAGTGTATGAGCCGTAATTCTCTCAGGAGGCTGCGGCCAGCTGTCTCATACGCAAAACGAATCATAATTCTCAAACAGAGGGAAAGAGTAGTAGAAGTGGCCTTCTGACCCTTACGCTTTCCAGATTAACAATTTCTTGATTAATGTTTCGATCCGACACCACCTTAGGGAGAAAACCCAATTTAGTATGAAGGACCGCTTTATCCGCATGAAAGATAAAGTAAGGGAAATCACACTGCAGAGCTGAAAGCTCAGAAACTCTGCAAGCGGAAGAAATAACAATAAGAAACAATACTTTCTAAGAGAACAATTTTATATCAACAACATGCATCGGCTCAAACATAGCCTGCTGCAAAACTTTAAGAAATAGGTTAAGGCTCCAAAGAGGAGCAACAGGTTTAAACATGGGCCTGATTCTATCAGTGTCAAGATATTCCCTTATATAGGGGGGCTAAGGACTATAAACTAATTCTGAGCACAAATATACTAGCCACATAATAGCAGCCTAATACATTGGATATTTGACAGTTATGGTTCCCAGGAGGCAGCAGATAGTTAAACTTTACTACTATACAAATATAGTGATTGACTATTATTACAGAATATCAAATGTTAAAATTATTCAGAACCTAAATTGTACACTCACAAACCAGTTGCATTAAGCAGTTAGGAGAGAGAAAAAAAGACAAAGAAATAAAAAGAAATGTAAAACAATATAATGAGCGTGTAACAAGCAAGTTCTTAAAATTCTTGCGCCTAACATACCATCATGATTGTCAGAAACCTGTCCTGATACAATAAAAAACATATACTTTATTTAATTATGAAATGAAAACTGTCACTTTTAGCACTGAAAGCTGGTAAAAGTCAACACAACGTAGGAAATAAGAGCCATCCTACAGAAGGCTCAGTAATAAAAATATATCTTTATTGAAAGTATGAATTTTAAAATAAGGGACTAAAACTCCTAAACCATTGTTCCAGGAGCCATAAAATGATTAACTATCCTTAGTCTTAAAAATATGGCACATCGCTTTCAGACCGGAAAACTGCTCTCCCAGACTGCAGACATCACTGAACAGCGTCCTCTTAGTAAAGGAACATAAACCGAGCAGATTATTATGAACGCCGCTCCGTCCCCTTGTCTGAGGACGTTGGTGGAGAGAAAACCCCAATGAACGTAGATGCCCAAAATGGCGTCGCTCCGCTTTGGAGGCTGGAACTAAAAACTCGGCAAGGAAATGAAGTGCGCATTATAATCACTTTTTGAAATACGGTACAGTGCTATGTTGAGGGCTGCATCTCGTTAGAGGAGACAGCATGTTTACATTGCACTTCATTCCACCGGTAGCAATTCAAAACACCTCAGTTTAGTATAGTCTCCAAATTACATTATAGTGCCGGCCCTTGCCATAAAACATCCATACTAAGGATGCAAAGCCCCATATAAAATACAGAGGATTCTTAACCCGTTCAGTGCCAGCCTCCTCCCAGAAGACCAGAAGGCACTTACCTGTATATCCAGCTGTCCGGCATGAGAGGATGCCGCTCCTCACAGAGACCTGTGAAACAAAGAAAGAAAAGAGTAAACCTACTCAGGCTTTCTATACCAGGGCAGCAACATGTTATGAACTTGTGAGGTGGGCCTTGCTGAGTTTTTCTAACTGCTTTAAAGCCACCACTGCCCTACTGAAGAGACTAACGTGGAGTACGGCTAGACCCAGACTGTGATGGAAGATCAGGGCAAGCCTGCCCCGACTTCAAAACAAAAAAATCCTGATAGAAGAATCTTTAACAGACACCTTCACCTCCTCCTTGCACAAGAGACAAAGAGAATGACTGGGGGTTGTGGGAAGGGGGTTATTACTTACCAGCTTTGCTGTGGTGCTCTTTGCCTCCTCCTGCTGGCCAGGAGTGATATTCCCGTAACAGTAATTGATGATCCCATAGACTCACCATGTCTTAAGAAAGAAATACTATTTACCCAACACCAGTCCGGGTGTCGGCCTCAAAGAGGTCGATGGTGCATGAATATCTGTCAAAGAGTTCAGGGAGGAAACAGCACTGGACATAAACCTCTATAGGAAATATGTTCCTCTGTACTGTGAGACGCAAACCAGAACTATCCATAGGCATTCCTCTCTCCCTCCAGTCCGGCAGGAAAAACAGGCAGATAGCATCCAGGAGGAATTTATAAATCTGTAGATATCCTCTCGTTCTCCTGGGATGTGAGAAAATGTTGATCTGCTGGTCGCAGCTCCTGTAATCATTCCACATGATTTTTCTAACTGAGGATTAACCCTGAGTAAATAAAAGCTGTTGTTCCCGTAATACAGGGCCGGCCGCATCCCCAGTCAGGAACAGAACTTAGTAGAGAGGGTCCTCCACAGCTGTTCGGCAGAATAGTATTGTCAGTGTCCTCAGCGACTATCTGTTCAGTAGGAAAGAATACCTGTGCTCTTTGGGTAATCAAAATGGTGTCACCACTTTTCCTGCCAACTTTGGAAGTTTTGCACAGTGCTGCTGTAGTCTCCATAAGGAATGCAAGGCGTTCGAATCTAGCAGTCACCTGAAGTTCAAACTCTTGCTAACATGCCTGTATAAGTGAACACATTTCCTCCTGATCCAAAGCCATGTCTAGGCTGCGCTACCCAGGCTACCGGGGGGAGGGGGGAGTGTTAGAAACTGCAGCTAGGCCGCCGCCTAGAGCCCCAACAGTCTGGATCTGGACTGGATGGTCATGCACACAGCATATATATATATTGATCTTTTCAGCAAGAGATTATACCCCCGAATAAACACTTGAGCACTGAGGATGCTGTTAAATTCCACAGATAATCGGCGGATTAGCAGAATCTCGTTACCAGCCTCAGATATTGCGACCTGCCAGTGTGGCCGCCCAGACACGCCCCCATGATTGTCCCTCCTATTGAAATAGAAGGACATCTGTCTAAAATTAAGCATATACCTGCACGGCAAAATACTGCATACATACAGCAGAAAAGGATTAAAATAAGCAAATGGAATGCTTATAGCAATCTCTATCCAATGGTTTACTTTAAAATACAATTAAGATCTCTCAGAGGGATGAAAATCACTGGCAAGTATTACCAGGGAGGGCCAAGATAAAGAGGTTTTCAAGTCAATGAGGAAAGCTCAGAAACACTTCTGGCAGAAGAAAAAAAAAACCTTTCAAGATTAAAGCTGAAGGTCTAAATCATGCATGGGCTCAAAAGGAGGAGTCTGAAGAACCCTCAAAACCAGATTAAGATTCCAAAAAGGAGAGGCTGGATGAATAACTGATTTAATTCTAATCAGAGCCGAGTCTGAAACTTATTATAAATGTGTCTGGTCCCTAGTCTGAATCAAGGTGTCAATAACCTTGTAAGAAAAAACTCTCTGAGACAGCACTAGGCCATCAAATTCAGAGTTGTGAGAAAAAGAAAGGATCTCAATATTACTCTGGTTAGCAACACAAAGGAAGGAAAGATGTAAATCAGGTTAAACAACAGAGAAGCACTAGGGCATCTTATCAGATTGGCTGAGGGTCCCAAGAGCAACAACAATAATTGAGAAGTTTGTGATTCAAGCAAGAGGCCATACGATCTATAGTTGAAGAACCCCAACATTTCACAATCTGGTTGAAAACTTTCTGATTTAGAGACCAATCTTCTGGGTAAAGAGAATGGTGACTGAGAAAGTCTGCCACTAAATTGTTCACACCCAGAATGTCAGAAATCCTACACTAATAACCTTCTGCACAACTGAGGATGTGGGACAATTCTATAATTGCTAAGGAACTGTGAGTTCCTCCCTGATCACTGATAAAAGCAACTGCTGTGACATTGTCTGACTAGATCTGAAGAAAAGATTCTTGTCTCAGGTTGGGACAACTCTGGAGGGCCCTAAAGATTATTCAAAGTTCAAGAATGTTTATGGTTAACATTGTCTCCTGAGGAGACCACATGCCCTTTGTTCACTGAGACCTCCAGAATTCACCCCAACCTAAAAGGCTGACATCTGTTTAAATAACTACCCGCGCTAGCCAAAGAAAAGAGGTCCCATTAACCAAGGAATGATGAGTCTGCCACTAAGTTAGAGACTGTCTTGTCCTGTAATGTAACATGATGGTGCAATATTTGAAATTAGAGAGACTAAATATGAAATCTGGTAAATGGAACTGCATCTGAGGCAGCAACTATAAGACCCACAACTTCCATGCATAGCACACAACAGAAGGAAAAGGGTTGTAACTTTCAGAAACAGAAGCCTAGTCACTTAATTGAATATGAACCTCAGAAAAGACACACAAATCTTAATAGGGTTAAGCAGGTCTTTGAAAGATTTATTTTTCAACAATGACTTTGAAGCAACCGAAGAACCATCTGAGTGTGAGGCACAGCCAGATGAAAAGAGGATGCCTGAACCAAAATGCCATCCAAGTAAGGAACTACAGAAATTCCTTGAGCTTGAACCACAGTCAACAGAGCTTCAAGCACCTTTGTAAACACTTTGGGTGTTGTAGCCAGACTGAAAGGAAGGGGTACAAACTGATGCTTGTCTAGTAAAGCAATTCTCAGGAAACTAACATGATCCCTGTGAACAGGAATATGTAAATAAGGATCTTTTAAGTCTATGGTAGAAATAAACTGGCCATCCTGCACTAATGGAAGTAAAGGGCGAATTGTCTCCATCTTCAAAAGTAAGAACTTTCAGGAATCTGTTTAAGGTTTTGAGATCCAAGACAAGCCAAAAAGTTCCCTCTTTCTTTGCTACGATAAAGAAATTTGAATAAAACCCTTGATTAAATTCCAAAGTTGGAACTGGAGCAATAATTCTCATAGCTTCTAGATCTCTTACACAAGCCAGAAAAGCGTGGGCATTTAACCCCTTTGCTACTATGATTTTAAGAGAAAAACTTGCCCAAAGTACCAAAGAACTTTTAGCATTTTGCTGTCACTCTGTTTATACAGAAATAGAGCCTTTGTATTTTTTTATTTACCTTTGAAAAATGTATCTATATTTTTTTTTCTTACTTTTTTTTTTCCGAAGGCACATAAAATGATTATCACATTCCACAAAAACCTGTAGTTTTGTTAACTGTAAAAAAACCTAAAAAATTGTTCATTGGCATCCTCTGATTCAGCTAAGACCAATCATGTATATATTTTTCATTATTTTTGATTACAGTATTTTATTGTCTAAATCTGCAGTGTAAGTGTAAAATGCAGTGTAAGTGTAAGTGTACAATGCAATAGGGTAACTCTCATTTGTTTTAGCAGAACTGCCCAAATTCTCAAAATTGATCCCCAAAACTATATATATTTTTAAATTAGACAACCCAAGGTATTGATCTAGGCCTATTTTGGTATATGTCATGCCACCATTTGACCGCCAAAAGTCATGATATAAAAAAAAAGAGTTTTTCACAAATGTTGGTTTTCAAACTAAAATTATTTACACACAACTACTGCACTCATAAGACAAATGGTTGTAAAAGTTTCACTAGGATGCCCTTTGCTCAGAAATAGCAGGCATGCATGTATTTGATTTTTGGTATTTAGAAGGCCGCTAATTGCAGCTGTGCACTACACCCTTTAAATTCTTGGCATTGAAAGGGTAATCAGTTAGCTGCTAATGGTAAAATGTATTGTTAGTGCAGTGATTACCCTCCCACCTGACACCTACCACCTCCCTGATCCCTCCCAAGCAGCTCTCTTCCCTCCCTGTTTACCATCATCTTCCACCATCTTTTTTTAAAAATAAAAACTGCAAGTTGAAAGGATCATCTATGAAAACCCTCTTTTTTTATATACAAATGATCATTAAAAGGGATATTATCCTACAAAGGAATAGTAGTATGCCTGGCAAGAGTCGAAATAGCTGCATCTACCTTAGGAATAGTTTGCCAAATAGGAAACATACATTTAAACCTAGCAGATGGAGTAAGATGAACCCCTGACGTTTGTCATTCCTTAGAAATGAGTTCAGAAACAAAATCAGGCTCAAGAAAAGAACAAGGGTCTTTGGCAGCTGCCTTAAAGAATTCATAAATCCTTTTAACTGTTTTTTTAACTGTAGCAGGAAAATCATCTACTTTTAAAGCAATTAAAACTTCTGGTAACAAAGCATGAATGTGCTCAAGCCTGAAATTAAAGGATACATCTTCTGCCACAGCAGAAGGGTTCTGAGACTCAAAAGTCCCTCCACAGAGAGAATCCTTGGAGTCATAAACACCCCTATCATCAATGGGTAACAGAGGGGCCACTCCTAAGGGAAGACCATGATGTGCAAAAGGCCAAAGAAGTATCACCTTTCAATCCTTGCATATGTCTGTGCTTATCAGCTGGAAGCACAACAGCTAACACTTCACTAATGGAAAAGTGAAAATATTCCTTACATTTCTGTGAAAGTTCAGAAGAACCCTCCTGGGAATAATCTTGAAGGAAGAAACCCTTGAACACTCTGAGAAGAAGGCAGTGCAGTAAAACCCTGATTAGAGTTAGAAATGGACATCTCTATGTAAAAAGGAAGTATTTAAAGGAATTCTAAAGGAACTTTAAGCAGCCAATCGGGATACTAGTTCCAGGACTTGCATGGGAGCGTGCATCTGTCATGTTATTTTCTTATTCGATTTAAGGCAGTTTACTATGAAATCTCACAAGATTTCAGTGAAATCTCATGTGATCACAGCAAAGCATAGCATGGCCTCAGCACTGCTGATGCTAATTAGCTATTGTTTTGTTTTTCTCAACCTGCATATGGACAGTAGCTGAAGTATAATTGTTAACAGAGCACTTACTCTGGTGAGATTAAGACATTTTGAGTTAAAATATCTTCCTTTTTTTCATAGAGATGTTCAGGTGATATTTTGTTGTCAGCTTTTTACAGTTACACTGCATCACTTTCAAGTGATTTAGCATATGAGTATTATGTCCCTTTAAGTATCAGCGATAGACTGAAGCAAACAAGCAGTAAGAAGCACATAGAACCAAATTACAAGTGGCATGCTAATTTGTTTCCGCTCACATGCTAACTGCGCTTAAAGTAAAACATTAGTGCAGCTGCATTAGCTCACCTATTACAAGTTGAAAGTAAAATGTTAACTCGAGACAGAGAACTTCAGATATCCTGACTGCACTAACTTCTTCTCCTTTATGGGGCGCAAAAAAAATTCCTATAAGTTATCGCTCGCCTGCTAACCTGGCAACTGCGCTAAACCTGAAGGTGAGTTAGGAA
Organism: Bombina bombina; assembly: GCF_027579735.1. Taxonomy (NCBI): domain Eukaryota; kingdom Metazoa; phylum Chordata; class Amphibia; order Anura; family Bombinatoridae; genus Bombina; species Bombina bombina. Next base: position 783,589,209 of record NC_069502.1, on the reverse strand, counting down.
TACTTCAAATTCATATGTTTTTATTTTTAAATATATATATATATATATATATATATATATATATATATATATATATATATATATATAAAACATAGAAAAAAAGCGCACTCCTAGGGATCCTTGCTCAGGTACTTAATAGTGAACGTTTTCGGACGTATAACGTCCATCCTCAGACCAAAAAAGTGTCTTCTAACTTATATATATATATATATATATATAGCATACAAAGAGAGAAGCGCTCTACCAGGAACGAACAACAGCTCAGTGGCTTGTTCTATGGCGATTTACCACCCGGAGGCAGCCTCTTTTAGACCAGTGTGCTTTTCACAGAAGAAAACTTTCCTGAAGTATATCAGTCTGATCCCGCCAAGTAAGGTCAGTCCAGCCCCGAAATACCAGGCAATTCTCCTCTGAACAAGGAACATGACAACCCCAGACGATCGTTTCGGCCTCCTATGGGCCTCGTCAGTGAGGTGCAGCCACATTCCTCTAAGCACACTGGGCAAGGAGTCCACGTCTGGTTTCCCCCATCACCCATAGGGAGACTTCCCCAGGGTCATAATAATTTGCATACAAAGAGAGAAGCGCTCTACCAGGAACGAACAACAGCTCAGTGGCTTGTTCTATGGCGATTTACCACCCGGAGGCAGCCTCTTTTAGACCAGTGTGCTTTTCACAGAAGAAAACTTTCCTGAAGTATATCAGTCTGATCCCGCCAAGTAAGGTCAGTCCAGCCCCGAAATACCAGGCAATTCTCCTCTGAACAAGGAACATGACAACCCCAGACGATCGTTTCGGCCTCCTATGGGCCTCGTCAGTGAGGTGCAGCCACATTCCTCTAAGCACACTGGGCAAGGAGTCCACGTCTGGTTTCCCCCATCACCCATAGGGAGACTTCCCCAGGGTCATAATAATTTGCATACAAAGAGAGAAGCGCTCTACCAGGAACGAACAACAGCTCAGTGGCTTGTTCTATGGCGATTTACCACCCGGAGGCAGCCTCTTTTAGACCAGTGTGCTTTTCACAGAAGAAAACTTTCCTGAAGTATATCAGTCTGATCCCGCCAAGTAAGGTCAGTCCAGCCCCGAAATACCAGGCAATTCTCCTCTGAACAAGGAACATGACAACCCCAGACGATATATGAAAAAAAGGTGGACAATCTGCGCTTAGGAATATTTTAGCTGGACTTACCAGGATATCGAGAAATGTACCAGGATAACAAGAAATGTAAAAATATATAAAATCAATCAGGTGTGATGTATACAGTAAATCAGTGTATAATTATATACCCCTGGGTGCGCACACTGTACAATACACAATAGTAATAAATATAGCACAGTCTTGAAGTACTCACAATAATAGTGTATATATATATACAGTTAGTATCACTACGATACATGCATAGTGCTGCTAGCTGAATAATTTGTATAGGTAGGCTGTTTGCAATATAGTCAGTTATTGACCTTTGTAATAACAGTTCCCTTGTGCCTGTAAAATCTTTGCTGCTTCGTCTGGAGGTTAGGAGTATCCTCTTGGACAAGCAGATTCTCCTCGTGGATTTCTGGAAAAGAAGATGTGGAACTGAATCCACTACAGCACTCCAGGGCAAGGGGAGGGTGAAAAATGGAGAAAATGGGGAGTGAAGATATATGTATTTAAACAGTATATTTATTGGTGCAAAAGTATACAAGTATAGACATACATAAAAAGCCACAGACAATTATAGTGGCTATAAAATGCAGCACTAACGGGTTGAGCAACAGTCTAACAAAGAGATCTATCCTTTAGCCGTTATATAGCTGCTGTGTAGATAAACAAGGAAACCAACTGGGGGCGGAGCCTTACGCGTTTCGCAACTCTATTGGTTGCTTCGTCAGAGGTGACGAAGCAACCAATAGAGTTGCGAAACGCGTAAGGCTCCGCCCCGCCACACGTAGTACCCGCTTCTCCACTAACACCGATACACATTAGCACTCCGTATCACCACCTGGTTGTGCGATCGGGGGTCAGCTAGTATCGAGCCGTGAGAGGGTTGGTTTCCTTGTTCATCTACACAGCAGCTATATAACGGCTAAAGGCTAGATCTCTTTGTTAGACTGTTGCTCAACCCGTTAGTGCTGCATTTTATAGCCACTATAATAGACATGGTCCTGGGCCCATCACCATTTGGCCAAATGCTGTAACTAACTCTTCCATTTTGCCTTTATTCTAGCTGTGTGCTTGAAATAGAGTGCCAGACTTTCCATGTGTTGTGTTGATAATTTTGTTTTGAAATTTCCCTATGGGCTTTGCACGTAGGCTTGTCTGGGGTTTACTGCCTGAGTCGCTGAAAGCTGTGCAGCGTGCTGTGTGTGCTGCTGAGCACCCAGGGCTGGGAGTTTTGCAGGGTCATGGGATGTGTACCCAGTTTGGTTTGAAACTGCAGTCCATTTCCGTGATTTGTAGGTATCTAGGGAAATTACAAGGGGCCTGTATCACCCTTGTTTTCCTCCCTGGGTGCCTAACCTACACAATGCATGCCTTCAACCAAACACACTGCAATACAGAGACATTCACATGGTCCTGGGCTTATCACCATTTGGCCAAATGTTGTAACTAACTCTTCCATGTAGCTGTGTGCTTGCCATAGAGTTCTTACGAAGGAAGACAATAAAATATTACAAGATTTATGATCTGTTCAAGAAATTATGATCAAACAAGCAGACAAGGGTGGAGGGGTAGTTATTATGGATACAGTGGACTACCTATCAGAAGCCCATATATTCTTAGATGACAAAATAACACAAAATCAGAAAGTTAATTTTGAAATATTATTGGAAGATGCAAAAGAAAAAAGTAATATTAACAAATAATGAGCTCCAGTTTCTAAATGTTAATTTTCCTAAGACACCATCTTTTTTATTTCCTTCCTAAAATTCATAAATCCCTTAGTAATCCCCCTGGCCTTCCAATAATCTCAGGCATAAATTCCTTGACTTTCCAAATATATAGACTGTTTTCTACAAAAATATGTGGTCACCCTCCCCCATATCTCAAAGACTCCACTCATTTCCTTAACCCCTTAAGGACCAGCAACATACCCTGTGTGTCGCTGGTGTTTTAATTGGGTTTGCATTACTAATAGCACAGTCTTGCACTGGCTATTTCCAGTGAGGGAGGGTATAATAGCACAACATGGTATGTTGCGGTTATTAAGGGGTAAAGAAACTAAAAGATTTAAAATGGGAAAGTAAATATATTATGATGACCATTGAAATTCAATATACACCAATTTAGATAATTCTTTGGGGCAAAAGCCTGTAAGAAAATATTTAGAAAACGATTCTAATCTTACCCCAGAACATATCACATTCTTGATCCAATGTGTTAATTAAAAAAATATATATATTTTTCTTTAAATGGAAATTATTCTCAAAAATTAAAGGGAACGTTGATGGGTACCAAGTTCACACCAAGCTATGTAAACCTCTTTATGGGATTCTTTGAGAAGCATATTAAGCTGGCTTAGAGTCCAAATTTAGTATTCTATCAAAGATTTATAGATGATATTTTTTTTTTGAGGGAAGATAAAGAATTACTACATTCATTAAAGATATTGGGAATAATGATTTGGGTCTAACATTTTCTAATGAAATTAGCTTTGATAACATGATTTTATTTTTTTAGATTTAGAGGTCAAGATAAAAATAATCAAACTATAATTACAAAAAACTTTTTCAAAAAGGTAGATACTAACAATTTCATATATGTAGAGGGCTGCCATCTTAATACATGGATTAATAATGTCCCAAAGAGCCAATTTCTCTAAATTTGAAAAAAAAAATGTACACACAAAGCTTTTAGTTTCAGTCCAAAAACTTGAAGAATAAATTTAAAGAAAAAGGCTATGATGTAGAAAATTTTGAAAAGGCACTTATTTTTGACAGGGAAAAAGACAGATAAGACCTATTAGGACCCAATGAACAAGAAGTCCATGTAGAAGTATCTGAGGAGAAACTATTCATCCTTTTTATAACGAAATATAATTCCCAGCACAGATTTATTAAATCAATGCTTAATAAACATTGGAGTCTAATAAAATGGGACCACATTTTAGGAGCTGTAGTAAAAAAATTACCCAGATATGTAAAAAGCAATATATAGGTCAAACGCAAAGACTTCTTACAACATTTGTGTAATATAAAAAAAAAACTAATTTATGCTTACTTGATAAATTAATTTATTTCGTTGTGGTAGGGAAGGTAATTCCCATGAGTAATGGATCATGGACTCTCACCACCTGTATGAAAGAAAATGGCTTTGAGGAGCATTTATTGTCCAAGCATTTCAAGGAAGAAAACAATCAAAATGGGATAAAGTATTGGAGTGTAAAGAAGATAAAAAAAAGATTGGAAAGGGGGTGATTTAGAAAATAAACTCCTATATATAGTAACATAGTAGATGAGGTTAAAAAAAGACAGAGGCCCATTGAGTTCAACCTATACAAATCAAATTACAATAAAAGCTGTTGAGCTTCAATTAATCCCATTAAAAAGGTGACCCATTTTACAAAAGCAACCATATCCCTGAATTATTATTTTAGATAGAAATGTATCTAAGACATTTTTAAATATTTCTTGGGTGTTGGCATTTACTACCTCCTTAGGTAATGAGTTCGACAATTTGATTATTCTACAGCAACGTTAACATTTTTTCACTGTAAGAGCAAACAGAGCTTCTGCCATCTCTGGGCCTTGAATATATTTATATGAAGCAATCATGTCACCTCTCAAGAGCCTTTTTTCCAAGAGAAAACAGACCCAGTTTGGTTAACCTCTCCTCATAGCTTAAATTTTCCACCCCCTTATTAGTTTTGTGGACTTATCGGAAATTTTTTTAAGTCTGCATTCTATTTTTTTTAGATCAATCCCCAGAAATGTACTCCATACTCAAGGTGAGGTCTTACCAGGGATTAATATAGTGACAGAAGTATGCTTTCCTCCTTGCATCAATGCCTCTTTTAATACATGCTAGTATCTTATTAGCCTTAGAAGCCACTGCCCTGCATTGTGCACCCATCAATAACTTGATTCCTATAAGTACTCCCAAATACCTTTCCTCCTCTGTTTTGCCAAGTCTAGCCCCACTTAAATAATAGGTTACTTCCAAAATGTAGAACCTTACATTTCCCAGTATTAAATCTCATTTTCCAGTATTAAATCTAATTTTCCATTCACTTGCCCAGTTTTCTAATTTCTTTAGATCCCCTTGTAAAGCTTTTTGACCTTACACAGGTTTGGATCATCTGCAAAAATAGAGATGTTGCTATTTAATCCTTGCTCCAAATCATTAATAAAACTATTAAAAAGAACAGGGCCCAGTACTGATCCCTGGGGGACTCCACTGATTACCTCTGTCCAATCTGAGTATGATCCTTTTACTACACATTGCTCCCTGTCTTTTAGCCAGTTATTTATTCATGAGCTAACATTTTCAGCTATAAGTTACTTAATTTTTTACATTAATCTCTCATGTGGCACTGTATCAAAGGTCTTTGCAAACTCTAAGTATATCACATCAACTGATTCCCCTTTATCTATATTTTTACTTACTTACTTGTAGAATCTAATTAGATTAGTTTGACCTGATCTATTTCTTATAAACCATGCCAATTTAAACTCATAATCTTGTTTACACAAATATACTCATCAAAATAATCCTTTATTATTCCCATCAAGTATCTTCCCCACTATTCATGTAGGACTAACTGGTCTATAGCTTCCTGAATCAGCCCTGCTTCCCTTTTTAAAAATGTGCCCAACATCAGCTTTACGCCAGTCCTGGGGTACTATGCCTGACGATAATGAGTCTTGAGGTTTATCTATAAAAGTGCTAAATTCCTGTAAAACCTTTGTTGTATTCCATCTGGGCCTGGTGTTTTATTTACCTTAATATTATCCATTTCTTTTTCCTGATATCCTCTAGAGATAACCCTGTTAATGGTATAGGCTTGTATGTTCTAGTTTGTTTCAAAGTATCTCTCATAAAGTTCCTCTCTTGTGTATACTGAAGAAAAGAACAGATTTAGTACCTCAGCTTTCTCCCTGTTGCTGTTAATCTTGCTACTTTTCAAAAATTTTAATGTACCTATATGTTCCTTCTTAGATTTTTTTGCCATTTATGTAAATAAAAAGCCTTTAAGGGTTTGATCTAGAATCCTTTGCATATAATCTTTCATTTTCAATTTTGGCTAAATTAATTGCTTTTTTTGCATGCTTTGTTATACATTCCTTAAATATTTGGAATGTTGAGTCTGTACTATTTTCTTTTAATAATTTAAATGCCCTAAGTTATTTTCCTAATTTCTCAACACATTTTTATTTAGCCACATTGGCTTGGATTTTTTTTTTTTTACTTTTAAAACCATGTGGTATGTGTTGATAACATAAATTATGCATAAATTATGTACTCTCCTCCCCTTTAGATGGAAAACATAAATTATGCTTACCTGATAATTTCATTTCCATTGTGGGGAGGAGAGTCCATGGCTTCATTCATTACTTGTGGGGAAATAGGAACCTGGCCACCAGGAGGGGGCAAAGACACCCCAGTTAAAGGCTTAAATACCTTCCCCACTCCCCTCATCCCCCAGTCATTCTGCTGAGGAACAAGGAACAGTAGGAGAAACATCAGGGTATAAATGGTGCCAGAAAATAAATAAACTTAGGTCCGCCCACCGGAGCTACGGGCGGGAGCCGTGGACTCTTCTCCCCACAATGGAAATGAAATTATCAGGTAAGCATAATTTATGTTTTCCATCTAAAGGGGAGGAGAGTCCACGGCTTCATTCATTACTTGTGGGAAACAATACCCAAGCTTTAGAGGACACTGAATGAAAACGGGAGGGAAAAAAGGAGGCAGACTGTCAGGGTATCTGTGAGTAACATTAAATAAACTACAGATATACCACATGATTTGATATTTCATTTTAGTTAATATCAAATTTGACATGAAGTGTGTGGGCTATAGCCATAACAGACCAACCCCCCTTTTTCCTGATTAACAGAACATCTGAGAACAAAGGAAGTCAAATCTATAAAATCTCAGGATGACACAAACACCCCCTGCTGTGACTAGAATACACATTACAAGCCATAATGTCCCAATTATCCATTCAAAGGAGGCCTGTGTAAAGACTTTTTCCCTATCTGAAAAACCAGTCGCTCCGTCTGTAAAAACAGTGGAATGTACAAACGTACTCAGAGGAAGCAGCCCTTAGCATACAGGTGATAAATTGTCCCATTCTAAGCCCCCAATATACATCTCCCAGACGAGCTGGCGTTTCAAGTGAGAAATAGCAGGAAAAAACAGAAACATGTTTAACCCTATGAGTGCTGAAAGCATTTAAGAATTTAAATCTTGATTTTAAAAAGAGAAGTTAGAAATTCATCTATATGAAATGTATAATTCTCAAAGATTTAATTGATACTCAGACTGTATAAATATCTATATATGGATATGGGAAATGCAATTCCGATTTGTAATAGATTAAATAACAATTGTAATAATCCCATTTTATATAACATATTTTTGTTTTTCTATCTTCCAGATGGGGCTAATATACTCTGATACAGGATTGCCTGCATGGCGTGACCTAAGTCATATCATATGGTTGTGCACTAAATATTTATATAACTGGGAAAGATAACTTTAAATAAGAGACTATCAAGATTAATTATCTTACAAATGTGCATAATTCCTCTAAGACATATGATCTGGTAAAGTATAAGAAATTGTATATTTATAATATTTAAATTAAAGATATTTGGTACTCACAACTAGATTGCAGTTAATAATAATTTTAAAAGGTCACAATTGGTATTTTAAGATTATGTTCATAGTCCTGCAATTATTGTTAGAAGAATTACCCTTAAAATTAACTTTACTATGATCTTTGTATAAAATATTGTAACAGTTTAAGCGTGTAAAATTTGATTCATAATCAATATATATATAATTAAATGTGTCTATAAATTTTAACTAAGCTAAAGAATTTAGGAATTTATCTTAATTGTAATTGTTTTGTATATACATTTTAATTGGGGGTTTATTTGAAAGAATAATTATTAAATAAATTGTATTATAACCCAGTCATATACTGACAGGACCCTAATCTGAGGGCACCACAGCCTGCAATACCTTTTCCCAAAAACTGCTTTTGGCGAAGCAAAAACATCAAATTTGTAAAATGTTGTAAAAGTATGCAAGGAGGACCAGGTAGCTGCCTTTACAAATCTGCTCCTTAGAGGCCTCATTCTTAAAGGCCCAAGTCACAGCTCTAGTTGAATGAGCCGTGATCCTCTGAGGAGGCTTATGTCCCGCTGTCTCATAGGCTAAGCGAATCAAGCTCCTCAACCAAAAGGACAAAGAAGCAGCAGAAGCTCTCTGCCCTTGGCGCTTCCCAGAATATAAAACAAAAAGAGATGAAGACTGTCTGAAATCCTTTGTAGCCTGAAGATAGAACTTCAAGGCACGCACCACATCCAAGTTATGGAGTAACCTCTCCTTCGAAGAGGAAGGGTTAGGACACAAAGAAGGAACAACTATTTCCTGATTGATGTAACGATTAGATACCACCTTAGGAAGAAACCCCATACTGGTGCGAAGAACAGTCTTATCCACATGAAATACCAGATATTGGGCCTCAAATTGCAAGGCTGCCAGCCAATAGGAAGAGGACCTTCCAGGACAGAATCTTAATGTCAATAGAATGCATAGGCTCAAACGGAACCCTCTGCAACACCTTGAGGACCAAGTTTAAGCTCCATGTGGGAGCGGAGTGTCTAAAAACAGGTCTGATTCTAGACAGAGCCTGAACAAAAGACTGAATATCAAGACGCTCAGCGAGCCTCCTATGCAACAAGACTGATAACGTTGAAATCTGTCCCTTTAAGGAACTAGCGGCGAGACTCTTTTCCAACCCATCCTGAAGAAAGGACGAAATCCTGGATACCTTCACCTTGTGCCAAGGATATCCATGCTTCTCACACCAGGACAAGCAAGTCCTCCACACCTTATGATAAATGCGACGAGTGACCGGCTTCCTGGCCTGAACTAGCGTATCAATCACACCTTCAGAAAATCCTCTCTTGGCTAAGACTAGGCATTCAATCTCCACACAGTCAGCCTCAGAGTATCTAGATTTTGGTGATGAAAGGGACCCTGTTCCAGCAGATCCCTGCGACAGGGTAACCTCCATGGCGGAGAGGATGACATCCCCACCAGATCCGCAAACCACGTCCTCCACAGCCACGACGGAGCAATCAGAATAGCCGAGGCTTGCTCCTGTTTGATGCGGACCACTACACAAGGTAGAGGTGGTAATGGAGGAAAAATGTAAACTAGGTTGAACCCCCATGGCACTGCTAAGGCATCTATCAGCTCTGCCTGGGGATCCCTTTACCTCAACCCGTATCTGGGTATCTTGCAATTGAGTCTGGAGGCCATGAGATCTATTTCCGGCATTCCCCATCTGTGACAAATCTTCACAAACACCTCGGGGTGGAGAGACCATTCCCCCGGATGGAAGGATTGCCTGCTGAGAAAGTCCTCTTCCCAGTTGTCCACACCTGGAATGTGGATTGCTGAGACAGAGCAGTCGTGGGACTCCGCCCACTCCAAAATCTAAAACACCTCCCTCATATCTAGGGAGCTTCTCGTACCTCCCTGGTGGTTGATGTAAGCCACCGAGGTAATGTTATCGGTCTGGAATCTGATGAAGTTGGACAACCCCAGGGGAGGCCATGCTTTCAGAGCATTGTAGATTGCTCAAAGTTCCAGAATATTTATCGGGAGGAGAGACTCTTCCCGAGTCCATAGTCCTTGTCCCAATCTGGCGCCTAAAACAGCTCCCCATCCTGACAGACTCGCGTCCGTGGTTAAAATTTCCCAGGATGGTCTCAGGAAGGAAGTCCCCAGGGACAGTTGTTCTGGATGGACCCACCAAAATAGGGATCTCCGAGTCCGAATGTCCAGGGATATCTGTTGTGATAGATCTGAATGGTTGCCGTTCCACTACCTCAACATGCACAACTGAAGAGGTCTGAGATAGAACCTGGCGAATGGAATGACATCTATGCTGAAGACATTGAGCCACCGAGGGCCTTGATGAGGACTGAAGGGCAAGACAGGTGGACGCAATCTTCCTGCGTCGCTGATCTGTGAGAAAAATCTTCATGGATCTAGAGTCTATTATCGTGCCCAGGAACTCTACCCTATTGCCGGGAACCAGGGAACTCTTTCCTGAGTTGATCTTCCAACAGTGAGATTAGAGCAAGAGAAGAAGAACCCTAGAGTGATCCTCTGCGAGACTAAACGATGGCACCTGGACTAGGATGTCGTCCAGGTAGGGCGCCACAGCAATGCCTCTAGATCTGGCAACTGCCAGTAGCTCCCCCAGAACCTTTGTGAAGACTCTCGGGGTCGTCGCCAGACCGAAAGGAAGGGCCACAAGCTGGAAGTGTGGGTCCAGAAAAGCAAATCTCAGGAACTTGAAGTGGTCCCTGTGAATTGGAACATGAAGGTATGTGTCCTTCAAGTCTATTGTCGTCATGAACTGTCCCTCTTGAACTAGGGGCAGAATAGATCTGATTGTTTCCATTTTGAACGATGGAATAGCCAGAAACTTGTTTAAACACTTTAGGTCCAGAATCATGCGGAACGTGCCCTCTTTCTTTGGAACCACAAAAAGATTTGAATGGTACCCTAGACCCCTTTCTGCTTGGGGTACTGGTACGATAAAACCTAGAGAGAAGAGATCCCTCACACATTCTAGAAAGGCCTCTCTCTTTTCCGGTCTTGAAGACAGGTTTGACAGGAGGAATCTGCCCCTGGGCGGATGGGACCTGAATCCTATCCTGTAACCCTGGGCGACAACCTCCAGAACCCAAGGGTCCTAAATGTTCCAAGACTGAGCAGGCTTCCAAGTTCCCTTGGACTGATCCGCTTTCACGGCGGGCTGCTAATGCTGGGCCTTGTCTGCATGAAAGGGACGAAAAGTTGATCCTTTAGGCTTAGCCTTCTTAACCTGCAGTAGGAAAGCTCCCTTGACTCCCATAACCGTGGATATAATCCAATCCAATCATTGACCCACAACAGAAAATCCTGAAACCCTTGCGTTCAGGCGAATAATTTGCATATTGGCATTGCAAATGAAAGAATTGGCGACCATCAACGCCTTAATCTTCTCCTGCATCTCGTCGATGGAAGTCTCCCCCTTGACCATATCACACAGGGATTAACACCAATATGTCGCAGCTCCGGAAACCACAGCTATGACCGCTGCCGGCTGAAAAACAAACCCTGTGTGCTGAAACATTTTCCTTAACATGATTTCCAACTTTTTATCCATGGGCTCTTTAAATGGCGAATTATCCTCAAGAGGAATAGTTGTCTGCTTCGCAAGCGTGGAGATAGCACCATCCACCTTAGGGACAGTCCCCCACAGCTCAAGCTGAGAGTCCGTAATGGGGAACAGTTTCTTAAAGGAAGAAGAAGGGGAAAAGGATGAACCTAATCGCTCCCATTCATTCTTGATAATCTTAACAGGAACCGGGAAATTCTGAGGTACTACCCTGTCCTCGTATACCTTATCAAGCTTAGGAATCAAAGGTTCCTCCGGAAGCTTAGGTTCTGGAACCTCCAGAGTAGCAAGCACCTGCCTCAGCAAAAAGTGCAGATTCCGTATCCTAAATCTAAAACCAGGCTCCTCCGCAGCCGGAGGTTTAGATGACACGGACTCCAACCCAGAAGGAGCCTCCTCCGAAGAGTCGGAGTGGGCCTCGTAATTGTATAATGCCTCTGGTATTTCCATAAGCGTATACAACCCCTGGGCCGGGCCACCATGATACGCCCTACACTTGCACTTAGCAGAACGTGGTAAGTCATGGATCACTTTTGATACCGCCTTTTGCAGTTGGTCCGCAAAGTCAGACGGCAAACAAATCTATCCCAAAGGAGTAACGGTTGGATCCTGGGGCACTGCATGTGCAATGGGAAATGACTTCAGGAACGCACCTCACGGGACAGGGAACCCTCAGAAGTGGACGGCTCAGTAGTACTAGACATCCTTTTACTCTTAGATGTTGTAACTTTATCAAGGCATGTGGAACATATTTGAGCAGGCTGAGCTACAACCTCCTCACAATAAACACAGGAATGAGATTTTCTTTAAGAGTGAGAACCCTCTAACGCATCAGAGTCCTCCATATATTGCACTTTTATTATGGACTAGAATAGTTTAATAAACAGGCACCTTTATACCACCAATGGCGGGGCACTCACCACCTCCTAAGACCCGGACTACAGAAACCGTTTTGTCTCCTGCACCGCTAATCAACCGAGGAAGTTAAGACAGCCACACCTGGTCACATGGGATGCCTCGTAGGACCGCCAAAATAAAAAAAAAATGAAACAATCTTACCGGAATCCATGCCGTGGAACAGGAACACGGCCCTTAAAGTGTGACAGGTAGTAGCATCGCTCCTGACATAGACTTGAGTGCAAATATCAAGTTGAAAGAGTGCACTATAGAGCTAACTACACCTAAAAAATGATAGTATATAACTGGTTAGTCTTGGTGTGATTAGTGTCATATCAATATATACACAACCTCACAAGCAATGAATAGTAAAAGTAAATTTATTGTATATAAAATAATATCTATTTATCTCACAATGAGATTTCATATAAACATAATAGGGAGATGAAACTTGTAATTCCTCTTAAACCTCTTATTAGTAATTAACTCTATGGTGCACCAAATAAAATACTAATATGCATTTACTACCATCTATCATAAAATCGTGGATTCACGTTAATATTGATAAAAACATTGTACATTAATAATACACAGTAATAATAACACATAATTATAGTATACAGTTAAAAACAAACTGATAAATTTGACAACATATCGCAATATTGCATTTGGTAACAAGTAATTGTATAAGTACTGCCCTTTATGTTATATCCTCGTTTTTATATTTCCAAATCTTCCATACTATGAAGATGTCATCAATGAAACGGCAATAGAGCACCAAGTTTGACTCCCAGCCTGGCTCATGGATCAGTTCTTCTTCCATATAGCCCATGAACAAATTAGCATAGCTGTGAGCGAACTTGGTGCCCATCGCTGTTCCCTTGATTTGGAGATTTTTTTTTGTCAAAATTGAAATAATTATTCTTTAAAATAAATTCAATACTTTCTAATAGAAAGTCAATTTGTTGTATTTGCATATCCCCTTCTTTTTTAAATATTCGACTGCTTCAAGTCCATAATTATGCTTTATATTAGTATACAGTGAACAGACGTCTATTGTGACTAGGAGCAAATCTTTACTCCATTTAATGTCATTCAGTGTTCTTAAAAAGTCAGATGTATCTTTCAGATAAGATGGTAAATTAATAACGTATGCTTGTAAAAGGTGATCAACATATTCTGACAAATTGGATGTTATGGATTGGATGTCTGAAATAATAGGTCTATCAGGGGGATTTGTAAGTGATTTATGAATTTTGGGTAAATAATACAAAATGTGAGTTTTGGGGAATTTTTGTAGTAAATAATCATATTCTTTGCCATTAACAATCCCCACTTTATGAGCTTTATTAAGTAGAGCTGTAAGTTCTTTCTTTTGCTTATTTATGGGGTTATATTTTACCTTCATATATGTATCTTGACCATTAAGAAATCTATTTGCTTCTTTAACATTATCAGTTGTATTAAGTAGCCTGTTTTATTATTACATTTTTATTATTCTGTAGATTTTTTTAAGGTTTTATTCTCTACTTCTGAGAGGTTGAATTAAATGTTTTCTACATTCATTGTCTATGTCTTTTTTGACTGCTTTTTCAAACATCTCAATCTTTCTTCCTTTTTCGTTTGTTGGAAAAAACGTTCATTTATTTTTTAAATTTGTATGTTGAAAACTGTTGATATTACTAGTTGTCTGTCTTTTCAAAGGATTTTTTATAAAATATCTTTTTAATGTGGCATTTCGAATTAATCTATTGACATTAATAAGTGTGTTAAATTTATTGATCTTTGTTGCAGGAGCAAAGGTTAAACCCTTTTGTAAAACATTACACTGATCTTTGGTCAAAGTTAAATCACTTAGATTAAATATATCTTGCATATCTATCTCGTTCTTTTCTCTTTTTCCCCTCTTTCCTCCTCTACATCCTCTCTCTCTTTTTTCCTTTTTAATATTTCTGTTTGTTTTCTGTCCTCTTCTAAAAAAGAGATGGATGTACCTTGTCTAGGAGTAGGGGGATTCGTGGTGTTCTGTCTCCATTCTTTTGTGTTATCTTCCCTAAGTTGCTCGTATCTATTCTGAGTTGACCATCTCCAATTTTGCTCTCTTTGTCTCCACTCTTTGTTTTGATAATGATTTGGTGTTCCCCAATTTCTATTTATGTTTCTTTTTTCATAGATGTAGTGTTCGTGCTTAGGGGGTTCTTCATGTCTATACTCTCTATTTACCCTTCTCTCTTTATTCCAGGTGTTTATATTATTTTTGTTATTGTAATTTTGGACAGGTTTATCTTCCTGATAAAAAAAATTTGGTATCCATTATAGTGTCTGTTTGGATAATTTTGTTTTTCATCGTTAACATAACGATCTTGCATGATATTTGTATTATTCTCTCTTACATATCTTTGTTTAGTGTTATGTACTATCTTTTTATTACTTTTCTTTGAAAATATATTTATTTATTTATGTATAAAATATTTTACCAGGAAGGATACATTGAGATTTCTCTCATTTTCAAGTATGTCCTGGGTTTCAAGTATGTCCTTACTATCATCTACTTGTGTTTTATTTTTATTTTTGGCCACAGAGCTATTTTCAGTAAGTTCCATATCCTAAATAATTTCTTTGGGCTTTTAATCATTAATATCTCTATTCATTTTTTTATGTTTAATTTCCATAGTTTCTTTTTGAATATCTCTTAAGTTGTTTATTAAATTCTTTTGAATGGATTTATACTTTTCATCAGCATTCCAAGGTGATAGTCATTACTATATTGTTGTATTTTATCTCCAAATTCTCTCAATGAGATGTTTTTGGATTTGATGATTATTTTCATTAGATTAAGGGATGCTTCGCTTAGACTATCAAACCATTCTTTTTGTAAATGATCCTGTAGTTTAAATGTACAATATTTCAATAGTCTTAGACCTCGTGGTACAATATTTGAATCAATGTATCTCTGGAGAAGTAGCTCTAAATTTTCACATAGTTCTATTTTATTACCCATTGATATCGGTTCATTTATGTGTGTAGTATTCGGAGCTTCAGACCGTTTCAAATATCTGAATGAAATGCTTTCCGAAATCATACTAATCAGAATGCATTTGTTCTGAAATATTGGAATCGTTCTGACGTATTTGTTTTCATTCGGATGTGTGTGGCGCAGTTCTATTTTTTAAAATAAATATTATTATTATTAAATCCAAAGAACCAAAAAATAGTTAGAAAATTAGATATTTAATTATTTATTATCAAATAATTAAAATATGAGTGAGATTGAACAGATAAAATGCATGGTAACTAATACTATATATTTAATTTAATAATAGTTACACTACTAATCCGAATGCATTTGTTCCGAAATATTCGAATCGTTTGGATATATTCGTTTTAATTCGGATGTGCGTGGTGCAGTTTTATTTCTTCAAATAAATATTATTATTAAATCCAAAGAACCACAAAATAGTTAGAAAATGAGATATGATTATGTAATTATTGATTGAACAGATAAAATATTTAGTTCGGTTTTTGGACTAGCATGGTATACTACTAATATAATATATATTATTACAGTCATTTAAAAGTGGAATACATTTCATTTATGAATAATATTGACATGATTAAATATCTAATCAATTTGAAATTTAAAAGAAATCGAATGTATCAGAAATAATAGAACCAAATCATTTACGAAATAATGATTGAATGGAAAAAAATTTGGTCATAAATTACGATTCGGTCCGAAATTAAAGGGCCACTGTAAGTAAATATTTTCTATGCCTGTTACTAACTAACTACCCCAAATACGCTTTTTATCAATAGCATTTCATTAACATATCTCTACCGTATATCAGAAATCTTGTCTTCAAATTTAATTGTTTTCCAAACCCACTCCGTGGGTATCCTTTGCTCTGTACCAATCCGTTTACAATACCTAGGTTTCAAACTGGCGCTTTAAACACAAAGTTATTGGTTTAAGTATTTTGAACATGCAGTGCTGAAAATAGTGGGCAGGATAACGTGACATCATCGGCGAATAAAAGATATAACTTTTAGAACGTTATGAAACTTCGTTTTGGAGAAAATATAGGTCAGTAGGTTTTAATTAATGTTTATTAACTTTAATATGTTAGTTGTTTAGCTTAAAAATTATAACAGAAAGTAATCCTTTAAATTTGTTCCGATATTACGAATCGGTCCGACATTAGGAATCGGTCCGAAATTAATAATTTGAATCACGTTTTCGAATGAATCCGAATGAACAAATTAACTAAAATACGAACGGAATCGAAACGAATAAATGACGCATACCGAATTAATGCGACCGTATCGAACCGAAAAAGAAAAAAAACGAAACAAATTTTTCGAGCACGCACAAGTCTAGAGAATAGATCTAATCTAGCAGCAAATAGATCCATTAATGGATACAAGGGGTGGGATAAATATAAAATATATAAAAAAAATACCCAATAGAAATAGTTCAGCAACTCTTTAAATGAGAAATATCCCAATAGTCTCACAATAGATACAAATATCAAGTTGAAAGAGTACGCTATAGAGCTAACTACACCTAAAAAATGATAGTATATAACTGGTTAGTCTTGGTGTGATAGTGTTATATCAATATATACACAACCTCACAAGCAATGAATAGTAAAAGTAAATTTATTGTATATAAAATAATATCTATTTATCACACAATGAGATTTCATATAAACATCATAGGGAGATGAAACTTGTAATTGATCTTAAACCTCTTATTAGTAATTAACTCTAAGGTGCACCAAATAAAATACTAATATGCATTTACTAACATCTATCATAAAATTGTGGATCCACATTGATATTGATACAAATATTGTGCATTAATAATACACAGTAATAGCACACAATTATAGTATACAGTTAAAAACAAACTGATGAATTTGACAACATTTCGCAATATTGCATTTGGTAACAAGTAATTGTATAAGTACTGCCCCTTTATGTTATATCCTCGTTTTTATGTTTCCAAATCTCTTCGGATAGATAATATGAGTCGGAATGGTTTTGCAGAAAGACTCTCCCTGCATCTCCGGACTCTAACTTTCACCCAGGCTCTCGCTGAGAGGCTGACAGGACTACTTAAAACTCCAGTCCCATTCTGAAGAGTACTGCCCTCCATAAGAGACTACTTTGAATCTTCTGGCACTTCTCTGCCATCCTCCTGTGACGAAAGGCAAAGAATGACTGGGGGATGAGGGGAGTGGGGGAGGTATTTAAACCTTTGACTGGGGTGTGTTTGCCTCCTCTTGGTGGCCAAGTTCTTATTTTCCACAAGTAATGCATGAAGCCGTGGACTCTCCTCCCCTTTAGATGGAAATTTATAATTATTTAACAAAGTTTTAAATGTTATACTCTGTATTTTTATTCCCAATGTATGTTATTTAACGATTTCCTTAAATCATTGAATTTTGCTTTCTTAAATTTAAAAGTCTTAGTTGAACTGTTCTAAAACTGCTTATGGAAAGTGATTTCAAATGTGACCACGTTATGATCACTGTTACCCAAATGTTCTTTGACTTCTATCGGCTAGATTACGAGATTTGCTGTAAGAGCTGCTCGGTACTAACTTGCAAGTTATTGTCACCGCTCACCTCCCTATAGCGCTGCTATTACAGGTTTTCATAAATCTGGCGTTAGCAGGCAATATTGCAGCGTAAAGCAAAATTGAGCTCCATACCGCACTCCAATACCAGTGCTGCGGTGAGCAGGTTTTACGTGCTCGTGCACGATTTCCCCATAGACATCAATGGGGAGAGCCGGCTAAAAAAAGCCTAACACCTGCAATAAAGGAGCGTAAAGCTCCGTAACGCAGCCCCATTGATTCCTATGGGGAAAGAAAATTTATGTTTACACCTAACATCGCCGACACCTACATTAAACTTATTAACCCCTAGTCTGCCACCCACAACATCGCCGCCACCTACCTACACTTATTAACCCCTAAACTGCCGCCTCCAATGTCGCCACCACCTACATTACAGTTATTAACCCCTAATCTGCCTCCTCCGACATCGCCGCCACCTATATTACACTTATTAACCCCTAATCTGCCGCCCCAACACCGCCGCCACCTACCTACACTTATTGACCCCTAATCTGATGCCCCCAACGTCGCCACCACTATACTAAAGTTATTAACCCCTAAACCTAACCCTAACACCCACTAACTTTAATGTAATTAAAATAAATCTAAATAAAACCTACTATTAATAACTAAATAATTCCTATTTAAAACTAAATACTTACCTATAAAATAAACCCTAAGTTAGCTACAATATAACTAATAGTTACATTATAGCTGTCTTAGGTTTTATTTTTATTTCACAGCCAAGTTTGTATTTATTTTAACTAGGTAGACTAGTTAGTAAATAGTTATGAACTATTTACTAGCTACCTAGCTAAAATAAATACAAATTTACCTGTAAAATAAAACCTTACCTGTCTTACACTAACACCTAACATTACACTACAATTAAATCAATTACATTAATTAAATACAATTAACTAAATTACAAAAAAAACCCACTAAATTACACAAAATAAAAAATAAATGATCAAATATTTAAACTAATTACACCTAATCTAATAGCCATATCAAAATAAAAAAGCCCCCCCAAAATAAAAAAAACCCTAGCCTAAACTAAACTGCCAATAGCCCTTAAAAGGGCCTTTTGCGGGGCATTGCCCCAAAGAAATCAGCTCTTTTACCTGTAAAAAAAAAAATACAAACAACCCCCCCAACAGTAAAACCCACCACCCACACAATCAACCCCCCAAAATAAAAACCTATCTAAAAAACCTAAGCTCCCCATTGCCCTGAAAAGGGTATTTAGCTTTTCTAAATGCCCTTTTAAGGGAAATGCCAATCCAAATGCCCTTTTCAGGGCAATGGGGAGCTTAGGTTTTTTATTTGGGGGGTTTGTTGTGTGGGTGGTGGGTTTTACTGTTAGGGCTTTGTTTTTATTATTATTTTTTACAGGCAAAAGAGCTGATTTCTTTGGGGCAATGCCCCGCAAAAAGGACCTTTTAAGGGCTATTGGAAGTTTAGTTTAGGCTAGGGATTTTTTATTTTGGGGGGGCTTTTTTATTTTGATAGGGCTATTAGATTAGGTGTATTTAGTTTAAATATTTGATAATTTGTTTTTTTATTTTGTGTAACTTGTTTTTTTTTTTTGTAATTTAGTTAATTGTATTTAATTAATGTAATATATTTAATTGTAGTGTAAGGTTAGGTGTTAGTGTAAGACAGGTTAGGTTTTATTTTACAGGTAAATTTGTATTTATTTTAGCTAGGTAGCTAGTAAATAGTTAACTATTTACTAACTATTCTACCTAGTTAAAATAAATACAAACTTAGCTGTGAAATAGAAATAAAACCTAAGATAGATACAATATAACTATTAGTTATATTGTAGCTAGGTTAGGGTTTATTGTACAGGTAAGTATTTAGTTTTAATTAGGAAGTATTTAGTTATTAATAGTAGGTTTTATTTAGATTTTTTTTAATTACATTAAAGTTAGTGGGTGTTAGGGTTAGGTTTAGGGGTTAATAACTTTAGTATAGTGGCGGAAATTTTGTAGCAGCAGATTAGGGGTTAATAACAGTAATGTAGGTTGTGGCAATGTAAGGGACAGCAGATTAGGGGTTAAAAATATTTAACTAGTGTTTGCGATGCGGGAGTGCAGCGGTTTAGGGGTTAATATGTTTATTATAGTAGCAGCAATATCGGGATCGGAAGATTAGGGGTTAATAATTTTATTTTATTATTTGCGATGCGGGAGGGCCTCGGTTTAGGGGTTAATAGGTAGTTTACGGGTGTTAGTGTACTTTTTAGCACTTTAGTTATGAGCTTTATGTTACAGATTTGTAGAGCAAAACTCATAACTACTGACTTTCAGTTTACGTTATGGATCTTGGCGGTATTGGCTGTACAGCTCACTTTTTTTCCTTCCAGGCAAACTCTTAATACCGGCACTATGGAAGTCCCATTGAAAAAGGACTTTTTGAAAGCTGCGGTAGTTACGTTGCACTACGGCCAAAAAAGTGTGCGGTACAGAAATACCTGCAAGACTCGTAATACCAGCGGTAGTGACAAAACGCTGCTTTTTCACCCATAACGCATAACTCTTAATCTAGCCGTATGTTTGTTATTATATATGTATTGTTTGATATAACTAAATCCAATATAGCTTTATTCCTAGGTGGCTCTTCTATTAATTGTGACAAGAAGTTATCCTTGAGAACATTTAAAAATGCATCTCCCTTAGCTGTATTACCAGTTTCATTGGCACAGTTTACGTTGGGGTAGTTAAAATCTCCCATAATTACAGCACTGGCATTAGCAGTCTTGTAATGTTGGGGGGCTTGTAGCATGTTCCTAGTTATTTATTTTTTTTAGGATGATTTTCCCCACTCTTTAGTCCAACCCACAGGGTCCTTACATTATCACCTGTTTCATCATAAATATTTTCCCTTATTGTAGGTTTAAGGTTATGTTTAATATACATGCAAATTCCTCCACCCATTTTATTATTCATGTCCCCAAATAAATTATAAAGCTCTAAGTTAATTGCCCACTCGTGTGAATAATCCCACCAGGTTTCAGTTATACTGATAATATCATAGTCCTCTTCTGCAATAAAGAGCTCCTGCTTCCCAATTTTACCTGTCATGTTTCTTGCATTTGCTGTCATACATTTCATTTTCATGTGCTTTCTGCTGCTACTTGGTGCGCTTTCCTCCAAACTTTCTAATGTGACATTTTCTAAGTGTACCATTCTGTCATCCCTTCCTTGAGATATTCTAGGTGTGTCATATTCACAGACTGAGCTTTCTGTTATATAATTTTTGGACTGACCCCCCCCCCCCCCTTTGCCTAGTTTAAAAGATTCTCTAAGCGTGATACCATCCTCTCCTTAACACACCAGCACCCATGTCATTCAGGTGCAATCTATCCTTACTGTACAAATTGTACCCAAGTGAAAGGTCAGCCTAGTGCTCTAAAAAGTCAAACCACAAATTTTTACGTTTTAACCAGGAATTAACAGACCTTAGCTCATTCTGCCTTACTGGGTTAGCACAGGGCACTTGTAATATCTCAGAAAATATGACCTTGAAGGTCCTTGCTTTAAGCTTGCTACCTAACCCCCTGAAGTATTTTTTTTAGGACATTCCATTTCCACTGATTCCTTTATTAGTGGCAATATGCACCATGACTGCAGGATCAGACCCAGATCCCTCTAACAATCTATCAATACGCTCCACAATATGCCTAATGAGCCCCTGGAAGACAGCAAACTGTGTTTTATTTAAGGGTTCTAAATGATAAATTATCCTATCAACCTTTATAATAATAGAGTCTCCTACCACCAACATCTGCATCATGCTGAGACTTGTATGCCCCTCTTTCGTAACTGAAGGAAGGTTTACTATAGTATTCCCCACTTCCATGACTGAAGGACAGTTCATAATAGTATGCTCCTCTTCCATGACTAAAGGACTGTTCACTATATTAGGCAGAACAACCCTCTCTGATATTATCACCCCTTAACTGATATCCTCAGCATCGTCACTCAATCTGGCAAATCTGTTGGGGTGTACCAGCTCAGAACTAGCCTGCCTCTTCCACAAAAAAGCGTGTTAAAAGGAAATATCAAGATTTTAGCACAGGTGAGAGAGATAGACTGCATACAGCTCTGCACTAACTCCTGAGAGTGCCAAAGCTGATCACTCTAAACCTCATTTAAACAGATTTTAAAAAGTGCTAAAAACTGCTAATATAAAGTGTGTGGTGTATAAATATATGTCTATATCTGTGTGAATCATGTGTGACATGTTCTTGCTAATAGCTGGTGGTCTATGAAGGTGCAAAGTATTAACTTAATAGCACCTTCGTTTGTTGTGCGTACCTCAGTAGCAGCAACTTGCTTCCAATAGACAAGCCTATCCTAGGTAGTGCACGCATGATGCCAAAGATCTATCACAATTAACAGAATTCTACAAACAAGGGGATTGGTGGATAAACCCACGTTTCACCTGGGAGGTCTGAATAATGAAGTGGGAGGGATTTAAAGCTCTGGTGTGTTGGGTGTCTTTTGCCTCCTCCTAGTGGTCAGGAGTGGAATTCCTACACGTGATAACTCATGGGCTCTTACCATCTGATGAAATAAATGGGGGCCATAATGTAGCATTCCTATCAATCTATTTAATAACATAATGATTCACAACACAAAGGAGTAAGACTGCTAACAAAGTCCACTGTGAACTTCAAGTCCAGCAGTTAACTGGTATTAGACTGTGGTATTAAAGTAATTGTTTTAATGTAAGCATCAGAAATTAAATGGACATGAAAAGTCAAAATTAAGCATTCATGGATCAGACAGAGCAAGCAATTATCCCCTGCATAAGAGGTTGAAAACATAGCTAAACACCTAGGGATTTATTCAAATCTTTCCTATCCTGTTTATAAGCATTTATTTTCAGCTCATGATCCGTGTTTTTCAAGTATGGAGTGTGATAACACCATTTCCATATTGAAAAATGATCAGATTTCAGCATATAGTGGGAAAATCACCCATACGATGCAACGATCATAATCCTCCTGACCACAGGTTTTTTCCGCAACCAAAATGGACATATTGAATTCAACACACAAAATGTGTTGATAAAGGTGAAACTGCCCTGTCAACATGTTTGCCAGTAAGACTAAGACTATTTGAAATAATTATATAATCTTGTGCATGTGCAGTACACTCTGAAATGGATGCATATATGTATATATATATATAAAACTTTTCTAAAAGACCTGGTGAGTGCACTCTTTGCTATTGCTTATGTACTTGTCTGTTGCACCCCTGGCACTTGAACTGCAGGTCTGGAGTGCTTGTCTTTACTGCTAATATAAATATATATATATATCAAAGAAAAAGATCAAATTAGTGACTCTTAACCCAGCACATAAGTATAACCTGAAATAAATAGGACTAGGTTGAAAGAACATATGGTAAACCCATTTTAGTCTTTGTTCTTTTAACAATTTCTTTTTATATTCTTTAAAAGTTTTATATATGCTAGTGTTGTCTGTTGTTGTAATCACTGTGTTTCCTTCTTGTGTAGGTATTGTGAATGTTTCATCTACATCATTCTCATTTAATTCTGCCATGTGGATATTTGTTCTTATATTTAGAATTTAAACACTCTATCAGCATACCAATGGTTCACCGACGTGCCTTCAATCCTAAGTATACTAGAGTGTGCTCGGTACCGGAAAGACCACTTTATAGGTCAGAACAAAATTTGCAAATATATACAAGCACTACTCTAAATTGATTAAGTTAATTTTAAGCAAACGGATTAGGATAACCTATAGGTTCCGTCCACCTGTGCACGGAGAGTCAAGGGTTAATTATTGCAAAGAAAAATATCAAATTAGTGACTCTTAACCCAGCACATAAGTATAAACTGATATAAAAGGGACAAAACATTCTTTAGATATATCAGTGAAAGAAGAAAAAATAAGGTAGGAATAGTAAAATTGAAATCAGTTGATGGTAGAATAATAGAAGGAGATAAGCAGATTGCAGACTGTCTCAATGATTACTTCTGTTCTGTTTTCACTAAAGATTGTGAAGATACAATGTCTACATTAAGGGATGCAACGCAAAATAGAAACAAGCTTAACAGTAATCTTTTTACAGAGGATGAGGTTTTGTTAGCATTATCAAAAATAAATGTTACAAAGGCAGTGGGTCCTGATAATATTCATCCAAGGGTTTTAAAAGAACTTTGATCAGTGCTAACTGTCCCATTAACTGATCTGTTTAATCAGTCACTATTAACAGGAGCTGTCCCAGATGATTGGAGAATAGCAAATGTAATACCCCTTCATAAAAAGGGCAGTAGAGAAGAATCTGGCAACTACAGGCCAGTTAGTTTAACTTCAGTAGTAGGGAAATTAATGGAAAGCCTCTTAAAAGAAAGAATTATGACTTACATAAAGACAAACAATTTAGAGGACCAAAATCAGCATGGTTTTACTTCAGGGAGATCATGTCAGACTAATCTAATTGACTTCTTTGATTATGTAACAAAAGTATTAGACAAGGGAGGAGCAGTTGATGTAGCATATCTAGATTTCAGCAAAGCATTTGACACCGTCCCACACAATAAACTTATTCACAAACTATATCTCCTTGGTCTAGATTCAAAAATTGTGAACTGGGTGGAATGCTGGCTTAAGGACAGAAAACAAAGTGTCTTAGTAAATGGAGTTCATTCAGCAGAGGGGGCTGTTACTAGTGGTGTTCCTCAGGGGTCAGTTCTGGGGCCTGTTTTGTTTAACATATTTATCTGCGATATCAGCAAAGGGCTACAGGGGAAAGTATGTCTCTTTGCAGATGATACAAAAATTTGCAACAGAGTGGATGTTCCAGGGGGGGTAGACAAAATGAGAAGTGATATACAACAATTGGAGGATTGGACAAATGACTGGGGTCTAAAGTTTAACACAGCAAAGTGTAAAATAATGCATTTAGGGAAGAAAAATCCAAATGTTAATTACAGACTCAATGACACTTTACTGACTGTTACAGACGAGGAACAGGACTTGGGAATTATTATTTCAGATGATTTAAAACTTAGTAAACAATGTAGTAATGCAGCGAGTAAGGCTAGCAGAATGCTTGGATGTATTGGTAGAGGTATTTGCAGCAGAAATAGTAAGGTTCTTATGCCACTTTATAGATCATTAGTTAGGCCTCATCTTGAGTAATTGTGTGCAGTTCTGGAGACCATATCTTCAGAAGGATATTAACAAACTTGAATCTGTGCAAAGGAGGGCTACCAAAATGGTACATGGTCTAAAAAATAAAACTTACCAGGATAGGCTCAATGACCTAAATATGTATAGCTTAGAGGAGAGAAGGGAAAGAGGTGATATGATAGCAACTTTCAAGTACATTAAAGGGTTTAGTAAAACTGAGGCTGTGGGTATTTTACATAAAATGGAAAATTCAAGAACAAGGGGTCATGAGCTCAAGCTAAAGGGTAGTAGATTCAGAAGTAATTTGAGGAAGCACTTCTTTACAGAAAGAGTGATTGATTTATGGAATAAACTTCCTCAAGAGGTAGTAGCAACAAACACTGTGGGGGACTTTAAAAATGCATGGGACAAGCATAGGGCTATCCTACGAACTAGATAAGTTTATACTGTTAGGTAAGGTCGGGCAGACTTGCTGGGCCTATGGCTCTTATCTGCCGTCAATATCAATGTCAATATCTAAATAGGACTAGGTTGAAAGAACATACGGTAAACCAGGTTGCTGATAAACATGTATTTTTATAAATATTTTCCAAAGCAAATTGCTATTCCATATGAAAAATGGCAACAATACAAAAACAACTCTGAGTCACAAATAAATATATAAGAATATGGTTAACACCTTATCCTATATGTTACACCCTTAGAGGCCTCTAATATACGGGTCACAATGTCCATTGCAGTTCTAGGAAAATTATTGAATCTTTCCATGAAGTGATCTTTTTAAATGCAGGCCTTTGTAATCCACAAAGTAACAGGAACAGTTCACATTTACAATATTAGACAGAGCAGACAATCTTGGAATTTTAACTCGTTAGGATGACAAAATTGAATGGGTTATCACCGCTATAGATCATCAGCAGGTTAACTAAATAGTAGCAGGGTAGCACACCTAAGAAATTGCTTAGGGCTACTTGCGGTTCCATAATTATTGTATCCAGGTGAAACTCCCTTTTATTCAGTTCATTTAGATTCTGTCAGCATTAGTCATATATGCGGTACCTTTCCCAAAGGTTTAATTCCATATATTCTCCATAACAAAGTTCTGTTTGTCCAAAAAAGCACTTAGTGGTTACCCACGCCTTAGTGCTCTTTACCGGTCCTGTATGTGGCTGTATTCCCAGGGCTTAATTTCGCTGGTGCTTAGAGTGTAGATAGAGGCGGTCAGCTGATACCCCTCCGATCGATTGCAGCTATGCGTTTCACCCATTGGTACACGGGCTTCTTCTGGCTGAGTTGTAATTTGTTGCAGACATCCTACAGTATATTTGTAAATACATATGTGTATATATATATATATATATATATATATATATATATATATATATATATATATATACATACACACACACACGATTTTATATGGAAAAAATAGCTAAAGAGATCTGCAGGAAATGTGAGAAAATTCAAATCCCTACTGCGGCACCAAGAAATAACATTTAGCAATTGTGCTTTTAGAATCTTTGTTTTTATTTCATACTCTCATTTTTGTTATTCAAAGTTGCAGTAATTTAATCTTTTTAAACAAGATTTTTTTTTTATCAGCAATCGCACATTCGTGATCATGATTTAACATTTGTGTTCCATATCATTTATTGGCAACCTAGATCAGTTTCACAGTTTTTTACATTAAACAAAAGTTCCAAAATTGTGTTTTGAAAAAAAGATGATTTTCAATTTCTAGAACCTCACATTGTCATCTTCGTATAGCCATAGATATACTGCTTAGGTAAACCTTATTCTGTACAGTGAGCTTTGTGAACTTTTGCCTATATTTCAAACTCATTACTTTCACAATTCTTAAAATCCCATTTTAGAAGATTAGATATGTTGCAGGCAAATCACCATTCCTAGTGATCAGCCAAATAGGTGACTCATCAGATTCAAACTGTACCATTATTTTATGTATATTTCACAGCATGAGAGGGAAAAAAAGTATATTTTTATTAAAATGTTAATAAATAAGGTTTTAAATACTTGTGTGTGTTGTTTTTCTATGGTCAAAATAAGGAGGAGTTATCCTCATATAAATACAGGCCTTTGAGTATAGTTATATGACTTTGATGTACACATAGGGGATACCATGAGTTCTACTCAAATAAATGCACATTTTTCTTGTCAGATGATCACTATTGCAACAGTGATCCCCTGGCTATTTAACCCCTTAAAGACCACAGCACTTTTCCATTTTCTGACCTTTTAGGACCAGGCCTATTTTTACATTTCTGCAGTGTTTGTGTTTAGCTGTAATTTTCCTCTTACTCATTTACTGTACCCACACATATTATATACTGTTCTTCTCGCCATTAAATGGACTTTCTAAAGATACCATTATTTTTATCATATCTTATAATTTACTATAAAATGTATTATAAAATATGAGGAAAAAATGGAAAAAAAAACACACTTTTTCTAACTTTGACCCCAAAAATCTGTTGCACATCTACAACCACCAAAAAACAACCGTGCTAAATAGTTTCTAAATTTTGTAGTGAGTTTAGAAATACCCAATGTTTACATGTTCTTTGCTTTTTTGCAAGTTATAGGGAAATAAATACAAGTAGCACTTTGCTATTTTCAAACCACTTTTTTTCAAAATTAGCGCTAGTTACATTGGAACCCTGATATCTGTCTGGAATCCCTGAATATCCCTTGAAATGTATATATTTTTTTTGAGAAGACAACCCAAAGTATTGATCTAGGCCCATTTTGGTATATTTCATGCCACCATTTCACCGCCAAATGTGATAAAATAAAAAAAATTGTTCACTTTTTCACAAACTTTAGGTTTCTCACTGAAATTATGTACAAACAGCTTGTGCAATTATGGCACATATGTTTGTAAATGCTTCTCTGGGATCCCCTTTGTTCAGAAATAGCAGACTTATATGGCTTTGGCGTTGCTTTTTGGTAATTAGAAGGCTGCTAAATGCTGCTGTGCACCACACATGTATTACGGCTAGCAGTGAAGGGATTAATTAGAGAGCTTGTAGGGAGCTTGTAGGGTTCATTTTAGCTTTAATGTCGTAGTAGACAACCCAAAGTATTGATCTAGGCCCATTTTGGTATATTTCATGCCACCATTTCATGGCCAAATGCAATCAAATAAAAAAAATCGCTACATTTTTCACAATTTTAGGTTTCTCACTGAAATTATTTACAAACAGCTTGTGCAATTATGGCACAAATGGTTGTAAATGCTTCTCTGGGATCCCCTTTGTTCAGAAATAGCAGACCTATATGGCTTTAGCGTTGCTTTTAGGTAATTAGAAGGCCGCTAATTGTCACTGCGCACCACACTTGTATTATGCCCAGCAGTGAAAGGGTTAATTAGGTAGCTTGTATGGAGCATGCAGGGTTAATTTTAGTGTAGAGATCAGCCTCCCACCTGACACATCCCACCCCCTGTTGCCTCCCAAACACCTCTCTTCCCTCCCCCACCCCACAATTGTCCCCGCCATCTTAAATACTGGCAGAAAGTCTGCCAGTACTAAAATAAAAGGTTGTTTTTTTTTGTTTTTTTTTGGGGGGGGGGGGGGTAAAAAAAACATTGTGCAGTGTTGGATCCCCTCCCTGATCCCCCCCATACAGCTCTCTAACCCTCTCCCCTCTACCTATTTGCCGCCATCTTGGGTACTGCCAGTTGTCTGTCAGTACCCAGTTTGCCCCCCCAATTTATTTTTTTTAAATTAAAAACATAATTTATGCTTACCTGATAAATTCCTTTCTCCTGTAGTGTAGTCAGTCCACGGGTCATCCATTACTTATGGGATTATGTCTCCTCCCTAACAGGAAGTGCAAGAGGATCACCCAAGCAGAGCTGCTATATAGCTCCTCCCCTCTACGTCATACCCAGTCATTCGACCGAAAACCAAACGAGAAAGGAGAAACTATAGGGTGCAGTGGTGACTGGAGTATAATTTAAAATTTAGACCTGCCATAAAAACAGGGCGGGCCGTGGACTGACTACACTACAGGAGAAAGGAATTTATCAGGTAAGCATAAATTATGTTTTCTCCTGTTAAGTGTAGTCAGTCCACGGGTCATCCATTACTTATGGGATACCAATACCAAAGCTAAAAGTACACGGATGACGGGAGGGACAGGCAGGCTCTTTACACGGAAGGAACCACTGCCTGAAGAACCTTTCTCGCAAAAACAGCCTCCGAAGAAGCAAAAGTGTCAAATTTGTAAAATTTCGAAAAGGTGTGAAGTGAAGACCAAGTTGCAGCCTTGCAAATCTGTTCAACAGAGGCCTCATTTTTAAAGGCCCAGGTGGAAGCCACAGCTCTAGTAGAATGAGCTGTAATTCTTACAGGAGGCTGCTGTCCAGCAGTCTCATAGGCTAAACGTATTATGCTACGAAGCCAGAAAGAGAGAGAGGTAGCCGAAGCTTTTTGACCTCTCCTCTGCCCAGAATAAACGACAAACAGGGAAGAAGTTTGGCGAAAATCTTTAGTTGCCTGCAAATAAAATTTCAGGGCACGGACGACGTCCAGATTGTGCAGAAGTCGTTCCTTCTTTGAAGAAGGGTTAGGGCATAAAGATGGAACAACAATCTCTTGATTGATATTCCTGTTAGTGACTACCTTAGGTAAGAACCCAGGTTTAGTACGCAGAACTACCTTGTCTGAATGAAAAATCAGATAAAGAGAATCACAATGTAAGGCCGATAACTCAGAGACTCTTCGAGCCGAGGAAATAGCCATCAAAAACAGAACTTTCCAAGATAACAGCTTGATATCAATGGAATGAAGGGGTTCAAACGGAACACCCTGTAAAACGTTAAGAACTAAATTTAAGCTCCACGGCGGAGCAACAGTTTTAAACACAGGCTTAATCCTGGCCAAAGCCTGACAAAAAGCCTGAACGTCTGGAACTTCTGACAGACGTTTGTGTAAAAGGATGGACAGAGCTGAGATCTGTCCCTTTAAAGAACTAGCAGATAAACCCTTTTCTAAACCTTCTTGTAGAAAAGACAATATCCTAGGAATCCTAACCTTACTCCATGAGTAACTCTTGGATTCGCACCAATGCAAGTATTTACGCCATATTTTATGGTAAATTTTCCTGGTAACAGGTTTCCTAGCCTGTATTAAGGTATCAATCACTGACTCCGAGAATCCACGCTTAGATAGAATCAAGCGTTCAATCTCCATGCAGTCAGTCTCAGAGAAACTAGATTTGGATGTTTGAAAGGACCCTGAATGAGAAGGTCCTGTCTCAGAGGCAGAGACCATGGTGGACAGAACGACATGTCCACTAGATCTGCATACCAGGTCCTGCGTGGCCACGCAGGCGCTATTAGAATCACTGATGCTCTCTCCTGTTTGATTCTGGCAATCAATCGAGGAAGCATCGGGAAGGGTGGAAACGCATAAGCCATGTTGAAGACCCAAGGAGCTGTCAGAGCATCTATCAGCATTGCTCCCGGGTCCCTGGACCTGGATCCGTACCAAGGAAGCTTGGCGTTCTGGCGAGACGCCATGAGATCCAGATCTGGTTTGCCCCAACGCCGAAGCAGTTGGGCAAATACCTCCGGATGAAGTTCCCACTCCCCCGGATGAAAAGTCTGGCGACTTAGAAAATCCGCCTCCCAGTTCTCCACTCCTGGGATGTGGATCGCTGATAGGTGGCAAGAGTGAGACTCTGCCCAGCGAATTATCTTTGAGACTTCCATCATCGCTAGGGAACTCCTTGTCCCTCCCTGATGGTTGATGTAAGCCACAGTCGTGATATTGTCCGACTGGAACCTGATGAACCTCAGAGTTGCTAACTGAGGCCAAGCCAGAAGAGCATTGAAAACCGCTCTTAATTCCAGAATGTTTATTGGAAGGAGTTTCTCCTCCTGAGTCCATGATCCCTGAGCCTTCAAGGAATTCCAGACAGCGCCCCAACCTAGCAGGCTGGCGTCTGTTGTTACTATCGTCCAATCTGGTCTGCTGAAGGGCATCCCCCTGGACAGATGTGGCCGAGAAAGCCACCATAGAAGAGAATCTCTGGTCTCTTGATCCAGATTCAGCATAGGGGACAAATCTGAGTAATCCCCATTCCACTGACATAGCATGCATAATTGCAGTGGTCTGAGATGCAGGCGTGCAAAAGGAACTATGTCCATTGCCGCTACCATTAAGCCGATTACCTCCATGCATTGAGCCACTGACGGGCGTTGAATGGAATGAAGGACACGGCAGGCGTTTTGAAGTTTCGTTAACCTGGTCTCTGTCAGGTAAATTTTCATTTCTACAGAATCTATAAGAGTCCCCAAGAAGGGAACTCTTGTGAGTGGCAATAGAGAACTCTTTTCTACGTTCACCTTCCACCCATGCGACCTTAGAAATGCCAGAACTAACTCTGTATGAGACTTGGCAGTTTGGAAACTTGACGCTTGTATCAGAATGTCGTCTAGGTACGGAGCTACCGATATTCCTTGCGGTCTTAGTACCGCCAGAAGAGAGCCCAGAACCTTTGTAAAGATTCTTGGAGCTGTAGCTAACCCGAAGGGAAGAGCTACAAACTGGTAATGCCTGTTTAGGAAGGCAAACCTTAGGTACCGATAATGATCTTTGTGAATCGGTATGTGAAGGTAGGCGTCTTTTAAATCCACTGTGGTCATGTACTGACCCTTTTGGATCATAGGTAAGATTGTCCGAATAGTTTCCATTTTGAACGATGGAACTCTTAGGAATTTGTTTAGTATTTTTAAATCCAAGATTGGTCTGAAGGTTCCCTCTTTTTTGGGAACCACAAACAGATTTGAGTAAAACCCTTGTCCTTGTTCCGACCGCGGAACCGGATGGATCACTCCCATTATTAAAAGGTCTTGTACACAGCGAAGAAACGCTTCTTTCTTTATCTGGTTTGCTGACAAAATTGAAAGATGAAATCTCCCTTTTGGAGGAGAAGCTTTGAAGTCCAGAAGATATCCCTGAGATATGATCTCTAACGCCCAGGGATCCTGGACATCTCTTGCCCAAGCCTGGGCGAAGAGAGAAAGTCTGCCCCCCACTAGATCCGTTTGTGGATCGGGGGCCCTCACTTCATGCTGTCTTAGGGGCGGCAGCAGGCTTTCTGGCCTGCTTGCCCTTGTTCCAGGACTGGTTAGGTTTCCAGCCCTGTCTGTAGCGGGCAACAGTTCCTTCCTGTTTTGGAGCGGAGGAAGTTGATGCTGCTCCTGCCTTGAAGTTACGAAAGGCACGAAAATTAGACTGTTTAGCCCTTGGTCTGGCTCTGTCTTGAGGCAGGGCATGGCCCTTACCTCCAGTGATGTCAGCGATAATCTCTTTCAAACCGGGCCCGAATAATGTTTGCCCTTTGAAAGGTATGTTAAGCAATTTAGATTTAGAAGTCACATCGGCTGACCAGGATTTAAGCCACAGTGCTCTGCGCGCTTGAATGGCGAATCCAGAGTTCTTAGCCGTAAGCTTAGTTAAGTGTACTACGGCATCAGAAATAAATGAATTAGCTAGCTTAAGGACTCTAAGCTTGTCAATAATCTCATCCAATGGAGCTGAGCTAATGGTCTCTTCCAGAGACTCAAACCAGAATGCCGCCGCAGCCGTGACAGGCGCAATGCATGCAAGGGGTTGTAATATAAAACCTTGTTGAGCAAACATTTTCTTAAGGTAACCCTCTAACTTTTTATCCATTGGATCTGAAAAAGCACAGCTATCCTCCACCGGGATAGTGGTGCGCTTAGCCAGAGTAGAAACTGCTCCCTCCACCTTAGGGACCGTCTGCCATAAGTCCCGTGTGGTGGCGTCTATAGGAAACATTTTTCTAAATATAGGAGGTGGGGAAAAAGGCACACCCGGCCTATCCCACTCCTTGGTAATAATCTCTGTAAGCCTCTTAGGTATAGGAAAAATGTCAGTACTCACCGGTACCGCATAGTATCTATCCAGCCTACATAATTTCTCTGGAATTGCAACCGTGTTACAATCATTCAGAGCCGCTAATACCTCCCCTAGTAATACACAGAGGTTCTCAAGCTTAAATTTAAAATTTGAAATGTCTGAATCCAGTTTATTTGGATCAGATCCGTCACCCACAGAATGAAGCTCTCCGTCCTCATGTTCTGCCAATTGTGACGCAGTATCAGACATGGCTCTAATATTATCAGCGCACTCTGTTCTCACCCCAGAGTGGTCGCGTTTACCCCTAAGTTCTGGTAATTTAGATAATACTTCAGTCATAACATTTGCCATGTCTTGCAAGGTGATTTGTAATAGCCGCCCTGATGTACTTGGCGCCACAATATCACGCACCTCCTGAGCGGGAGACGAAGGTACTGACACGTGAGGAGAGTTAGTCGGCATAACTTTCCCCTCGTTGTCTGGTGAAATTTTCTTTACATGTACAGATTGGCTTTTATTCAAAGTAGCATCAATGCAATTAGTACACAAATTTCTATTGGGCTCCACATTGGCCTTTAAACATATTGCACAACGAGATTCCTCTGTGTCAGACATGTTTAAACAAACTAGCAATTAGACTAGCAAGCTTGGAAAATACTTTTCAAATAAGTTTACAAGCAATATAAAAAACGATACTGTGCCTTTAAGAAGCACACAAAAAACGTCACAGTTGAAATAACAATGAAGCAATTAGTTATAGCAACCAAATTTTCACAGTAAATGCATAAAATTAGCAAAGGATTGCACCCACCAGCAAATGGATGATTAACCCCTTAGTAACCCAAAAACGGATAACAATTTGAAATAAACGTTTTTATCACAGTCAAAGCACAATCTCACAGGTCTGCTGTGAGTGATTACCTCCCTCAAAACAAGTTTTGGAGACCCCTGGGCTCTGTAGAGACGTCCTGGATCGTGGAGGATAGAAATAGGAAGACTATGACTGAATTTTTACTGCGCAATAAAGCGCCAAAATAGGCCCCTCCCACTCATAATACAACAGTGGGGAAGCTCAGTAAACTGTATTTTATTCAAAATAAACGACAGCCAAGTGGAAAAATAATGCCCATAAAGTTTTATCACCAAGTACCTCAGAGAAAAACGATTAACATGCCAGTAAACGTTTTAATGCAAAATTAATAAATGTTATTAAAAAGCCTGCTGCTAGTCGCTTTCACTGCAGTAGAGGCTTAAATATAAGTTAGATGTATACAGTATTTTCTTAGTGAAGTTCCATTCCCTAGAAATACCTCAGTGTAAACATACATACATATCAGCCTGATACCAGTCGCTATTACTGCATTTAAGGCTGCACTTACATTACATCGGTATCAGCAGTATTTTCTCAGTCAATTCCATTCCTTAGAAAATAATATACTGCAACATACCTCCTTGCAGGTGAACCCTGCCCGCTGTCCCCTGTTCTGAAGTACCTCTCTCCTCAGAATGGCCGAGAAACAGCAAGTAGATCTTAGTTACGACCGCTAAGATCATATACAAACTCAGGTAGATTCTTCTTCTAATACTGCCTGAGAAAAAACAACACACTCCGGTGCTGTTTAAAATAACAAACTTTTGATTGAAGAAATAAAAACTAAGTATAACAACCACAGTCCTCTCACACGTCCTATCTATTAGTTAGGTGCAAGAGAATGACTGGGTATGACGTAGAGGGGAGGAGCTATATAGCAGCTCTGCTTGGGTGATCCTCTTGCACTTCCTGTTAGGGAGGAGACATAATCCCATAAGTAATGGATGACCCGTGGACTGACTACACTTAACAGGAGAAAATAAGATTTTCTGTAGTGTAGCTCCCCCCCTCAATATCCCACCTCCCTCCCCATCCCAGATCCCTTGCCCAACATCCCAGATGTGCCGGAAAATTGTGCTTCATAAAAAAAAATTATTTTTAATAAATCGTGATTTGGCGTGCGCTCACGCACGCGCACACACCCACCCATCAGTTTCCGCCGACTGAAGCTAACAATGGGGATACCAGAACAGGATGCCGGAACATGGATGGGCTGCCCACCCACCTCCCAGCTGCTGCTCCCACCCACCAATGATCGGCAGTGGCTCTCTCTGCATCGGTGGCTAAAAAAAGGTATTACAGTGATGTCTCAATACCGAGGCATCACGGAAACACCTTGAAAGTGGCTGGAAGCTATCAGGATCGCTTCCAATGCTTGATACCCCTGAGGACGTACAGGGTACGTCCTTGGTCACTAACTGACTTTTTTTTTGGATGTACCCTGTACGTCGGTCCTTAAGGGGTTAAACTTATATGGGGGCTTTATTTTAAAAGGAGCTTTTGGGCTTTAAAACAAGGGGTCTTGGCATTCTCTAAGCCATTTTGTTGGCCTGTTAAAAACATAATTTATGTAAGAACTTACCTGATAAATTCATTTATTTCATATTGGAAAGAGTCCATGAGCTAGTGACGTATGGGATATACAATCCTACCAGGAGGAGCAAAGTTTCCCATATCTCAAAATACCTATAAATACACCCCTCACCACACCCACAATTCAGTTTAACGAATAGCCAAGTAGTGGGGTGATAAAGAAAGGAGTAAAAAGCATCAACAAAGGAATTTGGAAATAATTGTGCTTTATACAAAAAAATCATAACCACCATAAAAAGGTGGTGGGCCTCATGGACTCTTGCCAATATGAAAGAAATGAATTTATCAGGTAAGTTCTTACATAAATTATGTTTTCTTTCATGTAATTGGCTAGTGACGTATAGGATAGCAATACCCAAGATGTGGAACTTCACAACTAGAGAGGGATAAAATAAAAACAGCCATTTTTCGCTGAAAAAAATTAATCCACAACCCAAAATATAAGTTTATTCTCATAAATGAAAAGAAAAACTTAAAACATAAGCAGAAGAATCAAAATGAAACAGCTGCCTGAAGAACTTTCCTACCAAAAACTGCTTCCGAAGAAGCAAATACATCAAAATGGTAGAATTTAGTAAATGTATGCAAAGAAGACCAAGTTGCTGCTTTGCAAATCTGATCAACTGAAGCTTCATTCTTAAAATCCCAAGAAGTGGAAACTGATCTAGTAGAATGAGCTGTAATTCTCTGAGGCTGGGTTTTACCCGACTCCAAATAAGCTTGATGAATCAAAAGCTTTAACCACAATGCCAAAGAAACGGCAGAAGCCTTCTGACCTTTCCTGGAAAAAGAAAAGATAACAGACTAGAAGTCTTCCTGAAATCTTTAGTGGCTTCAACATAATATTTCAGGGCTCTCACCACATAGAAAGAATGTAAAAATCTCTACAAAGAATTCTTAGGATTAGGACACAAAGAAGGGACAACAATTTCTCTTTTAATGTTGTTAGAATTCACAACCTTAGGTAAGACTTTAAATAAAGTCCGCAAAACTGCCTTATCCTGATAAAAAATCAGAAAAGGAGATTCACAAGAGAGAGCGGATAATTCAGAAACTCTTCTAGCAGAAGAGATGGCCAAAAGGAACAACACTTTCCAAGAAAGTAGTTTAATGTCCAAAGAATGAATAGGCTCAAATGGAGGAGCCTGTAAAGCCTTCAAAACCAAATTAAGACTCCAAGGAGGAGAGATTGATTAAATGACAGGCTTGATACAAACCAAAGCCTGTACAAAACAATGAATATCAGGAAGTTTAGCAATTTTCCTGTGGAATAAAACAGAAAGAGCAGAGATTTGTCCTTCAAGGAACTTGCAGACAAACCTTTATCCAAACCATCCTGAAGAAACTGTAAAATTCTAGGAATTCTAAAAGAATGCCAAGAGAATTTATGAGAAGAACACCATGAAATGTAAGTCTGCCAAACTTGATAATAAATCTTTCTAGAGACAGATTTACGAGCCTGCAACATAGTATTAATCACTGAGTCAGAGAAACCTCTATGACTAAGCGTTCAATTTCCATACCTTCAAATTTAATGATTTGAAATCCTGATGGAAAAAAGGACCTTGAGAAAAAAGGTCTGGCCTTAATGGAAGTGGCCAAGGTTGGCAACTGGACATCCGAACAAGATCCGCATACCAAAACCTGTGAGGCCATGCTGGAGCCACCAGCAGCACAAACGATTGCTGCATGATGATTTTGGAGATCACTCTTGGAAGAAGAACTAGAGGCGGAAAAATATAAGCCTGTTGATAACACCAAGGAAGTATCAACGCATCCACTGCTTCCGCCTGAGGATCCCTGGACAGGTACCGTGGAAGTTTTTTGTTTAGATGAGAAGCTATCAGATCTATTTCTGGAAGCCCCCACAATCTGAACAATTTGAGAAAACACATCTGGGTGGAGAGACGATTCTCCCGGATGTAAAGTCTGACGACTGAGATAATCCGCTTCCCAATTGTCTATACCTGGGATATGAACCGCAGAAATTAGACAGGAGCTGGATTCCGCCCAAACAAGTATCCGAGATACTTCTTTCATAGCTTGAGGACTGTGAGTCCCACCCTGATAATTGACATATGTCACAGTTGTGATATTGTCTGTCTGAAAACAAATGAACAGTTCTCTCTTTAACAAAGGCCAAAACTGAAGAGCCCTGAGAATTGCCCGTAGTTCCAAAATATTGATTGGTAATCT
This sequence comes from Bombina bombina, assembly GCF_027579735.1. Taxonomy (NCBI): domain Eukaryota; kingdom Metazoa; phylum Chordata; class Amphibia; order Anura; family Bombinatoridae; genus Bombina; species Bombina bombina. The sequence goes on along the minus strand of NC_069502.1, from coordinate 783,551,537 downwards.
CACCTCTTGAGATTTCCAAACCCCTTGTGCTGTTAGAGATTCCAAAACAGCTCCCCAACCTGAAAGACTTGCATCTGTTGTAATCACAGTCCAGGTTGGACGAATCTAACCACCAAGAGAAAGTCGAACATTGGGATTTAAGGATATTAATTGTGATATACTTGTATAATCCCTGCACCATTGATTCAGCAAACAAAGCTGGAGAGGTCTTATATGAAAACGAGCAAACGGGGTCGCGTTTGATGCTGCAGTCATGAGAACTTCCATGCACATAGCTACTGAAGGGAAAGACTGAGACTGAAGGTTCCGACAGGCTGCAACCAATTTCAAACGTCTCTTGTCTGTTAGAGACAAAGTCATGGACACTGAATCTATCTGGAAACCTAAAAAGGTTACCTTTGTCTGAGGAATCAAATAACTTTTTGGTAAATTGATCCTCCAACCATGTCTTTGAAGAAACAACACTAGTTGATTCACGTGAGATTCAGCAGAACGTAAAGACTGAGCGAGTACCAAGATATTGTCCAAATAAGGAAACACCGCAATACCCCGCTCTCTGATTACAGAGAGTAGGGCACCGAGAACCTTTGAAAAGATTCTTGGAGCTGTCGCTATGCCAAAAAGAAGAGCAACAAATTGGTAATGCTTGTCTAGAAAAGAGAATCTCAGGAACTGAAAGTGATCTGGATGAATCGGAATATGAAGATATGCATCCTGTAAGTCTATTGTGGACATATAATGCCCTTGCTGAACAAAAGGCAGAATAGTCCTTATAGTCACCATTTTGAAAGATGGTACTCTTACATATTGATTCAAAATCTTTAGATCCAAAACTGGTCTGAATGAATTTTCTTTCTTTGGGACAATGAATAGATTTGAATAAAACCCCAGACCCTGTTCCTGAAACGGAACTGGCATGATTACCCCTGATAACTCCAGGTCTGGAACACACTTCAGGAAAGCCTGAGCCTTTACTGGGTTCGCTGGAATGCGTGAGAGAAAAAATCTTCTCACAGGTGGTCTTACTCTGAATCGTATTCTGTACCCCTGAGAGACAATACTCTGAATCCAATGATTTTGGACCGAACTGATCCAAACATCTTTGAAAAATTGTAATCTGCCCCCTACCAGCTGAGCTGGAATGAGGGCAGCACCTTCATGCGGACTTGGGGGCTGGCTTTGATCTCTTAAATGGCTTGGATTTAGCATTTATTAGCATGTTGAATCAACTTAACAATGCTAGACAAATCATTATCTGATACTTGTTGCGCTAAAGTTTCCAACCAAAAAGCTGAAGCAGCTGCAACATCAGCCAAAGAAATTGCAGGCCTAAGAAAATGACCTGAATATAAATAAGCTTTCCTTTGATAAGATTCAAGTTTCCTATCTAAAGGATCTTTAAAAGAAGTACTATCTTCCGTAGGAATAGTAGTACGTTTAGCAAGAGTAGAGATAGCCCCATCAACTTTGGGGATCTTTTCCCAAAACTCCAATCTAACTGCTGGCAAAGGATACAATTTTTTAAACCTTGAAGAAGGATCAACACTTCTTTAAATAAACGAATATACTCCATTTTAAATAAATAAGAGGATTTCTCAGTTTCAATATCTGAGGCAGGATCTTCTGAATCAGATAGATCCTCATCAGAGAAGGATAAATCAGTATGATGCCGGTCATTTGAAATTTTATCAACTCTATGAGAAGTTTTAAAAGACCTTTTACGTTTATTAGAAGGCAAAAACATAATTTATGTAAGAACTTACCTGATAAATTCATTTCTTTCATATTAGCAAGAGTCCATGAGCTAGTGACGTATGGGATATACATTCCTACCAGGAGGGGCAAAGTTTCCCAAACCTTAAAATGCCTATAAATACACCCCTCACCACACCCACAATTCAGTTTAACGAATAGCCAAGCAGTGGGGTGATAAGAAAGGAGCGAAAGCATCAAAAATAAGGAATTGGAATAATTGTGCTTTATACAGAAAAATCATGGACTCTTGCTAATATGAAAGAAATGAATTTATCAGGTAAGTTCTTACATAAATGATGTTTTCTTTCATGTAATTAGCAAGAGTCCATGAGCTAGTGACGTATGGGATAGCGGATACCCAAGATGTGGAACTTCCACGCAAGAGTCACTAGAGAGGGAGGGATAAAATAAAGACAGCCAATTCCGCTGAAAAAATAATCCACAACCCAAATCAAAAGTTTTAATCTTAATAATGAAAAAAACTGAAATCATAAGCAGAAGAATCAAACTGAAACAGCTGCCTGAAGTACTTTTCAACCAAAAACTGCTTCGGAAGAAGAGAAAACATCAAAATGGTAGAATTTAGTAAAAGTATGCAAAGAAGACCAAGTTGCCTCTTTGCAAATCTGATCAACAGAAGCTTCATTCCTAAAAGCCCAGGAAGTAGAAACTGACCTAGTAGAATGAGCCGTAATCCTTTGAGGCGGGGACTTACCCGACTCCACATAAGCATGATGAATCAAAGACTTTAACCAAGACGCCAAAGAAATGGCAGAAGCTTTCTGACCTTTCCTGGAACCAGAAAAGATAACAAATAGACTAGAAGTCTTTCTAAAATCTTTAGTAGCTTCAACATAATATTTCAAAGCTCTGACTACATCCAAAGAATGTAAAGATCTCTCTTCTTAGGATTAGGACACAATGAAGGGACAACAATCTCTCTACTAATGTTGTTAGAATTCACAACCTTAGGTAAAAATTGAAATGAAGTCCGCAACACTGCCTTATCCTGATGAAAAATCAGAAAAGGAGATTCACAAGAAAGAGCAGATAACTCAGAAACTCTTCTAGCAGAAGAGATGGCCAAAAGGAACAAAACTTTCCAAGAAAGTAATTTAATATCCAGAGAATGCATAGGTTCAAACGGAGGAGCATGTAAAGCCCTCAGAACCAAATTAAGACTCCAAGGAGGAGAGATTGACTTAATGACAGGCTTGATACGAACCAAAGCCTGTACAAAACAATGAATATTAGGAAGATTAGCAATCTTTCTGTGAAAAAGAACAGAAAGAGCAGAGATTTGTCCTTTCAAGGAACTTGCAGATAAACCTTTATCCAAACCATCCTGAAGAAACTGTAAAATTCTAGGAATTCTAAAAGAATGCCAGGAGAACTTATGAGAAGAACACCAAGAAATGTAAGTCTTCCAGACTCGATAATAAATCTTTCTAGACACAGATTTACGAGCCTGTAACATAGTATTAATTACTGAGTCAGAGAAACCTCTATGACTAAGAATCAAGCGTTCAATTTCCATACCTTCAAATTTAATGATTTGAGATCCTGATGGAAAAATGGGCCTTGAGATAGAAGGTCTGGTCTTAACGGAAGTGTCCAAGGTTGGCAACTGGCCATCCGAATGAGATCCGCATACCAAAACCTGTGAGGCCATGCTGGAGCCACCAGCAGTACAAACGAACGTTCCAATAGAATTTTGGAAATCACTCTTGGAAGAAGAACTAGAGGCGGAAAGATATAGGCAGGATGATAATTCCAAGGAAGCGACAACGCGTCCACTGCCTCCGCCTGAGGATCCCTGGATCTGGACAGATACCAGGGAAGTTTCTTGTTTAGATGAGAAGCCATCAGATCTATTTCTGGAAGTCCCCAGATATGAACAATCTGAAGAAATCTGGGTGAAGAGACCATTCGCCCGGATGCAACGTCTGGCGACTGAGATAATCCGCTTCCCAATTGTCTACACCTGGGATGTGAACCGCAGAAATTAGACAGGAGCTGGATTCCGCCCAAACAAGTATCCAAGATACTTCTCTCATAGCTTGAGGACTGTGAGTCCCACCTTGATGATTGACATATGCCACGGTTGTGACATTGTCCATCTGAAAACAAATAAACGATTCTCTCTTCAGAAGAGGCCAGAACTGGAGAGCTCTGAAAATCGCACGGAGTTCCAAAATGTTGATTGGTAATCTCGCCTCCTGAGATTCCCAAACCCCCTACGCTGTCAGAGAACCCCATACAGCTCCCCAACCTGAAAGACTCGCATATGTTGAGATCACAGTCCAGGTTGGGCGAACAAAAGAGGCCCCTTGAATTAAACGATGGTGATCCAACCACCAAGTCAGAGAAGACCGAACATTGGGATTTAAGGATATTATTTGTGATATCCTTGTATAATCCCTGCACCACTGGTTCAGCATACAAAGCTGAAGAGGTCTCATGTGAAAACGAGCAAAGGGGATCGCGTCCGATGCAGCAGTCATGAGACCTAGAATTTCCATGCAGAAAGCTACCGAAGGGAAAGACTGAGACTGAAGGTTTCGACAAGCTGAAACCAGCTTCAGACGTCTCTTTTCTGTTAGAGACAAAGTCATGGACACTGAATCTATTTGAAAGCCCAAAAAGGTTACCTTTGTCTGAGGAATCAAAAAACTCTTTGTTAAATTGATCCTCCAACCATGTTTTTGAAGAAACAACACAAGTTGATTCGTAATGAGATTCTGCAGAATGTAAAGACTGAGCAAGTACCAAGATATCGTCCAAATAAGGAAATACCGCAATACCCTGTTCTCTGATTACAGAGAGAAGGGCACCGAGAACCTTTGAAAAGATCCTTGGAGCTGTTGCTAGGCCAAACGGAAGGGAAACAAACTGGTAATGTTTGTCTAGAAAGAGAATCTCAGAAACTGATAGTGATCTGGATGAATTGGAATATGAAGATATGCATCCTGCAAATCTATTGTGGACATATAATGCCCTTGCTGAACAAAAGGCAGAATAGTCCTTATAGTCACCATTTTGAATGTTGGTATTCTTACATAACGATTCAATATTTTTAGATCCAGAACTGGTCTGAAGGAATTCTCCTTCTTTGGTACAATGAATAGATTTGAGTAAAACCCCAGAACCCATTCCAGAACTGGAACTGGTACAATTACCCCAGCCAACTCTAGATCTGAAATACATTTCAGAAATGCCTGAGCCTTCACTGGGTTTACTGGAATGCGAGAGAGAAAAAATCTTCTCACAGGAGGTCTTATCTTGAAACCTATTCTGTATCCTTGAGAAACAATGTTCTGAATCCAAAGACTGTGAATCGACTTGATCCAAACATCTTTGAAAAATCGAAACCTGCCCCCTACCAGTAGCGCTGGAATGAGGGCCGCACCTTCATGCGGATTTAGGAGCTGGTTTTGACTTTCTAAAAGGCTTGGATTTATTCCAGACTGGAGAAGGTTTCCAAACGGAAACTGTTCCTTCAGGGGAAGGGTCAGACTTCTGCTCTTTATTCTGATGAAAGGAACGAAAACGATTAGCAGCCCTGTATTTACCTTTAGATTTTTTGTCCTGAGACAAAAAGGTTCCCTTCCCCCCAGTAACAGTTGAAATAATTGAATCCAACTGTGAACCAAATAATTTATTACCTTGGAAAGAAAGAGAAAGCAAAGTTGACTTAGAAGTCATATCTGCATTCCAAGATTTAAGCCATAAAGCTCTTCTAGCTAAAATAGCTAAAGACATATATCTGACATCAATTCTAATGATATCAAAAATGTCATCACAAATAAAATTATTAGCATGTTGAAGAAGTTTAACAATGCTATAAGCATTATGGTCTGACACTTGTTGCGCTAAAGCCTCCAACCAGAAAGTTGAAGCTGCAGCAACATCAGCCAAAGAAATAGCAGGTCTAAGAAGATTACCTGAACATAAATAAGCTCTCCTTAGAAAGGATTCAAGCTTCCTGTCTAAAGGATCCTTAAAGGAAGTACTATCCGCTGTAGGAATAGTAGTACGTTTAGCAAGAGTAGAAATAGCCCCATCAACTTTAGGGATTTTATCCCAAAACTCTAATCTATCAGATGGCACAGGGTACAATTTCTTAAACCTTTGAGAAGGAGTAAATGAAGTACCCAGACTATTCCATTCCCTAGAAATTACTTCTGAAATAGCATCAGGAACTGGAAAAACTTCTGGAATAACTACATGAGGTTTGAAAACCAAATTTAAACGCTTAGTAGATTTAGTATCAAGAGGACTAGACTGTAACAATCAATCCTGCTTAGTTTGATTACAAGTAAAGGTATGTAGCACAATATCAATTGAGAGTACTATTACTTGGTAAACCCATATGGATATATGTGCAGTTAATATAAGATTAATGTTTCCCTACAAAAAATACACACTAAAGTATTATCTGTATTATAGGAATCAAAATCAAATGCAATCTTGGAAATAAGCAGGCTTGTAATAATACAAAAAGATATAGGAATAGGTGAAACTTTCTTATGAGTAAGTAAGGAATAATTATAATATATTGCGTAACATGAGAAATTAAACACACAGCAAGTAAGTCTTATCCAATGTAGTATTGATAGATTGTTATAATGGAGAACTTCTGCAGATATAGTTATAGTTGCAAACGTGGTAATGTACCTTGAAAACTGTGAGTGCGGTAAGTAAGAACAAACACTTCCGGGTTCTGTAGGCTGTGGCTGCAGCAGCAGCAGAGACACGCTGAAGCGAGCTAACAGTCAGCGTGTGACGTCACGATTCTCCGGTGCAGCAGAAATCAACATAAGGATAATATAACAGAACAAATAAGATTAACATATTAGAGCTTCAATAACCGGTTATTCTTTATGGCTGCCACAGACTTGGTTGTTAAATAATATGAGCTGATAAGTTGAAACAGGTAACGTAACTTCCCAAAATAAAGACAGTCTTGAATAAATGAAAGTACTTGCCAAAGTAAGATTTCCAAAAGATGTTGCAACAGGCTGGAATTAAATATGAAATCCGTAGTAGGTAGATCTTGAATGAGGAAACTTGAGTTGCTGTAAGTTAATTCAATTTTAACCTTACAGAGATATGAGAGGCTCAGTGTTACTCTGAGGAAAATAACAAAATACTAAGCAAGGTGTGTTCAGTGAACAGGTGTTTTATGGGAGTAAGTAAGATATGATTGGTTGAATTCTAATTAAAGAAACAGTACACCCAAAAGCCTGACATGACTCCCCCCTCAAACAAGCTGATCCTCAGCTTGAAGTCTGGGGCGATCTGGATATCTCCTGTGAAATTGGGAAACAAGTCGAGGAGCATTAAGATTAGATGCGGGTTCCCAGGAGTCATCTTCCTCCGAGTACCCCTTCCACCTAATTAAATATTCCAGAATACCCTTGGAAAACCTTGAATCAAGTACTTCTTTAACCTCATAGATTTCTGAGTCTTGAATGGAAGTGGTCGGTAGTAATTGGGGTGTGTTATTTCTAGTAGGAACGTATGGTTTGAGGAGGGAAACATGGAAAGTCGGATGTATTCTCATAGATGATGGTAAATCCAGAGTGACTGCATTCTGATTTATTACCCTAGTGATAGGGAAAGGTCCACAGAATTTTTGTGTCATTTTCCTACTAGGAAGATGTAGCTTTAGGTTTTTTGTTGACAACCATACCTGGTCACCAATTTGATATGAAGGTGGTTGTCTGTGTCTCAAATCATAATAGTGTTTTTGGGAAGACTGAGCTTTTGAAATGTTTTCCTTGATAACCCGAAAATTGTCTAGAAGTGCATTATTCCATTCATCTACGAGAGGAGAATTGGAAGGAGTAGTACTAACTAAAGTGATGGTTGGATGGTACCCATAATTTGCGAAGAATGGAGATAATTTTGTGGATGAATTGGTTAGATTATTGTAGGAAAATTCAGCGAAGGGTAAGTATGTTATCCAATTTTCTTGCTGGTAGGAACAAAAACATCGTAGGTACTCATCTAACCATTGATTGATTCTCTCAACCTGTCCGTTGGCTTGTGGATGAAATGCAGTGGTGTATTGATGGGTTATGTTAAGAGATTGACAGAGACTTTTCCAGAATTTAGATGTGAACTGAGATCCCCTGTCAGATATCAAAACTGTTGGTACCCCATGAAGCCGAATCACATGTTGTATAAATAAGTTGGCTGTTTCTGCTGAAGTGGGAAGCTTATGAAATGGAATAAAATGCGACATTTTGGTGAAACTATCAACAACTACCATGATGGTGGTAAAATTCTTTGATGGAGGTAGATCCACAATGAAGTCAACTCCTACTTGTTTCCAAGGTCTGTCAGAAGTTGGAATTGATATTAAAAGTCCATAAGGTAATTTCCGCTCAGTTTTGCATACTTGACAAGTAACACAACTCTTTATATAATCTGAAACAGTTTCCTTCAAATGAGGCCACCAATATGTCCTTGTTATGAGTTCGATAGTGCGTGATTCCCCTGGATGTCCAGCTAAGGGTGAATCATGGTGAAGTTGTAAAATTTGTAGTCTCAATTCTTTAGGAATATAAATCATATTCTTGTAGTAGTATAATCCATCTTTCAATTCCAAAGGAACCTTAGTGTCAGTAGGTGAATTTTTTGAAGAATTCTTTATATCAGTTAGAAAGTCTGAAGTTAATCCGATGAAGCGTTCAGGAGGAATTATAGCAGTAGGATTTTCGTTATGAATAGGTTCGGATAGTTGTCGAGAGAGTGCATCCGCTTTTCCATTTTTGTTTGCTGGGCGGTATTGGATTTGAAAGTCGAATCTTGCAAAGTAAAGACTCCACCGTACCTGTCTAGCTGATAGAGTCTTGTTATTTTGCAGGTATTGGAGGTTTTTGTGGTCCGTATAAATTATGAAGGGCATTTTTGCACCTTCTAGTAGGTGTCTCCAAAATTCTAAGGATTTACGGATGGCGAGTAATTCTTTGTCTCCTATTGCGTAATTCCTCTCTGCTGATGTCATACTTTTTGAAAAGTAGGAGATTGGATGTAGAGGATCTTTGGGTGTTTTCTGTTGTGAAAGTACTGCCCCAATCGCAAAGTCTGAGGAATCAACTTCCAATACGTATTGTAAATCAACATTAGGAAATTTGAGTATGGGTGCTTCTGTGAAAGTTTGTTTCAAGAAGTCAAATACTTTGGAATGACTTTGATTCCAATGGAATTGTTGGGTTGAACCAGTAAGTTGTGTGAGTGGTCTCACTATTGATGAAAAGTTCTTTATAAATTTTCTGTAATAATTGGCAAACCCCAAAAACCTTTGGAGAGACTTCTTATCTTTAGGAGTTGGCCAATTTTTTACTGAATCAACCTTCTCGGTTTGCATTTGGATACCAGCAGGAGATATAGTGTAGCCTAAGAATGAGATAGTGGTATTGTGAAATGAACACTTTTCTAATTTGGCATATAGTTTATGTGTTTGTAACCGAGCTAATACCCAACGGACATGTTTTATATGTTCTGGCAAGTTGTTGGAGTAAATTAAGATGTCGTCTAAGTATACTACTAGACATATGTCTAATAAATCCCGGAAGATATCATTAATAAAGTGTTGGAACGTTGCGGGGGCATTACAGAGACCGAATGGCATCACTAGGTACTCATAGAGTCCATACCGAGTTCTAAATGCTGTGAGCCATTCGTCTCCTTCTCTTATACGTATGAGATTGTATGCCCCACGCAAGTCCAACTTAGTAAAGATGGTAGCATTACTTAATCTTTCAATTAATTCCGGTATGAGAGGTAACGGATATCGGTTTTTTACCGTCCGTTTATTAAGCTCTCGGTAATCTATTATCGGCCTGAGGGAATTGTCTTTGTTGGTTACAAAGAACATTCCAGCTGCTGTGGGTGAAGAAGAGGGTCTGATAAAACCCTTTCGAAGATTATCTTGTAAGTATTGTTTTAAATGTAACAACTCAGGGTGACTCAATGGATACAAATGACCAACCGGTAATGTTGCACCTGGAATTAATTCAATTGGGCAATCATAAACCCGATGGGGTGGAAGAGTTTCCGCCTCAACTTTACTAAAGACCTCTATGAAGTCCTGGTATGGTTCCGGTATTTGAATCTGTTCTAATTCTGTGTGTAGTATTTTATGATGTGGGAAGCATGTATTTTCACAGAATTTTGATTGGAAGGTAACAGTTAAAGTTGACCAATCTATATAGGGATTGTGTGTCTGAAGCCAGTATAACCCTAATACTATAGGAAAATGAGGTGATGGAATTACATCGAATGTTATATATTCGGTGTGGCCATCTTCAGTAATAACTAATATAGGTACTGTGTTGTGAGTTATAGGACTATTTGCAATTACAGAGCCATCAATAACTTTGATTGAAACTGGTGTTTTCTTTAATACAATAGGTATTTTATTTTTCAATACAGTAGATTTGTCTATAAAGTTTCCAAATGCTCCAGAGTCAACGATGGCAGAAGTAGACAATCTATTAAGGTCCCACTGCAAAAGGAGAGATAGTTTGCAATAAGAAATTTGTTTATCTAGACTTTGAGAGTTGTTAATATGAACAAACTTACTCTTTTTATTTTTTTGTAGTGTTGGACAATTCATAACTGTATGACTGGGATTTGCACAATACATACAGAGGTGATTAGTTCTTCTTCTTATCCTTTCTTCAGGGGTTAATGGTCCACGTATAACTCCTATTTCCATGGGGGTGACATGCTCCATTGGAGGTGATTTTATGTGTGCTGAGGTGGACATAGTGGCTTTAAATGTTGGATCTGAATAACCACGTTCAGCTTTGCGTTCCCTGAGCCTCCGGTCGATTTGGGTTGAGACTTTTATTAATGCATCCAGGGTACTTGGAAGCTCTATACGTGCTAGCTCATCCTTAACAGGATCAGACAGTCCCAATCTAAATTGGTTTCTGAGCGAAACCAAACTCCATGCTGAGTCTGATGCGTACAGCTTAAATTCAGTGGTATATTCCTCCACTGTCTTTTTTCCTTGTTTTAAGCTCCTCATCTTTTGTTCAGCCGTTAGTTGAATATCAGTATCTCTATATAGCTCATCCATAGCTTGGAAAAAATTTGTTAGTGAATCTAGTAGGGGGTCATTTGTTTCACACAAATGATCTGCCCAAATTCTGGGTTCAGATCTTAGAAAAGATATTGTGGACAAAACCCTTACCCTGTCAGTGGGGTAAGTTTTTGGTTTTAAATTGAATAGCAGGTAGCAGGCATTTTTAAACTGCCTATAGGTTTTCCTATTACCATTATATAATTCTGGCAAGCTTATCTGTGGTTCAGAACTGGGGGTTTGTTGTTCTTTTACCTCCTTTATAAGCTCTCTGAGAACCTGATTTTCTAGTTGTAAGTCCAGGATAGCCTGTCCCATTTTGTCTACCTTTTGACTCAGGTTATAGACTACTTGGGGAATTTCAGCAGGTTCCATTTTCTTTTATGGCTTAGTATTATGTAACAATCAATCCTGCTTAGTTTGATTACAAGTAAAGGTATGTAGCACAATATCAATTGAGAGTACTATTACTTGGTAAACCCATATGGATATATGTGCAGTTAATATAAGATTAATGTTTCCCTACAAAAAATACACACTAAAGTATTATCTGTATTATAGGAATCAAAATCAAATGCAATCTTGGAAATAAGCAGGCTTGTAATAATACAAAAAGATATAGGAATAGGTGAAACTTTCTTATGAGTAAGTAAGGAATAATTATAATATATTGCGTAACATGAGAAATTAAACACACAGCAAGTAAGTCTTATCCAATGTAGTATTGATAGATTGTTATAATGGAGAACTTCTGCAGATATAGTTATAGTTGCAAACGTGGTAATGTACCTTGAAAACTGTGAGTGCGGTAAGTAAGAACAAACACTTCCGGGTTCTGTAGGCTGTGGCTGCAGCAGCAGCAGAGACACGCTGAAGCGAGCTAACAGTCAGCGTGTGACGTCACGATTCTCCGGTGCAGCAGAAATCAACATAAGGATAATATAACAGAACAAATAAGATTAACATATTAGAGCTTCAATAACCGGTTATTCTTTATGGCTGCCACAGACTTGGTTGTTAAATAATATGAGCTGATAAGTTGAAACAGGTAACGTAACTTCCCAAAATAAAGACAGTCTTGAATAAATGAAAGTACTTGCCAAAGTAAGATTTCCAAAAGATGTTGCAACAGGCTGGAATTAAATATGAAATCCGTAGTAGGTAGATCTTGAATGAGGAAACTTGAGTTGCTGTAAGTTAATTCAATTTTAACCTTACAGAGATATGAGAGGCTCAGTGTTACTCTGAGGAAAATAACAAAATACTAAGCAAGGTGTGTTCAGTGAACAGGTGTTTTATGGGAGTAAGTAAGATATGATTGGTTGAATTCTAATTAAAGAAACAGTACACCCAAAAGCCTGACATAGACTCCTCCATATCTAATGCAACTAACACTTCTTTAAGTGAAGAACGAATAAACTCCATTTTAAATAAATATGAAGATTTATCAGTGTCAATATCTGAGGCAGAATCTTCTGAGCCAGATAGATCCTCATCAGAAACAGATAAGTCAGAATGATGACGGTCACTTAAAAATTCATCTGAAATATGAGAAGTTTTAAAAGACCTTATACGTTTACTGGAAGGAGGAATAACAGACAGAGCCTTCCTAATAGATTTAGAAACAAATTCTTTTACATTAACAGGGACATCCTGAACATTAGATGTTGAAGGAACAACAACAGGTAATGGATTATTACTAATGGAAACACAATCTGCATTAGAAAGTTTATCATGACAGTTATCACAAACAACAGCTGGAGGAACAGTTACCAAAAGTTTACAACAGATGCACTTAACTTTGGTAGAACCAGCATCAGGCAGCGTCTTTCCAGAAGTAGATTCTGATCCAGGGTCATGTTGAGACATCTTGCAATATGTAATAGAAAAAACAACATATAAAGCAAAATTATCAAGTTCCTTAAATGGCAGTTTCAGGAATGGGAAAAAATGCCAATAAACAGGCCTCTAGCAATGAAAAATGAGACTGAAATAATGTGAAAAAAAGGTGGAGACAAGAATGACGCCCACATTTTTTGGCGCCAAAAAGACGCCCACATTATTGGCGCCAAGAATGACGCCACATCCTGTGACGACGAAAAAAACGACGCCCACAATTTTGGAGCAAAAAACGTCTGAACGTCAAATATGACGCAATACGCAAACTTCCGGCGTCAATTAGGGCGCCGGAAATGACAAAATTTTTGCGCCAAAAAAGTCCACGCCAAAAATGACGCAATAAATTGAAGCATTTTCTGCCCCCGCGAACCTAACAGCCTGCAGGGAAAAAAGTCAATTGAAAAAATTTTAAGGTAAGAAAAAAACATAATTTATGTAAGAACTTACCTGATAAATTCATTTCTTTCATATTGGCAAGAGTCCATGACATATGGATATACAATCCTACCAGGAGGGGCAAAGTTTCCCAAACCTCAAAATGCCTATAAATACACCCCTCACCACACCCACAATTCAGTTTAACGAATAGCCAAGCAGTGGGGTTATAAAGAAAGGAGTAGAAAGCATCAACAAAGGAAATTTGGAAATAATTGTGCTTTATACAAAAAATCATAACCACCATAAAAAGGGTGGGCCTCATGGACTCTTGCCAATATGAAAGAAATGAATTTATCAGGTAAGTTCTTACATAAATTATGTTTTCTTTCATGAAATTGGCAAGAGTCCATGAGCTAGTGACATATGGGATATCAATACCCAAGATGTGGAGTCTTCCACTCAAGAGTCACTAGAGAGGGAGGGAATAAAACAAAAAACAGCCATATTCCGCTGAGAAAATAATCCACAAACCCAAAAATAAGTTATTTTCACTTTTGAAAGAAAAAAACTTAAATCAAAAAGCAGAAGAATCAAACTGAAACAGCTGCCTGAAGAACTTTTCTACCAAAAACTGCTTCCGAAGAAGCAAATACATAAAAATGGTAGAATTTAGTAAATGTATGCAAAGAGGACCAAGTGGCTGCTTTGCAAATCTAATCAACTGAAGCTTCATTCTTAAAAGCCCATGAAGTAGAGACTGATCTAGTAGAATGAGCTGTAATTCTCTGAGGCGGGGTTCTGACCCGACTCCAAATAAGCTTGATGAATCAAAAGTTTCAACCAAGAAGCCAAGGAAATAGCAGAAGCTTTCTGACCTTTCCTAGGATCAGAAAATAAAACAAATAGACTAGAAATCTTCCTGAAATATTTAGTAGCTTCCATATAATATTTCAAAGCTCTTACCACATCCAAAGAATGTAAGGATTTCTCCAAAGAATTCTTAGGATTAGGACATAAAGAAGGGACAACAATTTCTCTACTAATATTGTTAGAATTCACAACCTTAGGTAAAAATTGAAAAGAAGTCCGCAAAACTGCCTTATCCTGATGAAAAATCAGAAAAGGAGACTCACAAGAAAGAGCAGATAGCTCAGAAACTCTTCTAGCAGAAGAGATAGCCAAAAGGAACAACACTTTCCAAGAAAGTAGTTTAATGTCCAAAGAATGCATAGGTTCAAATGGAGGAGCCTGTAAAGCCCTCAGAACCAAATTAAGACTCCAAGGAGGAGAAATTGACTTAATGACAGGCTTAATACGAACTAAAGCCTGTACAAAACAGTGTATATCAGGAAGTATAGCAATTTTTCTGTGAAATAAAACAGAAAGAGCGGAGATTTGTCCTTTCAAGGAACTTGCAGACAAACCCTTATCCAAACCATCCTGAAGAAACTGCAAAATTCTAGGAATTCTAAAAGAATGCCATGAGAAATTATGAGAAGAACCCCATGAAATGTAAGTCTTCCAAACTCTATAATAAATCTTTCTAGAGACAGATTTACGAGCTTGTAACATAGTATTAATCACTGAATCAGAGAAACCTCTATGACTTAGAACTAAGCGTTCAATTTCCATACCTTCAAATTTAATGATTTGAGATCCTGATGGAAAAACGGACCTTGAGATAGTAGGTCCGGCCATAACGGAAGTGGCCAAGGCGGGCAACTGGACATCCGAACCAGATCCGCATACCAAAACCTGTGTGGCCATGCTGGAGCCACCAGCAACACAAAAGACTGTTCCATGATGATTTTGGAAATCACTCTTGGAAGAAGAACTAGAGGCGGGAAGATGTAAGCAGGTTGATAACACCAAGGAAGTGTCAGCACATCCACTGCTTCCGCCTGAACATCCCTGGACCTGGACAGGTATCTGGGAAGTTTCTTGTTTAGATGAGAGGCCATGAGATCTATCTCTGGAAGACCCCACATCTGAACAATCTGAGAAAACACATCTGGATGGAGAGACCACTCCCCTGGATGTAAAGTCTGGCGGCTGAGATAATCCGCTTCCCAATTGTCTACACCTGGGATATGCACCGCAGAGATTAGACAGGAGCTGGATTCCGCCCAAGCAAGTATCCAAGATACTTCTTTCATAGCTTGGGGACTGTGAGTCCCACCCTGATGATTGACATAAGCCACAGTTGTGATATTGTCTGTCTGAAAACAAATGAACGGTTCTCTCTTTAGTAGAGGCCAGAACTGAAGAGCCCTGAGAATTGCACAGAGTTCTAAAATATTTATTGGTAATCTTGCCTCTTGAGATTTCCAAACCCCTTGTGCTGTCAGAGACCCCCAAACAGCTCCCCGACCTGAAAGACTCGCATCTGTTGTGATCACAGTCCAGGTTGGGCGAACAAAAGAAGCCCCTTGAACCAAACGATGGTGATCTATCCACCATGTCAGAGAGTGTCGTACATTGGGATTCAAGGATATTAATTGTGATATCTTTGTATAATCCCTGCACCATTGATTCAGCATACAAAGCTGTAGAGGTCTCATGTGAAAACGAGCAAAGGGGATTGCGTCCGATGCTGCAGTCATGAGACCTAAAACTTCCATGCACATAGCCACTGAAGGGAATGACTGAGACTGAAGGCGCCGACATGCTGCGACCAATCTTAAACGTCTCTTGTCTGTTAGAGACAGAGTCATGGACACTGAATCTATCTGGAAGCCTAAAAAGGTGACCCTTGTCTGAGGAATCAAGAAACTTTTTGGTAAATTGATCCTCCAACCATGTTTCCAAAGAAACAACACTAGTTGATTCGTGTGAGATTCTGCAGTATGTAAAGACTGAGCTAGTACCAAGATATCGTCCAAATAAGGAAACACCGCAATACCCTGTTCTCTGATTACAGATAATAGGGCACCCAGAACCTTTGAAAAGATTCTTGGAGCTGTTGCTAGGCCAAATGGAAGAGCAACATATTGGTAATGCTTGTCTAGAAAAGAGAATCTCAGAAACTGAAAGTGTTCTGGATGAATCGGAATATCAAGGTATGCATCCTGCAAGTCTATTGTGGACATATAATGTCCTTGCTGAACAAAAGGCAAAATAGTTATAGTCACCATCTTGAAAGTTGGTACAAAATTTTCAGATCCAGAACTGGTCTGAACAAATTTTCTTTCTTTGGTACAATGAATAGGTTTGAATAAAACCCCAAACCTTGTTCCTGAGGAGGAACTGGCATGATCACCCCTGAAGACTCCAGGTCTGAAACACACTTCAGAAAAGCCTGAGCTTTTACTGGATTTACAGGAATGTGTGAGAGAAAAAATCTTCTCACAGGAGGTCTTACTTTGAATCCTATTCGATACCCTTGAGAGACAATGCTCTGAATCCAATGATTTTGGACAGATTTTATCCAAAAATCCTTGAAAAACCATAATCTGCCCCCTACCAGCTGAGCTGGAATGAGGGCCGCACCTTCATGCGGACTTAGGGGCGGACTTTGGTTTCCTAAATGGCTTGGATTTATTCCAATTTGAGGAAGGCTTCCAACTGGAAGCAGATTCCTTGGGAGGAGAATTGAGTTTTTGTTCCTTATTCTGACGAAAGGAACGAAAACGGTTAGAAGCCTTAGATTTACCCTTAGGTTTTTTATCCTGAGGCAAAAAAACTCCTTTTCCTCCAGTGATAGTTGAAATAATGGAATCCAACTGAGAATCAAATAAATTATTACCTTGGAAAGAAAGAGATAGTAATCTAGATTTAGATGTCATATCAGCATTCCAAGATTTAAGCCACAAAGCTCTTCTAGCTAATACAGCTAAAGACATGGATCTAACATCAATTTTGATAATATCAAAAATGGCATCACAAATAAAATGATTAGCATGTTGTAGTAGGCGAACAATGCTAGATATGTCAGAATCCAATTCATGTTGCGCTAAATTTTCCAACCAGAAAGTTGATGCAGCCGCAACATCACCCAAAGAAATAGCAGGTCTGAGAAGATGACCTGAATATAAATAGGCCTTCCTTAGATAAGATTCAAGCTTCCTATCTAAAGGATCCTTAAAGGAAGTGCTATCTTCCATAGGAATAGTAGTACGTTTAGCAAGAGTAGAAATAGCCCCATCAACTTCAGGGATTTTTTCCCAAAACTCTATAGATTTTGCTGGTAAAGGATACAATCTCTTAAACCTTGAAGAAGGAATAAAGGAAGTACCTGGCTTATTCCATTCCCTAGAAATCATATCAGAAATAGCCTCAGGAATAGGAAAAACACCTGGAGAAACCACAGGAGGTTTAAAAACAGCATTTAAACGTTTATTAGACTGAACGTCAATAGGACTGGTTACCTCAATATCCAAAGTAATTAACACTTCTTTTAATAAAGAACGCATATACTCTATTTTAAATAAATAAGTAGATTTGTCAGTGTCAATATCTGAGGAAGGATCTTCTGTTTCAGATAGATCCTCATCAGAAGAGGATGAATTATTATGTTGTTGGTCATTTGAAATTTCATCAGCTAAATGAGAAGTTTTAAAAGACCTTTTACGTTTATTAGAAGGTGGAAATGCAGACAAAGCCTTCATAATAGATTCAGAAACAAATTCTTTAAAATTTACAGGTATATCATGCACATTAGAAGTTGAAGGAACTGCAACTGGCTATGTACTATTACTGATAGAAACACTATCTGCATGTAAACGTTTATCATGACAACTATTACAAATGACATTCGGTGGAATAATTTCTACAATTTTACAACAAATGCACTTAGCTTTTGTAGAACCCATGTCAGGCAGCAATGTTCCAGCAGAAACTTCAGAGACAGGATCAGATTGGGACATCTTGCTCAATGTAAAAGAAAAAAACAACATATAAAGCAAAATTATCTATTTCCTTAAATGACAGTTTCAGGAATGGGAAAAAATGCAAAAGCATAGGCCTCTTGATAGAAAAGAAAGTAGGAGGCAAACAACAATGGGGTATTGAAATAATGAAGAAAAATTGGCGCCAAGTATGACGCACAACGTAACGTAAACTTTTTTGGTGCCAAAAATGACCGGAAATGACACACTTGCGTCATTAAAGACGCCGCCGTTTGAAAGGTCTTGACGTCACGTATGACGCCGGAAAAAACTTAATTTCCCGCGCAAAAAAGTTTGCGCCAAAAATGACGCAATAAAGTCTAACATTTGACGCACCCGCGGGCCTAATACCCGCAAATGCAAAAGTTGTCAAATTGAAAAAAGACTAAACCCCAGGTAAGAAACAAATTTCTTAAAGTGTTTATATTCCCAAATATGAAACTGACAGTCTGCAGAAGGAAATACATGAACCTGACTCATGGCAAATATAAGTACAATACATATATTTAGAACTTTATATAATTTGCATAAAGTGCCAAACCAAAGCTGAGAGTGTCTTAAGTAAATGAAAACATACTTACCAAAAGACACCCATCCACATATAGCAGATAGCCAAACCAGTACTAAAACAGTTCTCTAGTAGAGGTAATGGTAAATTTGAGAGTATATCGTCGATCTGAAAAGGGAGGTAGGAGATGAATCTCTACGACCGATAACAGAGAACCCATGAAAAAGACCCCCGTTAGGGAAATCATCATATTCAATAGGTGATACTCCCTTCACGTCCCTCTGACATTCGCTGTACTCTGAGAGGAATCGGGCTTCAACAATGCTGAGAAGCGCATATCAACGTAGAAATCTTAGCACAAACTTACTTCACCACCTCCATAGGAGGCAAAGTTTGTAAAACTGAATTGTGGGTGTGGTGAGGGGTGTATTTATAGGCATTTTGAGGTTTGGGAAACTTTGCCCCTCATGGTAGGATTGTATATCCCATATGTCACTAGCTCATGGACTCTTGCCAATTACATGAAAGAAATTTATTTATTCATATGCATTATCCCAAATAATGAAACTGACTGTCTGAAATAAGGAATACTGATTATCCTGAATCAAGGCAAATATAAGTTTAAACACATATATTTAGAACTTTACATATAAAGTGCCCAATCATAGCTTTGAGTGTCATAAATAGAAATAAGATTTACTTACCCCAAGACACTCATCTACATATAGTAGATAGCCAAACCAGTACTGAAACGAGAATCAGTAGAGGTAATGGTATATAAGAGTATATCGTCGATCTGAAAAAGGGAGGTAAGAGATGAATCTCTACGACCGATAACAGAGAACCTATGAAATAGATCCCGTAGAAGGAGACCATTGAATTCAAATAGGCAATACTCTTCTTCACATCCCTCTGACATTCACTGCACTCTGAGAGGAAAACCGGGCTCCAGCCTGCTGCGAAGCGCATATCAACGTAGAATCTAGCACAAACTTACTTCACCACCTCCATGGGAGGCAAAGTTTGTAAAACTGAATTGTGGGTGTGGTGAGGGGTGTATTTATAGGCATTTTGAGGTTTGGGAAACTTTGCCCCTCCTGGTAGGAATGTATATCCCATACGTCACTAGCTCATGGACTCTTGCTAATTACATGAAAGAAATGGCAGACAAAGCCTTCTGAATAGAATCAGAAATAAATTATTTTAAATTTACAGGTATACCTTGTGTATTAGATGTTGAGGGAACAGCAACAGGTAATGAACTACTAATGATGGATACATTTTCTGCATGTAAAAGTTTATCATGACAACTATTACAAACCACAGCTGGAGGTATAATCTCCACAAGTTTACAACAAATGCACTTAGCTTTGGTAGAACTGTTATCAGGCAGCTGGGATCCAACCGTGAATTCTGAGACAGGATCAGATTGAGACATCTTGCAAATGTAAGAAAAAAAACAACAACGTATAAAGCAAAATTATCAATTTCCTTATATGGCAGTTTCAAGAATGGGAAAAAATGCAAACAGCATAGCCCTCTAACATAGAAAAAGGCAAGAGGCAAATAGGAATTGGGGTCTTAAATAATGAAAATATTTGGCGGCAAGTATGACGCACAACAAACAGAAAAATATTTTTTGGCGCCAAAAACATCCGGGAATGACACACTCGTGTCACAGATGACGCAACCTTGTGAAGGACACGGGGTCAAATAAGACACCGGAAATGACGAATTTGCATCAACGAACGTAACTTTGCGCCAAAAAAATCTTGCGCTAAGAATGACGCAATAAACTTTGGCATTTTGCACCCCTCGCGAGCCTAATTCTGCCCGCGAATTTAAAAGACAGTCAATTGAAAAAGAGACTATACCCCAGGTAAGAAATACATTTTCATAAAAAAGCATTTCCCAGATATGAAACTGACAGTCTGCAAAAAAGGAAATATAATGAAAACCTGAATCATGGCAAATATAAGTACAATACATATATTTAGAACTTTATATAAATACATAAAGTGCCAAACCATAGCTGAGAGTATCTTAAGTAATAAAAACATACTTACCAAAAGAAACCCATCCACATATAGCAGATAGCCAAACCAGTACTGAAACGGTTATCAGTAGAGGTAATGGAATATGAGAGTATATCGTCGATCTGAAAAGGGAGGTAGGAGATTAATCTCTACGACCCATAACAGAGAACCTATAAAATAGATCCCCGTGAGGAAAACCATTGCATTCAATAGGTGATACTCCCTTCACATCCCTCTGACATTCACTGTACTCTGAGAGGAATCAGGCTTCAAAAATGCTGAGAAGCGCATAACAACGTAGAAATCTTAGCACAAACTTACTTCACCACCTCCATAGGAGGCAAAGTTTGTAAAACTGAATTGTGGGTGTGGTGAGGGGTGTATTTATAGGCATTTTGAGGTTTGGTAAACTTTGCCCCTCCAGGTAGGATTGTATATCCCATACGTCACTAGCTCATGGACTCTTGCCAATTACATGAAAGAAATATGTGTGTGTATATATATATATATATATATATATATATATAAATATTAAAAATATGTGTATATATATATATATATATATATATATATATATATATATATATATATATATATATATATATATATCTTTTACCAAAAGGCAATGGCAACGCAATATATGTCTGCTATTTCTAAATAAAGGGTATCCCAGAGAAGCTTTTTCAACCATTTGTGTCATGATTGCACAAGCGTTATGTAAATAATTTCTGTGAGAAACCTAAAGTTACTGAAAAAGTTTTTTTTTCTTCATATGATCGCATTTGGCGGTGAAATGGTGGCATAAAATATACTAAAATGGGCCTAGCTCAATACCTTGGGTTGTCTGCTTAAAAATACATATAGTTTTGACAGGTAAATAAAAAAAAAAAAAAAGGCTCTATTTCTGTTTAAAAGAAATAATAGCAAAAATCCAAAAAATTATTTTGGGCAAGTTCTTCTCTGAAGGTCTCGGCAGTAAAGGTGTTAATGGTCCTTACCACAGCGTTGTCCCATCTCAGAAGTCACTGCCAGGACCTGTTTTGTTTTGAATTCTCAAACCTGCCTGGACAGAACACAACAACTTCTGATGAATCATTTTCGTGACCATAACCTTGTTTTTGTAAATTATTCTTAAATAGATACTTTCTACAAAGAAAGGTTTATCACATATTTGTTATTATTAAAGCAAAATTGTAGTTATTATTTTCTTTGGTTCATCTGAACACAGTATACTCAAACATAGTATACAGGGAGTGCAGAATTATTAGGCAAGTTGTATTTTTGAGGATTAATTTTATTATTGAACAACAACCATGTTCTCAATGAACCCAAAAAACTCATTAATATCAAAGCTGAATAGTTTTGGAAGTAGTTTTTAGTTTGTTTTTAGTTATAGCTATTTTAGGGGGATATCTGTGTGTGCAGGTGACTATTACTGTGCATAATTATTAGGCAACTTAACAAAAAACAAATATATACCCATTTCAATTATTTATTTTTACCAGTGAAACCAATATAACATCTCAACATTCACAAATATACATTTCTGACATTCAAAAACAAAACAAAAACAAATCAGTGACCAATATAGCCACCTTTCTTTGCAAGGACACTCAAAAGCCTGCCATCCATGGATTCTGTCAGTGTTTTGATCTGTTCACCATCAACATTGCGTGCAGCAGCAACCACAGCCTCCCAGACACTGTTCAGAGAGGTGTACTGTTTTCCCTCCTTGTAAATCTCACATTTGATGATGGACCACAGGTTCTCAATGGGGTTCAGATCAGGTGAACAAGGAGGCCATGTCATTAGATTTTCTTCTTTTATACCCTTTCTTGCCAGCCACGCTGTGGAGTACTTGGACGCGTGTGATGGAGCATTGTCCTGCATGAAAATCATGTTTTTCTTGAAGGATGCAGACTTCTTCCTGTACCACTGCTTGAAGAAGGTGTCTTCCAGAAACTGGCAGTAGGACTGGGAGTTGAGCTTGACTCCATCCTCAACCTGAAAAGGCCCCACAAGCTCATCTTTGATGATAACAGCCCAAACCAGTACTCCACCTCCACCTTGCTGGCGTCTGAGTCGGACTGGAGCTCTCTGCCCTTTACCAATCCAGCCACAGGCCCATCCATCTGGCCCATCAAGACTCACTCTCATTTCATCAGTCCATAAAACCTTAGAAAAATCAGTCTTGAGATATTTCTTGGCCCAGTCTTGACGTTTCAGCTTGTGTGTCTTGTTCAGTGGTGGTCGTCTTTCAGCCTTTCTTACCTTGACCATGTCTCTGAGTATTGCACACCTTGTGCTTTTGGGCACTCCAGTGATGTTGCAGCTCTGAAATATGGCCAAACTGGTGGCAATTGGCATCTTGGCAGCTGCACGCTTGACTTTTCTCAGTTCATGGGCAGTTATTTTGCGCCTTGGTTTTTCCACACGCTTCTTGCGACCCTGTTGACTATTTTGAATGAAACGCTTGATTGTTCGATGATCACGCTTCAGAAGCTTTGCAATTTTAAGAGTGCTGCATCCCTCTGCAAGATATCTCACTATTTTTGACTTTTCTGAGCCTGTCAAGTCCTTCTTTTGACCCATTTTGCCAAAGGAAAGGAAGTTGCCTAATAATTATGCACACCTGATATAGGGTGTTGATGTCATTAGACCACACCCCTTCTCATTACAGAGATGCACATCACCTAATATGCTTAATTGGTAGTAGGCTTTCGAGCCTATACAGCTTGGAGTAAGACAACATGCATAAAGAGGATGATGTGGTCAAAATACTAATTTGCCTAATAATTCTGCACTCCCTGTAGATTACAATAAATATTTTGGTAACTCCTGTCTTTAAAAAAACAGGACAAACCCCCCCCCAACAATAATGTATGATGTTGTCATTTTTATAAAGTATTAAAAAAAAACCTAACACTTGCTAAAATTGCATAAAAACAAGAAAATTGAGAGACGCACCACTGAGGCAGAACAAGAGCTAGAATAACTTCCATGCTAGCTTAACATTGGTTTGTTTTATTACAGAAAAAAATATATAGTTTTGGCATATTCAGTTTTTGCTTATATTAAAGGGACACTGTACCCAAAAAAATTATTTCGTGATTCAGATTGAGCATGAAATTTTAAGCAACTTTCTAATTTACTCCTATTATCAAATTTTCTTCATTCTCTTGGTATCTTTATTTGAAATGCAAGAATGTAAGTTTAGATGCCGGCCCATTTTTGGTGAACAACCTGGGTTGTCCTTGCTGATTGGTGGATAAATTCATCCACCAATAAAAAAGTGCTGTCCAGAGTACTGAAACCAAAAAAAAGCTTAGATGCCTTCTTTTTCAAATAATGATAGCAAGAGAACGAAGAAAAAATGATAATAGGAGTAAATTCGAAAGTTGCTTAAAATTGCATGCTCTTTCTGATTTACAAAAGAAAAAATTTGGGTTCAGTGTCCCTTTAAGTGCAAGCTGTAATGGAAAAGCCAAAACAAATTGGCAAAAATGGATGAAAAAGAAAACGTGTGTGTGTGGTTACTTAATTTAAGAAAACACTACATAAGGTTGATGCTATTCCAAGACACCTACGCCTAGATTTGGAGTTTTGCGTTAGAAGGGGTGCGTTAGCTACGCATGCTTTTTTTTGGCCGCACCTTTTAAATACCGCTGGTATTTAGAGTTCACAGAATGGCTGTGTTAGGCTCCAAAAAAGGAGCGTAGAGCATAATTTACCGCCACTGCAACTCTCAATACCAGCGGTGCTTACGGACGCGGCCAGCTTCAAAAACGTGCTCGTGCACGATTCCCCCATAGGAAACAATGGGACAGTTTGAGCTGAAAAAAAACCTAACACCTGCAAAAAAGCAGCGTTCAGCTCCTAACGCGGCCCCATTGTTTCCTATGGGGAAACTCTTCCTAAGTCTGCACCTAACACCCTAACATGAACCCCGAGTCTAAACACCCCTAACCTTACACTTATTAACCTCTAATCTGCCGCCCCCGCTATCGCTGACCCCTGCATATTATTTTTAACCCCTAATCTGCCGCTCCGTACAACGCCGCAACCTACGTTATCCCTATGTACCCCTAATCTGCTGCTCCGAACACCGCCGACCCCTATATTATATTTATTAACCCCTAATCTGCCCCCCACAACGTCGCCGCCAGCTACCTACAATAATTAACCCCTAATCTGCCGACCGGACCTCACCGCTACTATAATAAAGTTATTAACCCCTAATCCGCCTCACTCCCGCCTCAATAACCCTATAAGAAATAGTATTAACCCCTAATCTGCCCTCCCTAACATCGCCGACACCTAACTTCAGTTATTAACCCCTAATCTCACCGCTACTCTAATAAATGGATTAACCCCTAAAGCTAAGTCTAACCCTAACACTAACACCCCCCCTAAGTTAAATATAATTTAAATCTAACGAAAAAAATTAACTCTTATTAAATAAATTATTCCTATTTAAAGCTAAATACTTACCTGTAAAATAAACCCTAATATAGCTACAATATAAATAATAATTATATTGTAGCTATTTTAGGATTAATATTTATTTTACAGGCAACTTTGTATTTATTTTAACCAGGTACAATAGCTATTAAATAGTTAAGAACTATTTAATAGCTAAAATAGTTAAAATAATTACAAAATTAACTGTAAAATAAATCCTAACCTAAGTTACAATTAAACCTAACACTACACTATCAATAAATTAATTAAATACAATACCTACAAATAAATACAATTAAATAAACTAACTAACTAAAGTACAAAAAATAAAAAAATATTTAAAAACATTAGAAAAATATTACAACAATTTTAAACTAATTACACCTACTCTAAGCCCCCTAATAAAATAACAAAGCCCCCCCAAAATAAAAAAATGCCCTACCCTATTCTAAATTAAAAAAGTTCAAAGCTCTTTTACCTTACCAGCCCTGAAAAGGGCCATTTGCGGGGCATGCCCCAAAGAATTCAGCTCTTTTGCCTGTAAAAAAAAACATACAATACCCCCCCCCAACATTACAACCCACCACCCACATACCCCTAATCTAACCCAAACCCCCCTTAAATAAACCTAACAATAAGCCCCTGAAGATCTTCCTACCTTATCTTCACCACGCCGGGTTCACCGATCCGTCCTCCGAAGTCTTGATCCAAGCCTCAGCGGGGGCTGAAGAGTGACGTCCATCCTCCGGGTGAAGTCTTGATCCAAGCGGCAAATGAAGAAGTCCATCTTCGGGAAGAAATCTTCATCCTATCCGGGCAGAAGAGGACATCCGGACCGGCAAACATCTTCATCCAGGCGGCATCTTCTATGTTGTTCCATCCGATGACGAGCGGCTGATCTTGAAGACCTCCGGCGCGGATCCATCCTCTTCTTTCGACGTCCAACTGAAGAATGAAGGTTCCTTTAAGGGACGTCATCCAAGATGGCGTCCCTCGAATTCCAATTGGCTGATAGGATCCAATCAGCCAATCAGATTGAGCTCGCATTCTATTGGCTGATCGGAACAGCCAATAGAATGCAAGCTCAATCTGATTGGCTGATCCAATCAGCCAATCGGATTGAACTTGAATCTGATTGGCTGATTCCATCAGCCAATCAGATTTTTCCTACCTTAATTCCGATTGGCTGATAGAATCCTATCAGCCAATCGGAATTCAAGGGACGCCATCTTGGATGACGTCCCTTAAAGGAACCTTCATTCTTCAGTTGGACGTCGAAAGAAGAGGATGGATTCGCGCCGGAGGTCTTCAAGATCAGCCGCTCGTCATCGGATGGAACAACATAGAAGATGCCGCCTGGATGAAGATGTTTGCCGGTCCGGATGTCCTCTTCTGCCCGGATAGGATGAAGATTTCTTCCCGAAGATGGACTTCTTCATTTGCCGCTTGGATCAAGACTTCAGCCGGAGGATGGACGTCACTCTTCAGCCCCTGCTTGGGCTTGGATCAAGACTTCAGAGGCTTGGATCAAGACTTCGGAGGACGGATCGGTGAACCCGGCATGGTGAAGATAAGGTAGGAAGATCTTCAGGGGCTTAGTGTTAGGTTTATTTAAGGGGGGTTTGGGTTAGATTAGGGGTATGTTGGTGGTGGGTTGTAATGTTGGGGGGGTATTGTATGTTTTTTTTTACAGGCAAAAGAGCTGAATTCTTTGGGGCATGCCCCGCAAATGGCCCTTTTCAGGGCTGGTAAGGTAAAAGAGCTTTGAACTTTTTTAATTTAGAATAGGGTAGGGCATTTTTTTATTTTGGGGGGCTTTGTTATTTTATTAGGGGGCTTAGAGTAGGTGTAATTAGTTTAAAATTGTTGTAATATTTTTCTAATGTTTGTAAATATTTTTTTATTTTTTGTAACTTAGTTCTTTTTTATTTTTTGTACTTTAGTTAGTTTATTTAATTGTAGTTATTTGTAGGTATTGTATTTAATTAATTTATTGATAGTGTAGTGTTAGGTTTAATTGTAATGCTAATGAAATAACACACTTATTACAGCCTTTTCAAATGCCTTTTTTTCACAATAATTTCCACTTGTATTTTGATTTTCTAAAAACTCTTGCACCTTTTTTAATTCAACACCCTTGACTTTTTGAAAACTGATTTTGAAGCATACAACATTGCTTTTTTAATGTTTGATGTTTCTGTGTGTGATCCATTTCACATGTTAATAAACTACTACTTTATTCATTTACATTTTACAATGAAAATTGTATATATCTTAAAAGAGTCTGTTAATGTTGTAATAAAGTGTTTAAATGTTTGAAAAATATTAAATTAATGAAAATGATATGAAATTATAAATTACCATGGATTAGTATTACTGGTTAGGTTAAAGAAACATGATTTTAATTACAAAATATGAGACAAAAGGTCTGAAAATCCTAAAGAAATCCCACATGAAACAATATAATAAGCCTTGATTTTTTTGTGTTTGTAAAAAAATGTTTT
The DNA here is from genome assembly GCF_027579735.1 of Bombina bombina. Classification (NCBI taxonomy): domain Eukaryota; kingdom Metazoa; phylum Chordata; class Amphibia; order Anura; family Bombinatoridae; genus Bombina; species Bombina bombina. The sequence goes on along the minus strand of NC_069502.1, from coordinate 783,524,010 downwards.
CTTATTGTAATATTTACTAATGTGAGCAGTTTTACAAATACACTTGATGTCTTTTAAGATTGTAATACCTTTTAGCAACAAACATATTCATAAAACAAGACGTTAGATGGCAAAAGCTTTCCAGATCTAAGATGGCTTTCCTTGATAAAGTAAACCCTAGGGTCTTAAAATACTATTCAACTAAAAGGTGCCACTATGAAACAATGCTCATCTATTAATAGTAATAATATGCCTAGCATTTATCATAATGCTATTGTCACGTTACCATAAAAAGAATGTAAACTAAATGTATAAAATAGTTAAAAAAAAATAAAAATGTTAAAACTTCAACATAGAAGAATATTGTTGGTGCAAATGATGGAAAATATTCAACAACATATATTAATAGGTTTTTTCCATGTATGACTTGTCAAGACAAGAATTATATACATATGAAAATATGCATTTATATATAATAATGTGGTGCACATCTTGTTATGGATATTGACACAAAATTGTAACGTAAAACAACTATTCAAGTAAATAGAGACAAGTACCTTATAGATAGAAACATGTAGACGACCCTTTGTGTAGTGTGTTAGAGCAGCATAGACCAAGCCAATGCTATCAAGCACACCATATGTTATTTCAATAATTGTTGTGTAATTGTAGTGATTTGGTCTACACTGAAGTGGCTTCAATTAGGTCCAAGAGGTTTGACTGTAAACATCTGGCACATTTACTTTGTGGTATATTTTCTTTAAATAGCAAATATGATGTGCTTTTCTTTTCTTTATTGTTAAACTTGTTCATAATTGTAGGTTTCTTTACCTTGTATATTCCAATAAATATAAAAATGTAATATATTAAAGAAAATGCAAAGTCTATCACATGATGCAATTCATATACCTTTTATAGGCCATTTTATTTGTTTAAAAGGATATGAGAACCAAAAATGTTCTTTTGTGATTCAGACAGAGCATAACATTTTAAAACAGTTTCCAATTTACCCCTATTATCAAATTTGCTTCATTCCCATGATATTCTGTGTTGAAGAGATACCTAGGTAGGCATCTGGCGCACTACATGGCAGGAAATAGTGCTAGCATCTAGTGCTTGTGCAGATGGCTAGCATTCTTAAAAAACTGCATATAGTGTTCCAGATATGGTTCTGCCTCGTAAGCATATGTCCATGCTTTTCCACAAAAGATGTGAAAACAAACTAGGGCAGGGGTCTCAGCGCAATTAGATACTGTGCTTCCTTTCCAAATGATTCAGAGATAAATCAAAACAAGCAATATAGTTAAATAAGGAAAAAAGTTCTAGTTCATGAAAAAAGGAGGTGTACAATTTCTCCTATCATAAACCTGCTAAACAGTATGTACCTTCAGCATGCTGTAGGCTAAAAATGCAGTATCATATAAAAGTTTATCAAACAAATGTAATTAATTGGCAAATAGAAACAAATAGATAAAATGTGTGCATACACTTCATAAAAACATAATTTATGCTTACCTGATAAATTTATTTCTCTTGTGGTGTATCCAGTCCACGGATCATCCATTACTTGTGGGATATTCTCCTTCCCAACAGGAAGTTGCAAGAGGATCACCCACAGCAGAGCTGCTATATAGCTCCTCCCCTAACTGCCATATCCAGTCATTCGACCGAAACAAGCCGAGAAAGGAGAAACCATAGGGTGCAGTGGTGACTGTAGTTTAAATTAAAATTTAGACCTGTCTTAAAATGACAGGGCGGGCCGTGGACTGGATACACCACAAGAGAAATAAATTTATCAGGTAAGCATAAATTATGTTTTCTCTTGTAAGGTGTATCCAGTCCACGGATCATCCATTACTTGTGGGATACCAATACCAAAGCTAAAGTACACGGATGAAGGGAGGGACAAGGCAGGCTTAAATGGAAGGAACCACTGCCTGTAGAACCTTTCTCCCAAAAATAGCCTCAGAAGAAGCAAAAGTATCAAATTTGTAAAATTTTGAAAAGGTATGAAGCGAAGACCAAGTCTCCGCCTTGCAAATCTGTTCAACAGAAGCCTCATTTTTAAAGGCCCAGGTGGAAGCCATAGCTCTAGTAGAATGAGCTGTAATCCTTTCAGGGGGTTGCTGTCCAGCAGTCTCATAGGCTAAGCGTATTACGCTCCGAAGCCAAAAAGAAAGAGAGGTTGACGAAGCTTTTTGACCTCTCCTCTGTCCAGAGTAAACAACAAACAGTGTAGATGTTTGGCGAAAATCTTAGGTAGCTTGTAAGTAAAACTTCAAAGCACGGACCACGTCCAGATTATGTAAAAGACGTTCCTTCTTTGAAGAAGGATTAGGACACAATGATGGAACAACAATCTCTTGATTGATATTCTTGTTAGAAACTACCTTAGGTAAAAACCCAGGTTTTGTACGCAGAACTACTTTATCTGAATGGAAAATCAGATAAGGAGAATCACATTGTAAAGCAGATAACTCAGAGACTCTCCGAGCCGAGGAAATAGCCATCAAAAACAGAACTTTCCAAGACAAAAGTTTAATATCAATGGAATGAAGGGGTTCAAACGGAACCCCTTGAAGAACTTTAAGAACCAAGTTTAAGCTCCATGGGGGAGCAACAGGTTTAAACACAGGCTTGATTCTAACCAAAGCCTGACAAAAAGCTTGAACGTCTGGAACTTCAGCCAGACGCTTGTGCAAAAGAATAGACAGAGCAGAAATCTGTCCCTTTAAAGAACTAGCTGATAATCCTTTTTCCAAACCCTCTTGGAGAAAGGACAATATCCTAGGAATCCTAACCTTACTCCATGAGTAATTCTTGGATTCACACCAATAAAGGTATTTACACCATATCTTATGGTAGATTTTCCTGGTGACAGGCTTTCGTGCCTGTATTAGGGTATCAATGACTGACTCGGAGAAGCCACGCTTTGATAAAATCAAGCGTTCAATCTCCATGCAGTCAGTCTCAGAGAAATTAGATTCGGATGATTGAAAGGACCTTGTAGTAGAAGGTCTTGTCTCAGAGGCAGGGTCCATGGTGGAAAGGATGACATGTCCACTAGGTCTGCATACCAGGTCCTGCATGGCCACGCAGGCGCTATCAAGATCACAGATGCTCTCTCCTGTTTGATTTTGGCAATCAGTCGAGGGAGCAGAGGAAACGGTGGAAACACATAAGCCAGGTTGAAGAACCAAGGCGCTGCTAGAGCATCTATCAGTGCCGCTTCTGGGTCCCTGGACCTGGATCCGTAACAAGGAAGTTTGGCGTTCTGGCGAGACGCCATGAGATCCAGTTCTGGTTTGCCCCGACGATGAACCAATTGAGCAAACACCTCCGGATGGAGTTCCCACTCCCCCGGATGAAAAGTCTGACGACTTAGAAAATCCGCCTCCCAGTTCTCTACACCTGGGATATGGATTGCTGATAGGTGGCAAGAGTGAGTCTCTGCCCAGCGAATTATCTTGGAGACTTCCAGCATTGCTAGGGAATTCCTGGTTCCCCCTTGATGGTTGATGTAAGCCACAGTCGTGATGTTGTCCGACTGAAATCTGATGAACCTCAGGGTTGCTAACTGAGGCCAAGCTAGAAGAGCATTGAATATTGCTCTTAACTCCAGAATATTTATTGGGAGGAGTTTCTCCTCCTGAGTCCACGATCCCTGAGCCTTCAGGGAATTCCAGACTGCACCTCAACCTAGAAGGCTGGCATCTGTTGTTACAATTGTCCAATCTGGCCTGTGAAAGGTCATACCTTTGGACAGATGGACCCGAGATAGCCACCAGAGAAGAGAATCTCTGGTCTCTTGATCCAGATTTAGCAGAGGGGACAAATCTGTGTAATCCCCATTCCACTGACTGAGCATGCATAGTTGCAGCGGTCTGAGATGTAGGCGCGCAAATGGCACTATGTCCATTGCCGCTACCATTAAGCCGATTACTTCCATACACTGAGCCACCGAAGGGAATAGAATGAATAGAATGAAGAACACGGCAAGATTTTAGAAGCTTTGATAACCTTTCCTCTTACTACCTCCAGCTATGTTGAGAGTTGCAAGAGAATGACTGGGTATGGCAGTTAGGGGAGGAGCTATATAGCAGCTCTGCTGTGGGTGATCCTTTTGCAACTTCCTGTTGGGAAGGAGAATATCCCACAAGTAATGGATGATCCGTGGACTGGATACACTTTACAAAAGAAAACATAAATTATGCTTACCTGATAATTTCATTTCCATCGTGGGGAGGAGAGTCCACGGCTTGATTCATTACTTGTGGGAATTAGGAACCCCTAAGCGTTCAATCTCCATGCAGTCAGCCTCAGAGAATCTAGATTTCGATGTTGAAAAGGACCCTGTACCAGCAGATCCCTGTGACAGGGTAACCTCCATGGAGGAGAAGATGACATCCTCACCAGATTCACAAACCACAGCCTCCATGGCCACGACGGAGCAATCAGAATAGCCGTAGCTTGCTCCTGCTTGATGCGGGCAACTACACGAGGTAGAAGTGGCAACAGTGGAAAAATGTAAACTAGGTTGAACCCCCAAGGCACCGCTAAAGCATCTATCAGCTCTGCCTGGGGATCCTTGACCTCGACCCGTATCTGGGTAGCTTGTAATTGAGTCTGGATGCCATGAGATCTATCTCCGGCATTCCCCATCTGTGACAAATCTCTGCAAACACCTCGGGTGGAGAGATCATTCCCCCGGATGGAAGAATTGACTGCTGAGAAAATCCGCTTCCCAGTTGTCCACACCCAGAATGTGGATTGCTGAGAGCGAGCAGCTGTGGGACTCTACCCATTCCAAAATCCGAGACACCTCCCTCATTGCTAGGGAGCTTCTCGTCCCCCACAGATGGTTGATGTAAGCCACCGAGGTAATGTCTGGAATCTGAACGACCCCAGAAGAGGTCCATTTTCCTCGTACTATCCTGGCACCCCAAACAGCGCCCCACCCTGCCAGACTCGCGTACGTGGTCACAATCTCCCAGGACGGGCTAAGTAGGATGTCCCTTGTAACAGTTGTTCTGGACAGATCCACCAAGAGAGGGAATTCCTCGTCCAAACATCCAGGGAAATCTGCTGTGATAGATCTGTATGATTGCCGTTCCACTGTCTCAACCTGCACAACTGAAGAGGTCTGAGATGGAACCTGGCGAATGGAATGACATCTATGCTGGAGACCATGAGCCCGATCACCTCCATACATTGAGCCACCGAGGGCCTTGATGAGGACTGCAGGGCAAGACAGGTGGATGCAATCTTCCTGCATCTCTGGCCTGTGAGAAATATCTTCATGGATAACAGAATTTATGTTTACCTGATAAATTACTTTCTCCAACGGTGTGTCCGGTCCACGGCGTCATCCTTACTTGTGGGATATTCTCTTCCCCAACAGGAAATGGCAAAGAGCCAGCAAAGCTGGTCACATGATCCCTCCTAGGCTCCGCCTACCCCAGTCATTCGACCGACGTTAAGGAGGAATATTTGCATAGGAGAAACCATATGATACCGTGGTGACTGTAGTTAAAGAAAAAAAAAAAAAAAAATTATCAGACCTGATTAAAAAACCAGGGCGGGCCGTGGACCGGACACACCGTTGGAGAAAGTAATTTATCAGGTAAACATAAATTCTGTTTTCTCCAACATAGGTGTGTCCGGTCCACGGCGTCATCCTTACTTGTGGGAACCAATACCAAAGCTTTAGGACACGGATGAAGGGAGGGAGCAAATCAGGTCACCTAAATGGAAGGCACCACGGCTTGCAAAACCTTTCTCCCAAAAATAGCCTCAGAAGAAGCAAAAGTATCAAACTTGTAAAATTTGGTAAAAGAGTGCAGTGAAGACCAAGTCGCTGCCCTACATATCTGATCAACAGAAGCCTCGTTCTTGAAGGCCCATGTGGAAGCCACAGCCCTAGTGGAAGGAGCTGTGACCCTTTCAGGAGGCTGCCGTCCGGCAGTCTCGTAAGCCAATCTGATGATGCTTTTAATCCAAAAAGAGAGAGAGGTAGAAGTTGCTTTTTGACCTCTCCTTTTACCAGAATAAACAACAAACAAGGAAGATGTTTGTCTAAAATCCTTTGTAGCATCTAAATAGAATTTTAGAGCGAGAACAACATCCAAATTGTGCAACAAACGTTCCTTCTTCGAAACTGGTTTCGGACACAGAGAAGGCACGACTATCTCCTGGTTATCTAAAACAGTGCCTGCCGATATTATTTTACAAAAAATACCCAGATTAAATGATTCCTCAAGGCTAAATATGTGTAAATATGATCGATTTAGCCCAGAAAATGTCTACAGTCTTAATAAACCCTTGTGAAGCCCTTATTTACTGTCTGAATAAAAATGGCTTACCGGATCCCATAGGGAAAATGACAGCTTCCAGCATTACATCGTCTTGTTAGAATGTGTCATACCTCAAGCAGCAAAAGACTGCTCACTGTTCCCCCAACTGAAGTTAATTCCTCTCAACAGTCCTGTGTGGAACAGCCATGGATTTTAGTAACGGTTGCTAAAATCATTTTCCTCATACAAACAGAAATCTTCATCTCTTTTCTGTTTCAGAGTAAATAGTACATACCAGCACTATTTTAAAATAACAAACTCTTGATTGAATAATAAAAACTACAGTTAAACACTAAAAAACTCTAAGCCATCTCCGTGGAGATGTTGCCTGTACAACGGCAAAGAGAATGACTGGGGTAGGCGGAGCCTAGGAGGGATCATGTGACCAGCTTTGCTGGCTCTTTGCCATTTCCTGTTGGGGAAGAGAATATCCCACAAGTAAGGATGACGCCGTGGACCGGACACACCTATGTTGGAGAAATAGAGTCTATTATTGTGCCCAGAAACTCCACCCTGTTGCTGGGAAAGGGGGAACTCTTTCCTGAATTTATCTTCCAACCGTGAGATTAAAGCAAGAGAAGAAGAGCCCCCGAAAGATCCTCTGCAAGACTGAACGACGAGGCCTGGACTAGGATGTCGTCCAGATATTGTGCCCCAGCAATGTCTCTGGATCTGGCAACTTCAAGGAGTGCCCCCAGAACCTTTGTGAAGATTCTCGGGGCCGTCACCAGACAAAAGGGAAGGGCCACAAACTGGAAGTGTTGGTCCAGAAACGCAAATCTCAGGAACCTGAAGTGATCCCTGAGTATTGGAACATGAAGGTAAGCATCCTTCAAGTCTATTGTCGTCATGAACCGCCCCTCCTAAACTAGGGGCAGAATAGATTTGATCGTTTCCATCTTGAACGATGGAACAGCTAGAAATTTGTTTAAAAATGTTAGGTCCAGAATCGGGCGGAACGTACCCTTCTTTGGAACCACGAAAAGGTTTGAATAGTACCCTAGGACCCTTTCTGCTGGGGGTAATGGTATGATTACACCGAGAGAAGAGAGATCCCTCACACATTCTAGAAAGGCGTCTCTCTTTTCTGGTCTGGAAGACAGGTTTGACAGGAGGAATTTGCCCCTGGGCGGATAAGATCTGAACCCTATCTTGTACCCGTGGGCGACTACCTCCAGAACCCACGGGTCCTGAACGTCCTGCAACCAGGCTTCTGAGAAGAGAGATAATCTGCCCCCTACTTGGTCCATTGACCGGTCGGGGGCTGTCCCTTCATGCCGATTTAGTCTCAGCGGGCTTGAACTTGTTCCAAGATTGAGCTGGCTTCCAAGTTCCCTTTCGCAGCGGGGATGAAAAGGGATGAAAAGTAGATCCTTTAGGCTTAGCCTTTTTATCGTGCGGCAGGAAAGCGCACTTGCCTCCCGTAACCGTAGATATGATCGAGTCCAAACCTGAACCGAACAGGATCTTTCCCTGAAAAGGAAGGGACAACAGCCTCGACTTAGAAGTCATGTCCGCAGACCCCGACTTTAGCCATAGGGCTAGCACAGAAAAACCTGATACCTTAGCATTCACGCGAAAAATCTGCATATTGGCGTCACAAATAAAAGCATTAGTGATTCTCAAAGCCTTAATTCTCTCCTGTATCTTGACGATAGGAGTCTCCTTCTCGAACACTTCACACAGAGATTCACACCAATATGTTGCAGCTCCAGCAAACGTGGCTACCGCTGCTGCCGGTTGAAAAACAAACCCCGTGTGCTGAAACATTTTCCTTAACATGTTTTCTAACTTTTTATCCATGGGCTCTTCAAACGACGAACTATCCTCAAGGGGAATTGTCGTTCGCTTTGCGATCATAGAGATAGAACCATCCACCTTAGGGACAGTCCCCCACAGCTCGAGCTGAGAGTCTAGAACGGGGAACAGTTTCTTAAAAGCATAAGAAGGGGGAAAAGGATGAACCTAATCTCTCCCATTCATTCTTAATAATATTAGCCATCTTAATAGGAACCGGGAAGGTTGAGGCACCACCCTGTCCTCATATACTTTATCAAGCTTAGGAATCTAGGGTTCCTCCGGTAGTTTCGGTTCCGGAACATCCAGCGTAGCAAGCACTTGCCTCAGCAAAAAGCGCAAATTTTCCATCCTAAACCGAAAGTCAGGCTCCTCTGCAGCCAAAGGCCTAGATGACACTGATTCCGACCCAGAAAGGACTTTCTCCGAAGAGTCGGAGAGGTACTCATCAGCGGATAAAGCCTCTGATATATCCATAGGGGTAGACAAACCCTGGGCCTGGCCGCCATGAAGCACCTTATGCTTGTGCTTAGCAGAATGAGGTAAAGCATTAATCACCTTCGACACCCTGCAGTTTGCAGTTGATCCGCAAAATCTGACGGCCAGCGAAGCTCTCCCGAAGGAGTAACGGTTGGACCCTGGGGTGCTGCATGTGCAATCGGAGATGAATGCAAGGAACGCACATCACGGGACGGAGAACCCTCAGAGGTAGACAGCTCAGTAGTACTAGACATCCTCTTTTTTTCTAGGTGTTGCAACTTTATTAAGGCAAGTGGAACATAGTTGAGCATGCGGATCTACCAGAACCTCCTCACAATAAACACAGGTATAAGACTTTGTTAAACAGGAAGTACCCTCTAACGCGTCAGTGTCCTCCATAGCTTGCACTTTATTACGCACTAGATCAAATTAATAAATTGGCACCTTTATACTCCAATGGCCGGGGCACTCACCACCTCCTATGACCCGGACTACAGAAACTGATTTTAGTCTCCTGCGTCGCCGATCAAGCAGGGGAACTTGTATATCACACTCGATCACATGGGATGCCACGCAGGACCGCACCTGCACTAGGGAAAAAGTGCACCAAATTAGCCACGCAAATACTCCCGGAAAAGAACCTGCAGTCCCACCCATTGCCAGAGCCTCATCTCGTACATAACGCAGCAATGACACAATAAACAATATTATGTATAACCCCCCCTGTTCAATAATCCCCTTACCAGGAATATTAACCCTTGATTCTATAAAGATAAAAGGTAGCACACTGTGACCCTGTCTTCTTGCGGTATAATCATAGTATAATAAAAATGAAATGATCTTACCAGAATCTATGCAGTGGAACAGGAACACGGCCCTTCAAGTGTGATAGGTAGTAGCAATCGCTTCTGACATGGACTTGAGTGTAGAAAGCAGGCAGCAAAACTTGTCAACGCTGATTGCTTATGGAACTGTTAATATGAGTCGGGATGGTTTCGCAGAAAGACTCCCTGCATATCCGGACTCTAACTTTCACCCAGGCTCTCACTGAGAGGCTGACAGGACTACTTAAAATTCCAGTCCCATTCCGAAGAGTACTATCCTCCATAAGAGACTACTCTGAATCTTCCAATACTTCTCTGCCAATCTCCTGTGACAAAAGGCAAAGAATGACTGGGGGATGAGGGGAGTGGGGGAGATATTTAAGCCTTTGTTTGGGGTGTCTTTGCCTCCTCCTGATGGCCAGGATCTTAATTCCCACAAGTAATGAATGAAGCTGTGGACTCTCCTCCCCTTTAGATGGAAAAACTTTTATAAAAGATTCATAAAAGATACAATAAAAATACATTTCATAAAGCCAAACATTGAATATAAAAAAACATATAATTGAGGTTGAGAAAGGAGGGAGACCTCAGAAATGCATTGCTCAATTACCAGTATTGAAGTTTCCCTCTAAGGAGCGCCTGTAGGAGCAGGTACAGCAGGGGAATCATTAACGGACTGTTTGATGCAAGGCATAGCACGCAAACCATGCAGCCGTTATTACAATACCCCCAAAAAGCCAGAGACAGAGTGGATAAAGAACGGTTCTGGGACTGCACCTTAATTTGAAGCTCCACATTATTGCCGTTAAACGCTGAGGCAGCTAATTAACAGGCCTGGAATCAACACTGTACGGTGTAAGTACTTGAATATACCATTGTGTTAAAAAATCTTATTGCTTGTAATGGGACTTTTTTGTCTCTCTTGCTTCTAGAAACAACTACTATTTGGAAGCTTTTGGATCCTCAATAAATTTTATTTGCTTTTATATTCAATGTTTGGCTTTGTTATGAAATTTATTTTTATTGTATCTTTTATAAATCTTTTATGAATGTTTTTTTTATGAAGTGTATGCACGCATTTTATCTATTTGTTTCTATTTATCAATTAATTAAATTTGTTTGATAAACTTTTAAATGTATGATACTGCATTTTTAGCCTAGAGCGTGTGGCAGGTACATACTGTTTAGCAGATTTATGATAGGAAAAATAGTACACCTCCTTTTTTCATGAACTAGTACTTTTTTTCCTTGTTTAACTATTTTCCACAAAAGATGCCAAAAAGAACGAAAAAACATAATTTATGCTTACCTGATAAATTTATTTCTCTTGTAGTGTAGTCAGTCCACGGGTCATCCATTACTTATGGGATTATATCTCTTCCCCAACAGGAAGTTGCAAGAGGATCACCCAAGCAGAGCTGCTATATAGCTCCTCCCCTCACATGTCATATCCAGTCATTCGACCGAAACAAAACGAGAAAGGAGAAACCATAGGGTGCAGTGATGACTGGAGTTTAATTAAAAATTTAGAACTGCCGTAAAAGACAGGGCGGGCCGTGGACTGACTACACTACAAGAGAAATAAATTTATCAGGTAAGCATAAATTATGTTTTCTCTTGTTAAGTGTAGTCAGTCCACGGGTCATCCATTACTTATGGGATACCAATACCAAAGCTAAAAGTACACGGATGATGGGAGGGACAAGGCAGGAACTTTAAACGGAAGGAACCACTGCCTGTAGGACCTTTCTCCCAAAAACAGCCTCCGAAGAAGCAAAAGTGTCAAATTTGTAAAATTTTGAAAAAGTGTGAAGTGAAGACCAAGTTGCAGCCTTGCAAATCTGTTCAACAGAGGCCTCATTTTTAAAGGCCCAAGTGGAAGCCACAGCTCTAGTAGAATGAGCTGTAATCCTTTCAGGAGGCTGCTGTCCAGCAGTCTCATAGGCTAAACGTATTATGCTACGAAGCCAAAAAGAGAGAGAGGTAGCCGAAGCTTTTTGACCTCTCCTCTGTCCAGAGTAAACGACAAACAGGGAAGAAGTTTGACGAAAATCTTTAGTTGCCTGCAAATAGAACTTCAGGGCACGGACTACGTCCAGATTATGCAAAGTCGTTCCTTCTTTGAAGAAGGGTTAGGACACAATGATGGAACAACAATTTCTTGATTGATATTCCTGTTAGAAACTACCTTAGGTAAGAACCCAGGTTTAGTACGCAGAACTGCCTTGTCTGAATGAAAAATCAGATAAGGAGAATCACAATGTAAGGCAGATAACTCAGAGACTCTTCGAGCCGAGGAAATAGCCATCAAAAACAGAACTTTCCAAGATAACAGCTTGATATCAATGGAATGAAGGGGTTCAAATGGAACACCTTGCAAAACGTTAAGAACTAAGTTTAGGCTCCACGGCGGAGCAACAGTCTTAAACACAGGCTTAATCCTAGCCAAAGCCTGACAAAAAGCCTGAACGTCTGGAACTTCTGCCAGACGTTTGTGCAGAAGAATAGACAGAGCAGAAATCTGTCCCTTTAACGAACTAGCAGATAAGCCCTTTTCTAAACCCTCTTGTAGAAAAGACAATATCCTAGGAATACTAACCTTACTCCATGAGTAACTCTTGGATTCGCACCAATGTAAATATTTACGCCATATCTTATGGTAAATTCTTCTGGTAACAGGTTTCCTAGCCTGTATTAAGGTATCAATAACCGACTCCGAGAAGCCACGCTTTGATAAAATCAAGCGTTCAATCTCCATGCAGTCAGCCTCAGAGAAATTAGATTTGGTTGGTTGAAAGGACCCTGAATTAGAAGGTCCTGCCTCAGAGGCAGAGACCATGGTGGACAGGACGACATGTCCACTAGGTCTGCATACCAGGTCCTGCGTGGCCACGCAGGCGCTATCAGAATCACCGATGCTCTCTCCTGTTTGATCTTGGCAATCAATCGAGGAAGCATCGGAAATGGTGGAAACACATAAGCCATGTTGAAGACCCAATGTGCTGTCAGAGCATCTATCAGCACCGCTCCCGGGTCCCTGGACCTGGATCTGTAACAAGGAAGCTTGGCGTTCTGGCGAGACGCCATGAGATCCAGATCTGGTTTGCCCCAACGATGAATCAGTTGAGCGAAGACCTCCGGATGAAGTTCCCACTCCCCCGGATGAAAAGTCTGGCGACTTAGAAAATCCGCCTCCCAGTTCTCCACGCCTGGGATGTAGATCGCTAACAGGTGGCAAGAGTGAGACTCTGCCCAGCGAATTATCTTTGAGACTTCCAACATTGCTAGGGAACTCCTGGTTCCCCCTTGATGGTTGATGTAAGCCACAGTCGTGATGTTGTCCGACTGAAATCTGATGAACCTCAGAGTTGCTAACTGAGGCCAAGCTAGAAGAGCATTGAATATTGCTCTTAACTCCAGAATATTTATTGGGAGGAGTTTCTCCTCCTGAGTCCATGATCCCTGAGCCTTAAGGGAATTCCAGACTGCGCCCCAACCTAGAAGGCTGGCGTCTGTTGTTACAATCGTCCAATCTGGCCTGCGAAAGGTCATCCCCTTGGACAAATGGGGCAGAGAAAGCCACCATAGAAGAGAATCTCTGGTCTCTTGATCCAGATTTAGCAGAGGGGACAAATCTGAGTAATCCCCATTCCACTGACTTAGCATGCACAATTGCAGCGGTCTGAGATGCAGGCGCGCAAATGGTACTATGTCCATTGCCGCTACCATTAAGCCGATTACCTCCATGCACTGAGCTACTGACGGGTGTGGAATGGAATGAAAGGCACGGCAAGCATTTAGAAGTTTTGATAACCTGGCCTCCGTCAGGTAAATTCTCATCTCTACAGAATCTATAAGAGTCCCTAGGAAGGGAACCCATGTAAGTGGCAATAGAGAACTTTTTTCCACGTTCACCTTCCACCCATGCGACCTCAGAAATGCCAGAACTATCTCTGTATGAGACTTGGCAGTTTGAAAACTTGACGCTTGTATCAGAATGTCGTCTAGGTACGGAGCCACCGCTATGCCTCGCGGTCTTAGTACCGCCAGAAGTGAGCCCAGAACCTTTGTAAAGATTCTTGGGGCCGTAGCTAACCCGAAGGGAAGAGCTACAAACTGGTAATGCCTGTCTAGGAAGGCAAATCTTAAGTACCGGTAATGATCCTTGTGAATCGGTATGTGAAGGTAGGCATCCTTTAAGTCCACTGTGGTCATGTACTGACCCTCTTGGATCATGGGTAGGATGGTTTGAATAGTTTCCATTTTGAATGATGGAACTCTTAGGAATTTGTTTAGGATCTTTAAGTCTAAGATTGGTCTGAAGGTTCCCTCTTTCTTGGGAACCACAAATAGATTTGAATAGAATCCTTGCCCTTGTTCCGTCCGCGGAACTGGGTGGATCACCCCCATTAGTAAGAGGTCTTGTACACAGCGTAGAAACGCCTCTTTCTTTATTTGGTTTGCTGATAACCTTGAAAGATGAAATCTCCCTTGTGGAGGAGAAGCTTTGAAGTCCAGAAGATATCCCTGAGATATGATCTCCAACGCCCAGGGATCCTGGACATCTCTTGCCCAAGCCTGGGCAAAGAGAGAAAGTCTGCCCCCCACTAGATCCGTTTCCGGATAGGGGGCCCTCTCTTCATGCTGTCTTAGGGGCAGCAGCAGGTTTTCTGGCCTACTTGCCCTTGTTCCAGGACTGATTAGCTTTCCAGCCCTGTCTGTAACGAGCAACAGCTCCTTCCTGTTTTGGAGCGGAGGAAGTTGATGCTGCTCCTGCCTTGAGGTTACGAAAGGCACGAAAATTAGACTGTTTGGCCTTTGATTTGGCCCTGTCCTGAGGCAGAGCATGGCCCTTACCTCCCGTAATGTCAGCGATAATTTCTTTCAAGCCGGGCCCGAATAAGGTCTGCCCTTTGAAAGGAATATTAAGCAATTTAGATTTAGAAGTCACATCAGCTGACCAGGATTTAAGCCACAGCGCTCTGCGCGCTTGGATGGCGAATCCGGAGTTCTTAGCCGTAAGTTTGGTTAAATGTACGACGGCATCAGAAACAAATGCGTTAGCTAGCTTAAGTGCTTTAAGCTTGTTCATAATTTCATCCAATGGAGCTGTGCGAATGGCCTCTTCCAGAGACTCAAACCAGAATGCCGCCGCAGCAGTGACAGGTGCAATGCATGCAAGGGGCTGTAAGATAAAACCTTGTTGAACAAACATTTTCTTAAGGTAACCTTCTAATTTTTTATCCATTGGATCTGAAAAGGCACAACTATCCTCCACCGGGATAGTGGTACGCTTAGCCAAAGTAGAAACTGCTCCCTCCACCTTAGGGACCGTCTGCCATAAGTCCCGTGTGGTGGCGTCTATTGGAAACATTTTTCTAAATATAGGAGGGGGGGAAAAAGGCACACCGGGTCTATCCCACTCCTTGCTAATAATTTCTGTAAGCCTCTTAGGTATAGGAAAAACGTCAGTACACACCGGTACCGCATAGTATTTATCCAGCCTACATAATTTCTCTGGAATTGCAACCGTGTTACAATCATTCAGAGCTCTCCGTCCCCATGTTCTGCAAATTGTGACGCAGTATCAGACATGGCTCTCCCATCATCAGCGCGCTCTGTCCTTAACCCAGAGCAATCGCGCTTGCCTCTTAATTCTGGCAATTTAGATAATACTTCTGTCATAACAGTAGCCATGTCTTGCAAAGTGATTTGTATGGGCCTCCCTGTTGGCGCCACAATATCACGCACCTCCTGAGCGGGAGGCGAAGGTACTGACACGTGAGGAGAGTTAGTCGGCATAACTTCCCCCTCGTTGTCTGGTGATAACTTCTTTACATGTAAAGATTGACTTTTATTTAAAGTAACATCAATGCAATTAGTATACAAATTTCTATTGGGCTCCACAATGGCCTTTAAACATAGTGAACAAAGAGATTCATCTGTGTCAGACATGTTTAAACAGACTAGCAATGAGACTAGCAAGCTTGGAAAATACTTTCAAATAAATTTACAAGCAATATAAAAAAACGCTACTGCGCCTTTAAAAAGCACAAAAAGCTGTCACAGTTGAAATAACAATGAACCAAATTAGTTATAGCAACTAAATTTTCACAGTAAATCTATTAAGTTAGCAGAGCATTGCACCCACTTGCAAATGGATGATTAACCCCTTAATACCCCAAAAACGTCTTTATCACAGTCAAACACACTGTCAC
Organism: Bombina bombina; assembly: GCF_027579735.1. Taxonomy (NCBI): domain Eukaryota; kingdom Metazoa; phylum Chordata; class Amphibia; order Anura; family Bombinatoridae; genus Bombina; species Bombina bombina. Next base: position 783,508,359 of record NC_069502.1, on the reverse strand, counting down.
AGGTCTGCTGTGACTGATTACCTCCCTCAAAACGAATTTTGAAGACCCCTGAGCTCTCTAGAGACGTGGATCATGGAGGATGAAGTAGGAAGATTGTGACTGAAATTTTACTGCGCAAAAAAGCGCTAAAATAGGCCCCTCCCACTCATATTACAACAGTGGGGAAGCTCAGTAAACTGTTTCTATGCAGAAAACAAAGATAGCCATGTGGTAAAAATCATGCCCCAATAAGTTTTATCACCAAGTACCTCACAAAAAACGATTAACATGCTAGTAAACGTTTTGAACATATATTTTAAAAGCTATGAAGTGTTATTAATAAGCCTGCTACCAGTCGCATTTACTGCAGTGAAGGCTCATACATTACTTCAGCATTAACAGTATTTTCTGAGTGAAATTCCATTCCCTAGAAAAATACTTCAGTGTACACACACTCATCAACCTAATACCAGTCGCTACCACTGCATTTAAGGCTGAACTTACATTACATTGGTATTAGCAGTATTTTCTCAGTCAATTCCATTTCTTAGAAAAATAATTTACTGCACATACCTCGTTTGCATGCTATTCCCCTCTTTCTGAAGTTACCTCACCCCTCAGAATGTGCGAGAACAGCCAGTGGATCTTAGTTACGTCTGCTAAGATCATAAAAAACGCAGGCAGATTCTTCTTCTAATGCTGCCTGAGAACAAACAGCACACTCCGGTGCCATTTAAAATAACAAACTTTTGATTGAAGAAATAAACTAAGTTTAAAAACATCACAGACCTCTCACAACGACCTATCTTTAGTTAGGTTGCAAGAGAATGACTGGGTATGACATGTGAGGGGAGGAGCTATATAGCAGCTCTGCTTGGGTGATCCTCTTGCAACTTCCTGTTGGGGAAGAGATATAATCCCATAAGTAATGGATGACCCGTGGACTGACTACACTTAACAAGAGAAATTGATAATAGAAGTAAATTAGAAAGTTGCTTAAAATCACATGCTCTATCTAAATCATAAAGAAAAAATGTGGGCTTCATATCCCTTTAAGAGCGTGTATGTTCACCAAATCACTAAAAAGGTAATCCAAACGTAAGATTTGTGATACTGGTACCAAACTAAATAGTGCTTAGGTTTAGAATTAGACCCAGGATAACATTTAATCTAACTGTAAGAATTCATTTTGATTGTTGATATTTTTACCAAATGAATTCAAATACTGTGTTAATAGCAACAAATGCATGTGTTAATTAAATGTGTTAAAAGGGCATTCAACTATTTTACTGCCCATCCCTAATCTAAAAAAAAACACCCCCCAAAAAAGATTATTTTTTGTAATCTTAGTGTTTTTTTTTATTTTTCGTAATTTTAGCCTTTTTTTTGTAATGTTAGTTTTTCTAAATGTTTTTTGTAGTATTAACCCTTTGAGCACTTTCCCACCTGGGTGCTAAGAGTTTTTAATTATTAGTTATTTAGTTATTTTTATTATTTTATTTTTTGAACAATTTTTTTTTTAACTTTTTTAAAAAAAAATTCAGACCCAAGACTTACACTGTTGGAAAGGTTATGCGATTACCTTTCTAATGGTGGGTCTTGGGGGTCTGTAGCTGCTTAGATGCCTGAGATACAGGTTTCTAAGCAGAATGCCCCCTGCTCCTATACTTAACATTGTTAAGTATAAATAAAGTTGCACAGTGACGTCATCACGTTATTGCACGTGACGTCACCACACAGCAGTGGGTGGGAACTCCTAGATCTCCCTCAAGGTGGGAGAGTGCTAGTGACGCTCAGAGCCGTCATTAGCAATCAAAAGGTTAAGTTTATTTACATTTGTAATTTAGGATTTTTAATTGGTAGTTTATTTTATTTTATTAGAATAGTTATGTTAGGTTAATTTATAGTTTAATCTTAGTTTTTTTATTTCACAGGTAAGTTTTTATTTATATTAAGATAGTTATATTGTAACTTTTAATTTAAAGTTAGGGGTGTTAGGTTTAGGGGTTAATAGTTTAATTTAGTGTTTTGCAATGTGGGGGGCCGGTGGTTTATGGGTTAATAGATTTAGTTTATTAGTTACGATATGGGGGGCTGGCGGTTTAGGGGTTAATAGGTTTAGTTTATTAGTTGTAATGTGGGGGGCTGGAGGTTTAGGGGTTAATACTTTATTATAGTGTTGGAGATGTGGGGTAATAGGTTTAGTTTATTAGTTGCGATGTGGGGGGTCGGCAGTTTACGGGTTAATAGGTTTATTTTAGTGTCGGCGATGCGGGAGGGTGGCGGTTTAGGGGTTAATAGTTTTTTTATGGGTGTAAGTGTACTTTGTAACACTTTAGTTATTAATTTTGTGAAACATTTTTGTTTCGCAAAATCCATAACTACTGGTCTCAGATGGCGGTATGGATCATGTCGGTAAAGGCTGTAACGCAAGCACTTTAGCCGGAACGCACAACCTGTAATACGGCTCTATGAAAAATCCCGCACGCAAACGTCATTTTTTGAGTGCGGAATGGAGGGTTGCGTTAAGGCTATAAAGCTTACGGTATAGCTATACCACAGCAACTTGTAATATGCCTTACCTGCCATTCCACGCGCAATGGCCAATTTTTCAGTGGTATAGCAGTACAGCACCATAACGCAAAACTTATAATCTAGCCAATAGTGTGGTCTCAAGGATATCAGAGTGAAAAGTGTTTTGACGCAAGAAAATAAAAAGTAAAAGGCTGCCTTGAATACAAATAAAAAAAAAGTATTCATACAAATTATAAAAACAGAATTTATTTAATAAATATAAGCAAATTAGAAAGAATCACCTGGTAAAAATTTGATTATTTAGTAAAAAAGAGAATCAGGTTGGGTGTGTAAAAAATTAAATAAATTGATTATTTACACTGCAGAACAGGGATCATTTCCATCATTCAGTAGATAGTACCTGAAAGACAAAAAAATACATTTATATATATAGCGCTGCGTAATCTGTTGGCGCTTTATAAATACCTGATAATAATAATAATATATAGGGCTTAGGCCGTTTAATACAATAGTTAAAGGAATAGACATGTCAAAATTAAAATGGGCATGAATGCAGAAGCATTTTTACAATATACTTCCATTAGCAAAAATGCTTCTAGTAAAGGTTATTACTGTTACAGCAGCATATGCACATATGCTACTTTTACCAGAGGATCATTAGAATTTTAACACCATGCTTGATTACAGAGCTGGTGGTGGTGTGCATTGCATCAGTAAAGACATAATAAGTGTCATACAATTAACTGCTGACTCCCAGAGAAGGTGTGGTGTATAGATGCTGGTGTACGGGGTGGTAGTCACCTCATACGTGAGTATGCCACTGAAAAACATAATTTATGCTTACTTGATAAATTAATTTCTTTCATGGTGGTGAGAGTCTACAATACATTACTCCTGGCAATTGCTCTTCCCAGACACTAGGAGGAGTCCAAGATTCCCAAACCCCAAGAACTCTATAACCCCCCCCCACACACACACACCTGGTAAACTAGTCTAATGTATAGTCAAGCAAAAGCGATAGGAAAAAGTAATAAGAACAAAATAAACGGAACAGGGAAAAAAGATGTGCACAAAAATAAACTAACAACTAAAAACAAGGGGGGGATTCATGGACTCTCACCACCATGAAAGAAGGGAATTTATCAGGTAAGCATAAATTATGTTTTCTTTTATACAGGTAAGAACTTATACCCAAGCTGTGGAGTCCACGAGTAATGAGAAATTAAAGCAGGATAAAAAGAACATGTTTTGTTCACAAAAAAACTAAATCCACAACCCCAACAGAACTGACAGAAAAAAACAGGGTAAAAATTTTCCCAGGAGTAATGGATCGTGGATTCTCACCACCTGTATGAAAGAAAAGAGTAATAACTTTTACTAGAATCATTTTTGCTAATAGAAGTACAGTATATTGCAAAAATTCATCTATTTAAAGGACAAATAAATACAGTAATTTTGCATAATCAACACATGCATGATAAAAAAGCAATGCAATAGCACTTAGTCTGAACTTCAAATGAGTAGTAGATTTTTTATGTCTATTTCCACTCCCCCCTGTATCATGTGACAGCCATCAGCCAATCACAAAGGCATATATGTATATTCTGGGAATTCTTGCACATGCTCAGTAGGAGCTGGTGACTCAAAGAGTGTAAATATAAAACTACTGTGCACATTTTGTTAATGGAAGTAAATTGGAAAGTTGTTTAAAATTGCTGCTCTATCTGAATGATGAAAGTTTAATTTTGACTTGATTGTCTTTTTAAGGTGGAAATACATTCATGCACATTTCAATTTTCACATTGCTTTCCCTTTAAGTTACAACAATTAAAGGGACACTGAACCCAAATTTTTTCTTTTGTGATTCAGATAGAGCATGAAATTTTAAGCAACTTTCTAATTTACTCCTATTATCAAATTTTCTTCATTCTCTTGGTATCTTTATTTGAAATGCAAGAATGTAAGGTTAGATGCCGGCCCATTTTTGGTGAACAACCTGGGTTGTTCTTGCTGATTGGTGGATAAATTCATCCACCAATAAAAAAGTGCTGTCCACAGTTCTGAACCCCAAAAAAGCTTAGATGCCTTCTTTTTCAAATAAAGATAGCAAGAGAATTAATAAAAATTGATAATAGGAGTAAATTAGAAAGTTGCTTAAAATTGCACGCTCTATCTGAATCATGAAAGAAAAAAATTGGGTTCAGTGTCCTATTAAATGTACTAATATAATAAAACATTTACATTGTAAGTTAATTTCTTCAAGTTGTACACATTCTCATTAAACATGAGAAACAATTTCAATACTTTAAATTTGAGAAAAATTGAAACATTCTGATCAAATCTAACCATAGCATAGCAACTTAAAGGGAAATACACACATACCATCAAAACATTATTTATTAAAAATCAGCTGTAATATTCTAATACTTATATAAGCAATGTTTACAAAACTTTATAAAACTATTCCTTTATCAATCTGAATTAAAAATATAAGCGCCATTGAGTGCTGTAAGATCTTGAAACCACATGTTATAACCTGATAGTTTGACTGTATATTTCTACAATAAAAATATAATTTTAAAGAACCAGGCCTGCATACAATGGGGCATATTTACCAAGCTCCGAATGGAGCTTGATGCCCCGTGTTTCTGGCGAGCCTGCAGGCTCGCCAGAAACAGCAGTTATGAAGCAGCGGTCACAAAGACCGCTGCTCCATAACCTGTCCGCCTGCTCTGAGCAGGCGGACAGACATCGGCGGAAATCAACCCGATCGAGTACGATCGGGTTGATTGACACCCCCCTGCTGGCGGCCGATTGGCCGCGAGTCTGCAGGGGGCGGCGTTGCACCAGCAGCTCTTTTTTGACTTCCTGAAAAAAGGACCTCAAGATTGTTTTAAAGGATCATTATAGCAAACTAACGGCTAGATTTAGAGTTTTGTCGGTAACAACCCGCGTAGCTAACGCTGGCTTTTTTTCCCCCGCACCTTTTAAATACCGCTGGTATTTAGAGTTCACAGAAGGGCTGCGTTAGGCTCCAAAAAGGGAGCGTACAGGCATATTTACCGTCACTGCAACTCTCAATACCAGCGGTGCTTACGGACGCGGCCAGCTTCAAAAACGTGCTCGTGCACGATTCCCCCATAGAAAACAATGGGGCTGTTTGAGCTGTAAAAAAACCTAACACCTGCAAAAAAGCAGCGTTCAGCTCCTAACGCAGCCCCATTGTTTCCTATGGGAAAACACTTCCTATATCTGCACCTAACACCCTAACATGTACCCCGAGTCTAAACACCCCTAACCTTACACTTATTAACCCCTAATCTGCCGCCCCCGCTATCGCTGACCCTTGCATATTTTTTTTTAACCCCTAATCTGCCGCTCCGTACACCGCCGCAACCTACATTATACCTATGTACCTATGATGGAATCAGCCAATCAGATTCAAGTTCAATCTGATTGGCTGATCCAATCAGCCAATCAGATTGAGCTCACATTCTAATTTAATACTGATTGTGACTAAAGCTGCTGTGGAGGCAGATTAGTCACGAGAAAAAAGAATGCTTCTATGCACTGTTATAATAATTATTTCTATATTTCATTTGAATTACTGTGACTTGATCGTCTTGAAAGATATTGTACGTTAAAATTTAACTTTTATTGATTATTGATTTAAAAAGACAGCTTTAGTGGATGATAATACTGCCCTAAAGATTTAAAAACACACTCACTGTGCTACATGAAAAAACAGCATGTTATAATTGTGCTGCAAAGGTAGAACTAGTAATGCTGAGAGCAGTAATGTTTAAGCTGTGAATATGCACAGAGCTCTTATAGAGACCTATAGTCTCTTGTTCCTTATTTCTTACTGTAGTTTCTATATTATTTAAGTCATATATATGACATAGATTCTATATATTGTAAGAAATATATTTACTTTGTGTTGTTGCCCTTTTGGGCCTAGCAATTAGAACTGCTTATATATGTTGGTGCTACTAGTGTAAACACTGGCTAGGGTGGCAGCCGGCACTAGATAAATATAATAATCTAGGTACTTGAAGTTGTTTGTTGTATCACCTAGTGGTAGCAAGTAGGTACTCAAACAGTTATCTGAAGATTAAACGTTTTATTTAAAGGCTGTCTCCTTAATAAAATGTCATACGTTATACTATGGCTTTTTTCAGTTATATAACGTTATATTTATGGGATACTGCCTAAGGAGTAATCTTAGCCTTGCAGGGTGTACTGTGTATTTTATACAAAGAGCCAGTGTATGTAAACACCTCTGCTGTACAGTGCTACTGATTAAGTTGCTTCTGTGTAGTATCAAAGTGAGGTTTCCTTATATTGCGGTTACATGCAAATTATATTCATATCGTCTGAAGCACTGTGTAGCTTGGTATGTTATGCTTATGATTAAACAACTGGTTCTTAGAAGCGTTGCTAGTTAGCCATTAATAGTAGCCAGAGAAAGGCTGTCACCTGAGGCTATAAACAATTACCACTGCATGGACCCTCGTAACTTATTGTTTGCTAAGTACCAAGTACCTATTCAGTATTCTATTATATTATATATCCTGAATGTGCTATGTTTGGCAAGGAGAACCGTGCCTAATATAAGACAACACCGCCACCCAAAAATTAGCCGTAATAAACGTTAGCACCTTCAATGGTACAACTAGTTCTACGTTTTCAGATTATAAATTTTTAAGTATTTTTAGTTTTTTCTAACATGCTGTTATATTGAAGTATAAGACAACTAGTGAGGCCAGTTAAAAATAGAGGAGACCCCTGACGCGTTTCACTAACGCTTCCTCAGAGGGGTTACGCGGGCCGAATAACATCCGGTATTTTATAGCCGGTGTTTTGCCTTGTACAGAGTGCTGATTGGGTCACGCCTTGCGTTGCTCATAGGCTAAGGATCATGTCAATCATCCCAGATGGAATGGGAAAATGATCGCGTGTGAGCCAATATGGAAACAAAATAGAAACAACATTAAATTACAGTGATTGTATCAAGAATGTCACTGATGGAAGTAGCGGATACTTAGGTAATATTTGCCAGTATGTGAATCATGTTGGTTATTGTGCTTTTAGAAAAAGTCGCTGTATTTACTTTTGTCTGATAGTATGACAATATAGCTGGTTTTTCCTAGTCCAGAAATGCACTTAAGGATGCGTTTTATAAGTAATAGACATATTATACTTTAAATTATATGTAAGTGCGCCCAAATGAATCTGCTAAAGATAAAGATTGGGTGAAAAGTGAAATTATAATATCATTAAAAGATCTTTATATAAATAATAGGCTAAAAAATGCATTCCTTTAATGTTTATTTCATGTACCTTGTATAACGGTACATGTCATTTTGCTATGTTGTGGACAGCACTTGTCATTAAAGCTTGGACTTTGCTGCCAATTGAAAAATAATACTGTTAACCTGTTATGCGTGCATTGAGTGCAATAAAGTGTGAAACTTATACCATGTTGTGCAAAATTATAAACAACAAGAATTGTGACAGTGATTATGTGGAAAACTGTGTAAAATTAATATGAAACTTATTTGGTGCACATACTTATTGTAATTTATGTGCTGCTGTGGTATTCATGTACTGACTACTGTGTTACTGTGATTGATTGGGTGGGGATTCAAAAGCGAGAGAATAAGTGATGTGAAAAAATGTTGGAAATATTAATTTCCCAAGAGAGAATGTTCAATTGAAGACTTACTGTGAAATTATTTTAAACACCCTGTTTATTAATATTATTAAGTTACCTTCGAGTGTGTGGTAATGTGAACATAAAATTCTGGTGACACCTTAAAAGTGAAAAAAAAAAAAAATTACTAACTGAATAGATGATACTGGGTTACCCTAAATATGCTATATGTGGAAAAATGAATTATAACAACTTTAAAGTAAAAAATCTTTGTATGTAATGATTCTGCTGAAACATCTTATGTTTCCGTCTACTTAAAACATGTAGTTGTGAGATGTAGAGTACTGTAATTCACTTACAGATACACATAATAGTTGTTGTGATCATTGAGTCCATTTGGTCTGACACTATTTAATTGGTGTATCCATTTGCACTCCATTTTCAATAGTGTTTGTTCCAAATTGCCCCCTCTAATGCCAAGGGTGGCTTTTTGTAACACTGCAAATTTGAGTAGGGAGTCGTTGCTGTTATGTTTGTGGAAAAAGTGTTTTGCCACACTAGTTATTTGTCTGTTTTTTTCCAGGTCTTTACGAGCATTTTTGATGTTTCTGCTGTGTTCCATTATTCTGGTTCTGGCCTGGCGTGTCGTCATTCCAACATAGAATAATTTGCATGGACATTGGAGGACATACACGACTCCTACTGTAGTGCAAGAGAAATGAGCAGCTAGTACATGTCTGTTTTCATATTTGTCAATTATTTCCGTGATTTTCCACACTTTAGGACATGTGCTGCATGTTCCACAAGGGAACATACCTTTTGATTGACATGTTCTCTTTGGCGTGTGAATATAGTGGCTTGAAACAAGAGTATCTTTCAGGTTTTTAGGTCTCTTATAACCTATGGATACTCTGTCCCCAATCTGGCTTGACAGTAAAGGATCATTTTGTAATATATGCCAATTGTTGTTCAAGATGTTAGTTATTTGTTTAATTTGTGGATTATATGCTGTTATCAATCTGGGTTTGTTGTCCTGCTTTTTTTGCTTTGGTTGTAATAGTGCTTGGCGGTTCATTTGCATGGCTTGTGTTTTTGCTCGTTTGATAGAACGTTTGCTGTAGCCTCGATCTTGGAGTCTGTTTGATAATGTTATGGCTTCATGCTTAAATGTGACAAGGTCTGAACAGTTTCTACGTAACCTGGTAAATTCACCTTTCGGAATAGCTTTGAGGGTACATGGAGCATGGGCACTTGTATGATGTAGCAGGGTGTTGGTGGCTGTTTCCTTTCTATATATGGTTGTGCTCACTTTACCTTCAGGATCTACTGATATTTGTAAGTCTAAGAAGTTTACCTTCTGCTGGCTATACTCATATGTGAGTTTTATGTTCAATTTGTTGTCATTCAGAAGATTCATGAACTCAAGAACCGATCTTTGAATGTGAAATAATTATTATTTCACATTCAAAGATCGGTTCTACTTGCAAACTCAAGGTACCGCCATGGGTACAGCATGTGCACCCACATATGCTAATCTGTTTTTAGGGTGGTGGGAGAATTTGACAGTTTTTACAAGTGACAATGACAAATATATGCAGCACATTCCCTGCTGGATGCGCTACATCGATGACATCCTGTTCATCTGGGAAGGGCCTGAACTGGAATTGATTGAGTTCATGAATCTTCTGAATGACAACAAATTGAACATAAAACTCACATATGAGTATAGCCAGCAGAAGGTAAACTTCTTAGACTTACAAATATCAGTAGATCCTGAAGGTAAAGTGAGCACAACCATATATAGAAAGGAAACAGCCACCAACACCCTGCTACATCATACAAGTGCCCATGCTCCATGTACCCTCAAAGCTATTCCGAAAGGTGAATTTACCAGGTTACGTAGAAACTGTTCAGACCTTGTCACATTTAAGCATGAAGCCATAACATTATCAAACAGACTCCAAGATCGAGGCTACAGCAAACGTTCTATCAAACGAGCAAAAACACAAGCCATGCAAATGAACCGCCAAGCAATATTACAACCAAAGTAAAAAAAGCAGGACAACAAACCCAGATTGATAACAGCATATAATCCACAAATTAAACAAATAACTAACATCTTGAACAACAATTGGCATATATTACAAAATGATCCTTTACTGTCAATCCAGATTGGGGACAGAGTATCCATAGGTTATAAGAGACCTAAAAACCTGAAAGATACTCTTGTTTCAAGCCACTATATTCACACGCCAAAGAGAACATGTCAATCAAAAGGTATGTTCCCTTGTGGAACATGCAGCACATGTCCTAAAGTGTGGAAAATCACGGAAATAATTGACAAATATGAAAACAGACATGTACTAGCTGCTCAAATTCTCTTGCACTACAGTAGGAGTCGTGTATGTCCTCCAATGTCCATGCAAATTATTCTATGTTGGAATGACGACACGCCAGGCCAGAACCAGAATAATGGAACACAGCAGAAACATCAAAAATGCTCGTAAAGACCTGGAAAAAAACAGACAAATAACTAGTGTGGCAAAACACTTTTTCCACAAACATAACAGCAACGACTCCCTACTCAAATTTGCAGTGTTACAAAAAGCCACCCTTGGCATTAGAGGGGGCAATTTGGAACAAACACTATTGAAAATGGAGTGCAAATGGATACACCAATTAAATAGTGTCAGACCAAATGGACTCAATGATCACAACAACTATTATGTGTATCTGTAAGTGAATTACAGTACTCTACATCTCACAACTACATGTTTTAAGTAGACGGAAACATAAGATGTTTCAGCAGAATCATTACATACAAAGATTTTTTACTTTAAAGTTGTTATAATTCATTTTTCCACATATAGCATATTTAGGGTAACCCAGTATCATCTATTCAGTTAGTAATTTTTTTTTTTTTTTTTTCACTTTTAAGGTGTCACCAGAATTTTATGTTCACATTACCACACACTCGAAGGTAACTTAATAATATTAATAAACAGGGTGTTTAAAATAATTTCACAGTAAGTCTTCAATTGAACATTCTCTCTTGGGAAATTAATATTTCCAACATTTTTTCACATCACTTATTCTCTCGCTTTTGAATCCCCACCCAATCAATCACAGTAACACAGTAGTCAGTACATGAATACCACAGCAGCACATAAATTACAATAAGTATGTGCACCAAATAAGTTTCATATTAATTTTACACAGTTTTCCACATAATCACTGTCACAATTCTTGTTGTTTATAATTTTGCACAACATGGTATAAGTTTCACACTTTATTGCACTCAATGCACGCATAACAGGTTAACAGTATTATTTTTCAATTGGCAGCAAAGTCCAAGCTTTAATGACAAGTGCTGTCCACAACATAGCAAAATGACATGTACCGTTATACAAGGTACATGAAATAAACATTAAAGGAATGCATTTTTTAGCCTATTATTTATATAAAGATCTTTTAATGATATTATAATTTCACTTTTCACCCAATCTTTATCTTTAGCAGATTCATTTGGGCGCACTTACATATAATTTAAAGTATAATATGTCTATTACTTATAAAACGCATCCTTAAGTGCATTTCTGGACTAGGAAAAACCAGCTATATTGTCATACTATCAGACAAAAGTAAATACAGCGACTTTTTCTAAAAGCACAATAACCAACATGATTCACATACTGGCAAATATTACCTAAGTATCCGCTACTTCCATCAGTGACATTCTTGATACAATCACTGTAATTTAATGTTGTTTCTATTTTGTTTCCATATTGGCTCACACGCGATCATTTTCCCATTCCATCTGGGATGATTGGCATGATCCTTAGCCTATGAGCAACGCAAGGCGTGACCCAATCAGCACTCTGTACAAGGCAAAACACCGGCTATAAAATACCGGATGTTAGTCGGCCCGCGTAACCCCTCTGAGGAAGCGTTAGTGAAACGCCGCGTCAGGGGTCTCCTCTATTTTTAACTGGCCTCACTAGTTGTCTTATACTTCAATATAACAGCATGTTAGAAAAAACTAAAAATACTTAAAAATTTATAATCTGAAAACGTAGAACTAGTTGTACCATTGAAGGTGCTAACGTTTATTACGGCTAATTTTTGGGTGGCGGTGTTGTCTTATATTAGGCACGGTTCTCCTTGCCAAACATAGCACATTCAGGATATATAATATAATAGAATACTGAATAGGTACTTGGTACTTAGCAAACAATAAGTTACGAGGGTCCATGCAGTGGTAATTGTTTATAGCCTCAGGTGACAGCCTTTCACTGGCTACTATTAATGGCTAACTAGCAACGCTTCTAAGAACCAGTTGTTTAATCATAAGCATAACATACCAAGCTACACAGTGCTTCAGACGATATGAATATAATTTGCATGTAACCGCAATATAAGGAAACCTCACTTTGATACTACACAGAAGCAACTTAATCAGTAGCACTGTACAGCAGAGGTGTTTACATACACTGGCTCTTTGTATAAAATACACAGTACACCCTGCAAGGCTAAGATTACTCCTTAGGCAGTATCCCATAAATATAACGTTATATAACTGAAAGAAGCCATAGTATAACGTATGACATTTTATTAAGGAGACAGCCTTTAAATAAAACGTTTAATCTTCAGATAACTGTTTGAGTACCTACTTGCTACCACTAGGTGATACAACAAACAACTTCAAGTACCTAGATTATTATATTTATCTAGTGCCGGCTGCCACCCTAGCCAGTGTTTACACTAGTAGCACCAACATATATAAGCAGTTCTAATTGCTAGGCCCAAAAGGGCAACAACACAAAGTAAATATATTTCTTACAATATATAGAATCTATGTCATATATATGACTTAAATAATATAGAAACTACAGTAAGAAATAAGGAACAAGAGACTATAGGTCTCTATAAGAGCTCTGTGCATATTCACAGCTTAAACATTACTGCTCTCAGCATTACTAGTTCTACCTTTGCAGCACAATTATAACATGCTGTTTTTTCATGTAGCACAGTGAGTGTGTTTTTAAATCTTTAGGGCAGTATTATCATCCACTAAAGCTGTCTTTTTAAATCAATAATCAATAAAAGTTAAATTTTAACGTACAATATCTTTCAAGACGATCAAGTCACAGTAATTCAAATGAAATATAGAAATAATTATTATAACAGTGCATAGAAGCATTCTTTTTTCTCGTGACTAATCTGCCTCCACAGCAGCTTTAGTCACAATCAGTATTAAATTGTATTCCTATGCTTACGCACTGCTCCTATAGTGTTTAACATGATTTATTAATAAATATAACAGATAATATTACAAAACACTATAAGAGTAACTACTAATCACCATCAAAACAAAAAGGTTCTATAATTCTTTTTTCTGCTTGAGCTCGCATTCTATTGGCTGATCGGAACAGCCAATAGAATGCGAGCTCAATCTGATTGGCTGATTCAATCAGCCAATCAGATTTTCCCTACCTTAATTCCGATTGGCTGATAGAATCCTATCAGCCAATCGGAATTCAAGGGACGCCATCTTGGATGACGTCATTTAAAGGAACCTTCATTCGGACTTAGGACGTCGGAAGAAGAGGATGGATCCGCGCCGGAGGTCTTCAAGATGGAGCCGCTTGTCATCGGATGAAGATAGAAGATGCCGCTTGGAAGAAGATGGTTGCCGGTCCGGATCTACTCTTCTGCCCGGATAGGATGAAAACTTTGGAGCCTCTTCTGGACCTCTTCAGCCGCCGCTTGATAGAAGACTTCAGCCGGATGATGGATCTCCAGCCCCCGCTTGGGCTTGGATGAAGACTTCGGAGCCTGGAGCGATCGGTGATACCTGGCATGGTGAAGACAAGGTAGGAAGATCTTCAGGGGCTTAGTGTTAGGTTTATTTAAGGGGGGTTTGGGTTAGATTAGGGGTATGTGGGTGGTGGGTTGTAATGTTGGGGGGGTATTGGGGGGGTATTGTATGTTTTTTTGTACAGGCAAAAGAGCTGAATTCTTTGGGGCATGCCCCGCAAAAAGCCCTTTTAAGGGCTGGTAAGGTAAAAGAGCTTTTCTATTTTAATTTTAGAATAGGGTAGGGCATTTTTTTATTTTGGGGGGCTTTGTTATTTTATTAGGGGGCTTAGAGTAGGTGTAATTAGCTTAAAATTGTTGTAATATTTTTATTATGTATGTAATTCATTTTTTTATTTTTTGTAACTTAGCTTTTTTTATTTTTTGTACTTTAGTTAGTTTATTTAATTGTATTTATTTGTAGGGATTTTATTTAATTTATTTATTGATAGTGTAGTGTTAGGTTTAATTGTAGATAATTGTAGGTATTTTATTTAATTAATTTATTGCTAGTGTAGTGTTAGGTTTAATTGTAACTTAGGTTAGGATTTATTTTGTACTTATTTTAACTAGGTAGCTATTAAATAGTTCTTAACTATTTAATAGCTATTGTACCTGGTTAAAATAAATACAAAGTTACCTGTAAAATAAATATAAACCCTAAAATAGCTACAATATAATTATAATTTATATTGTAGCTATATTAGGGTTTATTTTACAGGTAAGTATTTAGCTTTAAATAGGAATAATTTATTTAATAAGAGTTAATTTATTTTGTTAGAATAAAATTATATTTAACTTAGGGGGTTGTTAGTGTTAGGGTTAGACTTAGCTTTAGGGGTTAATACATTTATTATAGTAGCAGTGAGGTCCGGTCGGCAGATTAGGGGTTAATAATTGTAGGTAGGTGGCGGCGACGTTGGGGGTGGCAGATTAGGGGTTAATAAATATAATATAGGGGTCGGCGGTGTTAGGGGCAGCAGATTAGGGGTACATAGGGATAACGTAGGTTGCGGCGGTGTGCGGTCGGCAGATTAGGGGTTAAAATTTTTTATTAGAGTGGCGGCGATGTGGGGGGCCTCGGTTTAGGGGTACATAGGTAGTTTATGGGTGTTAGTGTGCTTTAGAGCACAGTAGTTAAGAGCTTTATGAACCGGCGTTAGCCCAGAAAGCTCTTAACTCCTGACTTTTTTCTGCGGCTGGAGTTTTGTCGTTAGATTTTAGCCACGACTCTAAATACCGGAGTTAGAAAGATCCCATTGAAAAGATAGGATACGCAATTGACGTAAGGGGATCTGCGGTATGGAAAAGTCACGGCTGGAAAGTGAGCGTTAGACCCTTTCCTGACTGACTCTAAATTCCAGCGGTAGCCCAAAACCAGCGTTAGGAGCCTCTAACGCTAGTTTTGACGGCTAAAGCCAAACTCTAAATCTAGCCGTAACTTCTTTTATCAGTAGAGGTAAGTCATCACTAATTATTATTAGCTTTTCACAGCCAGGCAGTGCTAGTTCATGTGTACCATAGAGATAACATCTGTGCTCACGCCCGTGGAGTTATCCAGGAACCACAACTAATTGGCTTAAATTCAAGTTTGTAAATAGCACTTAGATAAGGAGGCAGTCTGCAGAGGCTTAGATACAAGGTAATCACAGAGGTAAAAAACATAATTTATGCTTACTTG
The DNA here is from genome assembly GCF_027579735.1 of Bombina bombina. Classification (NCBI taxonomy): domain Eukaryota; kingdom Metazoa; phylum Chordata; class Amphibia; order Anura; family Bombinatoridae; genus Bombina; species Bombina bombina. Next base: position 783,492,652 of record NC_069502.1, on the reverse strand, counting down.
ATAAATTTATTTCTCTTGTAGTGTATCCAGTCCACGGATCATCCATTACTTGTGGGATATTCTCCTTCCCAACAGGAAGTTGCAAGAGGATCACCCACAGCAGAGCTGCTATATAGCTCCTCCCCTCACTGCCATATCCAGTCATTCGACCGAAACAAGACGAGAAAGGAGAAACCATAGGGTGCAGTGGTGACTGTAGTTTAATTAAAATTTAGACCTGCCTTAAAAGGACAGGGCGGGCCGTGGACTGGATACACTACAAGAGAAATAAATTTATCAAGTAAGCATAAATTATGTTTTCTCTTGTTAAGTGTATCCAGTCCACGGATCATCCATTACTTGTGGGATACCAATACCAAAGCTAAAGTACACGGATGATGGGAGGGACAAGGCAGGAACTTAAACGGAAGGAACCACTGCACTGCACTGAGCCACTGACGGGCGTGGAATGGAATGAAGGACACGGCAAGCATTTAGAAGTTTTGATAACCTGGACTCCGTCAGGTAAATTTTCATCTCTACAGAATCTATAAGAGTCCCTAGGAAGGAGACTCTTGTGAGTGGTGATAGAGAACTCTTTTCCACGTTCACTTTCCACCCATGCGACCTCAGAAATGCCAGAACTAATTCTGTATGAGACTTGGCAATTTGAAAGCTTGACGCCTGTATCAGGATGTCGTCTAGATACGGAGCCACCGCTAAATTGGTAATGCCTGTCTAGAAAGGCAAACCTTAGGAACCGATGATGATCTTTGTGAATCGGTATGTGAAGGTAGGCATCCTTTAAGTCCACTGTGGTCATGTACTGACCCTCTTGGATCATGGGTAGGATGGTCCGAATAGTTTCCATTTTGAATGATGGAACTCTGAGGAATTTGTTTAAGATCTTTAGATCCAAGATTGGTCTGAAGGTTCCCTCTTCCTTGGGAACCACAAACAGATTTGAATAAAATCCCTGTCCTTGTTCCGTCCGCGGAACTGGATGGATCACTCCCATTACTAGGAGGTCTTGCACACAGCTTAGGAATGCCTCTTTCTTTATCTGGTTTGCTGATAACCTTGAAAGATGAAATCTCCCTTGTGGAGGAGAAGCTTTGAAGTCCAGAAGATATCCCTGAGATATGATCTCCAACGCCCAGGGATCCTGAACATCTCTTGCCCACGCCTGGGCGAAGAGAGAAAGTCTGCCCCCCACTAGATCCGTTTCCGGATAGGGGGCCGTTCCTTCATGCTGTCTTGGGGGCAGCAGCAGGCTTTCTGGCCTGCTTGCCCTTGTTCCAGGACTGGTTAGGTTTCCAGGCCTGTCTGGAATGAGCAACAGTTCCCTCTTGTTTTGAAGCGGAGGAAGTTGATGCTGCTCCTGCCTTGAAATTTCGAAAGGCACGAAAATTAGACTGTTTGGCCTTTGATTTGGCCCTGTCCTGAGGAAGGGTATGACCCTTGCCTCCAGTAATGTCAGCAATAATTTCCTTCAAGCCAGGCCCGAATAAGGTCTGCCCCTTGAAAGGAATGTTGAGTAATTTAGACTTTGAAGTCACGTCAGCTGACCAGGATTTAAGCCATAGCGTCCTACGCGCCTGGATGGCGAATCCGGAATTCTTAGCCGTTAGTTTAGTCAAATGAACAATGGCATCAGAAACAAATGAGTTAGCTAGCTTAAGCGTTCTAAGCTTGTCAATAATTTCATTCAATGGAGCTGTCTGGATGGCCTCTTCCAGGGCCTCAAACCAGAATGCTGCCGCAACAGTGACAGGCGCAATGCATGCAAGGGGCTGTAAAATAAAACCTTGTTGAATAAACATTTTCTTAAGGTAATCCTCCAATTTTTTATCCATTGGATCTGAAAAAGCACAACTGTCCTCAACCGGGATAGTGGTACGCTTTGCTAAAGTAGAAACCGCTCCCTCCACCTTAGGGACCGTCTGCCATAAGTCCCGTGTAGTGGCGTCTATTGGAAAAAAATTTCTAAATATAGGAGGTGGGGAAAAGGGCACACCGGGTCTATCCCACTCCTTGCTAATAATTTCTGTAAGCCTTTTAGGTATAGGAAAAATGTCAGTACACACCGGCACCGCATAGTATCTATCCAGCCTACACAATTTCTCTGGAATTGCAACTGTGTTACAGTCATTCAGAGCAGCTAATACCTCCCCAAGCAATACACAGAGGTTCTCAAGCTTAAATTTAAAATTAGAAATCTCTGAATCAGGTTTCCCCGAGTCAGAGATGTCACCCACAGACTGAAGCTCTCCGTCCTCATGTTCTGCATACTGTGACGCAGTATCAGACATGGCTCTAACAGCATTTGCGCGCTCTGTATCTCTCCTAACCCCAGAGCTATCACGCTTGCCTCTTAATTCAGGCAATCTAGATAATACCTCTGACAGGGTATTATTCATGATTGCAGCCATGTCCTGCAAGGTAATCGCTATGGGCGTCCCTGATGTAATTGGCGCCATATTAGCGTGCGTCCCCTGAGCGGGAGGCGAAGGGTCTGACACGTGGGGAGAGTTAGTCAGCATAACTTCCCCCTCAACAGAACCCTCTGGTGATAATTCTTTTATAGATAAAGACTGATCTTTACTGTTTAAGGTGAAATCAATACATTTAGTACACATTCTCCTATGGGGCTCCACCATGGCTTGCAAACATAATGAACAAGTAGGTTCCTCTGTGTCAGACATGTTTAAACAGACTAGCAATGAGACTAGCAAGCTTGGAAAACACTTTAAAACAAGTTTACAAGCAATATAAAAAACGTTACTGCGCCTTTAAGAAACACAAATTTTCCCAAATTTTGAAATAACAGTGAAAAAATGCAGTTACACTAACGAAATTTTTACAGTGTATGTAATAAGTTAGCAGAGCATTGCACCCACTTGCAAATGGATGATTAACCCCTTAATACCAAAAACGGAATAATAAATGACAAAAACGTTTTTTAAACAGTCACAACAACTGCCACAGCTCTACTGTGGCTTTTTACCTCACTCAATACGACTTTTGAAGCCTTTTGAGCCCTTCAGAGAAGTCCTGGATCATGCAGGAAGAAGCTGGATGTCTGTGTCTGTAATTTTTGCTGTGCAAAAAAACGCCAAAATAGGCCCCTCCCACTCATATTACAACAGTGGGAAGCCTCAGGGAACTGTTTCTAGGCAAAATTCAAGCCAGCCATGTGGAAAAAACTAGGCCCCAATAAGTTTTATCACCAAACATATGTAAAAAACGATTAAACATGCCAGTAAACGTTTTAAAATACACTTTTATAAGAGTATGTATCTCTATTAATAAGCCTGATACCAGTCGCTATCACTGCATTTAAGGCTTTACTTACATTACTTCGGTATCAGCAGCATTTTCTAGCAAATTCCATCCCTAGAAAAATATTTTAACTGCACATACCTTATTACAGGAAAACCTGCACGCTATTCCCCCTCTGAAGTTACCTCACTCCTCAGAATATGTGAGAACAGCAAAGGATCTTAGTTACTTCTGCTAAGATCATAGAAAACGCAGGCAGATTCTTCTTCTAAATACTGCCTGAGATAAACAGTACACTCCGGTACCATTTAAAAATAACAAACTTTTGATTGAAGAAATAAACTAAGTATAAAAAACCACAGTCCTCTTACGACCTCCATCTTAGTTGAGAGTTGCAAGAGAATGACTGGATATGGCAGTGAGGGGAGGAGCTATATAGCAGCTCTGCTGTGGGTGATCCTCTTGCAACTTCCTGTTGGGAAGGAGAATATCCCACAAGTAATGGATGATCCGTGGACTGGATACACTTAACAAGAAAAAGTGTATTAATATAACTGTTGGTTATGCAAAACTGGGGAATGGATAAGAAAGGGATTATCCAGAGGCGGACTGATCAGCCGGGCAAATAGGACCTGGACTGAGAGCCCAGCATTTAAGGGGCCTAAAGTGTGGGGGGGTCCTGTTGGGGGTCTGTCCTGTGAGGGCCATGGATTGTTGAGGGCCCTGTCTCTGGCCCATGATGATGAGGGTCCTGTCATGGAGGTTTGGGGGCCTGGTCGGGGCAGGGAGGCTACCATGTACATGTGCATAAATTTGAATAAATTTGGGTCAGTGTGAGAGTGGGGGCCCTTCCCTAATTTTTACCAGGGGCCCCAATTGATCTCAATCCGCCCCTGGTATTATCTAGCTTTTAAAAACCATAAACATTTTCAAGTAGACTGTCCCTTTAACGTCTCAAAAGAGCATTGAATAAATGGAGCCCTTTTTGTTAAGTTTTTATATTTCTCTACTTTCTTTGTCCTGACTTAGCATATGGAGAAACCTGGAAAGACTACAATAAATCAAGTACACAGGAGCTATTAATGGCAATTCGTAATTGAAAATATTAATATACGCTCCAAGCTGGCAAATTTAAAATGATGCATGTTTAAACACTAAAGATAAAAATAAAACAAAAGAATATTATCTTCCAATCTAAAAGTGCCAAAAATGCCACTCTCTGTGTCTTCCATTTGGTCTTGGCAATGTTAAAATACACTTTAACCAATCAATGCATCACTAAACATATTCATTTAAATAACAGCTATTTATGGACAGCATCTCAGCTCAACTTGTTAACTCTTATTTATCATTTTTAAAAGGACAGTAAACACCTTGCAATTACAAGATATTTCAATTGTCAGAGCCGTTTTAAGGGTGACGAACCAAGCAATTGCATGGGGCGCTACCACCACAGGGCCGCCATCAGGGCATGACAGGGGTCACCGGTGTCAGGTGCTAAGTGGGACCCCTATCTTCCGCACACTAGGGACGCATCTCCTGTGAACTCTGGGCTAAAGAGTGTATAAAAAGTGTTTATTCTGTGCACAAATAAATTTTTTCTACAGCTTCAGCCCCACAGAACTGGAGAATCCATTTTGAGTGTCCCCAGGCAAGACCTTTGGAGATTTGAATTCAATCCGCAGTTAGGTTTATAGCACTTGGCCTGGCAAATACAGGAGCGTATGATTATGTTGCCTTAGAGTCTGCGGCTGCACATTGTCATCTCCGCAGCCAAGGTCACTGTGACTCACCTGAACGTTTGCCTGATCTAGGATGAGTAACTGTATTTCCTGACTGAACGACATTGAGCACAAGGAAGATATAGCTATGGGGACACACCCATCTAACAATTGTGCTCAATGTCATCCTATTCAGCCAGGAAATACAGTTACTCATCCTAGATCAGGCAAACGTTTTTTTGGGCTTCAACTTGTGCATAAAGTTGAGGATACAGTGCTTTTACTTATAAGCCTGGATGCTAGTATTTCAGCACGGCACCACAATACAGCATTTGCGTACTCTTACTCTTTCTGCTTGACATCACTTTGGCATGTTGCTGCAAGCTTGAAAATAACCTCATATACTCAGCATCACTATAGCTGTTGGAAAAGTTTAAATGCTTTAATTATATTGCAGCTGCCTTTATTATACTGAGTGCTGATTTAATCCTTTCAGGGACTTTCGCTTATATATCAAGCAGTTATCTGCGTTACATGTTTATTTCTATGTATGAAATTCCCTAAAGGACTGACAGTCTTTGATTTTATTGAGACTGGGGACACCCAGTCTGTGTATTTTATTATTAATGCATCACCTTTTGTATGTATATTGGTCATATTAAAATTGTTCACTTTTTGCTATCATATAATTGTCTAATAATTATTGCTTATCTTTTGTAGCATTTTTTTCATATATATTAGTGCAGGGATATCTTATAGTGATATATAATATTTGTTTGACTTCTATTTCTGGAGGGAGTCCTTTATCCTGAGCATTCAAAGCACTAAATATATTGCTTTTATCAACATTGAGGTGCTTTCCCATATGTAAATGTATACACTGTGCGTATATATATATATATATATATATATATATAAAATTGCAGAGGTGAACGGCACTCACGAGTATGTCAGCTACCTGGTGCTCACACTAGGGAGAGACAAACAGTAAAGCAGTTATGGATCCCACGGACGGACTCCGTGTTGCAGCAAGGACCCAAGAAAAGCAGGCACACAGGTTTTTTCATAAACACTCCGGTTTATTTGCAAAGTTGATTACCAAACGTTTCGGCTCACACACGAGCCTTTGTCAATGGTGTACAAAACCAAATGTGGAAAACTAGAGCACAAACTAACCTTAAATACCCACCCAGCCCAAGTGATAGACCAATCAGAGAGAGTGACAGCGGCACACCCACTCACACAGACCTAAACAGCTTATTGCCGGGCTCAATGTGGGCGTCACGTGACGTCATCACGTTACCGCCGTCCTGTGTGTAACCATGGAAACATGCGTAACCATGGAGACCAAACATACACAAATGTACTGTGCGGGTGCGCTGGCGGGTAAGCCTCTGATGGAAAACATATCAATTAATCAAACAGTGATCTGAATACCCCTATATACAAATACAATAAAGGAATAGGTATCTATCTATATGCAACACTAAGACAAACCTAATATATAGCTTATAAAGTGAAAAGCGCTACCGAAACCCAGAGTATAAAAAACTACTAACACAGCCCTCTATACTCATAGTATCAAGGCATGTGGGGAGGTAGCAGGTGAGGGCAAAAAACAATCTCAAGCCCCCTAGATATTTAGACAGGTATACATTGCATCATGCCAGAGGAGTAGGTAGAAAATAAGTCCTGGATGACTCCCACTTCTTCACATCTTATTTGTGTTTATACCAGCAGCCAAAGTCTATGTTGACATTCAGGCCTCGAGGGGCAACTGTGTCCAGTGTGAAGATCCATCGGGATTCCATTCTTAATAGTGCCAGTCCTCTGTCACCACCACGTCTGTTGTGGGGCACATGGTCAATCAGCATCACTCGCAAAGAGGAAACAGAGTGTCCTGCAGTTGCAAAATGTCGCGCAACCGGTTGTTCAGATCGACCTTTTTCTATTGCTTGACGAATTGCTGTTTTATGGTTAGCCAAACGTTCTTTGAACGCTGTCACTGTTTTGCCTATGTAGAATTTGGAACATGGGCAAATAATGGCGTACACCACATATTCCGATGTGCAGGATAATCGATGTCTTATTTTGTATCTTTTGTTGTTATGGGGATGTTGAAATGATGTCCCAGCAATGAGATTGTTGCAAGTGACACAATTGCCACATTTGTAACATCCTGGTTTCCCTCTTGTGAGCCATGTCTGTTTTTCATAGCAGTGTGTGGGATCACTGAGTACTAGTAGATCCCTGAGGTTACTTGCTCGCTTGTATACCACCCGGGGTACCGGAGCATCCACAAAAGGTAGACTAGTGTCCTTGGAGATCATCATCCAATTCTTCCTTATCACATTCTGAAGCATCCCTGATCCCGGAGTGTAGGTAGTTACAAAGTTCATCCGGTTCGGTTGTTCCGTTACTGTCCGTTTCGGGATAGTGTCATTCTGGGTGAGCTGTATGGCTTCACTCTTTTGTTGATCTATTAGCATAGGTGGATATCCTCTGCTCAGAAATTTTTGTGACATTTCTTCAAGCTGTCTCTCTTTTCGGGAGTCATCCGTGTTGTTCCGGACGACCCGCAGGAGTTGTGAGGAGCTAACACCATCTCTCTGAAATCTAGGGTGGAAACTCTGGTAATGGAGTATAGAATTCTTATCAGTGGGTTTATTGAACAAGGTGGTGTGCAATTTATCACCATTAGGTGTTACTACTCTGAAAATTTCCAGGTCAAGAAAATGAATCTGATTGTTATTATGTTCCATTTTAAATTTAATCGTGGAGTTAAGGGTGTTTAATCCTTCAACCCACCCAATAAGTTTTTCAGGGGTATCACCCCAAATCAAGAAGACATCGTCTATGTATCTGCGATACATTTTGATGGGGTTCTGCCTGGAGAATATATTGTATTTTTCATACATCGCCATATAAATGTTAGCATACGATGGGGCCATATTTGACCCCATCGCAGTGCCCATAACTTGTAAGAAGTACTCGTTTTCAAATCGAAAATAGTTTTTCTCCAAGCAGAACTCCATCAGATGCAGCAGAAATTCCACAGGTGGACCAGTATATAGTGGGTTGTCAATCAGGATTTGTCGTACCATGTTGATACCATGCCCATGGGGTATCACCGTGTATAAACTTACTACGTCCATAGTAACTAGAGTGTCAGTAGGGGCCAGATTATCAAAGTCTTTCAGTAGTTTAATGAGTTCAGAGGAATCTCTGAGATGGGACTGAGTGTTTTGAACCACTGGTTGAAGGTAGAAATCAATGAATTCTGCTAAGGGTTGCATCAATGATCCCCTGGCAGACACAATAGGTCTGCCGGGGGGATCTTCGAGGGACTTATGGATTTTGGGCAGTAAATATAGTATTGGGCAGATTGGATGATCAACTGAAAGAAAGCCCAACACATCATCATCAATTACCCCAGCTTGATGTGCCAAGCCCAAGAATTCATCGATTTCTCTTTTAAAAGTTTTGGTAGGATTAGATTGTAGTTTGCGGTAGGTATTGTGGTCACGTAGTTGTTTAAAAGCCTCACCTCTATACTGTACATAGTCAAGTATCACTGTGGCCCCACCCTTATCCGCTGGCCTTATGACTATGTCCTTGTCAGTGGACAGAGACTTAATTGCCCGTCTTTCAGCGCTTGTAATGTTGTCTCTTGGCAGAGGCATATCTTTGTGTAGTTCAGTAAGGGTGGTTGTACAGATATGGTGGAATGTTTTTATTGACGAATGTGTGTTAGTCGGTTCAAAGGTGCTGCTTGCTTTAAATTGTTTAGGGGTCTGATTCTCCTTATCTTTAAAGAAGTCTTTAAGCTTCAACTGCCGTTGGAATCTACCCATGTCTACCATCCAATCAAAAAGGTCACAGTGGGGGGTGGGTACAAAGGACAATCCCCTATTGAGGACTTTTAGTTCGTCACCTGTAAGAGGTCGTTTACTTAGATTATAGATTATTGTGTCTTTTTCTGTCGTGGCTGGTTTTTTCGTTTTGCCCCGCCCCCTCCTGATGCTGCCGCCTCGGGGCCTACGGCTAAAGGGGGTTTCTGTGCAGATCTTGTGAGTACCCCACTTGCAGTGCTGTATATTTTTATATATATATATATATATATATATATATACATACTGTATATACACATACACATATATATATATATATATATATATATATATATATATATATATATATATATATACACACACACACACACTGTGTGCACAATTACACAATTATTAGGCAAGTGAGTATTTTGGCCAAATCCTAATTTATTCATAGTGTCCAACTCCAAGCTGTATAAACTTTAATCCATATTGGATTTAAGCATATCAGGTGATGTGTATTTGTGTAATGAGGGAGGGTGTGGCCTTAGAAGATCAACACCCTACATCAAAGTGTGCATAATTATTAGGCAGCTTCTTTTCCTCATTCAAAATGGGCCAAAAAAGAGATTTAACTGACTCTGAAAGACTTCTTACAATTTTTGACTTTTCAGAGGGATGCAGCACTCTTGAAATTGCTAAAATATTGGGGCGTGATTAAAGAACCATCAAACATTTTTTTGCAAGTAGTCAACAGGGTCGCAAGAAATGTTGAGAAAAAAAGACGCAAATTAACTGCCAAAGATTTGAGAAGAATCAAACATGAAGCTACCAGGAACCCATTATCCTCCAGTGCTGTCATATTCCAAAACTGCAACCTACCTGGAGTGCCCAGAAGTACAAGGTTTTCAGTGCTCAGAGACATGGCCAAGGTAAGGAAGGCTGAAACCCAACCACCACTGAACAAGACATATAAGTTGAAACGTCAAAACTGGGCCAAGAAATATCTGAAGACAGATTTTTCAAAGGTTTTATGGACTTATGAGATGAGAGTGACTCTTGACAGACCAGATGGATGGGCCCGTGGCTGGATCAGTAACGGGCACAAAACTCCACTTCGACTCAGACGCCATAAAGGTGGAGGCGGGGTACTGGTATGGGCTGGTATTATTAAGTATGGGCTGGTATTATTAAAGATGAGCTAGTTGGACCTGTTTGGGTTGAAGATGGACTCAAAATTAACTCCCAAACCTATTGCCAGTTTTTATAAGATACTTTCTTCAAGTAGTGGTACAGGAAAAAGTCTGCATCTTTTGAGAAGACCATAAAATTTATGCAGGACAATGCTCTATCGCATGCATCGAAGTACTCCACTGTGTGGCTAGCCAGTAAAGGCCTTAAAGATGAAGGAATAATGACATGGCCCCCTTCCTCACCGGACATAAAAAATATTGAGAACTTGTGGCCCCCTTCTTAAACGATGAAGGAAAACAGTACACCTCCCTGAACAGTGTCTGAAACTGACAGACTCCATGGATGGAAGGCTTATTACTGTTATTCTGAAAAATTTAGAGCAAGGAGCCCTAGGGAGGCGCGCTGGTGTGGAGTAAGGAGAGTTCCCAAAACCCGAGGCAGCACTTTTGGAAATGCGGAGTATGATGAAGGATCCTGTGTGGACAGAAAGAGGAGAGGCGCCAAATAGAGCAGTATTGTCTTAAAAAGAAGATAGGCTATATATACTGATTTTTTTTGTGTGGAAATGTCAGAAAAGTTTATTTGTAAATTTTGAGTTGTTTGTTTATTATTTTTACTTTAACAGATGAAAATAAACAAGTGAGATGAGTTTAGCTGCATAATAATTCTGCACACTAATAGTTGCCCAATAATTGTGCATACATAGATATTCTCCTAAGAAAGACAAAACCTCACTTTTACATTCTTAAATATTCAGGTTTGAGGTTTATTAACATTTTGGATTGACAGAGAGCACTGTAGTTCAATAATGAAATTAATCCTCAAAACTACAACTTGCCTAATAATTGTGCACACAGTATATATACCGTATATATATATATATATATATATATATATATATACACACACACTCACACACACACATATATATATACACACACACTAGATTTTATATATATATATATGCAGTGCTCAAAATTTCCACTCACCCACTAGCCATTGGCAAGTAGAAATTGAACTGTGGTGAGGAGTGAAAGATAGTGAGTGAATGTTGATTTAATATTTACTCACTATCGAAGGCTGGACATGTAGGTGTAGCAGTGAAAGATGAAGCGTCAGCTTTAAGGTGGAGTGCAGTTGCATCAGTGTTGAGGTGCTAAGAAGAACCGTGGGCGATGTGATAAGGCAGAGGGAAAGGCATTGTCAACAAGAGTGTGGCTTATGTGAGATAAGTAGGGCCCTGATCTGGCTGATTTGAACTCTGGGGGCAATACAAATAAGGGGGCAATATATAAATAGAGAAAGCTGATTGGTCGTAAGTACTAATTAGGTAGCATTTCTGAATTTAAGTGGGAGAGTTTTAGAGCTGTATAAATAAAAACTTCAGCAACAAAGGCAGTTAAAGAGATTTTTGCTTTCAGATATCCTAGTCAGGTTGCAAGTTAGGGGAATGTGCTTAAAGCATTCCCCTACCTTAAAGGGACATTAAACACTATGAGATGGTAATATAAAATTATAAATTGTATATAATAAAACAACTCTGCAATATACTTTCATTATTTATTTTGTCCTCTTTGCCTGTAATTCCATTCTGAAATTGTGAGCTTTTCAGTTCCTGTAAGAAATGGAAGTGCAGAACACTGTTAAATCCAGCACAACCATTGGCTGCACACTCTAGTGACCTATGTATAACTGACCCTAATTGGCCACAGCAGAGAAGGTAACACAAGTTACAACATGGCAGCCCCCAGTGTTTTATGGGCACTAAAACTTTACACTTATTTTGTCACTTTTTAAACAACTAATGAAACTTTAAAAAATACATCTACATGTTACTCATGGACTAATCTTTTCTTTGAATGCATCATTCTATCTAGCATGTTTTTAGTGTTTAATGTCCCTTTAAAAGAATATTGTGGGGAAATAAGAAATGCTCTGTACCTACAGACAGTTTATTTTTAGCAGATAACTCCCTTAAAGGGATCATGTACTCATTGAAGCAGCTAATACGTTTTTTGTATTTAAAGTAACTGCAGGGACACTTTTAATTCTACACTCACTGAAACTACCTTTTGATTAAAAAGCTTTTCTATAGCAAATACTGCTGTATTGACACGATCAGTATAGGTGATAGTTTCTGCAGGCAAAATAAGCAATTTTAAATGATTGCCCCTTTTATCAAGCTAAAGGGCACCCATGGTTAGTTGTCCAGGTTACTGCCCAAGCAAAAAAAAAAAAAATGGACACTAAACAGTTTTGTTTCCTGACCCTGCTGCCTTAGATTGAATCTGCCCTGGTTTACCCAACGTTGCATCATGTGAGAGGGAGATAAAAGCTGTCTTTACACTGTGCAAAATGACCAGCAAATGTATATATTTTTAATAATTGTATTAAAAGGACTTTACAAGTGGAGCGCTAATTATCACTTGCATGCAAGGGATATTAGCGCTCCACTTTGTAATACCAGCGCACGATAACGTGCGCTGGAATTACAAGTTAGCCACAATGGGAACGCAAGCTTGTGTTCGCATTGCTAGGAAGCATTGCGCTCATGAAAGTGCGCTTCCATAGGCTCCTATGGGAGCCTCGTTCTGATGCCATTTTGTTTATTGCAATTTTTTTTAAGCAGCCAAATTCCACCACCATTTGCCTTATCTGGAGGAGCCAATCCAGGCTTGAGTCGGCAGACAACATAGTCATTATATTAGCCAATTAGGGAACAATATGTAGCAGAGTTAACATTGATGTCAGAAGGGTGCATTTCCAGTTCTGAAAATTAGAAAATTCACAAATTGCAGAGTTAAATTACATTAAAAGGGGCAAACTAAATAATGGAAATATGTTGCAAAATTGTGTTATTACATATAACTAACATTTTGTATAAAAATCTCAAGGTATTAAACTATAATATATATGTTTTATCTCCTAGGAAGTTAATATGTTTTACTGATAAATACATCTTAGAAACAAATAAGTTAAGGTTAATAAAACTGAAACAAAATAATGACTTAAAATAAATATCAGTTGATTTATAATTATAATTTACACAATGAAATGTTATGGGCGTAAGATGGAGCATGAGAAAAGTAGATAGAGAAAAGGATAAGATATTTTATGTTTGCATTTTACTAAAGATACTGAGGACCAGTGCCATCTTCTGGAAGTAAGGCAAAGAAAATACTTTCTTTTTTTTTCCCTGGATAAGAAAATCATTTAACAGAGTTTTGAATTTGACTGTTTAATGAAGTACCTATCTTACAAAATAAATTACAAAATTAAAATGTCAAAATTACTGCAATGGAACAAGACTGGATTTAAAACTACTTAAAGGAATAGTCTAGTCAAAATTAAACTTTCATGATTTAGATAGAGTATGCTATTTTAAGCAACTTTCTAATTTACTCCTATTATTATTTTTCTTTGTCCTCTTGATATCTTTATTTGAAAAAAGCAGGAATGTAAGCATAAGAATTCAAAATTCTCACCCTGACCTACAAAGCCCTCACCAATGCTGCCCCACCCTACCTGTCCTCACTCATCAACAATATACTCCTGCCCGTCCCCTAAGATCCAACAATGACCTGCTTCTTGCGTCCTCTACCATCACCTCCTCTCATGCTAGACTACAGGACTTCTCTCGTGCGGCACCAACCCTCTGGAACGCACTTCCTCGAGCTGTCAGACTTTCCCCTAACCTCTCCTCCTTTAAACGTTCACTTAAGACCTTTCTGTTTAGGGAAGCTTATCACCCGAATTATCAACAAACTAACTTCACTTAACTAACAGTTGCCTCTATCTCCTCACTAATATCATTCTCCCCTTTGCAGTCCCCACCTCCTGCTTTCCATCCTCCTACCCATCTAGATTGAAAGTTCCCACGGGAATAGGGCCCTCAATTCCCCCTGTATTTGTCTGTAAAAATGTTGTCTTTTATCGTATTGTTTCTCCATTGTACTGTTATCCTTGTACCCATGGGCAGCGCTGCGGAATCTGTCGGCGCTTTATAAATAAAGAATAATAATAATAATAATAATAAGAGCCAGCACATTTTTTGTTCAGCCCCTGGGTAGCGCTTTCTGATTGTTGTCTAATCAGAAAGCGCTAAGCTTACATTCAAATCAAGATTTCAAGAGAATGAAGAAAAATTGAAAATAGGAATAAATTAGAAAGTTGCTTGAAATTGCATGCTCTATTTGAATCATGAAAGTTTAATTATCACAGGACTATTCCTTAAACAAAACAAACCCCCAATACTCATTTCTCATTGGGTTTTATCTATGTAAAGATGTTAAAGGGACATTAAACACTTTGATATGGTAATATAAAATTACACACACACACACACACACATACAGGGAGTGCAGAATTATTAGGCAAATGAGTAGTTTGACCACATCATCCGCTTTATGCATGTTGTCTTACTCCAAGCTGTATAGGCTCGAAAGCCTACTACCAATTAAGCATATTAGGTGATGTGCATCTCTGTAATGAGAAGGGGTGTGGTCTAATGACATCAACACCCTATATCAGGTGTGCATAATTATTAGGCAACTTCCTTTCCTTTGGCAAAATGGGTCAAAAGAAGGACTTGACAGGCTCAGAAAAGTCAAAAATAGTGAGATATCTTGCAGAGGGATGCAGCACTTTTAAAATTGCAAAGCTTCTGAAGCGTGATCATCGAAAAATCAAGCGTTTCATTCAAAATAGTCAACAGGGTCGCAAGAAGCGTGTGGAAAAACCAAGGCGCAAAAACATAATTTATGTAAGAACTTACCTGATAAATTCATTTCTTTCATATTAGCAAGAGTCCATGAGCTAGTGACGTATGGGATATACATTCCTACCAGGAGGGGCAAAGTTTCCCAAACCTCAAAATGCCTACAAATACACCCCTCACCACACCCACAAATCAGTTTAACGAATAGCCAAGAAGTGGGGTGATAAGAAAAAAGTGCGAAAGCATAAAAAATAAGGAATTGGAATAATTGTGCTTTATACAAAAAAATCATAACCACCACAAAAAGGGTGGGCCTCATGGACTCTTGCTAATATGAAAGAAATTAATTTATCAGGTAAGTTCTTACATAAATTATGTTTTCTTTCATGTAATTAGCAAGAGTCCATGAGCTAGTGACGTATGGGATAATGACTACCCAAGATGTGGATCTTTCCACGCAAGAGTCACTAGAGAGGGAGGGATAAAATAAAGACAGCCAATTCCGCTGAAAAATAATCCACACCCAAAATAAAGTTTAAATTTTATAATGAAAAAAACTGAAAACATAAGCAGAAGATTCAAACTGAAACAGCTGCCTGAAGTACTTTTCTACCAAAAACAGCTTCAGAAGAAGAAAACACATCAAAATGGTAGAATTTAGTAAAAGTATGCAAAGAAGACCAAGTTGCTGCTTTGCAAATCTGATCAACCGAAGCTTCATTCCTAAATGCCCAGGAAGGAGAAACTGACCTAGTAGAATGAGCTGTAATCCTTTGAGGCGGAGTTTTACCCGACTCGACATAAGCATGAAGAATTAAAGATTTCAACCAAGATGCCAAAGAAATGGCAGAGGCCTTCTGACCTTTCCTAGAACCGGAAAAGATAACAAATAGACTAGAAGTCTTTCGGAAATTCTTAGTAGCTTCAACATAATATTTCAAAGCTCTAACTACATCCAAAGAATGCAATGATTTCTCCTTAGAATTCTTAGGATTAGGACATAATGAAGGAACCAAAATTTCTCTACTAATGTTGTTGGAATTCACAACCTTAGGTAAAAATTCAAAAGAAGTTCGCAACACCGCCTTATCCTGATGAAAAATCAGAAAAGGAGACTCACAAGAAAGAGCAGATAATTCAGAAACTCTTCTGGCAGAAGAGATGGCCAAAAGGAACAAAACTTTCCAAGAAAGTAATTTAATGTCCAATGAATGCATAGGTTCAAACGGAGGAGCTTGAAGAGCCCCCAGAACCAAATTCAAACTCCAAGGAGGAGAAATTGACTTAATGACAGGTTTTATACGAACCAAAGTTTGTACAAAACAATGAATATCAGGAAGATTAGCAATCTTTCTGTGAAAAAGAACAGAAAGAGCAGAGATTTGACCTTTCAAGGAACTTGCAGACAAACCTTTCTCCAAACCATCCTGAAGAAACTGTAAAATTCTCGGAATTCTAAAAGAATGCCAGGAAAAATGATGAGAAAGACACCAAGAAATATAAGTCTTCCAGACTCTATAATATATCTCCCTAGATACAGATTTACGAGCCTGTAACATAGTATTAATCACAGAGTCAGAGAAACCTCTTTGACTAAGAATCAAGCGTTCAATCTCCATACCTTTAAATTTAAGGATTTGAGATCCTGATGGAAAAAAGGACCTTGCGACAGAAGGTCTGGTCTTAACGGAAGAGTCCACGGTTGGCAAGAGGCCATCCGGACAAGATCCGCATACCAAAACCTGTGAGGCCATGCTGGAGCTACCAGCAGAACAAACGAGCATTCCTTCAGAATCTTGGAGATCACTCTTGGAAGAAGAACTAGAGGCGGAAAGATATAAGCAGGATGATACTTCCAAGGAAGTGACAATGCATCCACTGCTTCCGCTTGAGGATCCCTGGATCTGGACAGATACCTGGGAAGTTTCTTGTTTAGATGAGAGGCCATCAGATCTATTTCTGGAAGTCCCCACATTTGGACAATCTGAAGAAATACCTCTGGGTGAAGAGACCATTCGCCCGGATGCAACGTTTGGCGACTGAGATAATCCGCTTCCCAATTGTCTATACCTGGGATATGAACCGCAGAAACTAGACAGGAGCTGGATTCCGCCCAAACCAGAATTCGAGATACTTCTTTCATAGCCAGAGGGCTGTGAGTCCCTCCTTGATGATTGATGTATGCCACAGATGTGACATTGTCTGTCTGAAAACAAAGGAACGATTCTCTCTTTAGAAGAGGCCAAGACTGAAGAGCTCTGAAAATTGCACGGAGTTCCAAAATATTGATCGGTAATCTCACCTCCTGAGATTCCCAAACCCCTTGTGCCGTCAGAGACCCCCACACAGCTCCCCAACCTGTAAGACTTGCATCTGTTGAGATTACAGTCCAGGTCGGAAGAACAAAAGAAGCCCCCTGAACTAAACGATGGTGATCTGTCCACCACGTCAGAGAGTGTCGTACAATCGGTTTTAAAGATATTAATTGAGATATCTTTGTGTAATCCCTGCACCACTGGTTCAGCATACAGAGCTGAAGAGGTCGCATGTGAAAACGAGCAAAGGGGAAATAGCACCAGGAACAGGAAAAACTTCTGGAATAACTACAGGAGATTTAAAAACCTTATCTAAACGTTTAGATTTAGTATCAAGAGGACCAGAATCCTCAATTTCTAATGCAATTAGGACTTCTTTAAGTAAAGAACGAATAAATTCCATTTTAAATAAATATGAAGATTTATCAGCATCAACCTCTGAGACAGAATCCTCTGAACCAGAAGAGCCATTATCAGAATCAGAATGATGATGTTCATTTAAAAATTCATCTGAAAAATGAGAAGTTTTAAAAGACTTTTTACGTTTACTAGAAGGAGGAATAACAGACATAGCCTTCTTAATGGATTTAGAAACAAAATCTCTTATGTTATCAGGAACACTCTGAGTATTAGATGTTGATGGAACAGCAACAGGTAATGTAACTTTACTAAAGGAAATATTATCTGCATTAACAAGTTTGTCATGACATTTAATACAAACAACAGCTGGAGGAACAGCTACCAAAAGTTTACAGCAGATACACTTAGCTTTGGTAGCTCCAGCACCAGGCAGCGATTTTCCAGAAGTATCTTCTGACTCAGCTTCAACATGGGACATCTTGCAATATGTAATAGAAAAAACAACATATAAAGCAAAATTGATCAAATTCCTTAAATGACAGTTTCAGGAATGGGAAAAAATGCCAGTGAACAAGCTTCTAGCAACCAGAAGCAATAAAAAATGAGACAAATAATGTGGAGACAAAAGTGACGCCCATATTTTTTTAGCGTCAAATAAGACGCCCACATTATTTGGCGCCTAAATGCTTTTGGCGCCAAAAATGACGCCACATCCGGAACGCCGACATTTTTGGCGCAAAAGAACGTCAAAAATGACGCAACTTCCGGCGACACGTATGACGCCGGAAACAGAATTTTTTTTTTTGCGCCAAAAAAGTCCGCGCCAAGAATGACGCAATAAAATGAAGCATTTTCAGCCCCCGCGAGCCTAACAGCCCACAGGGAAAAGTCAAATTTTAAGGTAAGAAAAAAATTGTTTTATTCAAATGCATTATCCCAAATATGAAACTGACTGTCTGAAAATAAGGAATGTTGAACATCCTGAGTCAAGGCAAATAAATGTTTGAATACATATATTTAGAACTTTATAAAAAAGTGCCCAACCATAGCTTAGAGTGTCACAGAAAATAAGACTTACTTACCCCAGGACACTCATCTACATGTTGTAGAAAGCCAAACCAGTACTGAAACGAAAATCAGCAGAGGTAATGGTATATATATATAAGAGTATATCGTCGATCTGAAAAGGGAGGTAAGAGATGAATCTCTACGACCGATAACAGAGAACCTATGAAATAGACCCCGTAGAAGGAGATCATTGAATTCAAATAGGCAATACTCTCCTCACATCCCTCTGACATTCACTGCACGCTGAGAGGAAAACCGGGCTCCAACCTGCTGCGAAGCGCATATCAACGTAGAATCTAGCACAAACTTACTTCACCACCTCCATAGGAGGCAAAGTTTGTAAAACTGATTTGTGGGTTTGGTGAGGGGTGTATTTGTAGGCATTTTGAGGTTTGGGAAACTTTGCCCCTCCTGGTAGGAATGTATATCCCATACGTCACTAGCTCATGGACTCTTGCTAATTACATGAAAGAAATAACTGCTCATGAACTGAGAAAAGTCAAGCGTGCAGCTGCCAAGATGCCACTTGCCACCAGTTTGGCCATATTTCAGAGCTGCAACATCACTGGATTGCCCAAAAGCACAAGGTGTGCAATACTCAGAGACATGGCCAAGGTAAGAAAGGCTGAAAGACGACCACCACTGAACAAGACACACAAGCTGAAAGTCAAGACTGGGCCAAGAAATATCTCAAGACTTTTTCTATGGTTTTATGGACTGATGAAATGAGAGTGAGTCTTGATGGGCCAGATGGATGGGCCCATGGCTGGATTGGTAAAGGGCAGAGAGCTCCAGTCCGACTCAGACGCCAGCAAGGTGGAGGTGGAGTACTGGTTTGGGCTGGTATCATCAAAGATGAGCTTGTGGGGCCTTTTCGGGTTGAGGATGGAGTCAAGCTCAACTCCCAGTCCTACTGCCAGTTTCTGGAAGACACCTTCTTCAAGCAGTGGTACAGGAAGAAGTCTGCATCCTTCAAGAAAAACATGATTTTCATGCAGGACAATGCTCCATCACACGCGTCCAAGTACTCCACAGCGTGGCTGGCAAGAAAGGGTATAAAAGAAGAAAATCTAATGACATGGACTCCTTGTTCACCTGATCTGAACCCCATTGAGAACCTGTGGTCCATCATCAAATGTGAGATTTACAAGGAGGGAAAACAGTACACCTCTCTGAACAGTGTCTGGGAGGCTGTGGTTGCTGCTGCACGCAATGTTGATGGTGAACAGATCAAAACACTGACAGAATCCATGGATGGCAGGCTTTTGAGTGTCCTTGCAAAGAAAGGTGGCTATATTGGTCACTGATTTGTTTTTGTTTTGTTTTTGAATGTCAGAAATGTATATTTGTGAATGTTGAGATGTTATATTGGTTTCATTGGTAAAAATAAATAATTGAAATGGGTATATATTTGTTTTTTGTTAAGTTGCCTAATAATTATGCACAGTAATAGTCACCTGCACACACCGATATCCCCCTAAAATAGCTATAACTAAAAACAAACTAAAAACTACTTCCAAAACTATTCAGCTTTGATATTAATGAGTTTTTGGGTTCATTGAGAACATGGTTGTTGTTCAATAATAAAATTAATCCTCAAAAATACAACTTGCCTAATAATTCTGCACTCCCTGTATATATATATATATATAAACTCTACAATATACTTTCTTTCTTTATTTTGTCTCATTTTAATGTAATTCCATTCTGAAATTGTGACCTTTTCAGTTCCTGTTAGTGCAGGACATTGTTATATTCCACACAGCCATTGGCTGCACACTCTAGTGACCTAATTATAACTGTCCCTAATTGGCCAGCAGAGAAGGTAACCTAAGTTACAACATGGCAGCTCCCATTGTTTTATAGACACTAAAACTTTACACTTATTTTGTCACTATTCAAAAAGCTAATTAAACTTTAAAAAAATACATCTGCATGTTATTCTCAGACTAATTTTTTCTTTGAATGCATCATTCTATCTAGCATTTATTTAGTGTTTAATTGTCCCTTTAAATTTTATGTTCCCATATAATTCATGAGAATGACATGTATGTATGCTGTACCTGATTGGCTCATTGGCTGTTTTATTCCCTTCATAATTTATGCACTGCATGTTTGCATGCGTTAAGCATGTAATCAGAATGTATTATACCATTTTATGGTTACACTAAAACAATTAGGAATAGATTGCATTTATTAAAAAAATAAATAGAGGATTATATTTTATCAATACGCAAAATGTAAAACTGCAAGGGTAAAAAGAGTTAATTTAATTATTATTTCCACTAGTCCCAAGTTATTTTAATTATTATTTCAACTAGTCCCGGGCATTCTAGCGGACAAGTAAACCAAAATTTTTCCCCATCTCACCGGCATGGAATCATCAGCTTGTGTTGGCGCGCATTATATTGTACAGTCAGCACTTCTCCTTCCCATAAAGAATATTAGCGGACAAGTAAACCAAAATTTTTCCCCATCTCACCGGCATGGAATCATCAGCTTGTGTTGGCGCGCATTATATTGTACAGTCAGCACTTCTCCTTCCCATAAAGAATATTAGTGAACCCCCCTTAATGAGATACACAGTTTCCAAGGTAAAAACTGCCTTTAAAATAATCTCTGAAAAGCTTCATAATACTGACCAGGCATCTAAAAACATAATTTATGTAAGAAATTACCTGATAAATTAAGTCCATGAGCTAGTGACGTATGGGATATACAATCCTACCAGGAGGAGCAAAGTTTCCCAAACCTCAAAATGCCTATAAATTACACCCCTCACCACACCCACAATTCAATGTAACGAATAGCCAAGTAGTGGGGTGACAAAGAAAGGAGTATAAAGCATCAACAAAGGAATCAAGAAATAATTGTGCTTTATACAAAAAAATCATAACCACCATAAAAACGGTGGGCCTCATGGACTCTTGCCAATATGAAAGAAATGAATTTATCAGGTAAGTTCTTACATGAATTATGTTTTCTTTCATGTAATTGGCAAGAGTCCATGAGCTAGTGACGTATGGGATATCAAATACCCAAGATGTGGAACTCCACGCAAGTCACTAGAGAGGGAGGGATAAAAATAAACAACAGCCATATGCTGAAAAATTAATCCACAACCTAAAATATAAGTTATTCTCATAAAGAAAAGAAAAACTTAAAACATCAGCAGAAGAATCAAACTGAAACAGCTGCCTGAAGAATTTTTCTACCAAAAAACTGCTTCTGAAGAAGCAAATACATCAAAACGGTAGAATTTAGTAAATGTATGTAAAGAAGACCAAGTTGCCGCTTGCAAATCTGATCAACTGAAGCTTCATTCTTAAAAGCCCACGAAGTGGAGACTTATCTAGTAGAATGAGCTGTAATTCTCTGAGGCGGGGCTTAACCCAACTCCAATAAGCTTGAAGAATCAAAAGCTTTAACCAAGAAACCAAGGAAATAGCAGAAGTGTTCCTGAAATCTTTAGTAGCTTCAATATAATATTTCAAAGCTCTCACCACATCCAAAGAATGTAAGGATCTTTCCAAAGAATTCTTAGGATTAGGACACAAGGAAGGGACAACAATTTCTCTACTAATGTTGTTAGAATTCACAACCTTAGGAAAAAATTTAAATGAAGTCCGCAAAACCGGCTTATCCTGATGATAAATCAGAAAAGGAGTGGAAATCAGACGCAGAACCAACAGTAACTATGTGGATAGCGCAGATGAAAACTAATTTATCATTAGAAATATTCTATTATTACACAGTAGGTAGATTAGATTATTTTGCAGAAATGATGTTCTTTTGGGACTCCTACTACCATCCTAGAGCCGAGGAGAGGGGAGATCTACAGGAATAGGCTTGTGTGCTAATGTAATGTAAATGCAATACAGCTACATATCTACCCATATTGAAATTAATCTTGCAGAACTAACTGTCTCACTGTTAAAGATAAGAAAACTGTAGATAAACAATCTTGTAAGCAACTTGTTGACGTAATAATCTGAGTCTATTAGCCTCTGAATGCCTCTTAATGTTGTTATGTGGTACTATACCTCGATGTTACAAACAATTCTGGGAAATTTGAACTCTGAAAGTAAAAACAAACTGATGGACTTGAACAGAAATGCGAATATGACAAAGCAGTAATTTTATATTCTGTGGAAATTCTTTGAAATATTTTGATTGTTTGTAATTTTCTTTTTGTTTCTTTGTTGTTATATAATTTTTTGAAACATCTAAATAAAGAAAAGATTAAACGATAAATCAGAAAAGGAGATAGCTCAGAAACTCTTCTAGCAGAAGAGATGGCCAAAAGGAACAATACTTTCCAAGAAAGTAGTTAAATGACCAAAGAATGCATAGGCTCAATATGGAGGAGCCTGTAAAGCCTTCCAAACCAAATTAAGACTCCAAGGAGGAGAGATTGATTTAATGATAGGCTTAAATACAAACTAAAGCCTGTACAAAACAGTGAATATCAGGAAGTTTAGCAATCTTTCTGTGAATAAAACAGAAAGAGCAGAGATTTGTCCCTTCAAGGAACTTGCAGACAAAACCTTATCCAAACCATCCTGAAGAAACTGTAAAATTCTTGCAACTCTAAAAGAATGCCAAGAGAATTAATGAGAAGAACACCATGAAATGTAAATCTTCCAAACTCGATAATAAATCTTTCAAGAGACATATTTACGAGCTTGTAACATAGTATTAATCACTGAGTCAGAGAAACCTCTATGACTTAGCACTAAGCGATCAATTTCCATACCTTCAAATTTAATGATTTGAAAATCTGATGGAAAAACGGACCTTGAGACAGTAGGTCCGGCCTTAACAGAAGTGGCCAAGGTTGGCAGCTGGACATCCGAACAAGACCTGCATACCAAAACCTGTGAGATCATGCTGGAGACACCAGCAACACAAATGATTGTTCCATGATGATTCTGGAGATCACTCTTGGAAGAAGAACTAGAGGCGAAAAAATATAAGCAGGTTGATAATACCAAGGAAGTGTCAGCGCACCCACTGCTTCCGCCTGAAAATTCCTGAACCTGGACAGGCATCTGGGAAGTCTCTTGTTTAGATGAGATGCCATCAGATCTATCTGTAGAAGACCCCATATCTGAACAATCTGAGAAAAAACATCTGGATGGAGGAACCACTCCCCAGGATGTAAAGTCTGACGGCTGAGATAATCCGCCTCCCAATGTCTATACCTGGGATATGCACCACAGAAATTAGACAGGAGCTGGATTCTGCCCAAGCAAGTATCTGAGATACTTCTTCATAGCTTGTGGACTGTGAGTCCCACCCTGCTGATTGACAAATGCTACTGTATGTGATATTGTCTGTTTGAAAATAAATTAACAGTTCTCTCTTCAACAGAGGCCAAAACTGAAGAGCTCTGAGAATTGCACGGAGTTCTAAAAGAACGAAAACGATTTAGAAGCTTTATATTTACCCTTAGGTCTCTTATTACCTTGGAAGAAAGAGATAGCAATCTAGACTTAAAAAGTCATATCAGCATTCCAAGATTTAAGCTTTAAAACTCTTGTAGCTAAAAATAGCTAAAGACATAGATCTAACATCAATCTTGATGATATAAAAAAAATGGCATCAGAACTGATTAGTATGTTGCAGTAAATCGGAATCCAATTCTTGTTGCGCTAAATCTCCAACAAAAAAGTTGATGCAGCTGCAACATCAGGAAAAGAAAATTGCAGGCCTGAGACGACCTGAATATAAATAAGCTTTCCTTAGATAAGATTCAAGTTTTCTATCTAAAGGAACTTAAGTACTATCTTCCATAGGAATAGAGGTACGTTCAGTAAGAGTAGAAATAGCCCCATCAACTTTGAGGATCTTTTCCCAAAACTCTATAGAAATTTCTGGCAAAAGGATACAATTTTTTAAACCTTGAAGAAGGAATAAAATAAGTACCTGGCTAATTCCATTCCTTAGAAATTATGAGAAATAGCATCAGGAACAGAAAAAAAACCTCTGGAGTAACCACAGGAGGTTTAAAAACAGAATTTACTAGTTCTAATATCAAGAGGACTAGTTTCCATGATATCCAAAATAATTAACACTTCTTTAACAAAGAACGAAAATACTTCATTTTAAATAAATAAGTAGATTTGTGAGTGTCAATGTCTGAGGAAAGATCTTCCGAGTCAGATAGATCCTCAGCAGAAGAGGATAATTCATTATGTTGTTGGTCATTTGAAATTTCATCAACCTTATGAGAAGTTTTAAAAGACCTTTATATTAATTAGAAGGCAGAATAGCAAACAAAGCCTTCTGTATAGAATCAGTAACAAATCCTTTAAATTTCATAGGTATAACATGTACATTAGAAGTTGAAGGAACAACAACAGGAAATGTACTATTAACTGATGGACACAATATCTGCATGTAAAAAGTTTATCATGATAACCAATACAATGACATTCGGAAATATAATGCACTTAGCTTTAGTAGAACCGACATCAGGCAGCAAAGTTCCAACAGATACTTCTGAGGCAGGATCAGATTGAGACATCTTGCAAAATGTAAAATAAAAAACAACATATAAAGCAAAATTTGTCAATTTCCTTATATGACAGTTTCAGGAATGGGAAAAAAATGCAAATAGCATAGCCCTCTGACATAGAAAAAAGCAAGAGGCAAAAAACAATGTGGCAAATAAATAATGAAAAAAATTTAGCGCCAAGTATGACGCACAACGTAACTGAAAAATTGTTTGGCGCCAACCATGTCCGGAAATGACAAACTCGCGTCACTAACGACGCAACCCTGTGTGAGCCTCTGCATCAATTACGACGCCGGAAATGACAAACTTGCGTCAACGGACGTGCCTTTCGCGCCAAGAATGACGCAATAAAGTGTAGCATTTGGCGCACCCGCCATCCTAAGTCAGCCCGCAATTTGAAACAAAGTAGTCAATTGAAAAAAAGACTAAACCCCAGATAAGAAAAATATTTCTTAATATTAACTTCCCCAAATATGAAACTGACAATCTGCAAAGGAAATACATGAACCTGACTCATGGCAAATATAAGTACAATACATATATTTAGAACTTTATATAAATGCATAAAGTGCCAAACTATAGCTAAGGTGTCTTAAGTAATAAAACAGAATTTATGTTTACCTGATAAATTACTTTCTCCAACGGTGTGTCCGGTCCACGGCGTCATCCTTACTTGTGGGATATTCTCTTCCCCAACAGGAAATGGCAAAGAGCCCAGCAAAGCTGGTCACATGATCCCTCCTAGGCTCCGCCTACCCCAGTCATTCGACCGACGTTAAGGAGGAATATTAGCATAGGAGAAACCATATGGTACCGTGGTGACTGTAGTTAAAGAAAATAAATTATCAGACCTGATTAAAAAAACCAGGGCGGGCCGTGGACCGGACACACCGTTGGAGAAAGTAATTTATCAGGTAAACATAAATTCTGTTTTCTCCAACATAGGTGTGTCCGGTCCACGGCGTCATCCTTACTTGTGGGAACCAATACCAAAGCTTTAGGACACGGATGAAGGGAGGGAGCAAATCAGGTCACCTAAATGGAAGGCACCACGGCTTGCAAAACCTTTCTCCCAAAAATAGCCTCAGAAGAAGCAAAAGTATCAAACTTGTAAAATTTGGTAAAAGTGTGCAGTGAAGACCAAGTCGCTGCCCTACATATCTGATCAACAGAAGCCTCGTTCTTGAAGGCCCATGTGGAAGCCACAGCCCTAGTGGAATGAGCTGTGATTCTTTCGGGAGGCTGCCGTCCGGCAGTCTCGTAAGCCAATCTGATGATGCTTTTAATCCAAAAAGAGAGAGAGGTAGAAGTTGCTTTTTGACCTCTCCTTTTACCGGAATAAACAACAAACAAGGAAGATGTTTGTCTAAAATCCTTTGTAGCATCTAAATAGAATTTTAGAGCGCGAACAACATCCAAATTGTGCAACAAACGTTCCTTCTTTGAAACTGGTTTCGGACACAGAGAAGGTACGATAATCTCCTGGTTAATGTTTTTGTTAGAAACAACTTTTGGAAGAAAACCAGGTTTAGTACGTAAAACCACCTTATCTGCATGGAACACCAGATAAGGAGGAGAACACTGCAGAGCAGATAATTCTGAAACTCTTCTAGCAGAAGAAATTGCAACTAAAAACAAAACTTTCCAAGATAATAACTTAATATCAACGGAATGTAAGGGTTCAAACGGAACCCCCTGAAGAACTGAAAGAACTAAATTGAGACTCCAAGGAGGAGTCAAAGGTTTGTAAACAGGCTTAATTCTA
Source organism: Bombina bombina (assembly GCF_027579735.1). Taxonomy (NCBI): domain Eukaryota; kingdom Metazoa; phylum Chordata; class Amphibia; order Anura; family Bombinatoridae; genus Bombina; species Bombina bombina. Next base: position 783,465,901 of record NC_069502.1, on the reverse strand, counting down.
ACCAGAGCCTGAACAAAGGCTTGAACATCTGGCACAGCTGCCAGCTTTTTGTGAAGTAACACAGACAAGGCAGAAATCTGTCCCTTCAGGGAACTTGCAGACAATCCTTTTTCCAATCCTTCTTGAAGGAAGGATAGAATCTTAGGAATCTTAACCTTATCCCAAGGGAATCCTTTAGATTCACACCAACAGATATATTTTTTCCAAATTTTGTGGTAAATCTTTCTAGTTACAGGCTTTCTGGCCTGAACCAGAGTATCGATAACAGAATCTGAGAACCCTCGCTTCGATAGGATCAAGCGTTCAATCTCCAAGCAGTCAGCTGGAGTGAAACCAGGTTCGGATGTTCGAACGGACCCTGAACAAGAAGGTCTCGTCTCAAAGGTAGCTTCCAAGGTGGAGCCGATGACATATTCACCAGATCTGCATACCAAGTCCTGCGTGGCCACGCAGGAGCTATCAAGATCACCGACGCCCTCTCCTGATTGATCCTGGCTACCAGCCTGGGGATGAGAGGAAACGGCGGGAACACATAAGCTAGTTTGAAGGTCCAAGGTGCTACTAGTGCATCCACTAGAGCCGCCTTGGGATCCCTGGATCTGGACCCGTAGCAAGGAACTTTGAAGTTCTGACGAGAGGCCATCAGATCCATGTCTGGAATGCCCCACAGCTGAGTGACTTGGGCAAAGATTTCCGGATGGAGTTCCCACTCCCCCGAATGCAATGTCTGACGACTCAGAAAATCCGCTTCCCAATTTTCCACTCCTGGGATGTGGATAGCAGACAGGTGGCAGGAGTGAGACTCCGCCCATAGAATGATTTTGGTCACTTCTTCCATCGCCAGGGAACTCCTTGTTCCCCCCTGATGGTTGATGTACGCAACAGTTGTCATGTTGTCTGATTGAAACCGTATGAACTTGGCCCTCGCTAGCTGAGGCCAAGCCTTGAGAGCATTGAATATCGCTCTCAGTTCCAGAATATTTATCGGTAGAAGAGATTCTTCCCGAGACCAAAGACCCTGAGCTTTCAGGGATCCCCAGACCGCGCCCCAGCCCATCAGACTGGCGTCGGTCGTGACAATGACCCACTCTGGTCTGCGGAATGTCATCCCTCGTGACAGGTTGTCCAGGGACAGCCACCAACGGAGTGAGTCTCTGGTCTTCTGATTTACTTGTATCTTCGGAGACAAGTCTGTATAGTCCCCATTCCACTGACTGAGCATGCACAGTTGTAATGGTCTTAGATGAATGCGAGCAAAAGGAACTATGTCCATTGCCGCTACCATCAACCCGATCACTTCCATGCACTGAGCTATGGAAGGAAGAGGAACGGAATGAAGTATCCGACAAGAGTCTAGAAGCTTTGTTTTTCTGGCCTCTGTCAGAAATATCCTCATTTCTAAGGAGTCTATTATTGTTCCCAAGAAGGGAACCCTTGTTGACGGAGATAGAGAACTCTTTTCCACGTTCACTTTCCATCCGTGAGATCTGAGAAAGGCCAGGACTATGTCCGTGTGAGCCTTTGCTTGAGTAAGGGACGACGCTTGAATTAGAATGTCGTCCAAGTAAGGTACTACAGCAATGCCCCTTGGTCTTAGCACAGCTAGAAGGGACCCTAGTACCTTTGTGAAAATCCTTGGAGCAGTGGCTAATCCGAAAGGAAGCGCCACGAACTGGTAATGCTTGTCCAGGAATGCGAACCTTAGGAACCGATGATGTTCCTTGTGGATAGGAATATGTAGATACGCATCCTTTAAATCCACCGTGGTCATGAATTGACCTTCCTGGATGGAAGGAAGAATAGTTCGAATGGTTTCCATCTTGAACGATGGAACCTTGAGAAACTTGTTTAAGATCTTGAGATCTAAGATTGGTCTGAACGTTCCCTCTTTTTTGGGAACTATGAACAGATTGGAGTAGAACCCCATCCCTTGTTCTCTTAATGGAACAGGATGAATCACTCCCATTTTTAACAGGTCTTCTACACAATGTAAGAATGCCTGTCTTTTTATGTGGTCTGAAGACAACTGAGACCTGTGGAACCTCCCCCTTGGGGGAAGCCCCTTGAATTCCAGAAGATAACCTTGGGAGACTACTTCTAGTGCCCAAGGATCCATAACATCTCTTGCCCAAGCCTGAGCGAAGAGAGAGAGTCTGCCCCCCACCAGATCCGGTCCCGGATCGGGGGCCAACATTTCATGCTGTCTTGGTAGCAGTGGCAGGCTTCTTGGCCTGTTTTCCCTTGTTCCAGCCTTGCATTGGTCTCCAAGCTGGCTTGGCTTGAGAAGTATTACCCTCTTGCTTAGAGGACGTAGCACTTTGGGCTGGTCCGTTTCTACGAAAGGGACGAAAATTAGGTTTATTTTTTGTCTTGAAAGGCCGATCCTGAGGAAGGGCGTGGCCCTTACCCCCAGTGATATCAGAGATAATCTCTTTCAAGTCAGGGCCAAACAGCGTTTTCCCCTTGAAAGGAATGTTAAGTAGCTTGTTCTTGGAAGACGCATCAGCCGACCAAGATTTCAACCAAAGCGCTCTGCGCGCCACAATAGCAAACCCAGAATTCTTAGCCGCTAATTTAGCCAATTGCAAAGTGGCGTCTAGGGTAAAAGAATTAGCCAATTTGAGAGCATTGATTCTGTCCATAATCTCCTCATAAGGAGGAGAATCACTATCGACCGCCTTTATCAGCTCATCGAACCAGAAACATGCGGCTGTAGCGACAGGGACAACGCATGAAATTGGTTGTAGAAGGTAACCCTGCTGAACAAACATCTTTTTAAGCAAACCTTCTAATTTTTTATCCATAGGATCTTTGAAAGCACAACTATCCTCTATGGGTATAGTGGTGCGTTTGTTTAAAGTGGAAACCGCTCCCTCGACCTTGGGGACTGTCTGCCATAAGTCCTTTCTGGGGTCGACCATAGGAAACAATTTTTTAAATATGGGGGGAGGGACGAAAGGAATACCGGGCCTTTCCCATTCTTTATTAACAATGTCCGCCACCCGCTTGGGTATAGGAAAAGCTTCTGGGAGCCCCGGCACCTCTAGGAACTTGTCCATTTTACATAGTTTCTCTGGGATGACCAACTTGTCACAATCATCCAGAGTGGATAATACCTCCTTAAGCAGAATGCGGAGATGTTCCAACTTAAATTTAAATGTAATCACATCAGGTTCAGCTTGTTGAGAAATGTTCCCTGAATCAGTAATTTCTCCCTCAGACAAAACCTCCCTGGCCCCATCAGACTGGGTTAGGGGCCCTTCAGAAACATTATTATTAGCGTCGTCATGCTCTTCAGTATCTAAAACAGAGCAGTCGCGCTTACGCTGATAAGTGTTCATTTTGGCTAAAATGTTTTTGACAGAATTGTCCATTACAGCCGTTAATTGTTGCATAGTAAGGAGTATTGGCGCGCTAGATGTACTAGGGGCCTCCTGAGTGGGCAAGACTCGTGTAGACGAAGGAGGGAATGATGCAGTACCATGCTTACTCCCCTCACTTGAGGAATCATCTTGGGCATCATTGTCATTGTCACATAAATCACATTTATTTAAATGAATAGGAATTCTGGCTTCCCCACATTCAGAACACAGTCTATCTGGTAGTTCAGACATGTTAAACAGGCATAAACTTGATAACAAAGTACAAAAAACGTTTTAAAATAAAACCGTTACTGTCACTTTAAATTTTAAACTGAACACACTTTATTACTGCAATTGCGAAAAAACATGAAGGAATTGTTCAAAATTCACCAAATTTTCACCACAGTGTCTTAAAGCCTTAAAAGTATTGCACACCAAATTTGGAAGCTTTAACCCTTAAAATAACGGAACCGGAGCCGTTTTTAACTTTAACCCCTTTACAGTCCCTGGTATCTGCTTTGCTGAGACCCAACCAAGCCCAAAGGGGAATACGATACCAAATGACGCCTTCAGAAAGTCTTTTCTAAGTATCAGAGCTCCTCTCACATGCGACTGCATGCCATGCCTCTCAAAAACAAGTGCGCAACACCGGCGCGAAAATGAGACTCTGCCTATGCTTTGGGAAAGCCCCTAAAGAATAAGGTGTCTAAAACAGTGCCTGCCGATATTATTATATCAAAAAACCCAAATAAAATGATTCCTCAAGGCTAAATATGTGTTAATAATGAATCGATTTAGCCCAGAAAAAGTCTACAGTCTTAATAAGCCCATGTGAAGCCCTTATTTACAATCGTAATAAACATGGCTTACCGGATCCCATAGGGAAAATGACAGCTTCCAGCATTACATCGTCTTGTTAGAATGTGTCATACCTCAAGCAGCAAGAGACTGCACACTGTTCCCCCAACTGAAGTTAATTGCTCTCAACAGTCCTGTGTGGAACAGCCATGGATTTTAGTGACGGTTGCTAAAATCATTTTCCTCATACAAACAGAAATCTTCATCTCTTTTCTGTTTCTGAGTAAATAGTACATACCAGCACTATTTCAAAATAACAAACTCTTGATTGAATAATAAAAACTACAGTTAAACACTAAAAAACTCTAAGCCATCTCCGTGGAGATGTTGCCTGTACAACGGCAAAGAGAATGACTGGGGTAGGCGGAGCCTAGGAGGGATCATGTGACCAGCTTTGCTGGGCTCTTTGCCATTTCCTGTTGGGGAAGAGAATATCCCACAAGTAAGGATGACGCCGTGGACCGGACACACCTATGTTGGAGAAAAATATACTTACCAAAAGACACCCATCCACATATAGTAGATAGCCAAACCAGTACTGAAACAGTTATCAGCAGAGGTAATGGTAAATTGAGAGTATATCGTCGATCTGAAAAGGGAGGTAGGAGATGAATCTCTATGACCGATAACAGAGAACCTATGAAAAAGACCCCCGTTAGGAAAATCATTGCATTCAACAGGTGATACTCTCCACGTCCCTCTGACATTCACTGTACTCTGAGAGGAATCAGGCTTCAAAATGCTGAGAAGCGCATGTCAACGTAGAAATCTTAGCACAAACTTACTTCACCACCTCCATAGGAGGCAAAGTTTGTAAAACTGAATTGTGGGTGTGGTGAGGGGTGTATTTATAGGCATTTTGAGGTTTGGGAAACTTTGCCCCTCCTGGTAGGATTGTATATCCCATACGTCACTAGCTCATGGACTCTTGCCAATTACATGAAAGAAATACATTTTTAAATAAATAAACTGCTGTAAAGAAAATGGAATGATTTAATTTGGGGATTTATATTTCTTTTAATCTGAAAACTTGAGACATTTTAAGTAATACGCATACAGTATACACAAACGCGTTCATTTGTTTACCAAATTTGCATAGAAAATTTTTCCTTTTCTATTTTTTTTCTTACCCGTTTTCTTTAAAAACTGTATTTCTTGGGTAAGTATTTGCCTCTCCTTCATCAGTTCATTCTGTTTACTGAGCAGTTCTACAATCTGTTGAGCGCTATTCTGACAATGCTTGTCCAGCTGCTGCAATCTAGATTTAGAAGAAATAATGACCAGTTATTTTTTGTTATCGTGTTAGCAGTTTTCATACACATTTGTACTAATACATAGCACTAAACACCACTAAATAAATATCTGCTTTTATAAGTCTACAACATAAACACTTGTCAATAGTCTAAAATATTCTATTCAGCTTGAGACACCAATACAAATAACAACGCACTTCTATTTTAAAAACTATCAAAACATAAGTCAAGAGGATCCGTAAAGAATGCAACCTTGCAGTGAGATTGCTACTTTAAAGGGACACTATACCCAAACATTTTCTTTCATGATTAAGGGACATTAAACCCAAATTTTTTCTTTCATGATTCAGATGGAGAATACAATTTTATTTTTTTTTTCAATAACTTTTTTATTGAGGTTATTTTAGCATAATAAAGAGAAAAAATCAAGAATAAAGACAAAAGAAAAAAAAGCAATATTGTTTCAGTTTCACAAGAAAAAGACATTGAACGCATGCTTTCTGATCTAGTACAATAGAGATAACTTTGCTAACCTCCTTTTATCAAATTAACAATAATCACGCTACAGAGATTGAACCTGACAATCAGAAGATCTAAAACTTAATATATCTGTATACGAGGAAAGAGAAAATTTAATTTAAAATGTTGTACAAACTAGTTAAGGTTGGTCATATGTAACTCGCAATTTGACCAAACAGGGAAGGTAACCTGACAAGGGGGAAAAGGAAAAAAGAAAGAAAGAAGAAAAAAAAAAAAAAATAAAAAAAAAAAATGGGAAAAAAAGACTATCTCCTCTCTCTACACCCTCTCCCCTCTCGCCTCCCTCACCAGTCTCCCAATAAAACCAACTCAGTGTTTCTGAAAGGGAATATTAAGTATTGGACTTCGGCAGGTGAGAAGATCTTGATAAATTTTGCCCATTTATCAAGGAGAGCTCTCAATTCTCTTTCTGAATGTACTACTGTGGCTTTCTGTTCGATTAAGTATTGTTCTCTGAGATAGTTTTTAATTTCTGTAATTGAAGGTACTATTATACTTTTCCAGTTCTTAAATATTAAGTTTCTGGTTGCTAGAATTATCAGGTTCACAATTTTAAAATCTGCAAACCCGCCGTTCCTGTCAACCAGAACAATGACATGGGTCTTTAATAATTTATATGGGGTAATTTCCAAAGTTTTATTTATCCAATACTCTATTTTATACCATAGTTGTGAGATTTTTGGACAATCCCATACCATGTGATCTAGATTTGCGGCGTGGAGACTACACTTGGGACATTTATTGAAATTCAGATTATACCATCTGTAGCCCCTCTCGGGTATGTAATATGTTTGGTATAATAGTTTTAAATGTGACTCTCTCCAGGTCTCGGACAGGGTTGTTTCCATTGCTGATTGAATTGACCTAGCGATCTGCAATCCATCATTTATATTAACCTGATTTTCCCATTTCTGTGCTAATCTTGTTAGATTGTCATTTCCTTTATGGGAAACTAAAAGATTATACCATGTAGTTATTGAAAAGAGTCCTGCTCTGTTTAGTGATACCCAATTTTCTAGCTTATCCCATTTCCATTTCCACCTGTGTTTATTAATTAATTGCCACGCATAATGCCTGGTTTGAAGATACATAAAAAATTCCTGATTTTTAACCTTAAATTCCAATTTTAATTCTTCAAATGATTTAATGGTACCTGACTCTTGTTTAAAAAACTGCGAGATCTTAGTTAATCCTTGATTGTGCCAACCTAGTAAGATTTGATCTTGTGTTCCCTCCTGAAATTCAGGGTTCCCTAAAAAGGTTTGGTAGACTGGGATTTGAGTATTTACCTGGATATGAGCCCCTATTTTTCTCCAAGCTACTATTATCGTGTATATGGTCTTCAGGGCTTTTATTCGTTTGGGTACTTTTTGCGGAGGAGTATGTAAAAGTGAGACTGGGGATAACGGATTTGTCAGACTTTGATCTAAATCGTAATCAGTGAAGTGATTTGATCTAGCTAGCCAGTCTGTCGCTATGCGACCCAGAAAGACTAGATTGTATATCTGAAGATCTGGTAGGGTCATTCCACCTTTTTGCTTGGGAAGTGTTAATCTCTTCAATGAGATTCTTGGTTTTTTGGCTTGCCATATAAAGTGACGGAGGGCTGTATAAAACTTCTTGATATCATATGCTTTTAAGAGTAAGGGGAGATTTTGAAATAGATACCCTATTTTGGGCAATAACACCATTTTAAACAGTGCTATTCGTCCTGCTATTGATAAGGGGAGATTTTGGCAGCTCCTCATCTGTTGTATTATTAGCTGTAAAGTGGGAGTAAAATTTAATGTATACCATTCCCGCGGGTCCGCTGATATAATGACCCCAAGATATCTAAATGATTTAGAGACTGTTTTAAAAGAATTGTCGGTTAGCGAATTATTTTTTCTCCTTAGCCATAATAATTCTGATTTAGTGCTATTCATTTTGTAGCCAGAGAAAAGACCGAAGGTCTCAATTATATTTAGCAATATTGGAATATTCTCATTGGTATTTGCTAAGTACACCAAAAGATCATCTGCATATAGGGCTACTTTAGCCTCTTTAATACCAATTGAGATACCTTCCAGATTTTGCCTAATTTTTGTTGCTAAAGGTTCGATTGCTAAATCAAAGAGCAAAGGTGATAATGGGCACCCTTGTCTGGTGCCTTTTCCTAGCTTGATTTTGCCTGTAATCTGACCATGTATAATCAAGCTTGTAGATGCTTGCGTACATAGATTATTGACTAGGGTGAGAAAATTATTTGAAAATCCATATCTAGTTAGTGTGTCAAGTAAATGTTGGTGATTTATGCTATCGAAAGCCTTTTCGGCATCTATTGCAATTACTGCTGCATCTGGATATGAAGTGTGAAAATTATCTTCAGAGTTTTTAAAATATTCAATAATCTGGAGAAGTTGTCTAATTTTAGCCGCTGAGCTCCGATTGTTAAAAAATCCGGCTTGATCGTTATGTATGATTTCAGGTAAACCTTTCTGCAGTCTCCTGGCTAAAATTGATGTAAATATTTTGTAATCAGAATTAAGCAGTGCGATGGGCCTATATGATTCTCTTTTTTGTGGGTTCTTCCCAGGTTTTAAGATGAAAATGGTGTGTGATTCTAAGAAATTGGGAGGGATCTGAGTGTTTTCTTGATAAAAATAATTGAACAGAGTTGTGAGATGGGGAGTAATTAATTCATTCATGCTTTTATAAAATTCGTTGGGGATTGCGTCTGGACCTGGTGTTTTTTCTAATTTTAACTCATAAATCGACTGCGATACTTCTGTTTCTGTAATTGGGGTATTTAAGTTGGATATAAAGTCCGTTTCGCCTTTTTTTATGGGAAGATTGTCCCAGAATCTTTCTTGCGCTACCTTGTCCGTGGTTGATGGTGCATAGATATGTTTATAGTACTGGAGAAATGAGTCTAGAATTTCTTCTGTTGAGGTTAATGTGCTCTCTTCGATTTGAAGACTCTCAATTATATTAGATTGTTTGGCATTTTTTACAAGTTTTGAGAGCATTTTACCAGCTTTGTTCCCAAATTTATACAGATTTGATTGGTATTTTAAATCAGAATATATTGTTTGTGTAGTGAGATAAGAGTCTCGTTCCTTCTTTGCTTTTATATATTCGTCCCATTTACCCCTAGTTGGAGAATTTAAATATCTATCATATGCAGTTGTTACTGAGATAAGTAATTGAGTTTCCTTCTGTTTGGATTGTCGATGTAGTTTTGCTGTGTGTGCTATGATATCCCCCCTTATCACCGCTTTTGCGGTCTCCCAAAGGATCGCAGGGTTAGAGACTGAGCCTATGTTCAATCTGAAAAATTCCTCTAACCTAAGTTTTAACCATTCTCGAAAGTCTATGTTGTTATTTAAATGTTTGGGGTAAAAAAAACGTGAACCCATAGAATTTTTACGATTGAGTGGAATGTCTAACATTATTGGGGCGTGATCCGAGATACAAATTTCTGCTATAGTGGCTTTTGGACCTGTTTGGAAGCAGTTGTTGTTTATTAACATCAGGTCAATTCTGGAAAGACTCTTAGTCACTCTCGAGTGACATGTATAAGCCTTAACCTGAGGATTCTGTGTCCTCCAAATGTCTTTTACTGCTAATGTGTGCTGTATATTGTTAAGTAGTTTCATTTCAAGGTTATCTTTCTTTGTTTTCCTAATTGCTCCTTTATATCTATATCTGTCCAAGGAAAAACATGGGGCCATATTAAAATCCCCCGCTATGACTAGATGGCCCTCGCTAACTTGTAAAAGTTGTGCCTGAAGAGTATCCCAAAAATGATAATCAATAATATTCGGTGCGTAGAGATTACAAATGGTATATATCAGGCCCTGAGATTTTACCTTTAGAATCAGAAATCTGCTGCATGGGTCTATAATGGTGAGCAATTTTTCGTATACTAAGCTCTTCCCTAGAAGGATCGCAACTCCTTTTTTCCTATCTGGTGATGGGGCAACAAGAGCTTCTGCTACCCAGGACTGCTTTAGTTTTATGGACTCCTCAGTATTTAAATGTGTCTCTTGCAATAGTGCTATTGTAGTATTTAATTTCTGTAAATGCGATAGAATGGTCTTTCGTTTTACCGGTGAGGTTATGCCCCCTATATTCCATGATGTGATCTTTAACATAACATTCTATTTCTGGGGTGAGCCAAAGATCCTAACATCTCAAAGCAACAAAAAAAAAATCACCCACAGGTAAGTAATAGGATAGAAACTAGCGGTTCGGGAGGCAGAGAGAGAGAGAGGAGAAGAAGAGGAGAAAAAGAGAAAAAAAAAAGGGGGGGGGGGGTAATGAATATAAGGGAGGGGGGGGGGAAACAAAAGAGACAGGAAAAAAGAAAGGAGAAGGGAATCTTGCTTATAAGTTACTATACCAAGAGAAGAGAGACCCATGGACATTATAAACTATATAACAATCAAATCGAGGACTATCCTTATTAATGTTTAAAAGCATATTCTTCTAGCTTTTTCACTGCTTCTTCCATTGAATCAAAGAAGAAAATTTGTTCTTTGTGTTTTATCTTAAGTCTAGCAGGATAGACAACAGTTGCTTGCCAGCCTTCCTTAATAAGTTTCCCGCATAGCGGGGTGAATTCTCTCCTCTTCCTGGAGGTCTCTATTGAGAAGTCCTGGAAGAGGAGTATCCTGTTACCTTCATACATAATTGGTTGGTTTTTCCGATAGTGATGTAAGTATAGTTCCTTGTCTTGAAAGTTTAGGAATCTTGATATGATTGGTCTAGGTCTACTAGTGTTAAGTACATTGTCTGAGGCTCTCCCTAAGCGATGGACTCTTTCAATTATGAAAGGTGAAGAGTTTGGGGGAATTTTTAACAAAGAAGGTAAAGTTTTAGTCATGTAGTTCTGGAGATCTTCTGACATAGAGGGATCAGGAACTCCAATAATCCTAAGATTATTTCTCCTAGACCTGTTCTCCAGGTCGTCTGACTTTGCTTGGAGTTTTATGATCTCACTTTGATTATTTTCTATCATGGGTAAGTATGTGTTTGTTGTGTCTTCAATGTCGGAGACACGTTGCTCAACCTCTTGTATTCTTACAGAGAATTGTCTGATTTCTGTTGTGAGGGATGATAAGTCTTGTTTAATTTCTTTCCTTAGGCCTAGATTTGGAGTTCGGCGGTAAAAGGGCTGTTAACGCTCCGCGGGCTTTTTTCTGGCCGCACCATAAATTTAACTCTGGTATCGAGAGTTAAAACAAATGCTGCGTTAGGCTCCAAAAAAGGAGCGTAGAGCATTTTTACCGCAAATGCAACTCTCGATACCAGAGTTGCTTACGGACGCGGCCGGCATCAAAAACGTGCTCGTGCACGATTCTCCCATAGGAAACAATGGGACTGTTTGAGCTGAAAAAAAACCTAACACCTGCAAAAAAGCAGCGTTCAGCTCCTAACGCAGCCCCATTGTTTCCTATGGGGAAACACTTCCTACGTCTGCACCTAACACCCTAACATGTACCCCGAGTCTAAACACCCCTAACCTTACACTTATTAACCCCTAATCTGCCGCCCCCGCTATCGCTGACCCCTGCATTACAGTTTTAACCCCTAATCTTCCGCTCCGTAAACCGCCGCAACCTACGTTATCCCTATGTACCCCTAATCTGCTGCCCTAACATCGCCGACCCCTATGTTATATTTATTAACCCCTAATCTGCCCCCCACAACGTCGCCGACACCTGCCTACACTTATTAACCCCTAATCTGCCGAGCGGACCTGAGCGCTACTATAATAAAGTTATTAACCCCTAATCCGTCTCACTAACCCTATCATAAATAGTATTAACCCCTAATCTGCCCTCCCTAACATCGCCGACACCTACCTTCAATTATTAACCCCTAATCTTCCGATCGGAGCTCACCGCTATTCTAATAAATGTATTAACCCCTAAAGCTAGGTCTAACCCTAACACTAACACCCCCCTAACTTAAATATAATTTACATATAACGAAATAAATTAACTCTTATTAAATAAATGATTCCTATTTAAAGCTAAATACTTACCTGTAAAATAAACCCTAATATAGCTACAATATAAATTATAATTATATTTTAGCTATTTTAGGATTAATATTTATTTTACAGGCAACTTGGTATTTATTTTAACTAGGTACAATAGCTATTAAATAGTTAAGAACTATTTAATAGTTACCTAGTTAAAATAATTACAAAATTACCTGTAAAATAAATCCTAACCTAAGATATAATTAAACCTAACACTACCCTATCAATAAAATAATTAAATAAACTACCTACAATTACCTACAATTAACCTAACACTACACTATCAATAAATTAATTAAATACAATTCCTACAAATAAATACAATTAAATAAACTAGCTAAAGTACAAAAAATAAAAAAGAACTAAGTTACAGAAAATAAAAAAATATTTACAAACATAAGAAAAATATTACAACAATTTTAAACTAATTACACCTACTCTAAGCCCCCTAATAAAATAACAAAGCCCCCCAAAATAAAAAATTCCCTACCCTATTCTAAATTAAAAAAGTTACAAGCTCTTTTACCTTACCAGCCCTGAACAGGGCCCTTTGCGGGGCATGCCCCAAGAAGTTCAGCTCTTTTGCCTGTAAAAAAAAACATACAATACCCCCCCCCCAACATTACAACCCACCACCCACATACCCCTAATCTAACCCAAACCCCCCTTAAATAAACCTAACACTAATCCCCTGAAGATCTTCCTACCTTGTCTTCACCATACCAGGTTCACCGATCCGTCCTGGCTCCAAGATCTTCATCCAACCCAAGCGGGGGTTGGCGATCCATAATCCGGTGCTGAAGAGGTCCAGAAGAGGCTCCAAAGTCTTCATCCTATCCGGCAAGAAGAGGACATCCGGACCGGCAAACATCTTCTCCAAGCCGCATCTTCTATCTTCTTCCATCCGGTGCGGAGCGGGTCCATCTTGAAGCAGGCGACGCGGATCCATCCTCTTCTTCCGATGTCTCCCGACGAATGACGGTTCCTTTAAGGGACGTCATCCAAGATGGCGTCCCTCGAATTCCGATTGGCTGATAGGATTCTATCAGCCAATCGGAATTAAGGTAGGAATTTTCTGATTGGCTGATGGAATCAGCCAATCAGAATCAAGTTCAATCCGATTGGCTGATCCAATCAGCCAATCAGATTGAGCTCGCATTCTATTGGCTGTTCCGATCAGACAATAGAATGCGAGCTCAATCTGATTGGCTGATTGGATCGGCCAATCGGATTGAACTTGATTCTGATTGGCTGATTCCATCAGCCAATCAGAAAATTCCTACCTTAATTCCGATTGGCTGATAGAATCCTATCAGCCAATCGGAATTCGAGGGACGCCATCTTGGATGACGTCCCTTAAAGGAACCGTCATTCGTCGGGAGACATCGGAAGAAGAGGACGGATCCGCGTCGCCTGCTTCAAGATGGACCCGCTCCGCACCGGATGGAAGAAGATAGAAGATGCGGCTTGGAGAAGATGTTTGCCGGTCCGGATGTCCTCTTCTTGCCGGATAGGATGAAGACTTTGGAGCCTCTTCTGGACCTCTTCAGCACCGGATTATGGATCGCCAACCCCCGCTTGGGTTGGATGAAGATCTTGGAGCCAGGACGGATCGGTGAACCTGGTATGGTGAAGACAAGGTAGGAAGATCTTCAGGGGATTAGTGTTAGGTTTATTTAAGGGGGGTTTGGGTTAGATTAGGGGTATGTGGGTGGTGGGTTGTAATGTTGGGGGGGGGGTATTGTATGTTTTTTTTTACAGGCAAAAGAGCTGAACTTCTTGGGGCATGCCCCGCAAAGGGCCCTGTTCAGGGCTGGTAAGGTAAAAGAGCTTGTAACTTTTTTAATTTAGAATAGGGTAGGGAATTTTTTATTTTGGGGGGCTTTGTTATTTTATTAGGGGGCTTAGAGTAGGTGTAATTAGTTTAAAATTGTTGTAATATTTTTCTTATGTTTGTAAATATTTTTTTATTTTCTGTAACTTAGTTCTTTTTTATTTTTTGTACTTTAGCTAGTTTATTTAATTGTATTTATTTGTAGGAATTGTGTTTATTTAATTTATTGATAGTGTAGTGTTAGGTTAATTGTAGGTAATTGTAGGTAGTTTATTTAATTATTTTATTGATAGGGTAGTGTTAGGTTTAATTATATCTTAGGTTAGGATTTATTTTACAGGTAAATTTGTTATTATTTTAACTAGGTAACTATTAAATAGTTCTTAACTATTTAATAGCTATTGTACCTAGTTAAAATAAATACCAAGTTGCCTGTAAAATAAATATTAATCCTAAAATAGCTACAATGTAATTATAATTTATATTGTAGCTATATTAGGATTTATTTTACAGGTAAGTATTTAGCTTTAAATAGGATTAATTTATTTAATAAGAGTTAATTTATTTCGTTAGATTAAAATTATATTTAAGTTAGGGGGGTGTTAGTGTTAGGGTTAGACTTAGCTTTAGGGGTTAATACATTTATTAGAATAGCGGTGAGCTCCGATCGGAAGATTAGGGGTTAATAATTGAAGTTAGGTGTCGGCGATGTTAGGGAGGGCAGATTAGGGGTTAATACTATTTATGATAGGGTTAGTGAGGCGGGTTAGGGGTTAATAACTTTATTATAGTAGCGGTGCGGTCCGCTCGGCAGATTAGGGGTTAATAAGTGTAGGCAGGTGTCGGCGACGTTGTGGGGGGCAGATTAGGGGTTAATAAATATAATATAGGGGTCGGCGGTGTTAGGGGCAGCAGATTAGGGGTACATAAGGATAACGTAGGTGGCGGCGCTTTGCGGTCGGAAGATTAGGGGTTAATTATTTTAAGTAGCTGGCGGCGATGTTGTGGGGGGCAGATTAGGGGTTAATAAATGTAATATAGGGGTCGGCGGGGTTAGGGGCAGCAGATTAGGGGTACATAAGTATAACGTAGGTGGCGGTTGGAAGATTAGGGGTTAAAATTTTTAATCGAGTGGCGGCGATGTGGGGGGAGCTCGGTTTAGGGGTACATAGGTAGTTTATGGGTGTTAGTGTACTTTAGGGTACAGTAGTTAAGAGCTTTATAAACCGGCGTTAGCCAGAAAGCTCTTAACTCCTGCTATTTTCAGGCGGCTGGAATCTTGTCGTTAGAGCTCTAACGCTCACTGCAGAAACGACTCTAAATACCGGCGTTAGAAAGATCCCATTGAAAAGATAGGATACGCAAATGGCGTAGGGGGATCTGCGGTATGGAAAAGTCGCGGCTGTAAAGTGAGCGTTAGACCCTTTAATCACTGACTCCAAATACCAGCGGGCGGCCAAAACCAGCGTTAGGAGCCTCTAACGCTGGTTTTGACGGCTACCGCCGAACTCTAAATCTAGGCCTTAGTGATTCAAATTTTGGGGAAATGGCTTCTAAGATGCTGGCTAGTAAATCTTGGTTGTCTTGCGTTACTTTATGAGTCTTCGAGGGAGTGCTTTCGCTGCTATTCTCGACTAGAGCTTCTGCGAAGTTCTTATTTCTGCAATCCTTATTCTTGGTCGTCATGCCTAGATTGTGTTTAGGAGTGACAAATTTATCCATTAAGTGAAACGAAAGAAAAAAAGAAAGTTGAGTGCCTCATGTAAGAGGGCTGAAAGCCCAATTGGGAGGTGATGTGAGTGTGGAGGGAGGGGGGTGTGAGAAAAAAAAAAAGAAAAAAAAAAGTGGGGGAGTGGGGTGAGGGGAATTAGCCGTGAGTGATTTCGCGTTGGCTGAAGTGTGGAGGGTACATTGGGATAGTGATTGAATGTGATTGGGAGAAGGGGAAAAAAACCAAAAAAAAAACCCAGAAGACCAGGAATGGCGATTAGAATAAGAAAATTTAACGGCGCCGAAATTGAGCAATATGGACCCCCTCTCAAAACTCAAAATGCCACAAAACCATCAATGAATATAATAATGTTAAACAATGACATACCTGCACATTCAATGTAAGGTATATATGCCCCAGCCTTAGAAAAAATTCTAATCAAATTTACTAGGTGTGGTTAAGGCAGTGATCTTCACTTGTTTAAGGAAATAACAAAGAGTGAATTATAAGTTACTTTAACCCTCTCCTAAGAGAAGCTATGAGAAGATTGGGGGTTACCTCTCTAGAAGGACCAGTTTTGTCTTGGAAATGAATATGTCCTTATCTCAAGTGTTTCTTTTGATGAGTGTTTTAATTGCATGTATTGAGGGAAAACTCTAGCAACCCCAGATTAAATTTTAACCCTTTCCCCTGTCAGGGGATAATTACACAGGAGTTCCCTGTAAATACCTCTGCTTAATTTGTAGACCCTCTGAGGTCCCTATTCCCTCTCCTCTCCTACTGAACCAGTGAGTAATTAGCTAACTATGTAGCAAACCAATTTTACAGAAAGTGAACATGCACATAACAAGTCTTAAATGTTTGTAAAAAAATCACAAAATAAATACAGTGAGAACCCCTTGTATGTCAGTATAGATTAGTCCAGTTAATTGCCAGGAAAGTCTAAGTCAGTTCGTATAATATTGTTCAGATATTTATTATACCAAACAATAACTTCCGAAGCCCTTCTGTTTGCCCCTTTCTTTTCTTCTTTCTTCCCCTCTTCCCTCCCTTTATGGATTAGACTTGAGACCTCTTCGCTTGGTCCTTGCAAGATTATTTAGCTAAGAAATCCCTATACAAGTTGTAGAGACCTATTAATATTTGCCAGCTACCGTTTTGCATAAAAAGTTAATTATCAGGGAAAACTTCAGCTAGCATCAGGCTTTATTTTCTTCTTTAGATTACAGTCTCTTTTGCTTTCAAGTTTCCTTAACCTTTTCCTCTCCTCTTCCTCTTGCCCCTCTGCAACTCCTCTCCCCCCTCTACGGTAAATTGAACGGGTAACTCGCACTCACCCCTTTGATGCGATGTCGTCTTTGAGATCCAGCCTTTCTCTGATGAGGCATTGTAGAGAGAGCTAACGGCTATGCTTCACTAGTTAGCCTCCGACTCAGCAGGTCATCTCCGCCGCCGCAGCCTTAGCAGATAAACAGGAGTAGGTTACTCGAAATTCCTGAAGTTGGCACTTTCCAGACTCGATTCCTCCTCGCAACATCGGTGGGGAGGTAAATCGGATGCAAAAAAAGGAAACAGCCGCCGTTCAGGTCAGTTGTCTCTCCATGGATACCTTGGTCAAGCTACTCCCCGCACGCAGCACCGGTGGGCGGGGAGCGCAAACAAGCGTGGAGGCGGGCAGCGTCTGATGGTGGGATGTGTTGACAGCTTCAGCGAGCCCAAGCTATGTGAGCGAGGTGGGTGACGAGTACCCGGCACAAGTCTTCCAGGGACTGGCGGGGGAGGGTGCGTGTTGCAGAGCGGGAGGTTTGTGGAAGCTCCAAAACCATAAGGGGAGCCTGGCTGAGCGACCTTCTGCTCCAGGCTCCGGGTATAAAGTTCTTACTAGCGCCAATGTTGATTGCGCTATGGGGGGAATCACCTCGATCCTCAGGGGTGACTGCAGCTGAGTTCTCCCTTCTGAACGATAGGGAGTCCTGGCGCGTTCAACCGCCACTTAGGAGAGCTGCAGGGGGCCAGAATCTACTGCTTGCACAGAGGCTTGCGTGCAAGCTCCTCCTCTTCCTCCGGAGAATACAATTTTAAACAACTTTCTAATTTACTTCAATTATCTAATTTGCTTCATTCTCTTGATATTCTTTCCTGAAAAGCATATCTAGATAGGCTCAGTAGCTTCTGATTGGTGGCTGCACATAAATGCCTCATGTGATTGGCTCACCCATGTGTATTGATATTTCTTTAACAAAAGATATCTGAAGAATGAAGCAAATTAGATAATAGAAGTAAATAGGAATGTTGTTTAAAATTTTATTTTCTATCTGAATCATGAAAGAAAATGTTTGGGTTTAATGTCCCTTTAAGGTAGAGATTATAATTTTAAACAACATTCCAATTTACTTCTATTACCTAATTAGCTTTATTCTTTAGATATACTTTAATTAAGAAATAGCAATGCACACAGTGAACCAATCACAGGAGGCATCTATGTGCAGCTACCAATCAGCAGCTACTAAGCATATCTCGATATGCGTTTCAGCAAATAATATCAAGAGAATGAAGCAAAATAGATAATAGAAGTAAATTAGAAAGTTGTTTATAATTGTATGCTCTTTGGGTTTCATGTCCCTTTAAGGGATATAACACTTCTGAGTAGAATTACAGTAGTCGGGTTTCCTCCTGTCCCCGGCGCTCTCTTTATATATATATATATATATATATATATATATATATATATATATATATATATATATATATATATATATATATAAACTCTACAATATACTTTCATTATTTATTTTGTCCCCTTTTCCTGTAATTCCATTCTGTATTGTGAGCTTTTCCGTCCCTAATTGGCCACAGCAGAGAAGGTAACCTAAGTTCCCATTGTTTTATAGACACTATGGGTCAGATTACAAGTGGAGCGCTGAATATTGCTTTCATGAAAGCTATATCTGCGCTCCACTGTGTAATACTGGCTAACGCTATTGTGCGCTGGTATCACAAGTTGTCAGCAATGCTAACGCAAGCTTGTGTTCGCATTGCTGGGAAGCAATGCGCTCATGAGAGCGCACTTCCAAAGGCCCCAATGGGAGCCTCGTTCTGATGCCGTTAGAGACGTCATCAGAACCTAAGCGCAGCGAAGGAGGTAAGTAGCGCAGCGATGGCAGCATGTATTTAAATATATATATGTATATAAGCATATACATATATATTTACTGGGAACACACAGTTGCCATAGACTGCAATGTAAAGGCACTTTTCATTCGTGTTTTTTTTTCTAACACCCCACTCCCACCTACTTTAGCCCCAAAATACTGCCTAGTGCAGTTATTTTATTAAAAAATAAAGATGCTGCTATCTTTATTTTGGGGGCATTTGGGGCACATTTATAAAATTAACCAGAGATCTGATCTCTGGTTAATTGTATAAGCCCTAATTGCTTGTGGTAGCAATAACTACTTGTAATGGCTGATTATCACGCGCCCACAAACGAGCAAATTTACCCATTTGCGCGCAATAATTTAGTGTTCCACTTGTAATCTAGCCTTAAAGCTTTACACTTACTTTGTCAATATTTAAACAACTAATGGAACTTTAAAAAATACATCTATATGTTATTCTCAGACTAATATTTTCTTTGATTGCATCATTATATGTAACATTTATTTAGTGTTTAATGTCCCTTTAAAACCTCCAAGAACCTTAGACAATACTCTGGGTTGTTCTCAGACCAAGTTGAAGAGCCACAAACAGATACGATCAGTCTAATAAAGCATATCTCAGAAACTAGACATGATCCTAGTGCATGGGGAATATATGAATAATCATCTTTAAAGTCTATCACCTAGATTTAGAGTTCTGCGTTAGCCGTCAAAAGCAGCGTTAAGGGGTCCTAACGCTGCTTTTGGCCGGCCGCTGGTATTTTAGAGTCAGACAGGAAAGGTCTAACGCTCACTTTCAAGCCACGACTTTTCCATACCGCAGATCCCCTTACGCCAATTGCGTATCCTATCTTTTTAATGGGATCTTCCTAACGCTGGTATTTAGAGTCTTGGCTGAAGTGAGTGGTAGACCCTCTACCGACAAGACTCCTAACGCCCATAGAAAGGCTGTAGTTAAGAGCTTTATGGGCTAACGCCGGTATATAAAGCTCTTAACTACAGTGCTCTAAAGTACACTAACACCCATAAACTACCTATGTACCCCTAAACCGAGGTCCCCCCACATCGCCGCCACTATAATAAATATTTTTAACCCCTTATCTGCCGACCGCACATCGCCGCCACCTACATTATCCCTATGAACCCCTAATCTGCTGCCCCTAACATCGCCGACCCCTACATAATATTTATTAACCCCTAATCTGCCCCCCCCCCAACGTCGCCGCCACCTAACTTCAAGTATTAACCCCTAATCTGCCGACCGGACCTCGCCGCTACTATAATAAATGTAATAACCCCTAAAGCTAAGTCTAACCCTAACACCCCCCTAAATTAAATATAATTTTAATCTAACAAAATAAATTAACTCTTATTAACTAAAGTCTTCCTACTTAAAACTAAATACTTACCTGTAAAATAAACCCTAACATGGCTACAATATAACGAATAATTATATTGTAGCTATTTTAGGATTTATATTTATTTTACAGGCAACTTTGTATTTATTTTAACTAGGTACAAAAGCTATTAAATAGTTAATAACTATTTAATAGCTATCTAGTTAAAATAAATACAAAATTACCTGTAAAATAAATCCTAACCCAAGTTACAATTAAACACTACACTATCATTAAATTAATTAAATAAATTACATACAATTAGCTAAAATAAAATACAATAAAATAAACTATACTATAATACAAAAAAACCAAACACTAAATTACAAAAAATAAAAAAGAATTACAAGCAGTTTAAACTAATTACACCTAATCTAAGCCCCCTAATAAAATAAAAAGCCCCCCAAAATAAAAAATTCCCTACCCTATTCTACAATATAAAAGTAATCAGCTCTTTTACCAGCCCTTAAAAGGGCTTTTTGCGGGGCATTGCCCCAAAGTAATCAGCTCTTTTACCTGAAAATAAAAATACAATACCCCCCCCAACATTACAACCCACCACCCACACACCCCTACTCTAACCCAGCTATATTAGGGTTTATTTGATAGGTAAGTATTTAGTTTTAAATAGGAATAATTTAGTTAATTTTAGGAATATTATTTCGTTTAATATAAATTATATTTATGTTAGGGGGGTGTTAGGGTTAGAGTTATGTTTAGGGGTTAATAACTATTATTGTATCGGCGACGGTGCGGGCGGGAAATTAGGGGTTAATAATTGTAGGTAGGTGGCGGCGATGTTAGGGAGGGCAGATTAGGGGTTAATTTATTATACTGTTTGCGAGGCAGGAGTGCGGCGGTTTAGAGGTTAATATATTTATTATAGTGGCGGCGAGGTCCGGTCGGCAGATTAGGGGTTAACAAGTGTAGGTAAGGTAGCGGCGACGTGGGGGGGGGGGCAGATTAGGGGTTAATAAATATAATATAGGTGTCGGCGGTGTTAGGGGCAGCAGATTAGGGCTTCATAGGGATAATGTAGGTTGCGGCGGTGTCCGGAGCAGCAGATTAGGGGTTAATAATAATATGCAGGGGTCAGCGATAGCGGGGATGGCAGATTAGGGGTTAATAAGTGTAGGTAGGTGGCGGCGATGTTGGGGGGCAGATTAGGGGTTAATAAATATAATATAGGGGTCAGCGGTGTTAGGGGCAGCAGATTAGGGGTTCATAGGGATAATGTAGGTTGCGGCGGTGTCCGGAGCGGCAGATTAGGGGTTAATAATAATATGCAGGGGATAGCGGGGGCGGCAGATTAGGGTTTAATAAGTGTAAGGTTAGGGGTGTTTAGACTCGGGGTTCATGTTAGGGTGTTAGGTGCAGACTTAGAAAGTGTTTCCCCATAGAAAACAATGGGGCTGCGTTAGGAGCTGAACGCTGCTTTTTTGCAGGTGTTAGGTTTTTTTTCAGCCCAAAATGCCCCATTGCTTCCTACGGGGATATCGTGCACGAGCACGTTTTCCCAGCTTACCGCTACCGTGGGCAACGCTCGTATTGAGAGTTGAAGTGGAGCTACATTAGGCTCAACGCACCCTTTTCTGAGCCTAACGCAGCCCCTCAGACAACTCTAAATACCAGCGTTGTTGGAAGGGTGCGTTGGGAAAAAAAGCAGCGTTAGCCGTATGGTAGATGAAAACTGACTATTATGCATTAAAGGAAGTAAATGCGAATTGTCATTATCTTAAAAGTAGGAACTTTCAAGAAGTTCTGTAAAGTAATAGTCTACACCAATAGCCTACTTACTTTTAAGACCAGAATATATATATATTTTTAAGTTTTTTGGTGCCTTTTTGAATTTTAAAATGGCCCTTAAACAACTCCTATGAATGATGTAAATATTTCTGTGTTTGTAAGCAGTTGTATTAGCGGATCAACTCACAAATTATTATTTGGAATCGTTCTCGGTGCTTTGCACATGCGCTACAAGTTTTGCTGAGCCCACAATCACACAGCACAATCTCTACAAGGAAAGTGTACAGTACTCTGCCGGGAACCTTGTGCTTGCAAATGATCCTGATATGTATGTCAAGTGACGATCGTAGAACTCGCTGATGCTCAGTAGTAAGAGCAGGAAGATCTGATTCAGACAAAGTTCCCCTGCTCTTCCGGTTTTGAATTGCATGCAATTCTAACACTGAGCATGCGCAAACCATAACGCAAGACGCAGTGTTGTCACTACTTTGTGACAAGCATGAGTGCATTAAATATTTTTTTAGGTCTATAAGGATGAAGAAGGATGTAGGATGAGTTTCGGAGCCCTTTTCAAATTCACAAAGGCACCAAAAAAAAAGAAAAATAAAGTTTATATTTCAGTCTGGACTTAAATTAGGAATGTTGCAGGAGGATTGTCCGGAAGGAATCTTTTTGGAAAAGTAAGTAAGCTCTTCATGTAGAATGTCCCTTTAAGGGTTTGAGATCCAAGATAAGCAAAAAAGTATTTTTTTGCACTAAAAATATAAATTATGCTTACCTGATAATTTAATTTCCATCTATATGGGAAGAGTCCACAGCTGCATTCCTTACTTGTGGGAAATACTGAACCTGGCCACCAGGAGGAGGCAAAGACACCCCAGCCAAAGGCTTAAATACCTCCCCCACTTCCTCATAACCCTAGTCATTCTGCCGAGGGAACAAGGAACAATAGGAGAAATATCAGGGTGAAAAAGGTGCCAGAAGAAAAAAATTCAAATTTAGGTCTGCCCATCGGAGAACACGGGCGGGAGCTGTGGACTCTTCCCATACAGATGGAAATGAAATTATCAAGTAAGCATAATTTATGTTTTCCATCTTAATATGGGAAGAGTTCACAGCTGCATTCCTTACTTGTGGGAAACATATACCCAAGCTCTAGAGTACACGGAATGCTATCGGGAGGGAAAAAAGAGAGGCGGACCCTAATCTGAGGGCACCACAGCCTGCAAACTCTTTCTCCCGAAGGCTGCTTTAGCAGAAGCAAAAACATCAAACATGTAAAATTTTGGAAAAAGTATGTAAGGAGAACCAGGTAGCCGCATTACAAATCTGATCCATAGAGGCCTCATTTTTGAATGCCCAAAAGGAAACCACTGCTCTCTTAGAATGAGCTGTAACCCTCAGAGGAGGCTTATGTCCCGCCGTTTCTATGCTAAAGGGATGACACTCCTCAGACAAAAAGATAAGGAAGGCGAAGAGGCCCTCTGACCCCTACGCTTCCCGGAAAACGAGAACAAACCGAGAAAGAGGTTTGTCTAAATTCCTTAGTGGCCCGAAGATAGAACTTCAAGGCACAAACCACATCCAGAAATACGTTATAAACGTTCCTTTGACGAAGAAGGATTAGGACATAAGAAAGGAACCACAATCTCTTGATTGATGTTGTGAATTGACCCAATCTTAGGAAGAAAACCTAACTTGGTTCGTAGAACAGCCTTATCGGCATGAAAAGCCAGATAAGGAGGGATGCATTGCAAGGCAGCAATCACAGATACTCTGAGCGCAGAAGCAATAGCCAGTAGAAATGAACTTTCCAAGACAACAATGTAAAGTCTACTTCATGCATAGGCTCCAACAGAGCCCGTTGCAAAACCTTAAGGACAAGATTTAAACTCCAAGGAGGAGCCTTAGACCTAAACACAGGTCTGATGCTAGCAGAGCAAATGGCTGCACATCTGGATGCTCTGCAAACCTCTTGTGCAGTAACACAGACAGGGCCGAAAACCGTCCTTTCAGGGGACTTGCAGAAAAGCCCTTCTCCAGGTCATCCTGGAGAACAGAATAAGTAGGTCCTCCACACCTTATGATAGATGCGACAAGCAACCAGCTTACGAGCTTGAATGAGAGTAAAAAACATAATTTATGTAAGAACTTACCTGATAAATTCATTTCTTTCATATTAGCAAGAGTCCATGAGCTAGTGACGTATGGGATATACATTCCTACCAGGAGGGGCAAAGTTTCCCAAACCTTAAAATGCCTATAAATACACCCCTCACCACACCCACAATTCAGTTTAACGAATAGCCAAGAAGTGGGGTGATAAGAAAAAAGTGCGAAAGCATATAAAATAAGGAATTGGAATAATTGTGCTTTATACAAAATCATAACCACCACAAAAAAAGGGCGGGCCTCATGGACTCTTGCTAATATGAAAGAAATGAATTTATCAGGTAAGTTCTTACATAAATTATGTTTTCTTTCATGTAATTAGCAAGAGTCCATGAGCTAGTGACGTATGGGATAATGACTACCCAAGAAGTGGATCTTTCCACACAAGAGTCACTAGAGAGGGAGGGATAAAATAAAGACAGCCAATTCCTGCTGAAAATAATCCACACCCAAAATAAAGTTTAATGAAAAACATAAGCAGAAGATTCAAACTGAAACCGCTGCCTGAAGTACTTTTCTACCAAAAACTGCTTCAGAAGAAGAAAATACATCAAAATGGTAGAATTTAGTAAAAGTATGCAAAGAGGACCAAGTCGCTGCTTTGCAGATCTGGTCAACCGAAGCTTCATTCCTAAACGCCCAGGAAGTAGAAACTGACCTAGTAGAATGAGCTGTAATTCTCTGAGGCGGAGTTTTACCCGACTCAACATAGGCAAGATGAATTAAAGATTTCAACCAAGATGCCAAAGAAATGGCAGAAGCTTTCTGGCCTTTTCTAGAACCGGAAAAAATAACAAATAGACTAGAAGTCTTACGAAAAGATTTCGTAGCTTCAACATAATATTTCAAAGCTCTAACAACATCCAAAGAATGCAACGATTTCTCCTTAGAATTCTTAGGATTAGGACATAATGAAGGAACCACAATTTCTCTACTAATGTTGTTGGAATTCATAACTTTAGGTAAAAATTCAAAAGAAGTTCGCAACACCGCCTTATCCTGATGAAAAATCAGAAAAGGAGACTCACAAGAAAGAGCAGATAATTCAGAAACTCTTCTGGCAGAAGAGATGGCCAAAAGGAACAAAAAACTTTCCAAGAAAGTAATTTAATATCCAATGAATGCATAGGTTCAAATGGAGGAGCTTGAAGAGCCCCCAGAACCAAATTCAAACTCCAAGGAGGAGAAATTGACTTAATGACAGGCTTTATACGAACCAAAGCTTGTACAAAACAATGAATATCAGGAAGAATAGCAATCTTTCTGTGAAAAAGAACAGAAAGAGCAGAGATTTGACCTTTCAAGGAACTTGCGGACAAACCCTTATCTAAACCATCCTGAAGAATACTGTAATATTCTCGGTATTCTAAAAGAATGCCAAGAAAAATGATGAGAAAGACACCAAGAAATATAAGTCTTCCAGACTCTATAATATATCTCTCTGGATACAGATGTACGAGCCTGTAACATAGTATTAATCACAGAGTCAGAGAAACCTCTTTGACCAAGAATCAAGCGTTCAATCGCCATACCTTTAAATTAAAGGATTTCAGATCCTGATGGAAAAAAAGGACCTTGAGACAAAAGGTCTGGTCTTAACGGAAGAGTCCACGGTTGGCAAGAGGCCATCCGGACAAGATCCGCATACCAAAACCTGTAAGGCCATGCCGGAGCTACCAGCAGAACAAACGAGCATTCCTTCAGAATCTTGGAGGTTACTCTTGGAAGAAGAACTAGAGGCGGAAAGATATAGGGAGGATGATACTTCCAAGGAAGTGATAATGCATCCACTGCCTCCGCCTGAGGATCCCGGGATCTGGACAGATACCTGGGAAGTTTCTTGTTTAGATGAGAAGCCATCAGATCTATTTCTGGAAGTTCCTACATTTGAACAATCTGAAGAAATACCTCTGGGTGAAGAGACCATTCGCCCGGATGCAACGTTTGACGACTGAGATAATCCGCTTTCCAATTGTCCATACCTGGGATATGAACCGCAGAGATTAGACAGGAGCTGGATTCCGCCCAAACCAAAATTCGAGATACTTCTTTCATAGCCAGAGGACTGTGAGTCCCTCCTTGATGATTGATGTATGCCACAGTTGTGACATTGTCTATCTGAAAACAAATGAACAACTCTCTCTTCAGAAGAGGCCAAGACTGAAGAGCTCTGAAAATTGCACGGAGTTCCAAAATATTGATCGGAAATCTCACCTCCTGAGATTCCCAAACCCCTTGTGCCGTCAGATACCCCCACACAGCTCCCCAACCTGTAAGACTTGCATCTGTTGAGATTATAGTCCAGGTCGGAAGAACAAAGAAGCCCCCTGAACTAAACGATGGTGATCTGTCCACCATGTCAGAGAGTGTTGTAAAATCGGTTTAAAGATATTAATTGAGATATCTTTGAGTAATCCCTGCACCATTGGTTCAGCATACAGAGCTGAAGAGGTCGCATGTGAAAACGAGCAAAGGAGATCGCATCTGATGCGGCAGTCCTAAGACCCAACATTTCCATGCATAAGGCTACCAAAGGGAATGATTGTGACTGAAGGTTTTGACAAGCTGATATCAATGTTAAACTTCTCTTGTCTGACAAGGACAGAGTCATAGACACTGAATTTATCTAGAAACCTAAAAAGGTTACCCTTGTCTGAGGAATCAATGAACTGATTGGTAAATTGATCCTCCAACCATGAACTTGAAGAAACAACACAAGTCGATTCGTATGAGATTCTTCGAAAATGAGAAGACTGAGCAAATACCAAGATATCGTCCAAATAAGGAAATACCAAAACCGTATTCTCTGATTACAGAAAGAAGGGCACCGAGAACCTTTGAAAAAAATTCTTGGAACTGAGGCTAAGCCAAACGGTAGAGCCACAAAACTGGTAATGCTTGTCTAAAAAGAGAATCTCAGACACTAAAAGTGATCTGGATGAATCGGAATATGCAGATACACATCCTGTAAATCTATTGTAGACATATAATGCCCTTGCTAAACAAAAGGCAGGATAGTCCTACAGTAACCATCTTGAATGTTGGTATCCTAACATAATGATTCAATAATGATAGATCCGGAACTGGTCTGAAGGAATTGACCTTCTTTGGTACAATGAAGAGATAAAATAAGACCCCAGCCCCTGTTCCAGAACTGGAACTGGCATAAATACTCCAGCCAACTCTAGATCTGAAACACATTTCAGAAATGCTGAGCCTTTGCTGTGTTAACTGGGACACGGGAAAGAAAAGAATCTCTTAGCAGGAGGCCTTAACTTGAAGCCAATTCTGTACCTTTCTGAAACAATGTTTCTGAAACCAGAGATTAAGAACGGAATTGATCCAAATTTCTTTGAAGAAAACGTAATCTGCCCCATACCAGCTGAGCTGGAATAAGGGCCGCACCTTCATAGGTACTTAGGAGCTGGCTATAGGTTTCTATAAGGCTTGGATATATTCCAAACTGGAAATAGTTTCCAAACTGATACCGCTCCTGAGGATGAAGGATCAGGCTTTTGTTCCTTGTGAGGAAAGGAACGAAAATGATTATTTACCCTGGAAAGAAAGGGAAAGCAAAGTTGACTTAGAAGGCATGTCAGCATTCCAAGTTTAATCCATAAAGCTATTCTAGCTAAAATAGCTAGAGACATATACCTGACATCAACTCTAATGATATCAAAAGATGGTATCACCAATAAAATTATTAGCATGTTATAGAATAAAAATAATGCTATAAAATTATGATCTGTTACTTGTTGCGCTAAAGCTTCTAACCAAAAAGTTGAAGCTGCAGCAACATCCGCTAAAAATATAGCAGGTCTAAGAAGATTACCTGAACATAAGTAAGCTTTTCTTAGAAAGGAATCAATTTTCCTATCTAAAGGATCCTTAAATGATGTACTATCTGCCGTAGGAATAGTAGTACATTAGCAGGAGTAGAGACAGCCCCATAACCTTAGGGATTTTTGTCCCAAAAAACTCTAATCTGTCAGATGGCACAGGATATAATTTGCTTAAACGTCTAGAAGGAGTAAATAAATTACCCAAATTATTCCATTCCCTGGAAATTACTTCAGAAATAGCATCAGGGAGATAAAACACTTCTGGAATAACTACAGGAGATTTAAAAAACCTTATTTAAACGTTAACATTTAGTATCAAGAGGACCAGAATCCTCTATTTCTAATGCAAATAACACTTCTTTAAGTAAAGAACGAATAAATTCCATCTTGAACAAATACAAAGATTTATCAGCATCAACCTCTGAGACAGAAACCTCAGAACCAGAAGAACCATTATCAGTATCAGAATGATGATGTTCATTTAAAAATTCATCTGAAAAAAAGAGAAGTTTTAAAAGACTTTTATGTATACTAGAAGGAAAAATAACAGACATAGCCTTCTTAATGGATTTAAAAAAATAAAATCTCTTATGTTATCAGGAACACTCTGAAAATTAGATGTTGACGGAACAGCAACAGGTAATGTAACAGTACTAAAGGAAATTTTATCTGCATTAATAAGTTTGACATGACATGCAATACAAATAACAGCTGGAGAAACAGATACCAAAAGTTTATAGCAGATACACTTAGCTTGGTAGCTCCAGCATTGTGCAGTGATTTTCCTGAAGTATCTTCTGACTCAGTTGCAACGTGGAACATCTTGCAATATGTAAAAGAAAAAAACAACATATAAAGCAAAATTGATCAAATTCCTTAAATGACAGTTTCAGGAATGGGAAAAAATGCCAAAGAACAAGCTTCTAGCAACCAGAAGCAATAAAAAATGAGACTTAAATAATGTGGAGACAAAAGTGACGCCCATATTTTTTCGCGCCAAATAAGACGCCCACATTATTTGGCGCCTAAATGCTTTTTGCCGCCAAAAATGACGCCACATCCGGAACGCCGACATTTTTGGCGCAAAATAACGTCAAAGAATGACGCAACTTCCGGCGACACGTATGACGCCGGAAACGGAAATATAATTTTTGCGCCAAAAAAGTCTGTGCCAAGAATGACGCAATAAAATGAAGCATTTTCAGCCCCCGCAAGCCTAACAGCCCACAGGGAAAAAGTCAAATTTTAAGGTAAAAAATGTTAAATTAAAATGCATTATCCCAAATATGAAACTGACTGTCTGAAAAATAAGGAAAGTTGAACATTCTGAGTCAAGGCAAATAAATGTTTGAATACATATATTTAGAACTTTATAAACAAAGTGCCCAACCATAGCTAGGAGTGTCACAGAAAATAAGACTTACTTACCCCAGGACACTCATCTACATATAGCAGATAGCCAAACCAGTACTGAAACGAGAATCAGCAGAGGTAATGGTATATATAAGAGTATATCGTCGATCTGAAAAGGGAGGTAAGAGATGAATCTCTACGACCGATAACAGAGAACCTATGAAATAGACCCCTTAGAAGGAGATCACTGCATTCAAATAGGCAATACTCTCCTCACATCCCTCTGACATTCACTGCACGCTGAGAGGAAAACCGGGCTGCAACTTGCTGCGGAGCGCATATCAACGTAGAATCTAGCACAAACTTACTTCACCACCTCCATCGGAGGCAAAGTTTGTAAAACTGAATTGTGGGTGTGGTGAGGGGTGTATTTATAGGCATTTTAAGGTTTGGGAAACTTTGCCCCTCCTGGTAGGAATGTATATCCCATACGTCACTAGCTCATGGACTCTTGCTAATTACATGAAAGAAATAACTCTCTCAGAAAACCCTCTTTTGGCTAGGACTAAGCGTTCAATCTCCACGCAGTCAGCCTCAGAGAATCTAGACATTGATGAACAAAGAGACCTTGGTCAGCAGATCCATGCGACAAGGTAACTTCCACGGAGGAGATGATGACATCCCCACTAGATTCGCAAACCATATCCTTCGTGGCGAAGGCAGAGCAGTCGGTATCACTGACGTCTGCTTGACTCAAGCCACTACACAAGGAAGTAGTGGTAATGATCAGAAAGGATAAATTAGTTTGAACCTCCAAGGCACCGTTAATGCATCTGTTATCTCCGCCTGAGGATCCCTGTACTTCGACCCCTATCTGGGTAGCTTGGTATTGAGACGTTATAAGATCTTCCTCTTGCAAATCTCTGCAAACACTCGGGATGGAGAGACCAATCTCCCGGATGAAAGGATTGTCTGCTGAGGAAATCCGCTTCCCAGTTGTCCACACCCGGAAATGTGGATCGCTGACAGCGAACAAATGCGGGTCTCCCCCACACCAGAATCCAAGATACTTCCCTCAAAACTAGGGAGCTTCTCGTTCCCCCTGATGGTTGATGTAAGCCACCGAGGATATATTGTTTGATTGGAATCTGATTAACTGGGATGAACGCAGCAGAGGCCATGCCTTCAGAGCATTGTATATTGCCCGAAGATCCAAAATGAGATCAGGAGGGAGCTTTACCTCCTGAGACCAGAGGCCCTGTGCCTTCCTGGCACCCCAAACAGATCCCCATCCTAACAGACTCACAACCATAGTCACAATCACCCAGGATGGTCTTGAGACGGACGTCCCTCAGGACAAGTGATCCAGACAAAACCACCAAGAGAGCAATTCTCCCGATTGGTTGTCCAGAGAAAGCTGTTGAGACAGATCTGAATGATCGCCATTTCACTAGTTCAGCATACGCAGTTGCAACAGTCTGAGGTGAAACCTGGCAAAGGAAATTATGTCCAAGCTGGACACCATGAGACCAATCACCTCCATACACCGAGCCACAGATGGCCTTAAGGAGATCTAGAGGGTAAGACATGTTGAAGCTAGCTTGCAACGTCTCTGGTCTGTTAGAAATATTCTCATGTCTATGGAGACTATTATAGTACCCGAGAATTCTACCCTGGTACTTGATAAAAGAGAACTCTCTCTAGATTATCTGTCATCCATGGGATCGAAGAAGACAGAGGAGATATTCCGAATAGTCCACTCTTCAAAACATTTCTTTAGCTAGACCAAAAATAAGGGCAATAAACTGGAAGTGCTGGTCCAGGAATGCAAACCTTAGGAACTGGAAGTGGTCCCTGAGGATTGGTACGAGAAGGGAGCATCCTTCAGATCTATCGTGGTCATGAACTACCCCTCTCAAACGAGCGGAAGAATGGACCTTATTGTCACCATCTTAAACGAGGGGACATTTAAAAACCTGCATAAGCACTTTAGGTCCAGAATCGTAAGTAAAGTTCCCTCCTTCTTAGGGACCACGAACAGGTTTGAATAGTATACCAAACCTCTCACTGCGATAGACACCGGGACAATAACTCCTAGAAGACAGATCCCGTACACACCCCAAAAAGGCTTCCTTCCTTTCTGGTCAGGAAAACAGGAGGAATCTGCCCTTGGGTGGCTGAGACTTAAAACCTATCTTGTAACCCTGAGCTATGACCTCCAGGACCCATGGATCCTGCACGTCCCTGAACCAAGCGACTAAAAAGAGTGACATACTGCCCCCTACACGATCCAGAAGAGGACCGGGAACCGCCCATTCATGCAGACGTAGACTCGGAGGGTTTCTTGCTCTGCTTGGATTTATTCCAGGACTGAGCCGGCTTCCAAGAGCTCTTGGTTTGCTCTGGCTTAGCGGAGGACTGCTGACATGGGCTTTATCAGAATGAAAAGAACGAAAATTGTCCCTTAGATTAGTTCATATACTCTTTCAGTAGGAGGGCACCCTTGCCCCCTGTGACCATGGAGGTAATTTGAGTCCAGGCCTGGACCAGAAAATCATTCCCTTAAAGGGAGGGAAGAAGTCTAAATTTAGAAGTCATATCCGCAGACCATAACTTCAGCCAGAGCCCGACGGGCCTGAACAGAAAAAGCTGAAGCCATTGCATTCAAGCGAATAAACTGCCTAATAGCAGCACAGATAAAATAATTTACATCCCTCAAGGCCATAACTCTTTTCTGAGTAACGTCGAGGGGATCCTCCACCCCGATTAAATCCTATAAGGAGTCACACCAGAAGATAGTATCTCCAGTAACGGCGGCAACAGCCGCCGCCGGTTGAAACAAATATCCCGTATGTTGAAACATCTTTCTTAACAGAGTTTCCATCTTTTATCCATGGGCTCTTCAAACGAAGAACTATCCCCAAACGGGATAGTAGTACGTTTAGCAAGGGTGAAGATAACGCCATCCCATTTAGGGACGGAACCTCACAACTCCATTGAGAGTCCAGGACTGGGAAAATTTGTTGAAGGGAGAAGAGGGGGAAAAGAAATCCAATCCTGTCCCATTAATTCTTAATAATGTTCGCCATCTAACAGGAGCAGGGAAGGATAAGGTACCACCCTGTCCTCAAAATCTATCCAATTTAGGAATAAAAGGTTCATCAGGCAATTTGGCCTCTGGAACCTCTGAATTCGCCAAAAACTTCCTTTAGAAGAAAGCGCAAATTCCTAAACTAAAGTCTGGTTCCTCCGCAGCCGGAAGTTTAGAGGCAGCAGACTCCAACCCAGAATGTTCATACTCTGAAGTCTCAGAACGAACTTCATCTTCAGATAACCCTCAGTTAAATCCAATAAATTATCTGATGTACTCTGGGAAGGAGTGCAATATGTAAACTTTCGCTTGCGCTTAGCAGGGCGACGTAAAGCATTAAGGCCACAGACACCGCCGTCTGAACTGCGCAGTAACGTCTGGTGAAAAAAGGCCCCCTCCAGATGGAGGATCAGCAATGCTACGGGAAAACTGCATGTGTAGAGATATAAGAATGTAGGGTACGCACCTCACTGGACGACAACTCCTCAGAGGTGAACGGCTCCGTGGTATCAAACATGTTTGATATTATCAAGACATATAGAAAATAATTGAGAGGGCGGAACTAAGGCCTCCTCACCATATAAACAGGAATTACTCATTAGGAATAGAGGGAGTGCCCTCTAAAGTAACAGATTCCTCCATCGCTAGTGCAATAACTAGAGAACTAGAGAAATAAAACATCTTATTTTATTAAAAAAAACGGCACCCTTATACCTCAATGGCTGGGGCACTCACCACCTCCTATGACCCAGACAGTAAAGAGATTTATGACTCCTCTCTGATCGACACCCGGTCAGGAAAAAGGGAATGAATCACATGGTGCACAATGCAGGACCGTCCCTGCTATGAGAAAGCGCGCCAAGCTTGTAAGCTGCATGGCTCTCAAAGTGAAAGTGAAACCTGTAAATTCCATAACAGCCTATGAGCCCATAACAGCTCACACATAAAAGCAGCATAAAATCAAATAAACATATAAGATTTTTCTACCCTGTTCAATAATCCCCCTAAGGAGGTATTAACCCTTGATTCTATACAGATAAAAGGAGTCACACTGTGACCCTGTCTTCTTGCGTTATCATAAAATGTATAAAATATGAAACAATCTTACCAGAATCTACGCCGTGGAACACGGCCCTTCAAGTGTGACAGATAGTAGCATCGCTTCTGACATGGACTTGAGTGAAGAAAGCAGGCAGCGAAACTCGTCAACGCTGATTGCCTATGGAGCTGTTAATATAAGTCGGGATGGTTTCACAGAAAGACTCTCCCTGCATCTCTGGACTCTAACTTTCATCCATGCTCTCACTGAAAGGCTGACATGACTACTTAAAACTCCAGTCCCGTCTCGAAGAGTACTACCCTCCATAAGAGACTACTCCGAAATCTTCTAACACTTCTCTGCCAATCTCCTGTGACGAAAGGCAAAAGAATGACTGGGGTTATGAGGAAGTGGGGGAGGTATTTAAGCCTTTGGCTGGGGTGTCTTTGCCGCCTCCTGGTGGCCAGGTTCAGTATTTCCCACAAGTAAGGAATGCAGCTGTGGACTCTTCCCATATTAAGATGCTGGTGCAATGCTGAATACGGCGAGCGTATTGCTCGCCGTATTCAGCGAGGTCTGGCGGACCTGATCCGCACTGTTGGATCAGGTCCGCCAGACCTTGATAAATAGAGGCCTGTCTGAACCATGAAATTAAAATATTGGGTTTTATGTCCTTTTAACAGATCATAATCCTTCATATTATAAAAATGGCAAATTAATAAAAGTACAGTTTATATCCAATAAAATAACCTAATATTAACACACAAGCACCCCAAAAAAAAAAAATCCAACCATAAGTAAAACTGTAATTCTCAGTGCCTATGATGAATATATATTTCAATCCATTTCAATTAAGACACTGATATAGCAAGATAAAAAGTTAAGACATCTGACATTGCAACCCACAGACTTTCTTTCTGACATTCATTAGTATCTCTGATCATATAATATATTACTTTTTTTGGCAGAGTGATAACATGTAATGTATTTTTAATCCAAATGAATTACTTTAAAGCTGTCATTTCTTAAATCAGCGAATCCAATAACTGTGAAGAATTTACTGGCAAATGTCTTAATTAGTTTAAAATGAAATATAATCTGATAACTATCCCTCACTCTCTACATAACTGACAATGCTTAAAGGCTTTTTATACCATGTCTTAGAGCAACTACCAGACCAATGTGTTAGAACCCCATCTGCTGGTTGCCATGGTAACTGAAAGCAGCCAGGTGAGAAGAGCACAGTGACTCACAAATAAAAGTTGACACTTCTGCTTTTTGTTATAAATCGTACCAGAACCAGGTCCTACACGCAGCGATACACATCAGATGTGCTACTGCTGTATAGATTTTGACTGTTAAAGATGACTTGCAGTTTTATAAGTAACATAATGAATACAAAAAAATGATGTAAACAGAGATTTTTTTTGGTTTTCATAGGTACAATTTTTTTTTTATGTTTGTCAGTATTTTAAATAACCTAACAGTGTACGCCTTTAAAATTGCAAACTTAGGGCAATTCCCTACAAAAGGCCCTTTTAAGAGCTATTGGTAGCTTAGTATTAAATTAGGGGGTGTTTTTATTTTGGGGGGATTTTTTTATTTTTATAGGGGTATTAATTTAGGTTTAGATTTTTTATTTTGGATACCTTTCTTTATTTTTTTCTGTTATTTTACTTTTTTTATTTTTGTAACTTTAGATTGTGGGTTTGTATTTTTTAACCATAGACTGCCCTCTGGGCAGGCTTATCGCCTAGTTAGAAATAATTATCATAAGTTTAGAATAGAGTAGAATGAGTTTATCATCATAGCATTGCTTTTGATTAACACACAAAATGTACACATACACACAAACAGGGCCAGATTAGGAGTGGATCGCTAACAGTTATGCGCAAGGGGGTTTATTGCAGGTGTTTGCACACGTCGGGTTTAGCGCTTATATTACAACGCAAATGCTTGAGCCAAATTGCGATTTATACTAGAATGATTGGTGCACACTCATTGCTCTGGTTAACTGTTTCACAAAACATAAAAGTTGTACAAAACACATCATAAATAATTTACAAAGTACACTTACATTCTTAATAACACTGTCTAATAAAAATTATTTTAACCTCTTAGGACAAGGACATTTTTCAATTTGTTTCCCTTAACGACAAGGGCTGTTTTTACATTTTTGCGGTGTTTGTCTTTAGCTGTAATTTTCCTCTTACTCATTTACTGTACCCACACATATTGTATACCGTTTCTCTCGCCATTAAATGGACTTTCTAAAGATATCATTATTTTCATCATATCTTATAATTTACCATAACAAATATTATAAAATATGAGGAAAAAATGGAAAAAAACAGAATTTATGTTTACCTGATAAATTTCTTTCTCCAACGGTGTGTCCGGTCCACGGCGTCATCCTTACTTGTGGGATATTCTCTTCCCCAACAGGAAATGGCAAAGAGCCCAGCAAAGCTGGTCACATGATCCCTCCTAGGCTCCGCCTACCCCAGTCATTCGACCGACGTTAAGGAGGAATAATAGCATAGGAGAAACCATATGGTACCGTGGTGACTGTAGTTAAAGAAAATAAATTATCAGACCTGATTAAAAAACCAGGGCGGGCCGTGGACCGGACACACCGTTGGAGAAAGAAATTTATCAGGTAAACATAAATTCTGTTTTCTCCAACATAGGTGTGTCCGGTCCACGGCGTCATCCTTACTTGTGGGAACCAATACCAAAGCTTTAGGACACGGATGAAGGGAGGGAGCAAATCAGGTCACCTAAATGGAAGGCACCACGGCTTGCAAAACCTTTCTCCCAAAAATAGCCTCAGAAGAAGCAAAAGTATCAAACTTGTAAAATTTGGTAAAAGTGTGCAGTGAAGACCAAGTCGCTGCCCTACATATCTGATCAACAGAAGCCTCGTTCTTGAAGGCCCATGTGGAAGCCACAGCCCTAGTGGAATGAGCCGTGATTCTTTCGGGAGGCTGCCGTCCGGCAGTCTCGTAAGCCAATCTGATGATGCTTTTAATCCAAAAAGAGAGAGAGGTAGAAGTTGCTTTTTGACCTCTCCTTTTACCTGAATAAACAACAAACAGGGAAGACGTTTGTCTAAAATCCTTTGTAGCATCTAAATAGAATTTTAGAGCGCGAACAACATCCAAATTGTGCAACAAGCGTTCCTTCTTTGAAACTGGTTTCGGACACAGAGAAGGTACGATAATCTCCTGGTTAATGTTTTTGTTAGAAACAACTTTTGGAAGAAAACCAGGTTTAGTACGTAAAACCACCTTATCTGCATGGAACACCAGATAAGGAGGAGAACACTGCAGAGCAGATAATTCTGAAACTCTTCTAGCAGAAGAAATTGCAACTAAAAACAAAACTTTCCAAGATAATAACTTAATATCAACGGAATGTAAGGGTTCAAACGGAACCCCCTGAAGAACTGAAAGAACTAAATTGAGACTCCAAGGAGGAGTCAAAGGTTTGTAAACAGGCTTGATTCTAACCAGAGCCTGAACAAAGGCTTGAACATCTGGCACAGCTGCCAGTTTTTTGTGAAGTAAC
Organism: Bombina bombina; assembly: GCF_027579735.1. Taxonomy (NCBI): domain Eukaryota; kingdom Metazoa; phylum Chordata; class Amphibia; order Anura; family Bombinatoridae; genus Bombina; species Bombina bombina. The sequence goes on along the minus strand of NC_069502.1, from coordinate 783,428,944 downwards.
ACCGACAAGGCAGAAATCTGTCCCTTCAGGGAACTTGCCGATAATCCTTTTTCCAATCCTTCTTGAAGGAAGGATAGAATCCTAGGAATCTTAACCTTGTCCCAAGGGAATCCTTTAGATTCACACCAACAGATATATTTTTTCCAAATTTTATGGTAAATCTTTCTAGTTACAGGCTTTCTGGCCTGAACAAGAGTATCGATAACAGAATCTGAGAAACCTCGCTTCGATAAAATCAAGCGTTCAATCTCCAAGCAGTCAGCTGGAGTGAAACCAGATTCGGATGTTCGAACGGACCCTGAACAAGAAGGTCTCGTCTCAAAGGTAGCTTCCAAGGTGGAACCGATGACATATTCACCAGATCTGCATACCAAGTCCTGCGTGGCCACGCAGGAGCTATCAAGATCACCGACGCCCTCTCCTGATTGATCCTGGCTACCAGCCTGGGGATGAGAGGAAACGGCGGGAACACATAAGCTAGATTGAAGGTCCAAGGTGCTACTAGTGCATCCACTAGAGCCGCCTTGGGATCCCTGGATCTGGACCCGTAGCAAGGAACTTTGAAGTTCTGACGAGAGGCCATCAGATCCATGTCTGGAATGCCCCAAAGTTGAGTGACTTGGGCAAAGATTTCCGGATGGAGTTCCCACTCCCCCGGATGCAATGTCTGACGACTCAGAAAATCCGCTTCCCAATTTTCCACTCCCGGGATGTGGATAGCAGACAGGTGGCAGGAGTGAGACTCCGCCCATAGAATGATCTTGGTCACTTCTTCCATCGCTAGGGAACTCCTTGTTCCCCCCTGATGGTTGATATACGCAACAGTCGTCATGTTGTCTGATTGAAACCGTATGAACTTGGTCCTCGCTAGCTGAGGCCAAGCCTTGAGAGCATTGAATATCGCTCTCAGTTCCAGAATATTTATCGGTAGAAGAGATTCTTCCCGAGACCAAAGACCCTGAGCTTTCAGGGATCCCCAGACCGCGCCCCAGCCCATCAGACTGGCGTCGGTCGTGACAATGACCCACTCTGGTCTGTGGAATGTCATCCCTCGTGACAGGTTGTCCAGGGACAGCCACCAACGGAGTGAGTCTCTGGTCCTCTGATTTACTTGTATCTTTGGAGACAAGTCTGTATAGTCCCCATTCCACTGACTGAGCATGCACAGTTGTAACGGTCTTAGATGAATGCGCGCAAAAGGAACTATGTCCATTGCCGCTACCATCAACCCGATCACTTCCATGCACTGGGCTACGGAAGGAAGAGGAACGGAATGAAGTATTCGACAAGAGTCCAGGAGCTTTGTCTTTCTGGCCTCTGTTAGAAAAATCCTCATTTCTGAGGAGTCTATAATTGTTCCCAAGAAGGGAACCCTTGTTGACGGGGATAGAGAACTCTTTTCCACGTTCACTTTCCAGCCGTGCGATCTGAGAAAGGCCAGGACGATGTCCGTGTGAGCCTTTGCTCGAGGGAGGGACGACGCTTGAATTAGAATGTCGTCCAGGTAAGGTACTACTGCAATGCCCCTTGGTCTTAGCACAGCTAGAAGGGACCCTAGTACCTTTGTGAAAATCCTTGGAGCAGTGGCTAATCCGAAAGGAAGCGCCACGAACTGGTAATGTTTGTCCAGGAATGCAAACCTTAGGAACCGATGATGTTCCTTGTGGATAGGAATATGTAGATACGCATCCTTTAAATCCACCGTGGTCATGAATTGACCTTCCTGGATGGAAGGAAGGATAGTTCGAATGGTTTCCATCTTGAAAGATGGGACCTTGAGAAATTTGTTTAAGATCTTGAGATCTAGGATTGGTCTGAATGTTCCCTCTTTTTTGGGAACTATGAACAGATTGGAGTAGAACCCCATCCCTTGTTCTCTCAATGGAACAGGATGAATCACTCCCATTTTTAACAGGTCTTCTACGCAAAGTAAGAACGCCTGTCTTTTTATGTGGTCTGAAGACAACTGAGACCTGTGGAACCTTCCCCTTGGGGGAAGTCCCTTGAATTCCAGAAGATAACCCTGGGAGACTATTTCTAGCGCCCAAGGATCCAGAACATCTCTTGCCCAAGCCTGAGCGAAGAGAGAGAGTCTGCCCCCCACCAGATCCGGTCCCGGATCGGGGGCCGATATTTCATGCTGTCTTGGTAGCAGTGGCAGGTTTCTTTGCCTGCTTTCCCTTGTTCCAGCCTTGCATTGGTCTCCAAGCTGGCTTGGCCTGAGAAGTATTACCTTCTTGCTTAGAGGACGTAGCACCTTGGGCTGGTCCGTTTTTACGAAAGGGACGAAAATTAGGTCTATTTTTTGCCTTGAAAGGCCGATCCTGAGGAAGGGCATGGCCCTTACCCCCAGTGATATCAGAGATAATCTCTTTCAAGTCAGGACCAAACAGCGTTTTCCCCTTGAAAGGAATGTTTAGTAGCTTGTTCTTGGAAGACGCATCAGCCGACCAAGATTTCAACCAAAGCGCTCTGCGCGCCACAATAGCAAACCCAGAATTCTTAGCCGCTAACTTAGCCAATTGCAAAGAGGCGTCAAGAGTGAAAGAATTAGCCAATTTGAGAGCATTGACTCTGTCCATAATCTCCTCATAAGGAGGCGAGTCACTATCGAGCACCTTAATCAGTTCATCAAACCAGAAATATGCGGCTGTAGTGACAGGGACAATGCATGAAATGGGTTGTAGAAGGTAACCCTGCTGAACAAACATCTTTTTAAGCAAACCTTCTAATTTTTTATCCATAGGATCTTTGAAAGCACAACTATCCTCTATGGGAATAGTGGTGCGTTTGTTTAAAGTAGAAACCGCTCCCTCGACCTTGGGGACTGACTGCCATAAGTCCTTTCTGGGGTCGACCATAGGAAACAATTTTTTAAATATGGGGGGAGGGACGAAAGGAATACCGGGCCTTTCCCATTCTTTATTAACAATGTCCGCCACCCGCTTGGGTATAGGAAAAGCTTCTGGGAGCCCCGGCACCTCTAGGAACTTGTCCATTTTACATAGTTTCTCTGGGATGACCAAATTTTCACAATCATCCAGAGTGGATAATACCTCCTTAAGCAAAATGCGGAGATGTTCCAATTTAAATTTAAAAGTAATCACATCAGATTCAGCCTGCTGAGAAATATTCCCTAAATCAGTAATTTCTCCCTCAGACAAAACCTCCCTGGCCCCCTCAGATTGGGTTAGGGGCCCTTCAGAGATATTAATATCAGCGTCGTCATGCTCTTCAGTAACTAAAACAGAGCATCCACGCTTACGCTGAACAGGGTTCATTTTGGCTAAAATGTTTTTGACAGAATTATCCATTACAGCCGTTAATTGTTGCATAGTAAGGAGTATTGGCGCGCTAGATGTACTAGGGGCCTCCTGAGTGGGCAAGACTCGTGTAGACGAAGGAGGGAATGATGCAGTACCATGCTTACTCCCCTCACTTGAGGAATCATCTTGGGCATCATTGTCATTATCACATAAATCACATTTATTTAAATGAATAGGAATTCTGGCTTCCCCACATTCAGAACACAGTCTATCTGGTAGTTCAGACATGTTAAACAGGCATAAACTTGATAAGAAAGTACAAAAAACGTTTTGAAATAAAACCGTTACTGTCACTTTAAATTTTAAACTGAACACACTTTATTACTGCAATTGCGAAAAAACATGAAGGAATTGTTCAAAATTCACCAAACTTTCACCACAGTGTCTTAAAGCCTTGAAAATATTGCACACCAAATTTGGAAGCTTTAACCCTTAAAATAACGGAACCGGAGCCGTTTTAAGCTTTAACCCCTTTACAGTCCCTGGTATCTGCTTTGCTGAGACCCAACCAAACCCAAGGGGAATACGATACCAAATGATGCCTTCAGAAGTCTTTTTTAAGTATCAGAGCTCCTCTCACATGCGACTGCATGCCATGCCTCTCAAAAACAAGTGCGCAACACCGGCGCGAAAATGAGACTCTGCCTATGCTTTGGGAAAGCCCCTAAAGAATAAGGTGTCTAAAACAGTGCCTGCCGATATTATTATATCAAAATACCCAGAATAAATGATTCCTCAAGGCTAAATAAGTGTTAATATCAATCGATTTAGCCCAAAAAATGTCTACAGTCTAAATAAGCCCTTGTGAAGCCCTTATTTACAATCGTAATAAACATGGCTTACCGGATCCCATAGGGAAAATGACAGCTTCCAGCATTACATCGTCTTGTTAGAATGTGTCATAACTCAAGCATCAAAGACTGCAAACTGTTCCCCCAACTGAAGTTAATGCTCTCAACAGTCCTGTGTGGAACAGCCATGGATTTTAGTTACGGTTGCTAAAATCATTTTCCTCATACAAACAGAATTCTTCATCTCTTTTCTGTTTCTGAGTAAATAGTACGTACCAGCACTATTTGAAAATAACAAACTCTTGATTGAATAATGAAAAACTACAGTTAAACACTAAAAAACTCTAAGCCATCTCCGTGGAGATGTTGCCTGTACAACGGCAAAGAGAATGACTGGGGTAGGCGGAGCCTAGGAGGGATCATGTGACCAGCTTTGCTGGGCTCTTTGCCATTTCCTGTTGGGGAAGAGAATATCCCACAAGTAAGGATGACGCCGTGGACCGGACACACCTATGTTGGAGAAAACACTTTTTCTAACTTTGACGCCCAAAATTTGTTAAACATCTACAATCACCAAAAAACACCCATGCTAAATAGTTTCTAAATTTTGTCTTAAGTTAAAAAATACCCAATGTTTACATGTTCTTTGCTGTTTTTTCAAGTTATAGGGCAATACATACAAGTAGCACTTTGCTATTTTCAAACCATTTTACTTCAAAATTAGCGATAGTTACATTGGAACTACTATTTTTTTTTAGTAGACTACCGAATGTATTGATCCAGGCCCATTTTGGTATATTTCATACCACCATTTCACCATTTCAAATGCAATCAAATAATTTTCACAAACTTTAGGTTTCTCACTGAAATTATTTACAAACAACTTGTGCAAGTATGGCACAAATGGTTGTAAATGCTTCTCTGGGATCCCCTTTGTTCAGAAATAGCAGACTTATATGGCTTTGGGGTTGCTTTTTGTTAATTAGAAGGCTGTTAAATGCAGCTGCGCACCTCACGTGTATTATCCCAGCAGTGAAGGGGTTAATTAGGGAGCTTGTAGGGAGTGTGTAGAGTTAATTTTAGCTTTAGTGTAGTGTAGTAGACAACCCCAAGTATTGATCTAGGCCCATTTTGGTATATTTCATGCCACCGTTTCACCGCCAAATGCGATCAAATAAAATTTTTTTTTCACTTTTTCACAAACTTTAGGTTTCACACTGAAATTATTTACAAACAGTTTGTGCAATTATGGCACAAATGGTTGTAAATGCTTCTCTGGGATCCCCTTTGTTCAGAAATAGCAGACATATATGGCTTTGGCATTGTTTTTTGGTAATTAGAAGGCCGTTAAACGCGGCTGCGCACCACACTTGTATTATGCCCAGCAGGGAAGGGGTTAATTAGGTAGCTTGTAAATGTTTGATGCAGTGACTCGATGATCTTATGATCTTACATCAGGCTTTACCCACAGCCGCTTGCGTAATGTCCGTTTTACCTGTAACATATATACAAACACACACAAAGGGAAAGATTATTAGTTTAACTATTTAATTATTAACTCAATGTTAATAATAGGAAAATGTACTCATCCAGGCCTAGTGAAAATTTCCAGCCCTGTGTATATATGTGTGTGTATGTTTAAACGCACACACATATATAATGTATATACACATGGGCGTTAAAATGGTAACACAAAGTTTCAATACTGTTTGATAAATTACTTTCTTTTTTTATGCTATTCAATATTAAAACAGTATTAAATGTGTGTGTGTGTGTGTATATATATATATATATATATATATATATATATATATATATATATATATATATATATATATATATATATTTTGTGTGTGTGTATATATATATATATATATATATTTTGTGTGTGTGTGTGTGTATATATATATATATATATATATATATATATATATATATATATATATATATATATATATATATATATATATATATATATATATATATATATATACAGTGGATATAAAAAGTCTACACACCCCTGTTAAAATGTCAGGTTTCTGTGATGTAAAAAAATGAGACAAAGATAAATCATTTCAGAACTTTTTCCACCTTTAATGTGACCTATAAACTGTACAACTCAATTGAAAAACAAACTGAAATATGTTAGTTAAAGGGAAATAAAAATAAATAAATAATATAATATGGTTGCATAAGTGTGAACACCCTTAAACTAATACTTTGTTGAAGCACCTTTTGATTTTATTACAGCACTCAGTCTTTTTGGGTATGATTTTTTCAGCATGGCACATCTTGACTTGGCAAGATTTGCCCACTCTTCTTTGCAAAAACACTCTAAATCTGTCAGAATGCGAGGGCATCTCCTGTGCACAGCCCTCTTCAGATCACCACACATATTTTGTATTGGATTCAGGTCTGGGCTCTGGCTGAGCCATCCCAAAACTTTAATCTTCTTCTGGTGAAGCCATTCCTTTGTTGATTTGAATGTATGCTTTGGGTCGTTGGCATGCTGAAAGATGAAGTTCCTCTTCATGTTCAGCTTTCTAGCAGAAGCCTGAAGGTTTTGTGCCAATATTGTCTGGTATTTGGAACTGTTCATTATTCCCTCTACCTTGACTAAGGCCCCAGTTCCAGCTGAAGAAAAACAGCCCCAAAGCATGATGCTGACACCACTATGCTTCACTGTGGGTATGGTGTTCTTTTGGTGATATGCAGTGTTGTTTTTGCGCCAAACATATCTTTTGGAATTATGGCCAAAAGTTCAACTTTGGTTTCATCAGACCAGAACACCTTTTGCAACATGCTTTTGGGAAACTTTAGATGAGTTTTTGCAAAAATTTTTGTAAGAAAAGGCTTCCATCTTGCCACTCTACCCCATAGCACAGACATATGAAGAATACAGACAATTGTTGTCACATGTACCACACAGCCAGTACTTTGCCAGATATTCCTGCAGCTCCCTTTAATGTTGCTGTAGGCCTCTTGGCAGCCTCCCAGAACAGTTTTCTTCTCGTCTTTTCATCAATTTTGGAGGGACATCCAGTTCTTGGTAATGTCACTGTTGCACCATATATTCTCCACTTGATGATGACTGTCTTCACTGTGTTCCATGGTATATCTAATGCCTTGGAAATTCTTTTGTACCCTTCTCCTGACTGATACCTTTTAACAATGAGATCCCTCTGATGCTTTAGAAGCTCTCTGCGGACCATGGCTTTTGCTGTAGGATGCGACTAACAAAATGTCAGGAAAGACCAACTAGAACAGCTGAACTTTATTTGGGGTTAATTAGAGGCACTTATAAATGATGACAAGTGTGTGACTCCTATTTAACATGATTTTGAATGTGATTGCTTAATTCTGATCACAGCTACATCTCCAGTTATAAAAGGGTGTTCACACTTATGCAACCAAATTTTATTTTTTATTGTTACTTCCCTTCACCTAAAAGATTTCAGTTTGTTTTTCAATTGAGTTGTACAGTTTATAGGTCACATTAAAGGTGGAAAAAGTTCTGAAATTATTTATCTTTGTCTCATTTTTTTACATCACAGAAACCTGACATTTTAACAGGGGTGTGTAGACTTTTTATATCCACTTTATATATATATATATATATATATATATATATATATATATATATATAAAATATTGAGTGTTAGTATATATTGCGTGTGTGCTTAGAGGGATATGGCTGCACCTCACTGACGAGGCCCAAAGGAGGCCGAAACGATCGTCTGGGGTTGTCATGTTCCTTGTTCAGAGGAGAATTGCCTGGTATTTCGGGGCTGGACTGACCATGTCGGCGGGATCAGACTAATATACTACAGGAAAGTTTTCCTCTGTGAAAAGCACAATTGGGCAGAAAGAAGCTACTACCAGGTGGTAACCGGGCCATAGAACAAGCTATTGATGCTGCTGTTCGTTCCTGGCAGACTGCTTCTCATTCTGTTTTGCATATGTAAATATGACCCTGGGGATAGTCTCCCTAAGGGTGATGGGGGAAACCAGACGTGGACTCCTTGCCCATTGTGCTTAGAGGGATATGGCTGCACCTCACTAACAAGGCCCAAAGGAGGCCGAAACGATCATCTGGGGTTGTCATGTTCCTTGTTCAGAGGAGAATTGACTGGTATTTCGGGGCTGGACTGACCATGTCGGCGGGATCAGACTGATATAATACAGGAAAGTTTTCCTCTGTGAAAAGCACAATTGGGCAGAAAGAAGCTACTACCAGGTGGCAACCGGGCCATAGAACAAGCTATTGATGCTGCTGTTCGTTTCTGGCAGACTGCTTCTCATTCTGTTTTGCATATATATATATATATATATATATATATATATATACCCCAGCTCCCTGCATCTGTGCTACAACTGTGCCCCTACACCAACCCTGTATACAGTTTTAGCCTCCTGTGAGAGACCTGCAGAATTACACTTCTGTTTTTCCTCTCCCTTCCAGTAAGCCACTTGTTTTCCTTCAGCTTGTTTGGTAGGGAAGGATTAGGGAAGCATGTTTTGTGTGTCTGTGACAGCCAGCTGCAGATATAGCCAGCTGGGCAAAGTTAGAAGAGAATCAAAAGACTCAGCTATAGCTGAAAAAAAAAAACATAGGACAGTGGATAATTAGCTGTAGACTACTCTTAGTAATACTGGCACAACCACATGTCACACAGAAAATGTCATTTGAAATATTGTATCAGGAAATGGATATTTGGATTTACATTAATTTGTAAAGTGAAACTTGCCAATGCTGTACTAGACTAATAGCCGAAAACGATTAAAAACGTAATTATATAATTTAAAAACAAGTGCCCAAATATCGTATTTCTTTACATTTATACATTATTATAGTTGAATAGCCATACAGCAAAAATTTAAGATTTTTTTTTCATTCATGATCCAGATAGATTGCACATTTAAAAAACAAAAACAAAACGGTATATCTCAAAATTAACTTAAAGGGACATTAATCCCAAACTGTAATGCAGATTTTAACACTGTTATACATTGTGCAAATACTGCTGCCATTTAGATCTCAAAAGTGTATAACACCTGCTGCCATATAGTGCTCCTCCCCAAGGCATAATATGCTGTGATCTGAGATATCATCACAGAAAATGCAGCATGTCTGCAGAAATAATGGGACTGTTAGCTTTTTGCTTTGCAGCGCTGATCCGCATCAGGCTGTTCTCTTCAAACAGCCCTGTGCTCTGGCTGCAGAGTAAGTTTTCCTTAAAGGGACAGTCTAGTCCAAAATAAACTTTCATTATTCAGATAGGGCATGTAATTTTAAGCAATTTTCCAATTTACTTTTATCACCAATTTTGCTTTGTTCTCTTGGTATTTTTAGGTGAAAGCTAAACCTAGGAGGTTCATATGCTAATTTCTAAGCCCTTGAAGGCCGCCTCTTCTCTCAGGGCATTATGACAGTTTGTTTTACCACTAGAGGGTGTTAGTTCATGTGTATCATAACACTGTGCTCATGCACATGGAGTTCCTAGGAGCCAGCACTGATTGGCTCAAATGCATGTCTGTCAAAAGAACTGAAATAAGGTGGCAGTTTGCAATGGCTTAGATACAAGATAATCACAGAGGTAAAAAGTGTATTATTATAACTGTGTTGGTTATGCAAAACTAGGTAATGGGTAATAAAGGTATTATCTATCTTTTAAAACAATAAAAATTCTGGTTTAGACTGTCCCTTTAACACTGTGCAGCCAGAACAAAGTGCTGTTTAAAGAGAACAGTCAATTTTGGAGCAGCACTGCATTTATTGTTGACTGGCTCTCAGGAATTTTTTCACAAGACATTTTAAAAACTTACCAAACTTTTTTTTTTTCTGCAGCTAATTTGCAATACAAATGCTGCACTATATTATAAAACCTTAAAAAATCCTTTATTCTCCAGTAAATCAACACATTGCAATTGAACTGGGGCTTTGGTGTATCTGCCTTTTTTTTTTTTTATTTCAAAATGGCCTGCAGAAATGTTTTCACTAAAAAAAATCTCATTGCAGAAACTGAAGAAAAGTTCTGCCTCTGGGGTGTTCCTGACAAGTACATTCTCCTTAGCCTACCTACCTGTGTTTCAAGAAAAGATAACAAAAAAACAAAAGTAAATTTGATAATGGAAGTAAATTAGAAACCTGTTTAAAATTGTACATGTTATGTGAATCATAAAAATACATTTTAGGTTTTACTTTAAGTTAAATTTGAGATACAAAGCTTCTATTAAAATGATTTAGATGCTGCTTGCAGAATGTAACCAAACCATTCTCAAAGGGCCATGATATCCAAATGTTGAAGCACATAAAATTGATGCAGCGGGGGGCGGAGCCAGCGCCCAATGGAGGCAGCTGCACTGTAAGCGAGCTCCTGCTCCTTCGAAATGAAAAAGCTTAAATTTTTATATTTAGCAAGCTTATACTAGTGGATTTCAACAGCTGACTCCAGCCTGATCGCAACGACACACAGAAATCGGCAGTGTGCAACATTCTTGGAGCAGGAGAGACTGAACATGCAGATCAGGGTAACAGCTAAAAGATAGCAAGCGCCATCTTGACAATGCGCCTGTTCTCAGAGACACGGAGTCTACAAGGCCATAAACACCAATAGCGGATCTCATTCAGAGGCTAACCGAAGTATAAGGTGAGCGACGCAGCAGAGCGACAATACCTGAGAAGACCAGATGTTAAAAGACATGGCTAGCAACTCGGGTGCAGGCGCCATCTTAACTACACAGCAGCACATTACCGGACTGAGTTGCAGAGTCCCTGTAACACGGGTAAGCCTCAAGACAAGCTACCAAGGTACATGTCAGGATACAGATTGCCTACCCCTGTCGCGGCCACATATCGGAATATAGATCGGCACCCTAAGCTTGAAGGCACGCATAACAAATCTGTCTTCCTTCAGTATGATGCCAACAAGTTCGCTAAAGGTGATAGCCCTGAACATGGAGGGGGAACCCTCATGCCAAGTATACCTACGGCCCGGAGGACACCGGTGGTCACTTTTACCAGTCCAGCGTTAAACTCTCTGCTGGTGTTGGGCATCCAACCTACTGCTTATCACTCAGTTTTAAAAACAATAGAACTAAAGGACACAGCAATGTGATTTCAGGGGCGACATTGCCTGCATTTATCTTACAGACACCAAGGGACTTCCCCAATCCTGAGCAGGTAGCGATCTTGAGCAGTGGAGGTCCGCCATAATGGCACTTAACGGCTGGCCACGAGGCTCCTCAATACTTTTTGGTGTCGCAGCTGTCAGTCCCTTACTGCACACTTGATAAACACTTTCCAGTACTCTAATGGGCCCCTGCTGCTAACCGGGCTTTAGATTACTGCAGGCTCAGCTCCTCTGACATCGGAGCACTGCAACAGAAACAGAAACTGTAAAAGGACTTAGCGTTAGGCTGCTGCCTCTCCCTTCTTAACTAAGATGGAGGAATTAATGGACATAAATGTGCAGCACCACTTACTAGATCAGCCACACAGGTGTGAATGACTATACAAACACTGGTAGTTGCCCATTGTGAAGTACATAGTTACCTAACTTGCCTTCTTTTTTTTGATAACTATTAGTCTCACTTAAATGTTATACAGAAATGTCCTCTTACTAATTTGATATTGTGAGCACTATTATCAATCCTATCTTGTGTTTTGTTTCATGTTCCTATGTGTGTTCCAAAATTACCGTGTAAGGTATAGTTAGTAATCTTTATCTTTAGTAGTTAATTAATATAGGCTCTATCTGTTGCAATACACCTACAACTTGATGTTTTCTAATAATCTCTACTATATCTGCCTGTTATAGTCAGTCACTTCCCATATGCTTATATTTTTACATGGTACCCTTGGAATATCTACATTAGCATTGTGTGTTTGAGATACTATGTGAAACAGTAAGCCTGCTAATTAATAGTATATAGAGAGGATGCTGTCTAATTAAATTTTGCCAACATAATTTAGATTAGGTGTCATGTGTGCTAGGTGTCATGTGTGCTAGGTTCAAAGTGTACTAGGCAAGGCGGGTGCTGGGTACGGCGCGTGCTAGGTATAGAGTGAGCTAGGTACAGTAGGTGCTAGGTATAATGTGCGCTAGGTATCATGTGTGCTAGGTATCATGTGTGCTAGGTATCATGTGTGCTAGGTATCATGGGTGCTAGGTATCATGGGTGCTAGGTATCATGGGTGCTAGGTATCATGTGCGCTAGGTATCAGTTGTGCTAGGTTCAACGTGTACCAGGTACCGCGTGTGCTAGGCTAGGAGGGGGCTGGGTACGGTGTGTGCTTGGTATAGCGTGGGCTAGGTACAGTAGGTGCTAGGTATCATGTGTGCTAGGTATCATGTGTGCTAGGTATCAGCTGTGCTAGGTTCAACGTGTACCAGGTACCGCGTGTGCTAGGCTAGGAGGGGGCTGGGTACAGTTTGTGCTAGGTATAGCGTGTGCTAGGTACAGTAGGTGCCTGGTATCATGTGTGCTAGGTATCGTGTGTAGGTGTCATGTGTGCTAGGTTCAACATGTACTAGGTACCGCGTGTGCTAGGCAAGGTGGGTGCTTGGTACAGTGTGTGCTAGGTATAGCGTGAGCTAGGTACAGTAGGTGCTCGGTATAATGTGTGGTAGGCACAGTATGTGTGAGGTACAGCGTGTACTAGGTACAATGTGTGCTAGGCACCGCGTGTGCTCGGCAAGGTGGGGGCTGGGCTCGGCGTGTGCTAGGCATAACGTGAGCTAGGTACAGGTAGTGCTAGGTACAATGTATGCTAAGTACAATAGGTGTTGGGTATAATGTGTGTTAGGTACAATGTATGTTAAGCACAGTGTGAGCGAGGTACAGCGTGTGCTAGGTACAATGCGTGCTAGATTCAATGCGTGCTAGGCAAGGCGGGTGTTGGGTATAGCGAGAGCCAGGTACAGTGGGTGCTAGGTATCACGTGTGTCAGGTATCATGTGTGCTAGGTGTCATTTGTGCTAGGTTCAATGTGTACTAGGTACTGCGTGTGCTAGACAAGGCGTGTGCTGGGTACGGTGTGTGCTAGGTATAGCGTGAGCTAGGTGCAGTGGGTGCTAGGTACATTGTGTGCTTGATATAATGTGTGCGCAAGGTACAGTGTGTACTAGGTACAATGTGTGCTAGGTTCAATGTGTGCTAGGTACCGCGTGTGCTAGGCAAGGGGGAGGCTGGGTACGGCGTTTGCTAGGTATAACGCGAGCTGGGTACAGTTGGTGCTAGGTACAATGCGTGCTAGGTACATTGGGTGTTGGGTATAGTTTGTGTTAGGTACAATGTGTGTTAGGCACAGTGTGTGCGAGCTACAGTGTGTGCTAGGTATAATGTGTGTTAGGCACAGCGTGCAAGATACAGCGCGTGCTAGGTACAGTGTGTGCTAGGTACAACGTGTGCCAGATATAACAAGTGCTAGATACAATGAGTGCTGGGTTTAGTATGTGCTGGGTTTAGTATGTGCTGTGTTTAGTATGTGCTGGGTGCAGTGTGTGTTAGGTACAGTGTGTGCTGGGTACAGTGTGTGCTGGGCATAGTGTGTGCTAGGTACAATGGGTGCTGGTACAACGTGTGTTAGGTACAACGTGTGCTAGGTACTGCATGTGCTAGGCAAGGCGGGTGCTGGGTACGGCGGGTGCTAAGTACAACGTGTGCTAGGAACAGTGGGTGCTAGGTATAATGTTTGCTAGGCACAGCGTGTGCTAGATACCGGGTGTGCTAGGCACAGCGTGTGGCAGGTACAATGTGAGTCGGATATAGTGTGTGCTAGATATGAGTACTAGGTACAGTATGTGTGAGGTACGATGAGCGCTAGGTACAATGAGCCTCAATCTATATGGACAAACCCATTAAACATATTACAGCAACTTATCCTGACTTGTTCTTTGTAGCATTAGCTCTAATTTATAAGTACCACCTCCTCCCCCCCCCCCCCATATTCAGAGCCCACACTAGGGTTCAATTCTGGTGAATTATTTTCACCACAAATCCCTGCAATTTACTTATGATGTATCAATGTTCTGATAGCTACTGCAACCGGACCTGCGTGTCCGATCATTTTTGTTTGTGTATTTTTGAACAGGGGTCTTGCGTGTCCCCAAATGTTACCTTTCATTCTAAAACCGAATAAAAATTCATTTTAATAAAAAAAAATTGATGCAGCATAGCTGTAAAAAGCTGACTAGAAAATATCCCCTAAACATATCTAAGTAAAAAAGGAAGATATTTACCTAAATTATTGACACCCCACTGTAAAGAATGCTAGTCACAGGACTTGCATAGGAGTGTGAATATTGCATGTGCAGGCACAGTCATGTTATTTTCCTGTTCAGTTTACAGAAGTTTACTATGAAATCTCATGATATTTAAGTGAAATCTCATGAGATCACAGCAAAGCAATGCATTACCTCAGCACTACTGATGCTGAGTGTTTTTTCTTTCTTTTTCTTCAACTTGCAGCTTTACAACAGTATAACTGTTCACAGAGCACTTACACTTACACTTGAGGTAAATATCTTCTCTTTTTAACATAGAGATCTTCAGGTGATATTTTCATGACAGCTTTTAACAGTTATGCTGCATAACTTTCGAATACATATAACTGCACACTGTACTTATACAAAAAAAGCAGTTTATTTTTACAGCAGGAATGTTTCAGCCCAGAAATGCAGCGCATTGCAGTGTTAGGACCAGTCAAGATTGAGGCACCTTGTAAGTTGGTGACTGGCTTAAGCAAAATATGGCCATATTGTGTAACTAAGATCCCAATTTTAATATATAAGTATAGGCGATTTTTGCAACATTTAAAATGTTTTGATAATGTAAAAGTGGATGTGCGCCAATATTCTATTTTGTGCAATTATTTTGGTTTTGTTCAATAGAGATGTGATCAAATATAACTAGAAGCACTACAGATAATATCCTTTCCATCTGTATAAGGAGAGTCCACGGCTTCATTCCTTACTTGTGGGAATACAGAACCTGGCCACCAGGAGGAGGCAAAGACACCCCAGCCAAAGGCTTAAATACCTCCCCCACTCCCCTCATCCCCCAGTCATTCTGCCGAGGGAACAAGGAACAGTAGGAGAAACATCAGGGTATAAATGGTGCCAGAAGAACAAAACAAAATTTAGGTCCGCACAACGGAGAACATGGGCAGGGGCCGTGGACTCTCATCATACAGATGGAAAGGAAATTATCTGGTAAGCATAACTTATGTTTTCCATCTTAATACAAGGAGAGTCCACAGCTTCATTCCTTACTTGTGGGAAACATATACCCAAGCTCTAGAGGACACTGAATGAAAACGGGAGAGTAAAAGAGAGGCAGACCCTATTCTGAGGGCACCGCAGCCTGCAAAACCTTTCTCCCAAAAGTTGCTTCAGCCGAAGCAAAAACGTCAAATTTGTAAAATTTTGAAAAAGTATGTAAGGAGGACCAGGTAGCCACCCAACAAATCTGCTCCATAGATGCCTCATTCTATAAGACCCAAGAAGAAGCCACAGCTCTAGTTAAATATGCCGTAATCCTCTCAGGAGGATTAAGTCCCGCTGTTTCATATGCTAGGCGGATAATGGTCTGAGATGGAACCTCTGCTCTTCCTAGAATAGACAACAAACAATGCCGAAGTCTGTCTAAAATCCTTTGTAGCCTGAAGATATAATTTCAAAGCCCGAACCAGATCCAAATTATGAAGTAATCGTTCTGTTGAAGAAGGAGGATTAGGACACAAAGAAGGAACCACAATCTCCTGATTGATGTTGCGATCAGACACAACCTTAGGGAGAAAACCCAACCCAGTGCGAAGAACAGCCTTTTTAGCATGAAAAACTAGGTACGGAGGCTCACATTGCAAGGCGACCATCTCAGAAACTCTGTGTGCGGAAGCAATAGCCAGTATAAAAAGAACCTTTCAAGAAAGTAATTTAATGTCCACCGAATGCATGGGCTCAAACGGAGCCCTTTGCAGAACCTTAAGAACCAAATTTAAACTCCAAGGAGGAGAGAAATGTCTAAACACAGGCCTGATTTTAGACAGAGTCTGAACAAAAGAATGAATATCAGTAAGCTCAGCGAGCCTCTTGTGCAATAACACAGAAAGGGATGAGATCTGTCCCTATAAGGAATTTGCAGCAAGTCCCTTCTCCAAACCATCTTGGAGAAAGGAAAGAATCCTGGACACCTTGATCTTATGCAAATCCACATTCTTCACACCAGAATAAGTAGGTCCTCCACACCTTATAATAGACGCAACGGGTGACCGGCTTTCTAGTTTGAATGAAAATATCAATCACTCTCTCAGAAAACCCTCTCTTGGCTAGGACTAAGTGTTCAATCTTCACGCAGTCAGCCTCAGAGAATCTAGATATTGATGAACAAAGGGACCCTGTTCCAGCAGATCTCTACGACAAGGTAACCTCCATGGAGGAGAAGATGACATCCCCACCAGGTCAGCAAACCACATCCTTCGCGGCCACGATGGAGCAATTAGAATAGTCAAGACTTGCTCCTGATTGATGCAGGTCACTACCCGAGGAAGAAGTGGTAACGGTGGAAAAATGTAAACTAGGTTGAACCCCAGGGCACTGCTAAGGCATCTATCAGCTCTGCCTGGGGATCCCTGGACCACGACCCGTATTTGGGGATCTTGGTTTTGAATCTGGACGCAATGAGATCTATCTCCAGCATCGCCCACCTGTTGCAAATCTCCACAAACACTTTGGGATGAAGAGACCATTCCCCTGGATGAAACGATTGTCTGCTGAGAAAGTCCGCCTCCCAGTTGTCCACACCTGGAATGTGGATCGCTGACAGCGAGCAGTTGTGGGCCTCCACCCAGTCCAGAATCCAAGATACTTCCCTCATGGCTAGGGAGCTTCTCGTTCCCCCCTGATGGTTGATGAAAGCCACCGAGGTAATGATGTCTGATTGAAATCTGATAAACTGGGACGAACCCAGAAGAGGCCAAGCCTTCAGAGCATTGAAGATTGCTTGAAGTTCCAGAATGTTGATCGGGAGAATAGATTCCTCTCATGTCCACTGCCCCTGTGCCTTCCTGGCACTCCAAACAGCTCCCCATCCTGATAGACTTGCGTCCATAGTCACAATCTTCCAGGATGGTCTCAAGAAGGATGTCCCCTGGGACAGGCGATCTGGACAGAGCCAACAAGAGAGCGATTCTCTCGACCGGTTGTCCAGAGAAATCTGTTGAGATAGATCCGAGTGATCACCGTTACATTGCCTCAGCATGCACAGCTGAAGAGGTCTGAGATGGAACCTGGCGAATGGAATAATATCTATGCTGGACAGCATGAGCCAATCACCTCCATACACTGGGCCACAGATGGCCTTAAGGAGGTCTGGAGGGCAAGACAATTGTAATTTTGCAATGTCTCTGGTCTGTAAGGAATATCTTCATGGATATGGAGTCTATGATCGTGCCCAGGAATTCCAAACTGGTACTGGGAACCAGAGAACTCTTTCCTAAGTTTATCTTGCATCCATGACTGAAGAAGAAGTAGAAGAGCTCTCAAATGGTCTTCTGCCAGCCGGCAGGACAGAGCCTATACTAGGAATTCATCTAAATAAGGCGCTACTGATATACCTCTGGATCTCGCCATGGCGAGCAGAGCCCCCAGAACCTTCGTAAAGACTCTTGGAGCAGTAGCCAGACCAAAAGGAAGAGCTACAAACTGCTGGTGCAGAAAAGCAAATCTTAAGAACTTGAAGTGATCCTTGTGTATTGCCACATGAAGGAAAGCATCCCTCAAGTCGATCACAGTCATGAACTGTCCCTCTTGAACTAAGGGCAGAATAGACCTTATCGTCTCCATCTTAAACGATGGCACAGACAGAAACTTGTTTAAGCACTTTAGGTCTAGAATCGGGCGAAACGTACCCTCCTTCTTTGGGACCACAAAAACGTTTGAGTAGTATCCCAGACCTCTCTCTGCTAGAGGTACTGGCACAATCACTCCTAGGGTGAAGAGATCCCTCATGCACCCTAGAAAAGCATCTTGTTTTTCTGGTCTTGAAGACAGGTTTGATAAGAGGAATCTGCCCCTGGGTGGATGAGATTTGAAACCTATCCTGTAACCCTGAGCAATGACCTCCAAAACCCAAGGTCTCCCAGCCAAGCCTCCACAAAGAGATATAGTCTGCCCCCAAGCGCTGCAGAATCTGTTGGTGCTCTACAAATACCTGATAATAATAATAACACTATCCAGCGACGGATCAGGGGCCGCCCCTTCATGCTGATTTTGTCTTGGCGGGCTTCTTGTTCTTCTTGGATTTATTCCAAGATTGAGATGGTTTCCAAGTTCCCTTGGACAGATCAGGCTTCGCGGAGGGCTGCTGGCGTTAGGATTTATCCTAACGAAAATTAGGACCCTGTCCTTTAGGTTTGTTCTTCTTATCCTGCGGTAAAAAGGCACCCTTGCCCCCAGTGGCCATGGATATGATGGAGTCCAGTCCTGGACCGAAAAGAACCTTCCCCTTAAATGGAAGGGAAAGCAATCTAGATTTTGAAGTCATGTCAGCAGACCAAGTCTTCAGCCACAGAGCCCTATGGGTTGGAACAGAAAAGCCTGATGTCTTGGCATTCAAGTGAATAATCTGAATATTTGCATTGCAAATAAATGAATTAGCTACCCTCAAGGCCTTAATTCTTTCCTGGATTTCATCGAGCGGTTTCCACCTCGATCATCTCCGACAGAGTCACACCAACAGGTAGAGGCTACCGCCACCACAGCAACCGCTGCTGCAGGCTGAAATAAAAATCCTGTGTGCTGAAACATCTTTCTCAACAGAGTTTCTACAGTACATTATAAACAAGTTACATTTGAAACAGCTCTTGTATGTCAGTGCATATCTTTTACGGCATATGAGTGTATAGAATGGAGTTTCAAATATAATCTATCCAAATAAAGTGTAATTTCAAACAAACAAAAGGTTGTAGAATGTATCTTTGGTTTCACTAACTAAACCCAGATCAATACTATATCCTAATAGCACTCACAGCCTATAGCTTCCTCCGTTTTTCTTATAATTATGACCTAGATCAATCTCCTCAATCCAAAGAGGCCATGCTCGGGTTTCTAATCACTAGGAGATATGTTTCAAAAGGGAGGAGAGCAAAACTATCATTATAGAATATAGGAAGGGGAATATTACTGGCCGCTATATTGTATCAGACATATGGTAAATAACAGGAAAATGCTATGAAATCTGCGTTCCTTAGTTTACATTAGTAAACAGAGACTAAGGGAAAACCCTTAGGGGGAAAAAGGAGCCAATCAACTTATAGAGTAAAACTAATCAAATGAAACTGAGGAAAGGGGATCTACAGCCGACAAATGTAGCAGATATATTGAATGCGAGGAGAAACACATTTGAGGGCCATCCTTAATGTTGTATAGAGATGTATATCCATATCATTATTTTGGACAGGCTTACATATATACTATATAGGAGAGAATATGGGGTACACAGCAAATCACATGGAATATGCAATACAAACAGTACACCTTACAGTGCCAGAAACTACAAACAAAGACATAGTAATAAAATCCTAACAGGCAAACCACAGAACTCCATTGCAAAAGTTCCGGATTATCTCATTAATAGAATTTCCT
Organism: Bombina bombina; assembly: GCF_027579735.1. Lineage (NCBI taxonomy): Eukaryota > Metazoa > Chordata > Amphibia > Anura > Bombinatoridae > Bombina > Bombina bombina. The sequence continues at coordinate 783,409,180 of NC_069502.1, read as the reverse complement.
ATGTCAGTAAAATATGATACACCAAATCATAACTACCTGGGTGATCCAGGCCCATGACTGCGCCACCCCGGCCGGCGGCAGCACAGCTTTCTCATCTAGCATAACCCAACGGCATCCATTAGTTCACACATGCATAAATTGTGGCAAATGAAAAATGTGTCCTTGGAATTAACAAATTTGTTTGGCAATATCTAAGTATAATATTTTTTCACATAAAAACAAACACACATATGGGGAAACAAGCAGGATATACAATAGAACAATACTGACTTCTATCCATTAACAGGTAGCAATGAGTCTAAGTTAGGGAATACGTTGTGGCTTACAGACATTAGTAATGTGATAATATACCCTGCCCCTTTAAGGACACACATACTATCCCTATGAGTTAATAGTATATACAGACATGTCCCAGATGATATATCAGAGCAACAATCAGTGTAGAGATTAGCATAAAGTAAACTAACAAACTGTAAAACTAATAAACAGAAATTAACTGTATTTATAAAGAAAAGTCTCGTAATCATGAGTATAAGTGACTATACCCCTGTGATAAAAATTGCGCAGATAGATAATGACCCCAGTCCGCGTTTAGCCTCTGCCAGGAAGCCTATCCCACATCAATTAACCACATTGTCCATGCACCTAGATACGAACACTCTGACCCGCATGTGAGGATACAGAAAGCTCGTTGGGAAGCAAGTGGATAGATCCAATAGACCGTCAAAACTGTGGCAGCCATTAAGAGCGTGTCGAGCGTTCCTCTGAGAAACGAGTTAGTCCCTCCAGTAAGATTGATGTCTGGGCCCTTACCATTTACAGCCTCAGAGAGTATTATCTCCAGTAGTATTTTTCTCCATCTCTTGGCCACATTGCGGTCGGAATAATTAAAGGATCCCGCTTGATAGATACCTTTCTGATTGTCAACTGCAGGGCCATAGAAGCTCTACGTGAGCTATATTCCGTTGCTTGTTTCAGCTTTAGGGCTCCCCCCTTTAATAGGGAGACCTGCGGCTCCTCTCGATGTTTCATCTCATATCCTTCAGAGTCGGTATACTTGGCATCCGCCCAAGGGTCCAGTAACTGCGCTGGAGTCGGGTATATGTCCCCCCTCAAAAACATCAGCTGCTCCTCTTGTAAGGTGCACTGCTAGCGGCCTGCCATGAGCAGCCGTTTCCTTGTCTTGAGTTAAGTGCGTCTCACATTTCCATGTGGCCATCTTCTCAGGATCAGTAGGGGTCCAATGAAAAGCCCCAACCATTACATTTTCAATATCCAGTAGGAAGGTCTGTATTATTACAGCAATATCACCCATGGTGTCGATAATCAATCTCTTGGAATTGGAGCAGCTTTACCCAGTGTCTTGATGAGGATATCAATGCGGCAATCTCTGCTGCAATATCTGCATTAAGCGTCCACGTGGTCGATCAATAGGACTTATGTCAGGCTGTAGTCACATCTTAGGCTTAAAACTCTTTTAAATGGAATATAGAATGCTGCTGCATATGTGAGGCATATGAAAAGTCACAAACAATGTCCAAAATTACTCAGAAGCCTCCAAAAGAAATAAATATTAAATGGAGCTCCTGACATACATGTCCTGCCGCTTCTGCAGTTGGCCCCGCCCCCCGTTTCTAGCTTTTTATCCATGGGCTCCTTAATTGATGAACTATCCTCAAGCGGGATAGTGGTGCGCTTAGCAAGTGTGGAGATAGCTCCATTAACCTTAGGGACAGACCCCTACAACTCTAATTGGGAGTCAGGAACCGGGAACAATTTCTTAAAGGAAGAAGAAGGGGAAAAAGAGGATCCAAGTCTTTCCCATTCATTCTTAATAATATTTGCCATCTTAATGGGAACCGGGAAAGTTTGTGGCACCACCCTGTCCTCATAAACCTTATCAAGCATAGGAATAGAAGGTATCTCAGGTAACTTAGGTTCCGGAACCTCTAACGTAGCGAACACTTCCTTTAACAGAAAGCGTAAGTGCTCTATTCTAAATCTAAAGTCTGGTTCCTCCACAGCCGGAGGCTTAGAGGCAGCCGATTCCGACCCAGAAAGAGCCTCCTCTGAAATATCAGAGGCGTCTTCATCAGCGGATAATCTAGTATCAGATAAATCCAGCAAGTTGTTAGATGACCCCTGGAAAGGATAACATTATTTAACCTTTCACTTGCACCTAGCAGGGTGAGGTAAAGCACTAAAGGCCGCAGACACTGCAGTTTGCAACTGTTCAGAAAAGTCTGGCGGTAAGAGGGCCCTTCCCGAAGGAGAATTAGCCATGCAATGGGGAGCTGCATGTGTAATAGGAGATGATTGCAGGGAACGCACCTTGCGGGACGGAGACCCCTGAGAGCGGCTCACTGGTACTAAACATCTTGGTCTTTTTAGACATAACTACCCTATCAAGGCATGTGGAACATAATTGAGCAGGCGGGTATACCGTAGCCTCCTCACAATAAAAACAGGTATTAGCTCTGGGTAAAGAGGGAGTACCCTCTAACGCATCAGAGTCCTCCATAGCTTGCGCTTTTAAAATGGACTATAGAAAAAGTAAATGGCACCTTTATACCCCCAATGGCCAGGGCAATTACCACCTCCTATGACCCAGGCCCCACAGAGAAACCGCTTCTTCTCCTGTAAACCGCACGAGAGGAAAGAGGAAGTAAATGAGGCCACACCCAGTCACATGGAGTGCCATGCAGGACCGACCCTGCTGCAGGAAGAAAAGCGTGCCAAACTGACATGCTGCGCAGTGGTCCAAAACGAAAGTAAAACCTGAATGCTCCCACATCTGCCAGAGCCTCATCTCACACATGTCGTAGCATAAAAAATAATACAGTAAATCATGTAAAAATCCACCCTGATCAATTATCCCTTTCTGGAGATATTAACCCTCGATTCCATACAGATACTGTGACCGTCTTCTTACGTTATCATATGAAATAAAATGAAACGATCTTACTGGAATCACCGCCATGGAACAGACACACAGCCTCTAAAGTTTGACAGTGTTGTAGCATTGTACCTGACATGGACTTGAGCGATAGAAGCAGGCAGTGAAACTCGTCAACACTGATTTCTTAGGGTTGTTAATACGAGTCTGGATGGTTTCTCAGAAAGACTCTCCCTGCATCTCCAGACCCTAACATTTGTCAATGCTCTCACTGAGAGGCTGACAAGACTACTTAAAACTCCAGTCCCATACTGAAGAGTACTACCCTCCATAAAAGACTACTCCAAATCTGCCGACACTTTACTGCCATCCTCCAGTGACGAAAGACAAAGAATGACTGGGGGGTGAGGGGGTTGGGGGTGGTATTTAAGCCTTTGGCTGGGTTGTCTTTACCTCCTCCTGGTGGCCAGGTTCTGTATTCCCACAAGGAATGAAGCTGTGAATGAGGATTTAAATTTTTTTTAACCAAAACTTACTCAAACATCCAGTGTATAGCTCTCTATCAAGGCATGCAGCATTGACCATGCTATTCATACTTCTCCCATGCATGATTTAGGAGATAGATATTCAAACTCAACATATGTAGAGTCTGATCTTCTGGAAAAGATACCCAGGGAAACAAAGTATAAAAATGTCTTTAGGACCACAATCAATATAATCAATTTAAAGGGACAGTATACACCAATTTTCATATAACTGCATGTAATAGACTTTACTATCAAGAAGAATATGCACAGATACTTATCTAAAAATACAGTATAATTTTTTTTTAAACTTACTTAGAAGCTCTTAGCACTGTTGATGAGGTTAGGATGGGACACCCACTTAAATGGACTGAGAAAGCAGGAAGAGCAGACACTCCCCCTCCCTTGCATATAAAAGTCCCATTAGACAAACAGGAGCAAGCAGGCATCTGTAGTCATCAGTATACATCTAAAATGTTATTTAAAAATCAGCAAAAACATAAATTATGCTTACCTGATAATTTAATTTCCATCTGTATGGGAAGAGTCCACAGCTGCATTCCTTACTTGTTGGAAATACTGAACCTGGCCACCAGGAGGAGGCAAAGACACCCCAGCCAAAGGCTTAAACACCTCCCCCACTTCCTCATAACCCCAGTCATTCTGCCGAGGGAACAAAGAACAGTAGGAGAAATATAAGGGTGAAAAAGGTGCCAGAAGAAAAAAATTCAAATTTAGGGCCGCCCATCAGAGAATACGGGTGGGAGCTGTGGGCTCTTCCCATACAGATGAAAATGAAATTATCAAGTAAGCATAATTTATGTTTTCCATCTTACTATGGGAAGAGTCCACAGCTGCATTCCTTACTTGTGGAAAAGATACCCAAGCTCTAGAGTACACGGAATGCTAACGGGAGGGAAAAAAGAGAGTCAGACCCTAATCTGAGGGTACCCCAGTCTGCAAAACCTTTCTCCAGAAGGCTGCTTCAGAAGAAGCAAAAACATCAAACTTGTAAAAATTATGGAAAAAGTATGTAAGGAGAACCAGATAGAAGCCTTACAAATCAGATCCATAGAGGCCTCATTTTTGAAGGCCCAAGAGGAAACCACTGCTCTCGTAGAATGAGCAGTAATCCTTATGTCCCGCCATTTCTATGCTAAACGGATGACACTCCTCAGACAAAAAGATTAGGAAGTCGAAGAGGCCCTCCGACCCCTACACTTCCCGGAAAGAGAACAAACAGAGAAAGAGGTTTGTCTAAATTCCTTCGTGGCTGAAGAACTTCAAGGCACAACTACATCCAGAATATGTTGTAAACGTTCCTTCGACAAAGAAGGATTAAGACATAAGAAAGGAACCACAATCTCTTGATTGATGTTGTGAATTGACACAACCTTAGGAAGAAACCTAACTTGGTCTTACAACAGCATTATCGGCATGAAAAGCCAGATAAGGAGGGATGCATTGCAAGGCAGCAATCACAGATACTCTGTGCGCAGAAGCAATAGCCAATAGAAAAGGAAACTTCCAAGACAACAATTTAATGTGCACTTCATGCATAGGCTCCAATGGAACCTGTTGCAAAACCTTAAGGACAAGATGTAAACTCCAAGGAGGAGCCTTAGATCTAAACACAGGTGTGATCCCAGCAGAGCCTCAACAAATGGCTGTACATCTGGAAGCTCTGCAAACCTCTTGTGCAGTAACACAGACAGGGCCGAAAACTGTCCCATCAGGGGACTTAGCAAAAAAGCCCTTCTCAGTTCATTCCGGAGAACAGAATATGTAGGTCCTCCACACCTTATTGATAGATGCGACGAGCAACCAGCATACAAGCTTGAATGAGAGTAAAAATAACTCTCTCAGAAAACCCTCTCTTGGCTAGGACTAAGCGTTCACTCTCCACGCAGTCAGCCTCAGAGAATCTAGAAATTGATGAACAAAGAGACCTTGGTCAGCAGATCCCTGCGACAAAGTAACTTCCACGGAGGAGATGATAACATCCCCACTAGATCCGCGAACCATATCCTTCACGGCCAAGACGGAGCGGTCAGTATCACTGATGCCTGCTTGACTCGAGCCACTACACTAGGAAGTAGTGGTAACGGTCAGAAAGGAAAAATCAGATTGAACCTCCAAGGCACCGCTAATGCATCTTCCTCTTGCAAATCTCTGCAAACACTTGGGATGGAGAGACCATTCTCCCTGATGGAAGGATTGTCTGCTGAGGAAATACATTTCCCAGTTGTCCACACCAGGAATGTGGGTCACTGACAGCGAACAAATGCGGGTCTCCCCCACACCAGAATCTGAGATACTTCCCTCAACACTAGGGAGCTTCTCGTTCCCCCTGATGGTTGATGTAAGCCACTGAGGATATATTGCTTGATTGGAATCTGATTAACTAGGATGGACCCAGCAGAGGCCAAGCCTTCAGAACATTGCCCGAAGATCCAAAATGAGATCAGGAGGGAGCTTTACCTCCTGAGACCAGAGGCCCTGTGCCTTCCTGGCAACTCAAACAGCTCCCCATCCTGACAGACTCGCAACCGTCTTGAGAAAGACTTTCCTCAGGACAAGTGATCCGGACAAAACCACCAAGAGAGCGATTCTCCCGCTTGGTTGTCCAGAGAAATCTGTTGAGACAGATCCGAATGATGGCCGTTCCACTAGTTCAGCATGCACAGTTGCAACAGTCTGAGGTGAAACCTGGCAAAGGAAATGATGTCCAGCTGGACACCATGAGACCAATCACTTCCATACACAGAGCCCCAGATGGCCTTAAGGAGATCTGGAGGGCAAGACATGTTGAAGCTAGCTTGCAACACCTCTGGTCTATTAGAAATATTCTCATGTCTATGGAGACTATTATAGTACCTGAGAATTCTACCCTGGTACTTAATACAAGAGAACTCTCTCTAAAATATTTGCCATCCATGGGATCAAAGAAGACAGGGGAGATATTCCGAATGGTCCCCTCTTCGAAAAATTTCTTTAGCTACATCAAACGGAAGGGCAATAAACTGGAAGTGCTGGTCTAGGAATGCAAACTTTAGGAACTGGAAGTGGTCCTTGAGGATTGGTACGAGAAGGGGGCATCCTTCAGATCTATCATGGTCATGAACTACCCCTCTCAAACGAGGGGAAGAGTGGACCTTATTCTTTCCATCTTAAACGAGGGGACATTTAAAAACCTGCTTAAGCACTTTAGGTCCAGAATCAGACGGAAAGTTCCCTCCTTCTTAGGGACCACGAAAGGTTTGAATAGTATCCCAAACCTCTCACTGCGATAAGCACCGGGACCCCTCCTTTCTGGTCAGGAAGATAGGTGGAATCTGCCCTTGGGTAGCTGAGACTTAAAACCTATCTTGTAACCCTGAGTTATGACCTCCAGGACCCATGGATCCTGCACATCCCTGAACAAAGCGACTGAAAAGAGTGGCATACTGACCCCTTCACGATCCAGAAGAGAACTGGGGACCGCCCATTCATGCCGACTCGGCAGATTTCTTGCTCTGCTTGGATTTATTCCAGGACTGAGCTGATTTCCAAGAGCTCTTGGTTTGCTCCGGCCTCATCAGAACAAAAATCGTCCCTTAGATTAGTTCATATACTCTTGCGGTAGGAGGGCACCCTTGCCCCCTGAGACCAAGGAGTCCAGGCCTGGACCAGACAAAATCATTCCCTTAAAAGAAGGGAAGAAGTCTAGACTTAGAATTTATATCCGCAGACCATGACTCCAGCCAGAGCCCGACGAGCCTGAACAGAAAAAGCTGAAGCAGCACAGATAAAAAAATGAACAACCCTTAAGGCCGTAAATCTTTTCTGAGTAACGTCGAGGGGACCCTCCACCTCGATCAATCCTATAAGGAGTCACGCCTGAAGGTAGTTTCTCCAGTAACCGTGGCAACAGCCGCCGCCGGTTGAAACAAATACCCTGTATGTTGAAACATCCTTCTTTTATCCATGGGCTCTACAAGGGACGGAAGGGTGAAGATAACGCCATCCCATTTAGGGACGGAACCTCACAACTCCATTGAGAGTCCAGGACCAAGGACAATTTGTTAAAGGGAGAAAAGGGGGAAAAGGAATCCAATCCTGTCCCATTCATTCATAATAATGTTCGCCATCTAACCCTGTCCTCAAACTCTATCCAATTTAGGAATTAAAGGTTCATCAGGCATTTTGGCCTCTAGGACCTCTGAATTCGCCAAAAACTTCCTTTAGAAGAAAGCGCAAATTCCTAAACTAAAGTCTGGTTCCTCCACAGCCAGAGGTTTAGAGGCAGCAGACTCCGACACAGAATGTTCATATTCTGAAGTCTCAGAAAGAACTTCATCCTCGTATAACCCTCAGTTAAATCCAATAAATTATCTGATGTACTCTGGGAAGGAGTGCAAGATATAACCTTTCACTTGCGCTTAGCAGGGCGAGGTAAAGCATTAAAGGCCGCAGACACTGCTGTCTGAACTGCGCAGTAACGTCTGGTGAAAAAGGGCCCCCTCCAGATGGAGGATTAGCAATGCTACGGGACACTGCATGTGTAGAGATATAAGAATGTAGGGTAAGCACCTCACTCGATGACAACTCCTCAGAGGTGGATGGCTCCATGGTATCAAACATGTTTGATATTATCACATTATCAAGGCATATGGAACATAATTGAGAGGGCGAAACTAAGGCCTCCTCACCATATAAAACAGGAATTACTCATTAGGAATAGAGGGAGTGCCCTCTAAAGTAACAGAATCCTCCATCGCTAGTGCAATAACCGGTAAACTAGAGAAATAAAACATCTTATTTTATTTAAAAAAACGGCACCCTTATACCCCCATGGCTGGGGCACTCACCACCTCTAATAACCCAGACAATACAGAGATTTATGACTCCTTTCTGATAGACACCCGGTCAGGAAAAAGGGAATGAATCACATAGTGCACAATGCAGGACCGTCCCTGCTAGGAGAAAGCGCGCCAAGCTTGTAAGCTGCATGGCTCTCAAAGTGAAAGTGTATATTCCATAACATAAACATATAAGATTATTCTACCCTGTTCAATAATCCCCCTATTAACCCTTGATTCTATACAGATAAAAGGAGTCACACTGTGACCCTGTCTTCTTGCGTTATCATACATGTTTAAAAATGAAACGATCTTACTACAATCTACGCCGTGGAACAGGAACACAGCCTTTTAAATGTGACAGATAGTAGCATCTCTTCTGACATGGACTTGAGTGAAGAAAGCAGGCAGCGAAACTCGTCAACGCTGATTGCCTATGGAGCTGTTAATATAAGTCGGGATGGTTTCGCAGAAAGGCTCTCCCTGCATCTCTGGACTCTAACTTTCATCCATGCTCTCACTGAGAGGCTGATAGGACTACTTAAAATTCCAGTCCCATCTCGAAGAGTGCTACCCTCCATAAGAGACTACTCCGAAATCTTCTAACACTTCTCTGCCAACCTCCTGTGACAAAAGGCAAAGAACAGCTGGGGTTATGAGGAAGTGGAGAGGTATTTAAGCCATTGGCTGGGGTGTCTTTGCCTCCTCCTGGTGGCCAGGTGTTGTATTTCCCAACATTACGGAATGAAGCCGTGGACTCTCCCTATCCGGAAGGAAAGGAATTTATCTGGTAGGCATACATTATGTTTTTGTTTGATCTGTACAACTGTATCACTCAATTCTGATCATTTGAGACCTCTTGAATGTGTGTGTATATCCAGAAACAGTTCATCTGCTCTCCTATTTGTTATTTCTTGGTAAACTAGAGTGCTTTTTTATGTGCTTAGCTTGCATGTGATTAACCTCAAATGTGCCACATAGAGATATTTTTCTTTTTGTTAACTGTGGGCTAGATTATAAGTGGATTGCAAAATATAGCTTTTGCGAAAGTGATATTTGTGCTCCACTTAGCAATACCAGCACATGTGCGCTGGTATTACACGTTAGGTGCAATGTGAATATGACCTTGCGTTCTCATTGCACGGAAGCTTTGTGCTCATGAGAGCACGCTTCCATAGGCTCCAATGGGAGCGTCATTCTCATGGCGTAAGACACGGAATGAGAACCTAGTGCAGCGAAGGGGCTTTTGCGAAAGTGATATTTGTGCTCCACTTAGCAATACCAGCACATGTGCGCTGGTATTACACGTTAGGTGCAATGTGAATATGACCTTGCGTTCTCATTGCACGGAAGCTTTGTGCTCATTAGAGCGCGCTTCCATAGGCTCCAATGGGAGCGTCATTCTCATGGTGTAAGACACGGAATGAGAACCTAGTGCAGCGAAGGGGGTAAGTCGCGTAGCAATGGGCAGCCAAGTTAAATATATATGTATATATACATATATATTTATGTGTTAATATATGTATATACACATATTACTACATAAATATATATGTATATAAGTTTAGCATATACATATATATTTACAGGGAACACACAGTTCCCCATAGACCGCAATGTAAAGGCACTTTTCAGTGCCGTTTTTTTTTTCTTCAAACAACCCACACCCGCCAACTTTAACCACTTATAACTGCTGCTTGCAGTTCTTTTATTAAAAAATAAAGATGCTACTATTTTTATTTTTTAATAAAAAAACACTACACTGAAATTTGGGGTCAATTCCTTACTGTTGGGAAAACTATACCCAAGCTCCAGAGGACACTGAATGAATAACGGGAGAGAACAAAAACGAAGAGGCGGACCCAATTCTTAGAAAAAGTATGTAAGGAGGACCAGGTAGCCGCCTTACAAATCTGATCCATAGAGGCCTTATTCTTAAAGGCTCAAAAGGAAGCCACTGCTCTAGTGGAATGAGCCGTTATCCTCTCAGGAGGATGATGTCCCGCTGTCTCGTAAGCTAAGCGGATGACACTCCTTAATCAAAAAGATAGGGAAGTCGAAGTAGCCTTATGCCCCTTACGCTTCCCCGAGTAGACAACAAAGAGGAAGATTGTCTAAACTCCTTAGTAGTCTGAAGAAAGAACTTCAAAGCGCAAACCACATCCAAATGGTGAAGTAAACGTTCCTTCAATGAAGGATTAAGAGACAAAGAAGGAACCACAATCTCTTGATTGATGTTGCGATCTGACACAACCTTAGTGCCTTATCTGCATGAAAAATCAGATAAGGGAACTCACATCGCAAAGCAGAGACCTCAGAAATTCTGCGTGCAGTGGCAATAGCCATTAAACAGAGAGCCTGTTGCAAAACACGAAGAACAAGATTTAGAACAAGATTTCCCCAATGAGGAGCCCCAGATCTAAACACAGGTCTGATCCTAATCAGAGCCTTAACAAAGGACTGCACTTCTGGAAGCTCAGCCAGCCTCTTGTGCAATACCACCAACAGGACCAAAATCTGTCCTCTCAGGGAACTAGCAGAAAGGCCCTCCTCCAGTCCATCCTGGATAAAAGATAAGATCCTGGCAACCTTAACTCTGTGCCAGGAAAAACCACACTCTTCACACCAGAATAAGTAGGTCCTCCACCCTTTGTGGTAGATACACCAAGTAACTGGTTAATGAGCATGAATAAGAGTATTAATGACACTCTCAGAGAAACCTCTCTTTGCTAAGACTAAGTGTTCAATCTCCATACAGTCAGCCTTAGAGAATCTAGATTTTGATGAACAAATGGACCTTGTAACAGCAGGTCTCTGTGACAAGGTAACTTCCACGGAGAAGATGAGGACATCCCCACTTGATTTGCGAACCACGCCCTTCGTGGTCACGATGGAGCAATCAGGATTACTGATACCCGTTCCTGCTTGATGCGGGACACCACTCGAGGAAGAAGCGGTAATGGTGGAAAAAGAATATGAGTTTGAACCTCCAGGGCACTGCTAGTGCATCTATTAGATCCACTTGGGGATCCCTCTACCTCGACCCGTATCAGGGTAGCTTGGTATTGAGACGGGAAACCATGAGATCTATCTCCGGCGTCCCCCACTTGCTGCATATCTCTGCAAACTCCTTGGGATGGAGAGACCATTCCCCTGGGTGGAAGGATTGCCTGCTGAGAAAATCCACCTCCCAGTTGTCCACACCCGGAATGTGGATCGCTGATAGCAAACACTCCGCCAACTCCAGAATCTGAGATACTTCCTTCATCGCCAAGGAACTTCTTGTTCCCCCTGATGGTTGATGTAAGCCACAGAGGATATATTGTGTGATTGGAATCTGATAAACTGGGACGAACCCAGAAGTTGCCAAGCGTTCAAGATATTGAAGATTGCCGTAGTTCCAAAATTGATCGGGAGGACACCTCCTGAGTCCACAACCCCTGTGCCTTCCTGGCACCCCAAACAGTTCCTCATCCAGATAGACTTGTGTCCGTAGTCACAATCTCCCAGGATGGTCTTAAGAAGCATCTGGACAGAGCCACCAAGAGAGCAATTCTCTCGACCGGCTGTCTAATACAATCTGTAGAGACAGATCAGAATGATCACCGTTCCACTGTCTCATCATGCACAGTTGTAAAGGTCTGAGGCGGAACCTGGTAAAAGGAATGGTGTCCATGCAGGACACCATGATACCAATAACCACCATACACTGAGCCACAGAGGGGCTCAAGGAGGCAAGACATACCGAAGTTAGCTTGCAACGTCTCTGGTCTGTAAGAAATATCCTCATGGATATAGAGTCTATTATAGCACCCAGGAATTCCACCATGGTACTTAGGATAAGAGAACTCTTTTCCAAGTTAATCTTCCATCCATTGTGATTGAAGAAGACTGAGAAGACACTCTGAGTATTCTTCCATAAGACGACAAGATGGTGCTTGCACCAGAATATCATCCAAGTATGGGGCTACTGTAATACCCTGAGTTTTGGCAACGGCTAGAAGAGCCCCCAGAACCTTTGTAAGGATTCTTGGAGCAGTAGCTAGGCCAAACGGAAGGGCAATGAACTGCAAGTGCTGATCCAGGAATGCAAACCTCAGGAACTGAAAGTGTTCCCTGTGGATTAGAACATGAAGGTAAGCGTCCTTCAGATCTAAAGTGGTCATAAACTGGCCTTCCTGAACTATCGTCTCCATCTTGAAGGAGGAGACACTGAAAAATTTGTTTAAGCACTTTAGGTCCAGAATTGGGCGGAAAGTTCCCTCCTTCTTTGGGATCACGAAAAGGTTTGAATAAAACCCCAACCCTTTTTCTTCGATAGGCACTGGGACAACAACTCCTAAGGAGGATAGGTCCCCGAACGCACCCTAGAAAGCCATCTCTCTTTTCTGGTCTGTAGACAGGTTCGAGAGTAGGAATCTGTCCTTGGGCGGATGATATTTGAAGCCTATCTTGTATCCCTAAGTATGACCTCCAGGACCCACTGATCCTGTACGTCCCTGAACCAAGAGTCTAAAAAAAGAGACAGTCTGCCCCCTACACAATACGATCCTGGATCAGGGGCCGCCCCTTCATGCCGATTTGTTTTTGGCGGGCTTCTTATTCTGCTTTGACTTATTCCAGGACTGAGCCTGCTTCCAAGTACTCTTGGGTTGCTCGGGCTTGGAGGAGGATTGTTGTCATTGGGATTTGTCAGAACGAAAGGAACGAAAATTAGAAGATTGTCATCCCTTAGACTTGTTCTTCTTATCTTGCAGTAGGAAGGCACTCTTTCCTCTGGTAACCATAGAAATAATGGAGTCCAGGCCTGGAAGAAATAGAAATTTTCCCTTGAAAGGAAGAGAAAAAAGTCTGGATTTAGAAGTCATGTCCACAGACCAAGACTTCAACCAGAGCGCCCGGGGGGCTAGGACCGCAAAGCTAGAGGCCTTTGCATTTAGGCGAATAATTTGCATGTTCGCATCACAGATAAAAGAATTAGCAATTCTCAGAGTTTTAATTCTGTCTTAAATATCCTCGAGGGGAGACTTCACCTCAATGAGTTCCGACAAAGAGTCGAACCAGTAGCTAGCTGCTCAGGCAACCGCGGCAACTGCAGCCTCCGGTTGAAATAAAAATCTCGTATGTTGAAACATCTTTCTCAGAAAGGTTTCCATTTTCTTCCATCAGCTCTCTGAACGAAGAACTATCCTCAAGAGGCATAGTAGTGCGTTTAACAAGTTTAACAATCATAGAGATAGCACCACCCCCCTTAGGAATGGAGCCCCACAAATCCAGTTGAGAGTCCGGGACCGGGAACAACGTTTTTAAAATTAGATGAGGTGGAAAAGGAAGATCCAATTATTTCCCATTTGCTGTTAAAAATGTTCGCCATTTTAACCGACACAGGAAATGTCACAGGAACTTTCCTGTCTTTGTAAACTCTGTCTAATTTAGGTATTTTAGGTTCTTCAGGCAGGGTGGCCTCTGGAACCATTAACGTAGACAGAACCTCCTTTAATAAAAAAATGCAAGTGCTCAATTTTAAATCTAAAGGACGGTTCTTCCGCAGCAGGAGGCTTAGATGCTAAGGACTCCAATCCCGAAAATTCACCCCCTGAAGCTACAGAGGTTAACACATCATCGGATAACTGGGACATAATAGCTAAAGACGATAAATATTTAGATGACTCCGGGTCAGGAGAGCTATGTTTAACCTTTCTTTTGCATTTGTTAGAGCGACGTAATGCCCTGCATGCCGCAGACACCGCCGTTTGTACCTGCACGGCAAAGTCCGCAGGGAGAAGGCCCCCTCCGGATGGATTAGATGTGCTACGGGGAACTGCATGTGGAGTGAATAATGTAGCATGGGTAGTAATCTCATGGGACGCCGATTCCTGAGAGGTAGACGGCTCAGAGAGACTAATAGCCTTAGCAGGCTTGTCTCCCTTCTTAGGCTTTATAACGGTGTTAAGGCATGTGGACCATAATTGAGTGAGCGGGAAAACCACAGCCTCCTCACAATATAAACAGGTATGATTTAGAACAGAAGAAGTACCTTCTAACATGTCAGAGTCCTCCATAGCTCAGGTTATACCCACAGAGGGACACAAATAAAAAAAAAAAATTATATACGAAGGGAAGATACCCTTTTTTCAGGACTCTCCGAATCCTCTGACACTTTTCTGCCACATCCTATCGTGACAAAAGGCAAAGAATGATTGGGGTAACGAGGAAGTGGGAGGGATATTTAAGCCTTTGGCTCGGGTGTCTTTGCTTCCTCCTGGTGGCCAGGTGTTGTATTTCCCAACAGTGAGGAATGAAGCAGTGGACTCTCCCTATCTTAGGAAGGAAATAACATTTCTGTAGAATACATAAGAGCTTCAATGCCTACACAGTAAACTGACTATAAAAGATCAACGTAACAAATTGCATTTAGAGCTAATATGCCCATTCATTCTTAACCTTCCTTTTTGACCTTAAAGGGATACTAAACCCAATTTTTTTCTTTAATGATTCAGATAGAGCATGCAATTTAAAGCAACTTTCTAATTTACTCCGATTATCTTTGTAATCTTGTTATCTTTATTATAAAAAGAAAAAATGTAAAGCTTAGGAGCCAGTCCATTTTTGGTTCAGAACCTGGGTTACGCTTGCTTATTGGTAGCTAAGTGCAGCCACCAATAAGATAGCGCTATCCAGGGTGCTGAACCTAAAATCTGCCGGCTCCTAAGATTTACATTCCTGCCTTTTAAATTAAGATACCAAGAGAACGAAGAAATATTGATAATATGAGAAAATTTAGAAAGTTGCTTAAAATTGCATACTCTATCTGAATCATGAAAGAAAAAAATTGGGTTTAGTATCCCTTTAAACAATAATAAAATAAAACACTAATATATCTAAGAAGTAATTTTTTAATGTATTAGAGTCAGTCCACTAATTTTGTTTGTTTCTATTATAAAAAAAAAACAGGTTAACAAAATATGGATAGTGACTTCTTTAAACCACATCTAATATGTTATGTTTTATATTACAAGACAACCTGTAATGTAGTCCTCATAGCAATGCACTAAACAATGTAATATGACTTTATATCATAAAGAGAGCTTTGAATTAACAGACACATATATCCAATGAGAAACAACTATATCCAATGTGAAACAAACAATAGAAAAACAGCAACTGCAAATACTGATATGTTTACCGATTTATATGTTTGTCACAATCCTTTATCAAATGCTGTATCTACAAAAATACCCGTAGCCTTTAATGGTGATTTACATCGTTAGATACATTTTTTCTAAAGAATCATGATTGACCACTTAATTCTATACTACAGAAGAACTGCATAGTTTAAAAGGGTCATAAAAGGAAACTAAAATAAATAAATAAAAATCAGGCGATACTTAGCAAAATGGCAGCAATTAAACTTTTCTATGGGTCTCCTCAAATAAGAAGCTTAGAAGTGCGCATAAATCAAGTGTTTTCCAGTACATCACTATTATTGTACATAAGATTCCTGGAACTATTGAAGATTAAAAAAAAAAATATGTGGAATAGAAAAAAAGAAAATATGTAGAAGAAAAAAAAGAAGACAAAAAGGAAGCAGTTTCCGCCTCAGGGATAGTTGCCTTTCCAGCAGCGGTAAGACTGTTACAAGGCTTGCAGGACCATTTGTTCCATTACACAATCTCCTGAAGCCTTTTGTAGAGAGCTAAAACAACTGCCTGTACCAACACGACACATGGCTTTCTATCCCGAATCTTTGCTAATCCAGACGCTCCAACCATCTTTATTTAAGATGCCATATGGTTGGCAGAAGCCTGTAGATCTAGCAGCACATCTGCTTCCACGTTACTTTTCTGTCTCTTTGTATTTTTTTCTACACTTAAGAAATCATTTGTTACATTCCCAAAAAAATGATAAAAGACATAAAAAAAACAACAGAGTTTCTGGAAAAAGTCATCTCTAATTGTTAACTGGGAAATAAACAATAGTAGAAAACAGCTATGTGCTTATAAGTTAAAGTAGAAGTATTTAATTACATTTAACACAAACATGTCAATGCAAAGATTAATGTTCTCATTTAAAATGCTAAAATCAGGTATTAAAGGGACATAACCCTCCCCCCCAAAAAAATCTTTAAAGGACCATTAAACTTGTTGTTTCAAGAATGCTATGTTATCTGTTGGCACTCTACAAATAACCGATAATAATAATAATAATAATAATAATAATAATAATAATAATGCATACAATTTTTAATTATTGCAACTGAAACATTATTGCTATATACATTTATTATTTATGTTGCAGTCTTTTGCTGTAAAATGCATCTAAAAATTGTGCTTGTTTGACTTTCTCCTAGGGTGGCTTGGGTTAATACTTTTAGGCAATTTCTGTTCACTTTTGTTTACTTTTTCCTCCCTTCCTTAGCTTCTTGTGGTGTGACATGTTGTGGTGTGACAAGTTTTGCATCAACAATCATGAAAGGAAAATAGATATTTGCAAATGTAACTAAGTGAATTAGATCTAAACCCCCTTAAAAGAAAACAAGAGTGCAGGCTACACCAGTCTGCACTTGTGCAGAGTGTGTGCTATATCTGAATATTAACTTGTGATTGGTTAGCAGGGGTTCATTTGTTCTGGGGGACAGGGAAATCAGTGAAAAGAATAAACATAAATCAATATACTCATTTGACAAAATAAAGCTGCAGTTCTCATAGCAAAATTATTCTTATATATGAAGGTTCCTATTCATGTAGTTTATAATTTGTGTTTAATGATTAAGATAGAACACACATTTTTAAAACAACTTTACAATGTACTTCAAAATTTCTTTGTTTGTTATCCTTTGTTGAAAAAGCAGGAAGGTAAGTTCAGGAGTGTGTACGTGGCTGAAGAAATATATGGCAGCAGTTTTGCAACAATGTTATGCATTACAAAAGCACTAGATGGCAGCACTATTTCCTGTCATGTATTGCTCCAGACATGTGCGCGCTACCTATCTAGATATCTCGTCAACAAAGAACGTGGTAAAAAAGTTATCCCTTTAAACCAGATGCAAACACAGTGGTAAACTGTACTCTACTATGTTGTATAAATAATTACAACAAATATAAATTGTGATTAATAATTATTAGGACAAAATTAATTATGTTTAATAGGGCCATTTGAAGTTTATGGGCTCCATTTATTACGCAGCGGATGCTGCTTTGAAGCCCCATCGTTTCAAGCTCCCCTGAAACAGAAGTTAAGGGGCCATAATACCCAAATGTTGAAACACTTGAAAGTGATGCAGCATAGCTGTAAAAAGCGGACTAGAAAATATTACCTGAACATCTCTATGTAAAAAAGAAAGATATTTTACCTCAAAAGTTTCTCAGTAGCCACATCCCATTGTAAAGGACTTCTAAGCAGCAAATCAGTATGTCTGTCCCGGGACAGCCGAAGGAGCGAGCTTAAGTGCACTCTCATCTTATTTCCCTATTCAGCTTAAGGAAGTATACAATGAAATCTCATGAGAGTTAAGTGAAATATCTCCCATGAAAAATCTTATCAAATATTTTTAAAAATGTTAAAGGGACAGTCAACACCAGAATTTGTGTTGTTTAAAAAGATAGATAACCCCTTTATTACCCATTCCCCAGTTTTGCAAAACCAACACTGTTATATTAATACACTTTTTACTTCTGTGACAAACTTGTATCTAAGCATCTTCTGACCGCCCCTAATCACATGACTTTTAGTTATCTATTGACTTGCATTTTAGCCAATTAGTGCAGTGTCTGCCACTAGCCATGAGCGTGATCACAATGCTATCTATATGGCCTACATGAGCTTGCTCTCCCCTGCTGTGAAAAGTAAATAAAATAGAGGCGGCCTTCAAGGGCTTAGAAATTATCATATGTGCCTTCCTAGGTTTGCTTTCAACTAGAATACCAAGAGAACAAAGCAATATTGTTGATAAAAGTAAATTGGAAAGTTGTTTAACATTACATGCCCTATTTGAAAAATGAAAGTTTTTTTTGGACTTGACTGTCCCTTTAAATGTTTTTTTTTGTAAAAAACAAGTATAAGATAGTCAAATTATAATAGGTGCGTCAGCATGTAGTTGTCAATATTAAGTGCTAGATTACGAGTGGCGTGCTAACTGTATCGCGCGAGTGTTAAGTGGTATTTCTCAGATTTGTGCAAGTGACGGAAATATCATGTGTATTACGAATTGAAAGTAAGAGTGTTCGCTTGAGCTCAATTAGAATTTAACGGTTCTAGGGTAAGCGTGACATCAGAGCTCTGGTTAACTGTTACACAAGAAAAATCATCAAAAATACATTTAAAGGGATAGTAAACACCAAAAATGTTATTGTTTAAAAAGATAGATAATCCCTTTATTTACCATTCCCCAGTTTTGCATAACCAATACTGTTATAGAAATATACTTTTTACCTTGTAATCTAAGCCTCTGCTGACTGCCCTCTTATTTCAGATCTTTTGACAGACTTGCAACACAGGCAATTAGTGCTGACTCTTAAATAACTTCACTTGCATGAGCACAATGTTATCTATATGAAACACATGAACTAAAGCCCTCTAGCTGTGAACAGCTGTCAAATACATTTATATAAGAGGCAGTCTTCAAGGGTTTAGAAATTAGCATATGAGCCTACCTGGTTTAGCGTTTAACTAAGAATAACAAGAGAACAAAGCACATTTGCTGATAAAAGTAAATTAGAAGGTTGTTTTAAATTGTATGCCCTATCTAGATCATGATAGTTTAATTTGGACTTTAGTTTACTTGATAAAAATTATTGGGAAAAAAAAGTTATAAGGGCTCAAACATATGAGGTCTCAGGTGTTAGAAGAGGAGTGTGGCCTCACGATTATAGCAAATTGCTTGCTGGACAATCAGACTTTATAGGTATATATATATAAATAAATAAAAATATAATTTATGTAATAACTTACCTGATAAATTAATTTCTTTCATATTGTCAAGAGTCCATGAGCTAGTGAAGTATGGGATATACAATCCTACCAGGAGGGGCAAAGTTTCCCAAACCTCAAAATGCCTATAAATACACCCCTCACCACACCCACAATTCAGTTTAATGAATAGCCAAGCAGTGGGGTGATAAAGAAAGGAGTAGAAAGCATCAACAAAAGAAATTTGGAAATAATTGTGCTTTATACAAAAAAATCATAACCACCATAAAAAGGGTGGGCCTCATGGACTCTTGCCAATATGAAAGAAATGAATTTATCAGTTAAATTCTTACATAAATTATGTTTTCTTTCATGTAATTGGCAAGAGTCCATGAGCTAGTGACATATGGGATAGCAATACCAAAGATGTGGAAATCCACGCAAGAGTCACTAGAGAGGAAAGGATAAAAATAAAAACAGCCATTTTCCGCTGAAAAAATTAATCCACAACCCAAAAAAATAAGTTTATTCTCATAAATGAAAGAAAAAAACTTAAATCAAAAGCAGAAGAATCAAACTGAAACAGCTGCCTGAAGAACTTTTCTACCAAAAACTGCTTCTGAAGAAGCAAATACATCAAAACAGTAGAATTTAGTAAATGAATACAAAGAGGACCAAGTTGCCGCTTTGCAAATTTTATCAACTGAAGCTTCATTCTTAAAGGCCCACAAAGTGGAGACTGATCTAGTAGAATGAGCTGTAATTATCTGAGGCGGGGCCTGACCCGACTCCAAATAAGCTTGATGAATCAAAAGTTTCAACCAAGAAGCCAAGGAAATAGCAGAAGCCTTCTGACCTTTCCTAGGACCAGAAAATAAAACAAATAGACTGGAAGTCTTCCTGAAATCTTTAGTAGCTTCCACATAATATTTCAAAGCTCTTACCACATCCAAAGAATGTAAGGATCTTTCCAAAGAATTCTTAGGATAAGGACAGAAGGAAGGGACAACAATTTCTCTACTAATGTTGTTAGAATTCACAACCTTAGGTAAAAATTGAAAAGAAGTCCGCAAAACTGCCTTATCCTGATGAAAAATCAGAAAAGGAGACTCACAAGAAAGAGCAGATAGCTCAGAAACTCTTCTAGCAGAAGAGATAGCCAAAAGGAACAGCACTTTCCAAGAAAGTAGTTTAATGTCCAAAAAATGCATAGGCTCAAATGGAGGAGCCTGTAACGCCTTCAGAACCAAATTAAGACTCCAAGGAGGAGAAATTGATTTAATGACAGGCTTAATACGGACTAAAGCCTGTACAAAACAGTGAATATCAGGAAGTATAGCAATCTTTCTGTGAAATAAAACAGAAAGAGCAGAGATTTGTCCCTTCAAGGAACTTGCAGACAAACCCTTATCCAAACCATCCTGAAGAAATTGTAAAATTCTAAGAATTCTAAAAGAATGCCAAGAGAATTTATGAGAAGAACACCATGAAATGTAAGTCTTCCAAACGCTATAATAAATCTCTCTAGAGACAGATTTACGAGCTTGTAACATAGTATTAATCACTGAGTCAGAGAAACCTCTATGGCTTAGTACTAAGCGTTCAATTTACATACCTTCAAATTTAATGATTTGAGATCCTGATGGAAAAACGGACCTTGAGACAGTAGGTCTGGCCTTAACGGAAGTGGCCAAGGCTGGCAACTGGACATCCGAACCAGAGCCGCATACCAAAACCTGTGTGGCCATGCTGGAGCCAAAAGCAACACAAACGATTGTTCCATGATGATCTTGGAGATCACTCATGGAAGGAGAACTAGAGGCCGGAAAATGTAAGCAGGATGATAACACCAAGGAAGTGTCAGCGCATCCATTGCTTCCGCCTGAACATCCCTGGACCTGGACAGGTATCTGGGAAGTTTCTTGTTTAGATGAGAGGCCATGAGATCTATCTCTGGAAGACCCCACATCTGAACAATCTGAGAAAATACATCTGGATGGAGAGACCACTCCCCTGGATGTAAAGTCTGACGGCTGAGATAATCTGCCTCCCAATTGTCTACACCTGGGATATGCACCGCAGAGATTAGACAGGAGCTGGATTCCGCCCAAGTAAGTATCCAAGATACTTCTTTCATAGCTTGAGGACTGTGAGTCCCACCCTGATGATTGACATATGCCACTGTTGTGATATTGTCTGTCTGAAAACAAATGAACGGTTCTCTCTTTAACAGAGGCCAAAACTGAAGAGCTCTGAGAATTGCACGGAGTTCTAAAATATTTATTGGTAATCTCGGCTCTTGAGATTTCCAAACCCCTTGTGCTGTCAGAGATCCCCAAACAGCTCCACAACCTGAAAGACTTGCATATGTTGTGATCACAGTCCAGGTTGGCCGAACAAAAGAAGCCCCTTGAACTAAACGATGGTGATCTATCCACCACGTCAGAGAGTGTCGTACATTGAGATTTAAGGATATTAATTGTGATATCTTTGTATAATCCCTGCACCATTGGTTCAGCATACAAAGCTGTAGAGGTCTCATGTGAAAACGAGCAAAGGGGATCGCGTCTGATGCTGCAGTCATGAGACCTAAAACTTCCATACACATAGCCACTGAAGGGAATGACTGAGACTGAAGGTGCCGGCAGGCTGCAACCAATTTTAAACGTCTCTTGTCTGTTAGAGACAGAGTCATGGACACTGAATCTATCTGGAAGCCTAAAAAGGTGACCCTTGTCTGAGGAATCAAGAAACTTTTTGGTAAATTGATCCTCCAACCATGTTTCCGAAGAAACAACACTAGTTGATTCGTGTGAGATTCTGCAGAATGTAGACTGAGCTAGTACGAATATATCGTCCAAATAAGGAAACACTGCAATACCCTATTCTCTGATTACAGAGAGTAGGGCACCTAGAACTTTTGAAAAGATTCTTGGAGCTGTTGCTAGGCCAAATGGAAGAGCAACAAATTGGTAATGCTTGTCTAGAAAAGAGAATCTCAGAAACTGATAATGTTCTGGATGAATCGGAATATGAAGATATGCATCCTGCAAGTCTATTGTGGACATATAATGTTCTTGCTGAATAAAAGGCAGAATAGTGGTTATAGTCACCATCTTGAAAGTTGGTACTCTTACATAAGGATTCAAAATTTTCAAATCCAGGACTGGTCTGAATAAATTTTCCTTCTTTGGGACAATGAATAGATTTGAATAAAACCCCAAACCTTGTTCCTGAAAAGGAACTGGCATGATTACCCCTGAAGACTCCAGGTCTGAAACACACTTCAGGAAAGCCTGAGCTTTTACTGGATTTACTGGGATGCGTGAGAGAAAAAATCTTCTCACAGGAGGTCTTACTCTGAATCCTATTCGATACCCTTGAGAGACAATGCTCTGAATCCATTGATTTTGAACAGAATTTATCCAAATATCCATGAAAAACCTTAATCTGCCCCTACCAGCTGAGCTGGAATGAGGGCCGCACCTTTGGTTTCTTAAATGGCTTGGATTTATTCCAATTTGAGGAAGGCTTCCAATTGGAAACAGATTCCTTGGGGGAAGGATTACGTTTTTGTTCCTTATTTTTACAAAAGGAATGAAAACAGTTAGAAGCCTTAAAGTTACCCTTAGGTTTTTTATCCTGAGGCAGAAAAACTCCCTTTCCCCCAGTGACAGTTGAAATAATAGAATCCAACTGAGAACCAAATAAATTATTACCTTGGAAAGAAAGAGATAGTAATCTAGATTTAGATGTCATATCAGCATTCCAAGATTGAAGCCACAAAGCTCTTCTAGCTAATATAGCTAAAGACATGGATCTAACATCAATTTTGATAATATCAAAAATGGCATCACAAATAAAATGATTAGCATATTGCAGTAAGCAAATAATGCTAGATATGTCAGAATCCAATTTTTGTTGCGCTAAATTCTCCAACCAGAAAGTTGATGCAGCCGCAACATCGGCCAAAGAAATTGCAGGTCTGAGAAGATGACCTGAATATAAATAGGCCTTCCTTAGATAAGATTCAAGCTTCCTATCTAAAGGATCCTTAAAGGAAGTACTATCTTCCATAGGAATAGTGGTACGTTTAGCAAGAGTAGAAATAGCCCCATCAACTTTGGGGATTTTTTCCCAAAACTCTATAGAATTTGCTGGTAAAGGATACAATTTTTTAAACCTTGAAGAAGGAATAAAAGAAGTACCTGGCTTATTCTATTCCTTAGAAATCATATCAGAAATATCCTCAGGAACAGGAAAAACCCCTGGAGAAACCACAGGAGGTTTAAAAACAGCATTTAAACGTTTATTAGACTGAACGTCAAGAGGACTGGTTACCTCACATCCAAAGTAATTAACATCTCTTTTAATAAAGAACACATATACTCTATTTTAAATAAATAAGTAGATTTGTCAGTGTCAATGTCTGAGGAAGGATCTTCTGTATCAGATAGATCTTCATCAGAAGAGGATAAATTATTATGTTGTTGGTCATTTGAAATTTCATCAACTGAATGAGAAGTTTTTAAAGACCTTTTACGTTTATTAGAAGGTGGAAATGCAGACAAAGACTTCTGGATAGAATCAGAAACAAATTCTTTAAAATTCATAGGTATATCATGTACATTAGAAGTTGAAGGAACTGCAACTGGCAATGTACTATTACTGATGGACACATATCTACCACCGATAACATAGAACCTATGAAATAGTCCCCCGTTAGGGAAATCATCGTATTCAATAAGTGATACTCCCTTCACGTCCCTCTGACATTCGCTGTACTCTGAAAGGAATCGGGCTTCAACAATGCTGAGAAGCGCATATCAACGTAGAAATCTTAGCACAAACTTACTTCAGCACCTCCATAGGAGGCAAAGTTTGTAAAACTGAATTGTGGGTGTGGTGAGGGGTGTATTTATAGGCATTTTGAGGTTTGGAAAACTTTGCCCCTCCTGGTAGGATTGTATATCCCATACGTCACTAGCTCATGGACTCTTGCCAATTACATGAAAGAAATTATTATTATTTGTATATATTTTTATCAGCCACTTGTCACCTATAATCACTATTATCACTCTTTTGATCTCCTAAGATTTTAGGATGAGCGCCAATTATATTTATCTTTTTTCAGATATCACGATTCAGATAGAGCATGTCATTTTAAGACATGTTTAAAATAATTACTATTATCACTTTACTTGGTTCTATGGGTATTCTTGGTTGAAAAGCATATGTACATATCCTAAGCTGCAGCAATGTACTTTTAGAACCTGTCTACTGATTGTTTGCTGCACTTATTTGTCTGTCACTGTCTCACCAGGTGTATTTAGCTAGCTCCCACTAGTGCATTGCTGCTTCAAAGCTGACTTTAACTATGCTTTTAACCCCATGGTGAAGTTAAACACATAGTTGTATGCATACAATAAAAGAATGCTCTAGCACATTAGAGCATGTCCTTATTGCACTTTTATTTTCCCTTTTAATCTAGTGTATATATTAATTGGATGGGAAGCAAACACTCTCAGAAAGTGATGAAGGCTGAAAACAAAAACATAATTTATGTAAGAACTTACCTGATAAATTCATTTCTTTCATATTAGCAAGAGTCCATCAGCTAGTGACGTATGGGATATACATTCCTACCAGGAGGGGCAAAGTTTCCCAAACCTTAAAATGCCTATAAATACACCCCTCACCACACCCACAATTCAGTTTAACGAATAGCCAAGAAGTGGGGTGATAAGAAAGGAGCGAAAGCATCAAAAAATAAGGAATTGGAATAATTGTGCTTTATACAAAAAAATCATAACCACCACAAAAAGGGTGGGCCTCATGGACTCATGCGAATATGAAAGAAATTAATTTATCAGGTAAGTTCTTACATAAATTTTGTTTTCTTTCATGTAATTAGCAAGAGTCCATGAGCTAGTGACGTATGGGATAGCAGATACCCAAGATGTGGAACTTCCACGCAAGAGTCACTAGAGAGGGAGGGATAAAATAAAGACAGCAAATTCCGCTGAAAAAATTAATCCACTACCCAAATCAAAAGTTTCAATTTTTATAATGAAAAAAACTGAAATATAAGCAGAAGAATCAAAACTGAAACAGCTGCCTAAAGTACTATTCTACCAAAAACTGTTTCTGAAGAAGAGAAAACATCAAAATGGTAGAATTTAGTAAAAGTATGCAAAGAAGACCAAGTCATTGCTTTGCAAATCTGATCAACAGAAGCTTCATTCTTAAAGTAGAAAGGAAGTAGAAACTGACCTAGTAGAATGAGCCGTAAGCCTCAGAGGTGGGGATTAACCCGACTCCAAATAAGCATGATGAATCAAAAGCTTTAACCAAGATGCCAAAGAAAAGGCAGAAGCCTTCTGACCTTTCCTAAAACCAGAAAAAATAACAAATAGGCTAGAAGTCTGTCTGAAAACTGAGTAGCTTCAACATAATATTTCAAAACTCTTACCACATCCAAAGAATGTAAGAATCTTACCAAATAATTCTTAGGATTAGGACACAAGGAAGGGACAATAATTCATCTACTAATGTTGTTAGAATTCACAACTTAGGTAAAAATTGAAATGAGGACAGCAAAAACCACCTTATCCTGATGAAAAATCAGAAAAAGGAGATTCACAAGAAAGAACAGATAATTCAAAAAACTGTTCTAGCTTAAGAGATGTCTAAAAAGAACAATACTTTCCATGAAAGTAATTAATGTCCAAAGAAAGCATATGCTCAAATAGAAGAGTCTGAAAAGCCTTCAGAACCAAAAGAAGACTCCAAGGAAAAGAAATTGGTTTAAATGACAGGCTTGATACGAACCAAAGCCTGAACAAAACAATGAATATCAGAAAGATTTAGCAATTCTTACTGTGAAACAGCACATAAAAGCAGATATTTGTCCTTTCAAAGAACATGCAGACAAAACCTTTTGAAGAAACTATAAAATCCTAGGAATTCTAAAAGAATGCCAAGAGAATTCATAAGAAGAGCATCATGAGAAGTAAATCTTCCAAACTCGATAATAAATCCTACTAGACACAGATTTACGAGCCTGCAACATAGTATTAATCACTGAGTCAGAGAAACTTCTATGACTAAGTACCAAGCATTACATTTTCATACCATCAAATTAATAGTTTGAATTCCTGATGAAAAAAACGAATGTTAAGATATAAGGTCTGGCCTTAATGGAAGTAAACAAGATTGACAACTGGACATCCAAACAAGATCCATATACCAAAACCTGTGTGGCCATGCTGAAGCCACCAGCCACACCAAAAATTGGTCTCTGATTATTTAGAAAATCACTCTAAAAAGAGAACCAGAGATGAAAAAATATAGGCAGATTGATAATTCCAAGGAAGTGTTAATGCACACACTACTTCCGCCTGAAGATCCCAGAACCTGAAGAGGCCCCTGGGAAGTTCCTTGTCTAGATGAGATGCCATCAGATCTATTTCTGGAAGCCCTCACATCTGAAAAATTGAAAAACATATCTGGGTAAAGAGACCATTCTCCCGGATGTAAAGCTTGATTAACAGAGATAATCCGCTTCCCAATTGTCTATATCTGGGAAAAAAAAAACAGAAATTAGATAGGAGCTGGATTTAGTCCAAGCAAATATCCAAGATACTTCTGTCACAGCCTAAAGACTGATAGTCCCACCCTGATGATTGACATACGCCACAGTTGTGACATTATCTGTCTGAAAAAAAACGTCTCTTCTTCAAAAAGAAACCAAACTGAAGAACTCTGAGAATGCACGGAGATCTAGAATATCAAATGGTAATCTCGCCTCCTGAGATTTCCAAACCCCTTGTGCTGACAGAGATCCTCAGACAGCCTCCCAACCTAAAAGACTTGCATCTGTAAAGATCATGGTCCAGGTTGAAAGAACCGAAGAGACCTGTAGAACTAAATGATGGTGATCTAAACCACCGAATCAAAGATAGTTAAACATTAGGATTCAAAGATATAAAAAGTGATATCCTAGAATCCCTGCACCAATATTCAGCATAAAAAACTGGAAAGGTTTCCTATGAAATGAGCAAAGGGAATCGGATCCAATGCTGCAGCCATGAAACCTAAAACTTCCATGCATATATAGCAACTTGAAGGAAATAATAGAGACTGAAGGTTCCGACAAACGGAACCCAATAAACTTGTCACTTGTCTGTTAGAGACAAAAACATTGACACAATCTATCTGGAAACCTAAAAAAGGTGACCCTTGTGTGAGAAATCAAGGAGATTTTGATAAAAACAGAATTTATGTTTACCTGATAAATTACTTTCTCCAACGGTGTGTCCGGTCCACGGCGTCATCCTTACTTGTGGGATATTCTCCTCCCCAACAGGAAATGGCAAAGAGCCCAGCAAAGCTGGTCACATGATCCCTCCTAGGCTCCGCCTACCCCAGTCATTCGACCGACGTTAAGGAGGAATATTTGCATAGGAGAAACCATATGTTACCGTGGTGACTGTAGTTAAAGAAAATAAATTATCAGACCTGATTAAAAAAACCAGGGCGGGCCGTGGACCGGACACACCGTTGGAGAAAGTAATTTATCAGGTAAACATAAATTCTGTTTTCTCCAACATAGGTGTGTCCGGTCCACGGCGTCATCCTTACTTGTGGGAACCAATACCAAAGCTTTAGGACACGGATGAAGGGAGGGAGCAAATCAGGTCACCCAAATGGAAGGCACCACGGCTTGCAAAACCTTTCTCCCAAAAATAGCCTCAGAAGAAGCAAAAGTATCAAATTTGTAAAATTTAGAAAAAGTGTGCAGTGAAGACCAAGTCGCTGCCTTACATATCTGATCAACAGAAGCCTCGTTCTTGAAGGCCCATGTGGAAGCCACAGCCCTAGTGGAGTGAGCTGTGATTCTTTCAGGAGGCTGCCGTCCGGCAGTCTCATAAGCCAATCGGATAATGCTTTTAATCCAGAAGGAGAGAGAGGTAGAAGTTGCTTTTTGACCTCTCCGTTTACCAGAATAAACAACAAACAAAGACAAAGTTTGTCTGAAATCCTTAGTAGCTGCTAAGTAAAATTTGAGAGCACGAACTACATCCAAGTTGTGCAACAAACGTTCCTTCTTTGAAACTGGATTAGGACACAAAGAAGGCACAACTATCTCCTGGTTAATGTTTTTGTTAGAAACAACTTTTGGAAGAAAACCAGGTTTAGTACGCAAAACCACCTTATCTGCATGGAACACCAGATAAGGAGAAGAACACTGCAGAGCAGATAATTCTGAAACTCTTCTAGCAGAAGAAATTGCAACCAAAAACAAAACTTTCCAAGATAATAACTTAATATCAACGGAATGTAAGGGTTCAAACGGAACCCCCTAAAGAACTGAAAGAACTAGGTTGAGACTCCAAGGAGGAGTCAAAATTTTGTAAACAGGCTTGATTCTAACCAGAGCCTGAACAAAGGCTAGAACATCTGGCACAGCTGCCAGCTTTTTGTGAAGTAACACAGACAAGGCAGAAATCTGTCCCATCAAGGAACTTGCAGATAATCCTTTTTCCAATCCTTCTCGAAGGAAGGATAGACTCTTAGGAATCTTAACCTTGTCCCAAGGGAATCCTGCAGATTCACACCAACAGATATACCAAATTATGTGGTAATTTTTCTGGTTACAGGCTTTCAGGCCTGAACAAGAGTATTAATAACAGAATCTGAGAACCCTCGCTTTGATAAGATCAAGCGTTCAATCTCCAAGCAGTCAGCTGGAGTGGGTCGAACGGACCTAGAACAAGAAGGTCTCGTCTCAAAGGTAGCTTCCATGGTGGAGCCGATGACATATTCACCAGATCTGCATACCAAGTCCTGCGTGGCCACGCAGGAGCTATCAAAATCACCGACGCCCTCTCCTGATTGATCCTGGCTACCAGCCTGGGGATGAGAGGAAACGGCGGGAACACATAAGCTAGTTTGAAGGTCCAAGGTGCTACTAGTGCATCCACTAGAGCCGCCTTGGGATCCCTGGATCTGTTGTTAAGGGGAATTGTGTGAGAGAAACAATGCGCTAGATAAGATCTGGGCTACACATAAAAAACAGGCAATCCCTAAGCCTGAAAACAATCAAGAGTACAAAAAATGGGTATATATGTGAGCGCCAATATGTGTAAAACACAAAAGGCAATAGATCTTTTTAATATTGGCTTCTATATCAATATCTTTATTATTATCCTTTGGTTTTATTTCGGTTAGTTTTTAAAAAGAGAACGGTCCACTAAGTACTGGTAATATGAATTATAAAATATAAAATAAGAAATATATGAAATACAGAATGTAAATAATCATTAGTTTTATTGTTAAAATTTAATTAAATTATTAATTCATAGAGATAAAAGTATATAGAACAGACAATAAATATACAAAAGCAATAATACTAGTGATAACCCTCCCTATTGGTACCAATCTTATAGTTAAGTTAATTAATTATACTTGTGAATAAAACATATATAAACAGTCTAAAAGAATATATGCACTAAAAGATTCTTTTTAAAAAAAGAAACCTTAAACAATTATCCTGAGTTTAAAAGTTATAGCAGTTGGTATGCTTACAATCTGGCTTAAGCATATATAAAAATGTCCTTTTTGTTTGAAAAAATGATCCACTCCTGTTTACATTTAAATATGATTGAGCAGTATAATCCACAATAAGCCAGCATGTGAAAGTAAAGAAAGTATTAGAAGCTCCAGTTGTCCGTATGGGAGACTTTCAGCAAAGTGACATTTCAGTCTTATAACTCCAAAAGCTGCACTTATATTTGAAAACAGTTTCAAAGTTGAAACTGGTACCTTATTTAGATCCGCTTCCAATGCTCGTCAGTTTAGGGGAGACGCCAAACACAAAGTCCCGTGTCGATCCTTAGACACGCCCACAAGTGCGGGAAATGACGTCAGCGGTTTAGTTCCGGACTTCCTTGGTAGCGTCCTTAGCAACGTCTCTGTTGCTGTATCCTCAGTGTATCCTCAGTGTATCATCCGTAATGGTAACGCGTTTCAGCTCCTTGGAGCCTTTGTCAAACCATCGCGTTACCATTACGGATGATACACTGAGGATACACTGAGGATACAGCAACAGAGACGTTGCTAAGGACGCTACCAAGGAAGTCCGGAACTAAACCGCTGACGTCATTTCCCGCACTTGTGGGCGTGTCTAAGGATCGACACGGGACTTTGTGTTTGGCGTCTCCCCTAAACTGACGAGCATTGGAAGCGGATCTAAATAAGGTACCAGTTTCAACTTTGAAACTGTTTTCAAATATAAGTGCAGCTTTTGGAGTTATAAGACTGAAATGTCACTTTGCTGAAAGTCTCCCATACGGACAACTGGAGCTTCTAATACTTTCTTTACTTTCACATGCTGGCTTATTGTGGATTATACTGCTCAATCATATTTAAATGTAAACAGGAGTGGATCATTTTTTCAAACAAAAAGGACATTTTTATATATGCTTAAGCCAGATTGTAAGCATACCAACTGCTATAACTTTTAAACTCAGGATAATTGTTTAAGGTTTCTTTTTTTAAAAAGAATCTTTTAGTGCATATATTCTTTTAGACTGTTTATATATGTTTTATTCACAAGTATAATTAATTAACTTAACTATAAGATTGGTACCAATAGGGAGGGTTATCACTAGTATTATTGCTTTTGTATATTTATTGTCTGTTCTATATACTTTTATCTCTATGAATTAATAATTTAATTAAATTTTAACAATAAAACTAATGATTATTTACATTCTGTATTTCATATATTTCTTATTTTATATTTTATAATTCATATTACCAGTACTTAGTGGACCGTTCTCTTTTTAAAAACTAACCGAAATAAAACCAAAGGATAATAATAAAGATATTGATATAGAAGCCAATATTAAAAAGATCTATTGCCTTTTGTGTTTTACACATATTGGCGCTCACATATATACCCATTTTTTGTACTCTTGATCCCTGGATCTGTACCCGTAGTAAGGAACTCTGAAGTTCTGACGAGAGGCCATCAGATCCATGTCTGGAATGCCCCACGGTTGAGTGACTTGGGCAAAGATTTCCGGATGGAGTTCCCACTCCCCCGGATGCAATGTCTGACGACTCAGAAAATCCGCTTCCCAATTTTCCACTCCTGGGATGTGGATAGCAGACAGGTGGCAGGAGTGAGACTCCGCCCATAGAATGATTTTGGTCACTTCTTCCATCGCTAGGGAACTCCTTGTTCCCCCCTGATGGTTGATGTATGAACTTGGCCCTCGCTAGCTGAGGCCAAGCTTTGAGAGCATTGAATATCGCTCTCAGTTCCAGAATATTTAACGGTAGAAGAGATTCTACCCGAGACCAAAGACCCTGAGCTTTCAGGGATCCCCAGACCGCGCCCCAGCCCATCAGACTGGCGTCGGTCGTGACAATGACCCACTCTGGTCTGCGGAAGGTCATCCCTTGTGACAGGTTGTCCAGGGACAGCCACCAACGGAATGAGTCTCTAAACCTCTGATTTACTTGTATCTTCGGAGACAAGTCTGAATAGTCCCCATTCCACTGACTGAGCATGAACAGTTGTAATGGTCTTAGATGAATGCGCACAAAAGGAACTATGTCCATTGCCGCTACCATCAAACCTATCACTTCCATGCACTGCGCTATGGAAGGAAGAGGAACGGAATGAAGTATCCGACAAGAGTCTAGAAGTTTTGTTTTTCTGGCTTCTGTCAGAAAAATCCTCATTTCTAAGGAGTCTATTATAGTTCCCAAGAAGGGAACCCTCGTTGACGGAGATAGAGAACTCTTTTCCACGTTCACTTTCCATCCGTGAGATCTGAGAAAGGCCAGGACAATGTCCGTGTGAGCCTTTACTTGAGGAAGGGCCGACGCTCGAATCAGAATGTCGTCCAAGTAAGGTACTACAGCAATGCCCCTTGGTCTTAGCACCGCCAGAAGGGACCCTAGTACCTATGAGAAAATCCTAGGAGCAGTGGCTAATCCGAAAGAAAACGCCACGAACTGGAAATGCTTGTCCAGGAATTCAAACCTTAGGAACCGATGATGTTCCTTGTGGATAGGAATATGTAGATACGCATCCTTGAAATCCACCTTGGTCATGAATTGACCTTCCTGGATGGAAGGAAGGAGTGTTCGAATGGTTTCCATCTTGAACGATGGAACCTTGAGAAACTTGTTCAAGATCTTGAGATCTAAGATTGGTCTGAACGTTCCCTCTCTGAAGA
The DNA here is from genome assembly GCF_027579735.1 of Bombina bombina. Lineage (NCBI taxonomy): Eukaryota > Metazoa > Chordata > Amphibia > Anura > Bombinatoridae > Bombina > Bombina bombina. Next base: position 783,376,755 of record NC_069502.1, on the reverse strand, counting down.
CAACTGAGACCTGTGGAACCTCCCCCTTGGAGGAAGCCCCTTGAACTCCAGAGAATAACCTTGGGAGACTATTTCTAGCGCCCAAGGATCCAGAACATCTCTTGCCCCAGCCTGAGCGAAGAGAGAGAGTCTGCCCCCCACCAGATCCGGTCCCGGATCGGGGGCCCGCATTTCATGCTGTCTTGGTAGCAGTGGCAGGTTTCCTGGCCTGCTTTCCTTTGTTCCAGCCTTGCATAGGTCTCCAGGCTGGATTGGCTTGAGAAGTATTACCTTCCTGCTTAGAGGACGTAGCCCTTGGGGCTGATCCGTTTCTGCGAAAGGGACGAAACTTAGGTTTATTTTTGGTCTTGAAAAGACCTATCCTGAGGAAGGGCGTGGCCCTTGCCCCCAGTGATATCAGAGATAATCTCTTTCAAGTCAGGGCCAAAGAGTGTTTTCCCCTTGAAAGGAATGTCAAGCAATTTGTTCTTGGAAGACGCATCCGCTGCCCAAGATTTTAACCAAAGCGCTCTGCGCCACAATAGCAACCCCAGAATTTTTTCGCCGCTAACCTAGCCAATTGCAAGGTGGCGTCTAGGGTGAAAGAATTAGCCAATTTAAGAGCACGAATTCTGTCCATAATCTCCTCATAAGAAGAAGAATTACTAATAATCGCCTTTCCTAGCTCATCAAACTAGAAACACGCGGCTGCAGTGACAGGGACAATGCATGCAATTGGTTGTAGAAGGGAACCTTGCTGAACAAACATCTTTAGCAGACCTTCTAATTTTTTATCCATAGGATCTTGGAAAGCACAACTATCTTCTATGGGTATAGTGGCGCGCTTGTGTAGAGTAGAAACCGCCCCCTCGACCTTGGGGACTGTCTGCCATCAGTCCTTTCTGGGGTCGACTATAGGAAAACAATTTTATAAATATGGGGGGAGGTACTAAAGGTATACCGGGCCTGTCCCATTCTTTACTAACAATGTACGCCACCCGCTTGGATATAGGAAAAGCTTTGGGGGGCCCCGGGGCCTCTAAGAACTTTTCCATTTTACATAGTGGTTCTGGAATGACCAGATAATCACAATCATCCAAATTGGATAACACCTCCTTAAGCAGAGCGCGGAGATGTTCCAACTTAAATTTAAAAGTAATCACATCAGGTTCAGCTTGTTGAGAAATGTTTCCTGAATCTGAAATTTCTCCCTCAGACAAAACCTCCCTGGCCCCCTCAGACTGGTGTAGGGGCCCTTCAGAAACCATATCATCAGCGTTCTCATGCTCTACAGAATTTTCTAAAACAGAGCAGTCGCGCTTTCACTGATAAGTGGGCATATTGGCTAAAATGTTTTTGATAGAATTATCCATTACAGCCGTTAAATGTTGCATAGTAAGGAGTATTGGCGCACTAGATGTACTAGGGGCCTCCTGTATGGGCAAGACTGGTGTAGACGAAGGAGGGGATGATGCAGTACCATGCTTACTCCCCTCACTTGAGGAATCATCTTGGGCATCATTTTTACTAAAATACATATAGTTAAATGAGAAGGAACCTTGGTTTCCCCACAGTCAGAACACAATCTATCTGGTAGTTCAGACATGTTAAACAGGCATAAACTTGATAACAAAGCACAAAAAACGTTTTAAAATAAAACCGTTACTGTCACTTTAAATTTTAAACTAAACACACTTTATTACTGCAATTGCGAAAAAGTATGAAGGAATTGTTCAAAATTCACCAAAATTTCACCACAGTGTCTTAAAGCCTTAAAAGTATTGCACACCAAATTTGGAAGCTTTAACCCTTAAAATAACGGAACCGGAGCCGTTTTTATATTTAACCCCTTTACAGTCCCTGGAATCTGCTTTGCTGAGACCCAACCAAGCCCAAAGGGGAATACGATACCAAATGATGCCTTCAGAAAGACTTTTCTATGTATCAGAGCTCCACACACATGCAGCTGCATGCCATGCTGTCCTCAAAAACAAGTGCGCCATACCGGCGCGAAAATGAGGCTCTGACTATGATTAGGGAAAGCCCCTAAAGAATAAGGTGTCAAAAACAGTGCCTGCCGATATAATCATATCAAAATACCCAGAATAATTGATTCCTCAAGGCTAAATATGTGTTAATAATGAATCGATTTAGCCCAGAAAAAGTCTACAGTCTTAATAAGCCCTTGTGAAGCCCTTATTTACTATCTTAATAAACATGGCTTACCGGATCCCATAGGGAAAATGACAGCTTCCAGCATTACATCGTCTTGTTAGAATGTGTCATACCTCAAGCAGTAAGAGACTGCATACTGTTCCCCCAACTGAAGTTAATTGCTCTCAACAGTCCTGTGTGGAACAGCCATGGATTTTAGTTACGGTGCTAAAATCATTTTCCTCATACAAACAGAAATCTTCATCTCTTTTCTGTTTCTGAGTAAATAGTACATACCAGCACTATTTTAAAATAACAAACTCTTGATTGAATAATAAAAACTACAGTTAAACACTAAAAAACTCTAAGCCATCTCCGTGGAGATGTTGCCTGTACAACGGCAAAGAGAATGACTGGGGTAGGCGGAGCCTAGGAGGGATCATGTGACCAGCTTTGCTGGGCTCTTTGCCATTTCCTGTTGGGGAGGAGAATATCCCACAAGTAAGGATGACGCCGTGGACCGGACACACCTATGTTGGAGAAAAGATCCTCTAACCATGTCTTGAAGAAACAACAAAGTTGAATCGTATGAGATTCCACAGAACGAAAAAGACTGAGCCAGTACCATGATACCGTCCAAAAAAGGAACACTGACAACCTTGAAAAGATTCTTAGAGGCTGTCGCTAGACCAGAAGGAAAAGCAACAAATTGGCAATGCTTGTCAAAAAAAGAGAATCTCAGAAAATAATAAAAATAATCTGAATGAAAGCAGAAAATGAAGATATGCATCTATTGTATCTATTGTAAACAAATAATGCCATCACTGACCAAAAAGGCAGAATAGACCATATAAACACCATTCTAAAAGATGGTACACTTATATGACAATTCAAAAAGATTTTCTATCTTTGGAACAATGAATAGTCTTGAATAAAACCCCAAAACCCAGTTCCTAAAATAAAACTGGAAAAAAATACCCCAGAAAACTCCAGGTCTGAGACACACTTCAGAAAAGTGATAGTCTTACTGGAATAGCTGGAATATGATAGAGAAAAAAGACTTCTCACAGACGGTTTTACTCTGAAACTTATTCTGTACCCAAAGTTTAAGAAGTTTGGACCGAATAGAACCAAACAAATTTCAAAAAAGTCTTAACCTGCCCCTTACCAGCCATGCTGGAATAAGAACCGCACCTACATGCAAATTTAGGGAGCTGACTTTAAACTTTTAAAAGGCTTAATTGAATGAATAACAAAAAACCAATTATAAACATGTTACTTGGGGAAGAATTCAGGATTCCGTTCCTTAGTAAGAACAGAAAACTAATATAAGCTTAAAGTTTTAGTCTTATAACTCAATCTTGAAGCCCAGAGTAACAAACCTTAAAGAAGGACTAAAAGAAAATTCTCAGCCTATTCCATTCCCTAGTATCAGGAACTGGAAAAAACCCTCTGAAGAAACCACAGAAGATAAACAAGCAGAATTTAAATGTTAGCTAGTCTTTAAAATCAAAAGAACTAGATATTTTAATATCCAAAATAATCAACACCTTTTGAACAAGGAACAAATGTACTCTATTAAAGAATAAAAAAGTAGATTTGTTAGTGTCAATATCTGATGAAGAAAAATTCTGAATGAGAAAAAAAGCACCATCAGAGAAGGATAATTCATTATGTTGTTGGTCATTTGAAACTTCATCAACTAAAAGAAGTTTGAAAAAGACCTAGAAATTTTATTAGAAGGCGGGACGTCAGACAAAGCCTTTAAAATAGAATCAGAAAAAAATTCTTATAAATTTCTAAGTATATCTTGTACATAAAATGTAAAAAGAATAGCAATATATAAAGCATAAATACTAATGGTTCTGCATGTAAAAGTTTATCAAGATAACTTATTACAAACCATAGCTAAAGATAAACATTCATAACATTTAAAATAAATGAACTTAGCTTTGGTAGGACTTATCTCAGTCAACAAGAATCCCTCAGCATGTTCTGATCCAGGAACAGTGTATGGAAAATCTTTCAATATGTAATAGAAAAAAACAACATATAAAGCAAAATTATCAAATTCCTTAAATGACAGTTTCAGGAATGGGAAAAAATGCAAAACAAACAAGCCTCTAGCAACCAGAAGCAACAAAAAAGTGAGACTTAAATAATGTGAGAAAAAGTGGAACAAGAATGACGCCCACATTATTGGCGCCAAGTATGACGCCCACATTATTGGCGCCAAGTACAACGCCTATATTTTTTGGCGCGAAGTATGACGCCACATCCTGAAACCGAAAACGACGCCCACATTTTTTGCCGCAAAAAAACGTCTGAACACACATGCGTCAAAAAATGATGTAACAACGAACAAACTTCTGGCGATAACAAAATTTTGCGCCAAAAAAGTTAGCGGCAAGAATGACGCAATAAATTGAAGCATTTTCTGCCCCCGCGAGCCTAACAGCCCGCAGGGAAAAAAGTCAATTGAAAAATTTCAAGGTAAGAAAAAAATATTTATTCATATGCATTATCCCAAATAATGAAACTGACAGTCTGAATGAAGGAATACTGATTATCCTGAATCATGGCAAATATAAGTTTAAACACATATATTTAGAACTTTACATATACAGGAGTGCAGAATTATTAGGCAAATGAATATTTTGACCACATCATCCTCTTTATGCATGTTGTCTTACTCCAAGCTGTATAGGCTCGAAAGCCTACTACCAATTAAGCATATTAGGTGATGTGCATCTCTGTAATGAGAAGGGGTGTGGTCTAATGACATCAACACCCTATATCAGGTGTGCATAATTATTAGGCAACTTCCTTTCCTTTGGCAAAATGGGTCAAAAGAAGGACTTGACAGGCTCAGAAAAGTCAAAAATAGTGAGATATCTTGCAGAGGGATGCAGCACTCTTAAAATTGCAAAGCTTCTGAAGCGTGATCATCGAACAATCAAGCGTTTCATTCAAAATAGTCAACAGGGTCGCAAGAAGCGTGTGGAAAAACCAAGGCGCAAAATAACTGCCCATGAACTGAGAAAAGTCAAGCGTGCAGCTGCCAAGATGCCACTTGCCACCAGTTTGGCCATATTTCAGAGCTGCAACATCACTGGAGTGCCCAAAAGCACAAGGTGTGCAATACTCAGAGACATGGCCAAGGTAAGAAAGGCTGAAAGACGACCACCACTGAACAAGACACACAAGCTGAAACGTCAAGACTGGGCCAAGAAATATCTCAAGACTGATTTTTCTAAGGTTTTATGGACTGATGAAATGAGAGTGAGTCTTGATGGGCCAGATGGATGGGCCCGTGGCTGGATTGGTAAAGGGCAGAGAGCTCCAGTCCGACTCAGACGCCAGCAAGGTGGAGGTGGAGTACTGGTTTGGGCTGGTATCATCAAAGATGAGCTTGTGGGGCCTTTTCGGGTTGAGGATGGAGTCAAGCTCAACTCCCAGTCCTACTGCCAGTTTCTGGAAGACACCTTCTTCAAGCAGTGGTACAGGAAGAAGTCTGCATCCTTCAAGAAAAAGATGATTTTCATGCAGGACAATGCTCCATCACACGCGTCCAAGTACTCCACAGCGTGGCTGGCAAGAAAGGGTATAAAAGAAGAAAATCTAATGACATGGCCTCCTTGTTCACCTGATCTGAACCCCATTGAGAACCTGTGGTCCATCATCAAATGTGAGATTTACAAGGAGGGAAAACAGTACACCTCTCTGAACAGTGTCTGGGAGGCTGTGGTTGCTGCTGCACGCAATGTTGATGGTGAACAGATCAAAACACTGACATAATCCATGGATGGCAGGCTTTTGAGTGTCCTTGCAAAGAAAGGTGGCTATATTGGTCACTGATTTGTTTTTGTTTTGTTTTTGAATGTCAGAAATGTATATTTGTGAATGTTGAGATGTTATATTGGTTTCACTGGTAAAAATAAATAATTGAAATGGGTATATATTTGTTTTTTGTTAAGTTGCCCAATAATTATGCACAGTAATAGTCACCTGCACACACAGATATCCCCCTAAAATAGCTATAACTAAAAACAAACTAAAAACTACTTCCAAAACTATTCAGCTTTGATATTAATGAGTTTTTTGGGTTCATTGAGAACATGGTTGTTGTTCAATAATAAAATCAATCCTCAAAAATACAACTTGCCTAATAATTCTGCACTCCCTGTAAAGTGCCCAACCATAGCTTAGAGTGTCACAAAAAATAAGACTTACTTACCCCAGGACACTCATCTACATATAGTAGATAGCCAAACCAGTACTGAAACGAGAATCAGTAGAGGTAATGGTATATAAGAGTATATCGTCGATCTGAAAAGGGAGGTAAGAGATGAATCTCTACGACCGATAACAGAGAACCTATGAAATAGATCCCTTAGAAGGAGACCATTGAATTCAAATAGGCAATACTCTCTTCACATCCCTCTGACATTCACTGCACTCTGAGAGGAAAACTGGGCTCCAGCCTGCTGCGAAGCGCATATCAACGTAGAATCTAGCACAAACTTATTTCACCACCTCCATGGGAGGCAAAGTTTGTAAAACTGAATTGTGGGTGTGGTGAGGGGTGTATTTATAGGCATTTTAAGGTTTGGGAAACTTTGCCCCTCCTGGTAGGAATGTATATCCCATACGTCACTAGCTCATGGACTCTTGCTAATTACATTAAAGAAATGTATGCTTACCTGATAAATTGATTTATTTCATGTTGGTCCACCATTCATCACATGTAGGAATATTCCCCTCCTGACCACTAGGAGGCAAAAGACACCCCAACAGACCAGAGCTTTAAATCCCTCCCACTCCCCATGTTCCTCTGTTATTCATACAGCCAAGTAGATGATAGAAAAGCAGGAAAGATAAAGCGAGGCAAAGAAGTGCAAAACAAGTACTGCCACCACCTGAACAAAAAGAAAGGGTAGGGCTCTTGAACTCTCACCATCATGAAAGAAATGTATCAGGTAAGCATAAATTGTGTTTACTTTGATCAGATAATGAGAGTCCACGAGTCATCATGTGTGGGAATCAATACCCAAGATGGGGAGTGCAGTACACAAGACCAACGTGAACAGAGGGGGCACAAACAGTGAAGGCAGCCTCAGAAGAGGAATACACAGTGATAAAACTTAGAAAAAGTAAGTGAAGACCAAGAAGCTGCCTTACAAATCTGATTAATAGAAGCCTCATTATAAAAAGGCCCAAGTAGCAACTACTCTAGAGGAATGAACAGTAATAGGGGGAGTTTTCCCCGAAACCAAATAAGCCTTGCGAATTTAGGCTTCTAAAGTAACAGCCATAGCTTTCTGACCTTTGTGATGTTTGAAATCTTTAGAGGCTTTCACATAGTGTTAAGAGAGCTTCTCCAATATCAAAGTTGTGGAAAAGACACTCCCTTTAGAGTTCTTAGGAGCTGGACAAAAATAAGGGCTCACAATTTCCTGATTGATAATATCTGTAGATACCATCATAGGAAGAAAAGAATAGTTAGTGAGAAGGACAGCCTTATCTTGATGAAAAGGAGGTTTGCATGAAAAAAGCTGAAAGCTCAGAAATCCTTCTAGACGAAATATCTAGCTAGAAGAAAAAGAACCTTCCAGGATAAAAGCTGAATGTCTACACCAAGCATCGACTGAAAAGCAAGTTTGAAGAACTCTCAAAATCAGATTGAGAATTCAAGGAAACTGAACGAATAAGTGGTTTAATTCTGATCAGAGTCCGAACAGAGGCCTGAAAGTCAGGAATTTTAACAATTTACGCTAGAATGATTACTGTGTTCTCAGAGCACAAAAAATACATTACAAAGTACACACACATATAACACCATCTAAAAAATGATTTAAAAAACAATTGCACCCAAAAATTATAAGGGCTCAAAGATATGAGACCTCAGGTACCAGAAAAAAAGGCCGGCAAAGGGCTTTAACATTGAGGTCTCTACCTGCACATCTCTAAATAATTTCAAGGCCAATAATTCACTGGAAGCTTATCTGATTATCTTACATAGAAAATAAGTTAGAAAATATGGTGTAGAGGCGCTTTTGCTGTGGGTTATTAATCCTAATGAGCATAAATTAGTAGTGTTATTTATATATCACTGCAGAACTTCTTATTGGATCACAAACTTTGTAACTAAAATTAAAATTAAATGTTCAAACTCTTAAATAATATTCTCTTTACCAGCAAGGTCTAATATTAACAATTAAAATTTTATTATGGCTTTAAAATACACAAACAATAATAGTACTTTTCATATCACATTCATACTCTCATTCATAAAACCCTTTTTTTAAAATTGGCTATACATAAATTGCCTAACTAGTATTCTCAAATATATGTTATTGCCTGAACAACAATGAAGCTATATAATCAACACAGTTTATAGTGTATACAAGGAAAGTCCCAGTATTTACTCCTAGTCTCGTGGAGTAAGCGTTTGGCAACGGCTAATAATTGGCTTTTCTGACAATGGTTTTAAATTTGTATTCACTCTGAGTCTTTTATGTTCCAAACGATTCTTTTAAACAGTCAGGTCACAGTCCTTAATCTGATCCACAAGCCTTAGAGCATTTCTTGAGAAAGCCCTGGTCTAAGTGGGGTGAAACGCGTAGAAATACTGAACACTTGGTGAAATCTGCACGGATTTAAACTACACATCAGAAGGAGGATAAAGGTTTTGAGCCCGAGAAACCTCTGCGTACAGAGTAAGGTTGGAGGGCCGCCGGAGAAAAGATTACTTGCGCAAGTACATCGGAATCCAATACATCCACATCACACAGCTGAGGGTAACCGGTGACGTCAGACGCTAAGCTAGCAGCGTGAAGAATCCCGGTGAGTGTGAAGCTGTAACTGCTGAGACCTGCGAGTGAGAGCAGCAGGCAGAGAATTGAACCAAGGTGGTAAGATTGCCTTTGGGGACTGACATCATTCAAGTTTAAGGTAACACTTATACGGTATAACCTATTATATCAAATTACAACTGAACATCTCTCTGTATGCTCTAAGGCTTGTGGATCAGATTAAGGACTGTGACCTGACTGTTTAAAAGAATCGTTTGGAACATAAAAGACTCAGAGTGAATACAAATTTAAAACCATTGTCAGAAAATCCAATTATTAGCCGTTGCCAAACGCTTACTCCGCGAGACTAGGAGTAAATACTGGGACTTTCCTTGTATACACTATAAACTGTGTTGATTATATAGCTTCATTGTTGTTCAGGCAATAACATATATTTGAGAATACTAGTTAGGCAATTTATGTATAGCCAATTTTAAAAAAAGGGTTTTATGAATGAGAGTATGAATGTGATGTGAAAAGTACTATTATTGTTTATGTATTTTAAAGCCATAATAAAATTTTAATTGTTAATATTAGACCGTGCTGGTAAAGAGAATATTATTTAAGAGTTTGAACATTTAATTTTAATTTTAGTTACAAAGTTTGTGATCCAATAAGAAGTTCTGCAGTGATATATAAATAACACTACTAATTTATGCTCATTAGGATTAATAACCCACAGCTATAAGCGCCTCTACACCATATTTTCTAACTTATTTTCTATTTAAAAACTGTCTAGGAAGGAGACGGTAATCGTAGAAAGGCAAGGTGGGCACAGCCTAGCGCATCACAAACACCAATTTTTTAAAAGACATCCCTGATTATCTTACATATAAGGTAAATCTGGGCTCAGTGAGACACACAATCAGTTTCGCAGCTGCAGATCCAGTTCACTAGTATTTCATAACATAATAACTAAGCCTCTAAAAATGGATCCAGCGGAACGACCGCAGATAGTATATGGCCTTTCTCAAAGGGTAGACCAAATGGGTCAGGCCCTTAGCAACCTGCAGGTTGAAAACAAAACTTTAAGGAAGATTAGTAAAGACACCATGACTCCTAAGTTACCACCTCCAGAAACCACTCCTGAGCCGCATATATCTCCACCAGATGTCTGCTCAGGTGAAAGACGTCTTTATCGGCAATTCAGGAATGCTTGTCTCCTCACCTTTACTCTTAAGCCAAAGACTTACCCCACCGATAGAGTTAAGGTCCTGACAATAATTGCGTATCTACAGGGAGAACCAAGAATTTGGGCTGATTCCTTCTTTGAGATGAATAACCCCATCATTTCCTCTCTTCCTGATTTCTTGGCAGCGATGGACGAGTTGTACTCAGATACCAATGCACAGCTAACTGCCGAAACTAAGATGAGGGCACTAAAACAAGGATCCAGATCCGCAGAGGTGTATATTACCGAGTTTAAACAGTTCTCAACAGATTCTCAATGGAACAGTATAGCCCTGAAGAACCAATTCCGTCTAGGACTCTCTGATGCAGTAAAGGACGAGCTAGCACGTGTAGAACTCCCTGAGACTTTAGAAGCTCTGATGAGACTCTTTGTACAAATCAATAGGAGGCTAAAAGAGAGGAGAAGCGAACGGCATGGTACAGAATTGACATATAAAAAACCATCCTCATCCATACAGCATTCCAGTGCAGCAGGAGTTACCCAGGAACCTATGGACATAGGTCTCATGAGGGGACCGTTATCTCAAGAGGAAAAACAAAGAAGGAAGGCTAAGGCCTTATGTTTATAATGTGCCAACCCAGCACATACAGTGAAGGATTGTCCCATTTTGCAGAAGAACAAGAAGAGTAAGTTTATATTAAGTAATACTTCTGTATCTGTACAAGCCAAGCCTGTTTACTGTACCATCTCTCTCTTTGCAGTGGGACCGTAAGCGTTACCCTACAGAGGCAATAGTCGACACAGGCGCCTATGGGAATTACAACGATTTAGACTTTGTTAAAATCAATAAATTACCGCTTGAGAAAAACAACAGCCTGTGTCTATTCGTGTTGTAGATGGGACCTACATATCCAGTGGTCCCATAACGCACCACACTATACTAGTAAGTACCCAAAGTAATCATCACAAATTCATTTGTTTCGATGTCCTTCCCTCACCACTCTTCCCCATTGTCTTAGGTATTCAGTGGATAAGGTTGCATGAATCTTCCATAAATTGGAAGACACTACATCTCTGAACTCCTCATACTGTCATAAGGTCTGTTATGATACACCTCACTCTATCAATTTGTCAGAGGAATACCTACAAATACCTCCAGTATATGCAGCATTTTCTGAAGTTTTTAGTAAAAGGGAGGCTGAGACACTGCCCCCCTATCGTAGTTATGACTGTCCCATAGACCTAAAACCCGGTTCTGCTATACCTTATGGCCATTTGTACCCTCTAAGCCAACCTGAGTTGGCACACTTAAAGTCATACCTAGACAAGAATCTAAAGAAGGGTTTTATCAGACCCTCTGTGTCACCTGCTGGTGCAGGAATGTTCTTTGTCAAGAACAAAGATCAGACACTACGTCCCATTGTAGATTACAGGGAGCTAAATAAAATTACGGTAAAGTACAGATACCCCCTCCCACTGATCCCTGAACTTATTGAGCGCCTGCATCAAGCGACTATTTTCACCAAACTAGATTTAAGGGGCGCTTACAACCTTATACGCATTCGAGAGGGAGATGAGTGGTTGTCGGCATTTCAAACCAGATACGGCTTTACGAGTATCTGGTTATGCCGTTTGGCTTATGTAATGCCCCGGCCACCTTCCAACACTACATCAATGATGTGTTCAGGGATTTGTTGGACATATGTGTTGTTGTCTATTTAGACAACATTCTGATATACTCTCAAAATTTAGAGGATCACATAAAACATGTTAGCTGGGTATTGTCAAGGTTACAAGTACACCAACTATATGCTAAAGCAGAGAAATGTCTTTTTCATAGAACCAAAATTTCCTTCTTAGGATATACTATCTCCCCAGAAGGAATTGAAATGCAACCAAACAAGGTTGAAGCGGTTAAGAATTGGCCTACTCCTACCAACCGTAAAGAACTTCAAAGGTTCCTTGGGTTTAGTAATTATTATCGAAAGTTTATTAAAGGCTATTCGGCAATTGAAAAACCTTTAACAGCACTAACAGGCTCGTCTACAGTATTCCGATGAAACCCTAAAGCCGAAGAAGCATTCCTGTACCTGAAAACATCTTTCACTTCTGCTCCAATTCTATGTCATCCAAACCCAGAACTACAGTACGTGCTTGAGGCCGATTCCTCAGAGTACGCATTAGGCGCAGTGCTCTCTCAGAGAGAAGACTTAACTCAACCTCTGCATCCTGTTGCCTTTTATTCGAAATTACTAACTTCACCGGAAAGGAACTACCCCATAGGGGAAAACATAATTTATGCTTACCTGATAAATTCCTTTCTTCTGTTGTGTGATCAGTCCACGGGTCATCATTACTTCTGGGATATTATCTGCTCCCCTACAGGAAGTGCAAGAGGATTCACCCAGCAGAGTTGCTATATAGCTCCTCCCCTCTACGTCACCTCCAGTCATTCGACCAAAGACCAACGAGAAAGGAGAAACCAAGGGTGTAGTGGTGACTGAATTATAATTTAAAAAATATGTACCTGCCTTAAAAAACAGGGCGGGCCGTGGACTGATCACACAACAGAAGAAAGGAATTTATCAGGTAAGCATAAATTATGTTTTCTTCTGTTATGTGTGATCAGTCCACGGGTCATCATTACTTCTGGGATACCAATACCAAAGCAAAAGTACACGGATGACGGGAGGGATAGGCAGGCTCATTATACAGAAGGAACCACTGCCTGAAGAACCTTTCTCCCAAAAATAGCCTCCGAAGAAGCAAAAGTGTCAAATTTGTAAAATTTGGAAAAAGTATGAAGCGAAGACCAAGTTGCAGCCTTGCAAATCTGTTCAACAGAGGCCTCATTCTTAAAGGCCCAAGTGGAAGCCACAGCTCTAGTGGAGTGAGCTGTAATTCTTTCAGGAGGCTGCTGTCCAGCAGTCTCATAGGCTAAACGTATTATGCTACGAAGCCAAAAAGAGAGAGAGGTAGCAGAAGCTTTTTGACCTCTCCTCTGTCCAGAATAAACGACAAACAGGGAAGAAGTTTGGCGAAAATCTTTAGTTGCCTGCAAGTAGAACTTGAGGGCACGAACTACATCCAGATTGTGTAGAAGACGTTCCTTCTTTGAAGAAGGATTTGGACACAAGGATGGAACAACAATCTCTTGATTGATATTCCTGTTAGTGACTACCTTAGGTAAGAACCCAGGTTTAGTACGCAGAACTACCTTGTCTGAGTGAAAGATCAGATAAGGAGAATCACAATGTAGGGCTGATAACTCAGAGACTCTTCGAGCCGAGGAAATAGCCATTAAAAATAGAACTTTCCAAGATAACAATTTTATATCAATGGAATGAAGGGGTTCAAACGGAACACCCTGTAAAACGTTAAGAACTAAGTTTAAACTCCATGGCGGAGCAACAGTTTTAAACACAGGCTTGATCCTAGTTAAAGCCTGACAAAAGGCCTGGATGTCTGAATTCTCTGACAGACGCCTGTGTAACAAGATGGACAGAGCTGAGATCTGTCCCTTTAATGAGCTAGCCGATAAACCCTTTTCTAAACCTTCTTGTAGAAAAGACAATATCCTAGGAATCCTAACCTTACTCCAGGAGTAATCTTTGGATTCACACCAGTATAGGTATTTACGCCATATTTTATGGTAAATCTTTCTGGTAACAGGCTTCCTAGCCTGTATCAGGGTATCAATAACCGACTCAGAAAAACCACGTTTTGATAAAATCAAGCGTTCAATTTCCAAGCAGTCAGCTTCAGAGAAGTTAGACTTTGATGTTTGAATGGACCCTGAATCAGAAGGTCCTGTCTTAGAGGTAGAGACCAAGGCGGACAGGATGACATGTCCACTAGATCTGCATACCAAGTCCTGCGCGGCCATGCAGGCGCTATTAGAATCACTGATGCTCTCTCCTGTTTGATTTTGGCAATCAATCGAGGAAGCAGTGGGAAGGGTGGAAACACATAAGCCATCCTGAAGTTCCAAGGTGCTGTCAAAGCATCTATCAGAACCGCTCCCGGATCCCTGGATCTGGATCCGTAGCGAGGAAGTTTGGCGTTCTGGCGAGACGCAATGAGATCTATCTCTGGTTTGCCCCAACGTTGAAGTATTTGGGCAAAGACCTCCGGATGAAGTTCCCACTCCCCCGGATGAAGAGTCTGGCGACTCAAGAAATCCGCCTCCCAGTTCTCCACTCCCGGGATGTGGATTGCTGACAGGTGGCAAGAGTGAGACTCTGCCCAGCGAATTATCTTTGATACTTCTATCATTGCTAGGGAGCTTCTTGTCCCTCCTTGATGGTTGATGTAAGCTACAGTCGTGATGTTGTCCGACTGAAACCTGATGAACCCCCGAGTCTTTAACTGGGGCCAAGCTAGAAGGGCATTGAGAACTGCTCTCAATTCCAGAATGTTTATTGGCAGGAGACTTTCCTCCTGACTCCATTGTCCCTGAGCCTTCAGAGAATTCCAGACAGCGCCCCAACCTAGAAGGCTGGCGTCTGTTGTTACAATTGTCCAGTCCGGCCTGCTGAACGGCATCCCCCTGGACAGATGTGGCCGAGAAAGCCACCATAGAAGAGAGTTTCTGGTCTCTTGATCCAGATTCAGAGTGGGGGACAAATCTGAGTAATCCCCATTCCACTGACTCAGCATGCACAATTGCAGCGGTCTGAGATGTAGGCGTGCAAAGGGAACTATGTCCATTGCTGCTACCATTAAGCCGATCACCTCCATGCATTGAGCTACTGACGGGAGTTGAATGGAATGAAGGACACGGCATGCATTTAGAAGCTTTGTTAATCTGTCTTCTGTCAGATAAATCTTCATTTCTACAGAATCTATAAGAGTCCCCAAGAATGGAACTCTTGTGAGAGGAAAGAGAGAACTCTTCTTTTCGTTCACTTTCCATCCATGCGACCTTAGAAATGCCAGAACTAACTCTGTATGAGACTTGGCAGTTTGAAAGCTTGAAGCTTGTATCAGAATGTCGTCTAGGTACGGAGCTACCGAAATTCCTCGCGGTCTTAGTACCGCCAGAAGGGCACCCAGAACCTTTGTAAAGATTCTTGGAGCCGTAGCCAATCCGAATGGAAGGGCTACAAACTGGTAATGCCTGTTTAAGAAGGCAAACCTTAGATACCGGTAATGATCTTTGTGAATCGGTATGTGAAGGTAAGCATCCTTTAAATCCACTGTGGTCATGTACTGACCCTCTTGGATCATGGGTAAGATTGTCCGAATAGTTTCCATTTTGAACGATGGAACTCTTAGGAATTTGTTTAGGATCTTTAAATCCAAGATTGGCCTGAAAGTTCCCTCTTTTTTGGGAACCACAAACAGGTTTGAGTAAAACCCTTGTCCTTGTTCCGACCGCGGAACCGGATGGATCACTCCCATTAATAATAGATCTTGTACACAGCGTAGAAACGCGTCCTTCTTTATTTGGTTTTTTGACAACCTTGACAGATGAAATCTCCCTCTTGGGGGAGAGAATTTGAAGTCTAGAAGGTATCCCTGAGATATGATCTCTAGCGCCCAGGGATCCTGGACATCTCTTGCCCAAGCCTGGGCGAAGAGAGAGAGTCTGCCCCCCACTAGATCCGGTCCCGGATCGGGGGCCCTCGGTTCATGCTGTCTTTGAGGCAGCAGCAGGTTTACTGGCCTGCTTGCCCTTGTTCCAGGACTGGTTAGGCTTCCAGCCTTGTCTGTAACGAGCAACAGCTCCTCCCTGTTTTGGTGCAGTGGAAGTTGGCGCTGCTCCTGCTTTGAAATTCCGAAAGGGACGAAAATTAGACTGTCTAGCCTTAGCTTTGGCTTTGTCTTGAGGTAGAGCGTGGCCCTTACCTCCTGTAATGTCAGCAATAATTTCTTTCAAACCGGGCCCAAATAAAGTTTGCCCCTTGAAAGGTATATTAAGTAATTTGGACTTAGAAGTTACATCAGCCGACCAGGATTTTAGCCACAGCGCCCTGCGTGCCTGAATGGCGAATCCTGAATTCTTAGCCGTAAGTTTGGTTAAATGTACTACGGCCTCCGAAATGAATGAATTAGCTAGTTTAAGGACTCTAAGCCTGTCCGTAATGTCGTCCAGCGTAGCTGAACTAAGGTTCTCTTCTAGAGACTCAATCCAAAATGCTGCCGCAGCCGTGATCGGCGCGATGCATGCAAGGGGTTGTAATATAAAACCTTGTTGAACAAACATTTTCTTAAGGTAACCCTCTAATTTTTTATCCATAGGATCTGAAAAAGCACAGCTATCCTCCACCGGGATAGTGGTACGCTTAGCTAAAGTAGAAACTGCTCCCTCCACCTTAGGGACCGTTTGCCATAAGTCCCGTGTGGTGGCGTCTATTGGAAACATCTTTCTAAATATTGGAGGGGGTGAGAACGGCACACCGGGTCTATCCCACTCCTTAGTAACAATTTCAGTTAATCTCTTAGGTATAGGAAAAACGTCAGTACTCGCCGGTACCGCAAAGTATTTATCCAACCTACACATTTTCTCTGGTATTGCAACAGCGTTACAATCGTTGAGAGCTGCTAAGACCTCCCCTAGTAATACACGGAGGTTTTCCAATTTAAATTTAAAATTTGAAATATCTGAATCCAATCTGTTTGGATCAGAACCGTCACCTACAGAATGAAGCTCTCCGTCCTCATGCTCTGCAAGCTGTGACGCAGTATCAGACATGGCCCTAGAATTATCAGCGCACTCTGTTCTCACCCCAGAGTGATCACGCTTGCCTCTTAGTTCTGGTAATTTAGCCAAAACTTCAGTCATAACAGTAGCCATATCTTGTAATGTTATCTGTAATGGCTGCCCAGATGTACTAGGCGCCATAATATCACGCACCTCCCGGGCGGGAGATGCAGGTACTGACACGTGAGGCGAGTTAGTCGGCATAACTCTCCCCTCGCTGTTTGGTGAAATTTGTTCAATTTGTACAGATTGGCTTTTATTTAAGGTAGCATCAATACAGTTAGTACATAAATTTCTATTGGGCTCCACCTTGGCATTGGAACAAATGACACAGGTATCTTCCTCTGAATCAGACATGCTTAACACACTAGCAATAAACATGCAACTCGGTTACAATTTTATTTAATAAAAACGTACTGTGCCTCAGAAGCACTAAACGATTAAATGACAGTTGAAATAATGAACTGAAAAACAGTTATAGCATCACTCTTAACAAACAACACAACTTTTTAGCAAAGGTTTGTTCCCATTAGTAAAATAACACTAATTAAATTTTAAACATAAAAATTACAGAGCAACGTTTTAAATCACAGTCACTATATAAGTCTCACAGCTCTGCTGAGAGAATCTACCTCCCTTCAAAGAAGTTTGAAGACCCCTGAGTTCTGTTAGAGATGAACCGGATCATGCAGAAAAACTGACTGGAAATTTTTGATGCGTAGCAAAGAGCGCCAAAAACGGCCCCTCCCTCTCACACACAGCAGTGAGAGAGAAACGAAACTGTCATAATTAACACAAGCAAACTGCCAAGTGGAAAAATAATGCCCAAATACTTATTCACTCAGTACCTCATTAATGCAAACGATTCTACATTCCAGCAAAAACGTTTAACATGAAAAATACCTAATAAAAGGTTTAATGTACTTTTACAGAGTAATTCCGGTGAAATACCATCCCCAGAATACTAAAGTGTAGAGTATACATACATGTTCATTATAACGGTATGGCAGGATTTTTTCATCAATTCCATTCAGAAAATAAAAACTGCTACATACCTCAATGCAGATTCAACTGCCCGCTGTCCCCTGATCTGAAGTTTTTACCTCCCTCAGATGGCCGAGAAACAGCAATATGATCTTAACTACTCCGGTTAAAATCATAAGAAAAACTCTGGTAGATTCTTCTTCAAACTCTGCCAGAGAGGTAATAACACGCTCCGGTGCTATTGTAAAATAACAAACTTTTGATTGAAGTTCTAAAAACTAAGTATAATCACCATAGTCCTCTCACACCTCCTATCTAGTCTTTGGGTGCAAGAGAATGACTGGGGGTGACGTAGAGGGGAGGAGCTATATAGCAACTCTGCTGGGTGAATCCTCTTGCACTTCCTGTAGGGGAGCAGATAATATCCCAGAAGTAATGATGACCCGTGGACTGATCACACATAACAGAAGAAAAGGAGTTTTTCTCCATTAAGAGATCATTTGAGAATTGGAGACATCTCCTAGAAGGTACACCGTTACCCATCCTTGTGTATACCGACCACAAGAATCTGGAGTATCTGCAACGGAATAAGACCCTCTCTGCAAGACAGGTATGCTGGAGTCTTTTAATTTCCAGATAGTATACAGACCAGCCGCAATAAACGGGAAGGCTGATACCCTATCCCACAGAGACACCATACCAGTATATAATCACAACCCAACAGAAATCATACCTCACCAGAATTTTCTTGGACTGACCTCCAGTGACAAAATCAAGTTTCAAAATGCTCTCCTCTCAGATCTGAATACCCCAGACAATCTACAGAAAGGCCCAGATGGATTATAGTATAAGACAAACAAGTTATATGTCCCTGTAACTCTACGTAAAGTGATCGGTGAACACCATAACTGGTGGCCAGATATGATTACAGACATAAAAGATTATATACACAAGTGTATTGTATGTATCACTTCCAAGTCAGAAAAGAAAGCCCCATATGGCTTGTTAATGCCCATACAGGTACCAGACAGACCATGGACCCATCTGGGCATGGATTTTATAGTCAAACTACCCTTATCATCAGGTATGAATACCATATTGGTAGTTATAGATTTATTTACTAAACAAGCTCATTTTATAACGTATCACAAACTCTCTACTTCTTCCGAAACTGCTCAACTATTCATCGATCAAATTGTGAGACTTCATGGTATACCCTCTATTTTAACCATGGACAGAGGGACGCAGTTCACCTCCCGCTTTTGGAAAAATCTCTGTCAGAAACTTCAAATTAATCACCGATACACAACTGCTTACCACCCACAGACCAACGGTCAAGCTGAACGCCTCAACCAGTGGCTTGAATCTTACTTACGATGTTATTGTGCCTACCATCAAAACAATTGTAAAAACCTCTTGTCTATGGCTGAATTCGCATACAATAACTCTGTCAATTCCTCTTCCAAGATGTCCCCTTTTTTCACCAATTATGCAATGGAATCATCTTCTAACCCAAGTGTTGAAGAATTGGCTGATAAGATAACATAGAATTTTCAGTTACTTCGCAAAAAGCTACAATCCTCACAAGAGGTTCAGAAAAAATACTACGACCTCAGGCGGAGATCACCACCGAAGTACACTGCAGAAGATTGGGTTTGGCTCTCAACCAAGAACCTAAAGCTACAAATACCCAGTAAAAAGCTAGCCAGCTTGTTCATAGGACTGTTCCAGATCACCCGAGTTGTTAATGAAAATGCTGTTACCCTCCAACTACTTTGACCATACATCCGACATTCCATGTCTCTCTACTGAAGCCAGTCTCAATTTGCAGAACGCACATATTACCACCAGCTGCTCAATTCCTGGACTCAGAGGAATATGAGGTGAAAGAAATTTTAGACTCAAGAATCCATAATGGAGAATTGCAATATTTGGTTCGATGGAAAGGGTATCGACCAGACGAGGATACCTGGGAACCTATGTCTCATGTGACTGCTCCGAGACTCGTCGCTCAATTCCACAGGAGGAATCCTCAACGCCCTAGACTGCAAACCGTGGGACGGTTTGCTTGAGGGGGGATTCTGTCAGGAGATTCCACCTTCACTGACATGAGTACCTCTAACTCCTCAATACCACCTTTACTACTGATGCCCCACCTACCTACTCTATATCACCTGTGCTGTAATATCAGACAGGTGCTTAGTTATTGAGTTATACCTGAGCTATACAGTTGCTTCTTGGAAGCTTTCATCTGTTATTTGGATTTACAAATTGTTATTTACTGTGCACTACCAACATTATTTCAGTCCTTGCTGATATCCCTCATCCGGATCATTCTCTATTTTTAACAAGTGACTGCCTGATTTATTCTCATCTAACCTAATTGATTCCCATCTGGCTAATATACTTTGTTTCTCTCTGCTGCGGAATAGCGTGCAGCTAAGGCTTTCCTTCTCTCTCTCTCTCTGAAGCCGAGTGACGTCACTCACGAGACATCGGAACATCGCAGCAGCCTCCAACACAACGCTCAGCTGTTCACTAGCCGTACACCCTGCCTGCTCGTTAGACACCGCTTCAGACCTCAACCATCTCAGCTGTACAAGACGCTGCACACGCAGCCCGGGTGTCAGATCGTTTGTTTGGTAATAAGAACAAGTGTTAATAGTATTATTATGTAAACTTTATAATACGCTCATCAGAATCTCTATTCAGTGTGCTAAATAGAGTCTCAGGTACTGGGTCAGATTCTCGCCACTGCGAGTCAGGGGTAACGCCTCTCAATACATTCTCTTCACTCTGGATACACTGTTTGCTAGATAAAGCTATCAGAGAAGAGCAGGGATCAACTGTGATTTATATGAGACAAACAGGTCTCTACCTGCACATCTCTAAATAATTTCAAGGCCAATAATTCACTGGAAGCTTATCTGATTATCTTCCATATAAGGTAATTCTGGGCTCAGTGAGACACACAATCAGTTTCGCAGCTGCAGATCCATATCACTAGTATTTCATAACAAGAATGAAGAAAATTTGATAATAGAATTAAATTGAAAAGTTGTTTAATATTGTACTTTCTATCTGATTCATAAAAGAAAATTTTGGGGTTTACTATTCCTTTAAATTTGGTAGATGTAAATATAGGAATGCATGGCTTCCTCCATTCCTTAGAAATAATTTCAGAAACTGAATCAGGCACGGGAAAAGAGGAAGGCTGCTTATGAGCTGCCTTAAAAAATTTAGCAATCCTCTTAACAGGTTGCTTGACTGAAACCAGGTGAATAAATTAGAAAAATTGGTCACTAAAAGAAACCAAAAAATTCTAAAATCATAGGCGCTTATGAAAGCTTAAAATAGTGATGTGAATATATATTATTTACTAAGTGTGAATATGGTGCAACCGAATATGATGCAACAAATAAATAAAGTGATTATAACAAAATTTTGTTATAATCACTTTATTTATTTGTTGTTTTAAGCATTCATTAGCGCCTATGATTTTAGAATTTTTTGGTTTCTTTTAGTGACCAATTTTTCTAATTTATTAACTTTGTTTTTTAGAGGTTGGAGAGTCCTCTTATTTTTCATAGGTATAATAGAGTTTCACAGCGCAGTAACCAATATACCTTTTTGACTGAAACCAGGACAATCCTCAACCTCTAAAGCAATTAAAACTTACTGCAATAAGGCATGAAAATTCTCAAACCACAAATTAAAAAGCACATCCTCTAACACAGCAGCAGGGCCCTGAGATTTAGGCCCGATGATCGAAAGTGCTATGGTAAAATATTACAAGCTCCTGACATAACGGCATTGCCGAGATACATTAATTATGCATAATATCGGTTTGCAATGCTGGCTATAGATAAAACCCAGCATCGCCACCCATATTGGCGATGTAAAGTAAAGGATCCCTAAAATAGAACTGCTGTGCCTAACCACTAATCCTAATACCCCTAAACCGAAGTATTTCATGATTGCAAACTAACACTACACTAATTAAAATCTAAACCGCAACATACCCACCAAGTACTATCCTATTAACCCCTATATCGTCACATACCCACCGCAAGTAGCTATACTATTAACCCCTATACTGACACATACCGACCACAAGTACTAAACTATTAATCCCTATACCGCCACATACCAACTGCAAGTACTAAACTATTAACCCCATATACCGCCACATACCAACTGCAAGTACTAAACTATTAACCCCATATACCGCCACATACCACTGCAAGTACTAAACTATTAACCCCTATACTGCCACATACCAACTGCAAGTACTAAACCATTAACCCCTATACTGCCACATACCCACCGCAAGTACTAAACTATTAACCGTTATACGACACATACCCACCGCAAGTACTATCCTATTAACCCCTATACCGCCACATACCCACTGCAAGTATCTATCCTATTAACCCCTATACTGCCACATACCCACCGCAAGTACTAAACTATTAACCCCTATACTGCCACATACCCAGTGCAAGTACTAAACTTAACACCTATAACACCACATACCCCAAACGCAAACTAACCTAACACCTAACCCCCCCTCTAAACTAAAGACCCTTAGTTACAAAAAAAATAAACCTATTTTGGCCTGGTTTATATATAAAAAATATGGCATTTTTATCATGTAAATTAAATGTTTCCAACCCAACCGATAAGTGAATGAAAGGAGTTCTGCTGATCTCGGCAGACTAACTATTTGTATTCTATTAAGAACTGTTTTCACAACCACCGCTTCAAAATGTAGTACAGTATATGGCATTCGTTATGTCTTTCTTTCAACTACACAGTGCTGTTTTACTCAAATAGTAGGTTTCAAAAGAAAAGCTGCCTTATTTAGTTGATGCCCATTTTTATATTTTGGACACTTTGAACTGTTGCTGGACATTTAAATATCAATGTTCTGTTTTAGAACTGATATACATACATATGGCGTATAGAATATTTGTTTTAAAAATGCAGGAATATGCTGTGAGTCTGAAAATATTCATCAGTGTCTATATGTGAAGTGTGGTTGGGATTTACCTCAGAAAAAGTAGAAAAACTTCTTCTGAGAAGCGCTACTCCAATTCAAGTAAAAAGGTACACTTAACTTCTATTTCACTTATCTTCTGTCTTTTAGTGGTAATTTCCTATTTTTACACAACTTGTTTGTTTATTATAGTTTGTAATATGTTCATTTGCACTACCGTTTATGACCTTGTTTAAAGTTGTGTTATTTTTGGTGTTAAAGGACCAGTAAACACAGTAGATTTGCATAATTAACAAATGCAAGATAACAAGACAATACAATAGCACTTGTTCTGAATTTCAAATAAATAGTAGATTTTTTTATAACAAATTTCAAAGTTATGTATATTTCCACTCCCCCTGTACCATGTGATAGCAATCAGCCAATCACAAATGCATATACGTATAGTCTGTGAATTCTTGCACATGCTCAGTAGGAGCTGGTGATTCAAAAAGTGTAAATATAAAAGCCTGTGCACATTATTTTTAATGGAAGTAAATTGGAAAGTTGTTTAAAATTAAATGCTGTATCTGAATCATTAAAATTTAATTTGACCTGAGTGTCCCTTTAAAGGACCACTAAACAATTTACAGAATAGCATAATCCATAAATGCATAATAAAAAGACAATGTAAAAAGCACTAAGTTTGAATTTCAAATGAGTAGACATTTTTCTGACAAATGTCAAAGCTATTTGCATTTCCCTTCCTAATGCTTCATTTGACAGCCATCAGCCAATCACAAAATGCATATACGTATATCCTGTGAACCTTACACATTTGCTCAGTAGGAGCTGGTGTCTCAGAAAGTAAACATATACAAAGATTTTGCACATTTAGATAATGGAAGTGAATTAAAAAATTGTTTAAAAAATGTGTTCTCTATCTGAATTATGTGTTTAATTTTGACTTGACTGTCCCTTTAAATAAAAGATAAAGAATCTAATATTGTCAGCTTCTTTATATTTAAACATAATAAAAATAGCTCAGTCAGCATAAGATTTAATACCATATTAATATTTTGAGTACAAAGTATACTGTTCTAAGGATACAGTTAAAGGGACAGTAAAGTCAAATTAGACTTTCATGATTCAGATAGAGCATGCAATTTTAAACAGCATTCCAATTTACTTATATTATCATATCTGCTCCGTTCTTTTTATATCCTTTCTTGAAAAGTCTGTTCTAGAGCAGCAATGTGCTACCGGAAGCTAGCTGAGGACATTGGGTGAGTCAAAGACAAGAGGCTTATAAGTGCTGCCACCAATCACCAGCTAGCTCCCAATAGTGCATTTCTGCTCTTGAGCCTACCTAGGTTTACTCTTCAACAAAGGATGCCATGAAAATAAAGCAAATTTGATAACATTATTACACTGGAACATTGTTTAAAATTGTATGCCCTAGCTGAATCATAAATGTTTAATTTTGACTTTACTTTCTCTTTAAAATGGTATAGTTTAATTGAGGATCAACATTTTTTCTGGTGCAATGATTTCTGATTAGGGGTAAATAAATTGAAACCCGACATACCAGGGCCTGCCTTTAGTAGCAATGGCTAATATTTGTATTAATTATATACCATTAGTAATTATCTGCAGGATCCTGGTGGTTTTGTGTATTTGGCATTGGTGTGGAAGAATTATGATATGTATATATGATTTGAACATACATCTGTGTTTTACTGTTAACGAAGAGAGGATCTACCAAACTGGTTTTACTTGATTCCTTTATTGTGGATGGTTTCTTTGCAATTCTTGGATAATGTCACAATAGTGGGTTGTTCATAGTAGAAGATTCAATATTATGGGCAGCAAAAATGTTCTCTGAGTTACTTTTATCAACAGGAGTCCAGGCAGCATAATTGCAGTAGCTATTGTCATAATGAAGAAAGGGAAAGTCGGAAAATATCAGAATTGTATAGATTTTTAGAACAGCATATGACATTTTTAAATTATTGGAATCTGTTTACATTTAGCGGGTTTGAAAGCAAAAAAAAAATAAAAATAGAAAGCCAGGAAAAGGCCTAGAGGAGAAGGGAGCAATGAAGAAAATCATGAAAATAGCATCCTCTCTTGAAGCTCTTCCCATCACACGTATGCAGAATGTTTGGAGAAAGATGAGGGTCTCAGACTGAGACAGCAGCAGCTTCAACTACTGCAGAGGAGGAAAAAGAAGAGAGCCAACCAAAACCTCTTCATCTCACTGGTGTCATATGCCCTTCTTTGCCAAGACCATCTCTGGCTGCTCTGTGGCTATCATAATAGAAAACCTGGGTAACATGGTAGCCCAAATCACTGGTGTGGTAGAGACAAGTTTATAAACTAGGCTTTCTGTTACAGTAGGTCAACGGCCAGAGAGTTTTCCATTTGGAGATCATTTCAAAAGAGGTGTTTAAAGACTATAAGTTCTAGAAATGGAAAGATGCAATGTTCTTTGGTGACATATTAGAAAAGATTAACAAAAAAGAAGCATTACACTAAAGAAGCCATGAAACATAAACCAAGACCAAGACATAAAAGATATAGTGAAAGAAAAATAGATGTTCAGAAAAGAATGATTGAATCTTACTCATGAAGGAGAAGATCTCAACAAAGGAAGCTGGAGTCCAATACAATGTAGGAACTACTAAATGAATTACAAAAAAAGGAAGATGCCTTAAATCCCCAGCAAACAGAGAAATAACATATCTACCACCGGTAACATAGCCCAGGGAAACAGCAAATGAAATGTTCTGAATTCTAATTCAGTTTTTGTGCCTGAAAGCCAAAGGCAGAAACAAAAACAATTTTGTCATTAGGAAGAAAAGTAAACCCATCCAGTTCTTCAACTGTAGAGATACTGCAATCTAAGCTGCCATAATTGATATGTTGGATGCAAGATATGGATCAGGAAAAAATATTAAGAAAGATAAAAGTACAAATCAAAACATGAACCCCAGGTCAACCACCAACCTCTCAAAACATATACCCGAATGAGGAAGAAGGCGGCTCTTTGTGCTGCTTGGCTATTTTCGTTTACACATTTATTCCTGTGCAACAGCAACGCACTAAAATCTGGTGTCTTCCGCGTTTGGAGGTGAATGAAACCCCAAAATGCACATATCTACTATCTTTCTCTTTTTTGTGTAATTTGAATTGGGAAAAAAAAAAAGATGTCTTAACAAAGAGAGTAAGGGGGGATCTATACTTATTTTATACAAAAAAAACTTAGATTCTGCTAAATCTAGATTGTTTATGTGCACACACATGGGTCCTTCTGAATTCATGTCTAAATTTACACAGACGCTCCCAAAATAAAGGGACAGTAAAGTTCAAATTAAACTTTTTTGACTCAGATATGAGCATGCAATTTTAGTTACCTTTCAATGTGCTTCTATTAACAAATTAACGCCTAGATTACGAGTTTTGTCGGTAAAGACCCGCGGTGCCTTTTTTTTCCAGCACACCCTTAAAGTGAAGGTAAAGTTCGTTATATCACATTAGTCATGTATACAGTTTACCCTAAAATAATGGTTATTTTCATTCATCATTTTTTGATATTTTTATTATACACTGAGTTTTCGCCGTTTTTAGTTGCCTTATTTCAATTGCAAAATTCAACCCAGTGTTTTTTTGTTTTTTTTTAGCTTGCAGGTCACATTTTAACAGTAGCCAATTGAAATACTGGCCGTTAGGCGGCCGTCATATTACGTCATTAGTCTCTTGGATGATTTGCGCATGCGTCCCTGAAATGTTATTTGACTATGAAGACAAGCGCGCTCCCGTTGCACACATGCTTATAGCAAATCTGTGGTTATTGAATGCATTGCAAATGTTTTTTTTGTTCTTTTTAATAAGACGTAGGGCGCTTTGTTAAAAACTTGGCCAATATCGGTGTCTCAAATCCGGAGTGATAGAATTATAACAAGATTATTGGTGACTGTAGAAGACGCTATGCGCATGCGCAATTTGTGGAATCCTCGTGAATGCGCTCTAGAGAGAGCTCTATACGTCAGACTGTCAATACTGATGGGAGGAGTCTGTCACGCACGGTAGGGAAATAAAAAAGATGTTTATTAGAAAAATATATAATTGTTTGGGGCAAAGAAGGTAGCGATTAGATTGTTTAAAATTTGACTAATGTATATGTATATAGAGAAAGTGAAAACTTTACCTTCACGTTAAGACAACGCTGGTATTACGAGTTGTCTGAGTGGCTGCGTTAGCCTCAGAAAAGGGAGCGTTGAGCAAATTTAGCTTCCCTTCAACTCTCAATACCAGCGTTGCCAACGGTAGCGGTAAGCTGGCTAAACGTGCTCGTGCACGATATCCCCATAGGAAACACTTTCTAAGTCTACACCTAACACCCTAACATGAACCCCGAGTCTTAACACCCCTAATTTTACACTTATTAACCCCTAATCTGCCGCCCCCGCTATCGCCGACACCTGCATTTTATTATTAACCCCTAATTTGCCGCTCCGGACACCGCCGCAACCTACATTATCCATATGAACCCCTAATCTGCTGCCCCTAACATCGCCGACACCTACATTGTATTTATTACCCCCTAATCTGCCCCCCCCCAACGTCGCCGCCACCTACCTACACTTATTAACCCATAATCTGCTGACCGGACCTCGCCGCCACTATAATAAATGTATTAACCCCTAAACCGCTGCACTCCCGCCTCGCAAACACTATAATAAATTTTATTACCCCCTAATCTGCCCTCTCTAACATCGCTGCTACCTACCTACAATTATTAACCCCTAATCTCCCGCCCACTACGTCGCCGTTACTATAATAAAGTTATTAACCCCTAAACCTAAGTCTAACCCTAACCCTAACACCCCCTAACTTAAATATTATTTAAATTAAACGAAATAAATTTACTATCATTAAATACATTAATTCTCTTTAAAACTAAATACTTACCTATAAAATAAATCCTAAACTAGCTACAATATAACTAATAGTTACATTGTAGCTATTTTAGGTTTTATATTTATTTTACATGCAATTTTGTATTTATTTTAACTAGGTACAATAGCTATTAAATAGTTAATAACTATTTAATAGCTACATAGTTAAAATAATTACAAAATTACTTGTAAAATAAATCCTAACCTAAGTTACAAATACACCTAACACTACACTATCATTAAATTAATTAAATAAACTACCTACAATTATCTAAACTAAAATACAATTAAAGAAACTAAACTATAGTACAAAAACAAACACTAAATTACAAAAAAAAAGTTTAAACTAATTACACCTAATCTAATCCCCCTAATAAAATAAAAAAGCCCCCCAAAATAATAAAATGCCCTACCCTATCCTAAATTAAAAAGTAATCAGCTCTTTTACCAGCCCTTAAAAGTGCTTTTTGCGGGGCATTGCCCCAAAGTAATCAGCTCTTTTACCTGTAAATAAAAATAAAATCCCCCCCCAACATTACAACCCACCACCCACATACCCCTACTCTAAAACCCACCCGATCCCCCCTTAAAAAAACACTACCCCCCCCCCTGAAGATCAGCCTACCTGGAGCCGTGTTCACCCAGCTGGGCACCGATGGGCCAGAAGTGGACATCCGGAGCGGCAGAAGTCTTCATCTGATCGGGGCAGAAGAGGTCCTCCAAGCAGCAGATGTCTTCATCCAAGCGGCATCTTCAATCTTCAATCGACCGGAGCGGAGCCATCTTGAATCCATCCGATGCGGAGCCATCCTCTTCATACGATGTCCTAAGTCCGAATGAAGGTTCCTTTACCTGATTGGATGAGCCAATAGAATGCAAGATCAATTCTATTGGCTCATCCAATCAGCCAATCAGATTGAAGTTCAATCCGATTGGCTGATTAAATCAACCAATCGGATTTTTCCCACCTTAATTCCGATTGGCTGATAGAATCCTATCAGCCAATCGGAATTCGAGGGACGCCATCTTGGATGACGTCATTTAAAGGAACCTTCATTTGGACTTAGGACATCGTACGAAGAGGATGGCTCCGCGTCGGATGGATTCAAGATGGCTCCGCTCCGGTCGATTGAAGATGCTGCTTGGATGAAGACATCTGAAGCTTGGAGGACCTCTTCTGCCCCGATCGGATGAAGACTTCTGCCGCTCCGGATGTCCACTTCTGGCCCATCGGTGCCCGGCTGGGTGAACACGGCTCCAGGTAGGCTGATCTTCAGGGGGGGTAGTGTTAGGTTTTTTAAGGGGGAATCGGGTGGGTTTTAGAGTAGGGGTATGTGGGTGGTGGGTTGTAATATTGGGGGGGGATTGTATTTTTATTTACAGGTAAAAGAACTGATTACTTTGGGGCAATGCCCCGCAAAAAGCCCTTTTAAGGGCTGGTAAAAGCTGATTACTTTTTAATTTAGGACAGGGTAGGGCATTTTATTATTTTGGGGGGCTTTTTTATTTTATTAGGGGGCTTAGATTAGGTGTAATTAGTTTAAACTTCTTGTAATTCTTTTTTTTTGTAATTTAGTGTTTGCGTTTTTTGTACTATAGTTTAGTTTCTTTAATTGTATTTTATTTTAGATAATTGTATTTAATTTATTCAATTTATTGATAGTGTAGTGTTAGGTGTATTTGTAACTTAGGTTAGGATTTATTTTACAGGTAATTTTGTAATTATTTTAACTAGGTAGCTATTAAAAAGTTATTAACTATTTAATAGCTATTGTACCTAGTTAAAATAAATACAAAGTTGCCTGTAAAATAAATATAAAATCTAAAATAGCTACAATGTAACTATTAGTTATATTGTAGCTAGCTTAGGGTTTATTATATAGGCAAGAATTTAGTTTTAAATAGAATTAATTTATTTAATGATAGTAAATTTATTTCGTTTAATTTAAAAAATATTTAAGTTAGGGGGGTGTTAAGGTTAGACTTAGGTTTAGGGGTTAATAACTTTATTATAGTAGTGACGACGTTGGTGGCGGGAGATTAGGGGTTAATAATTGTAGGTAGGTGGTGGCGACGTGGGGGTCAGATTAGGCGGTAATAAATATAATGTAGGTGTCGGCGATGTTAGGGGCAGCAGATTAGGGGTTCATAGGTATAATGTAGGTTGCGGCGGTGTCCGGAGCGGGAGATTATGGGTTAAAAATATTTATTATAGTGTTTGCGATGTGGGGGGGGGGCTCGGTTTAAGGGTTAATAGGTAGTTTATGGGTGTTAGTGTACTTTATAGCACAGTAGTTAAGAGCTTTATGTTCCAGCATTAGCCCATAAAACTCTTAACTACTGACTTTTTTTTGCGGTTGGAGTCTTGGAGGTAGAGGCTGTACCGCTCACTTCTTCCAAGACTCGTAATACCAGCGTTAGGCAAATCCCATTGAAAACATAGGATACGCAATTGACGTAAGGGGATTTGCGGTAGCCTCGAGTTGCGGAAAAAGAACGGTAGACCCTTTCCTGCCTGACTCGTAATACCAGCGTTAGGACCCCTTAACGCTGCTTTTTAAGGCTAACGCAGAACTCGTAATCTAGGCGTAACTTTTTTTATTTTGGCATGCACAATTTATAATGCATACCTAGACACAGTAGAAGAAATGCACTACTGGGAGATAGCTTCGGATTGGCGGCTGCATATATATGCCTTACCTTATGTGTTAATATAGCTCACAGCAGTGCATTGCTGTCTTTCAACAAAGGATACCAAGAAAATGAAAAAAATTTGATAATAACAGAATTTATGCTTACCTGATAAATTACTTTCTCCAACGGTGTGTCCGGTCCACGGCGTCATCCTTACTTGTGGGAATATCTCTTCCCCAACAGGAAATGGCAAAGAGTCCCAGCAAAGCTGGCCATATAGTCCCTCCTAGGCTCCGCCCACCCCAGTCATTCGACCGACGGACAGGAGGAAAAAATAGGAGAAACCATAGGGTGCCATGGTGACTGTAGTTAGAGAAAATAATTCATCAGACCTGATTAAAAACCAGGGCGAGCCATGGACCGGACACACCGTTGGAGAAAGTAATTTATCAGGTAAGCATAAATTCTGTTTTCTCCAACATTGGTGTGTCCGGTCCACGGCGTCATCCTTACTTGTGGGAACCAATACCAAAGCTTTAGGACACGGATGAAGGGAGGGAGCAAATCAGGTTACCTAAATGGAAGGCACCACGGCTTGCAAAACCTTTCTCCCAAAATTAGCCTCCGAAGAAGCAAAAGTATCAAATTTGTAAAATTTGGCAAAAGTGTGCAGTGAAGACCAAGTCGCTGCCTTACATATCTGATCAACAGAAGCCTCGTTCTTGAAGGCCCATGTGGAAGCTACAGCCCTAGTGGAGTGAGCTGTGATTCTTTCAGGAGGCTGCCGTCCGGCAGTCTCATAAGCCAATCGGATGATGCTTTTAAGCCAAAAGGAAAGAGAGGTAGAAGTTGCTTTTTGACCTCTCCTTTTACCAGAATAGACGACAAACAGAGAAGAAGTTTGTCTGAACTCTTTTGTAGCTTCTAAGTAGAATTTTAGAGCACGGACTACATCTAAATTGTGTAGCAAACGTTCCTTCTTTGAAACTGGATTCGGACACAAAGAAGGTACAACTATCTCCTGATTAATATTTTTGTTGGAAACAACCTTTGGTAAAAAACCAGGCTTAGTACGCAAAACAACCTTATCTGAATGGAACACCAGATAGGGCGGAGTACACTGTAGAGCAGATAACTCAGAAACTCTTCTAGCAGAAGAAATAGCAACCAAAAACAAAACTTTCCAAGATAACAACTTAATATCTATGGAATGTAAAGGTTCAAACGGAACCCCTTGAAGAACTGAAAGAACTAGATTTAAACTCCAGGGAGGAGTCAAAGGTCTGTAAACAGGCTTGATCCTAACCAAAGCCTGAACAAATGCTTGAACATCTGGCACAACTGCCAGTCGTTTGTGTAGTAAGACAGATAAAGCAGAAATTTGTCCCTTTAGAGAACTCGCAGATAATCCTTTATCCAAACCTTCTTGTAGAAAGGAAAGAATCTTAGGAATTTTTATCCTATTCCATGGGAATCCCTTGGATTCACACCAGCAGATATATATTTTCCATATTTTATGGTAAATCTTTCTAGTTACCGGTTTTCTGGCTTGAACCAGAGTATCTATCACAGAATCTGAAAACCCACGCTTTGATAGAATCAAGCGTTCAATCTCCAAGCCGTCAGCTGGAGGGAGACCAGATTTGGATGTTCGAATGGACCCTGAACAAGAAGGTCCTGTCTCAAAGGTAGCTTCCATGGTGGAACCGATGTCATATTCACCAGGTCTGCATACCAAGTCCTGCGTGGCCACGCAGGAGCTATCAAGATCACCGAGGCCCTCTCCTGTTTGATCCTGGCTACCAGCCTGGGAATGAGATGAAACGGTGGAAACACATAAGCTAGGTTGAAGGTCCAAGGCGCTACTAGTGCATCCACTAGAGTCGCCTTGGGATCCCTGGATCTGGACCCGTAGCAAGGAACCTTGAAGTTCTGACGAGACGCCATCAGATCCATATCTGGAATGCCCCATAGTTGCGTCAATTGGGCAAAGATCTCCGGGTGGAGTTCCCACTCCCCCGGATGGAATGTCGGACGACTCAAATAATCCGCTTCCCAGTTTTCCACACCTGGAATGTGGATCGCAGATAGGTGGCAGCAGTGATTCTCCGCCCATTGTATTATTTTGGTCACTTCTTTCATCGCCAGGGAACTCCTTGTTCCCCCCTGATGATTGATATACGCAACAGTCGTCATGTTGTCTGATTGGAATCTTATGAATCTGGCCTTTGCTAGCTGAGGCCAAGCCCTGAGAGCATTGAATACCGCTCTTAGTTCCAGAATGTTTATCGGGAGAAGAGACTCTTCCCGAGACCATAGTCCCTGAGCTTTCAGGGATTCCCAGACCGCGCCCCAGCCCACTAGACTGGCGTCGGTCGTGACGATGACCCACTCTGGTCTGCGGAAGCTCATTCCCTGGGATATGTGGTCCAGGGTTAGCCACCAACGGAATGAATCTCTGGTCTTCTGATCTACCTGAATCACTGGAGACAAGTCTGTATAGTCCCCATTCCACTGTTTCAGCATGCACAGTTGTAATGGTCTTAGATGAATTTGCGCAAAAGGAACTATGTCCATTGCTGCAACCATCAACTCTACTACTTCCATGCACTGAGCTATGGAAGGACGTGGAACAGAATGAAGAACTTGACAAGCGCTTAGAAGTTTTGACTTTCTGACATCTGTCAGAAAAATCCTCATTTCTAAGGAATCTATTATTGTTCCCAAGAAGGGAACTCTTGTCGATGGAGACAGAGAACTTTTTTCTATGTTCACCTTCCATCCGTGAGATCTGAGAAAGGCCAGAACGATGTCTGTATGAGCCTTTGCTTTTGAAAGGGACGACGCTTGTATTAGAATGTCGTCCAAGTATGGTACTACTGCAATGCCCCTCGGTCTTAGAACCGCTAGAAGGGACCCGAGTACCTTTGTGAAAATCCTTGGAGCAGTGGCTAACCCGAATGGGAGGGCCACAAACTGGTAATGTTTGTCCAGAAAGGCGAACCTTAGGAACTGATGATGTTCTTTGTGGATAGGAATATGTAGGTACGCATCCTTTAGATCCACGGTAGTCATAAATTGACCTTCCTGGATAGTAGGTAGAATAGTTCGAATGGTTTCCATTTTGAACGATGGCACCCTGAGAAATTTGTTTAGGATCTTTAAATCCAGAATCGGTCTGAAAGTTCCCTCTTTTTTGGGAACTACGAACAGATTTGAGTAAAATCCCATTCCTTGTTCCGTAATTGGAACTGGGTGTATCACTCCCATCTGTAACAGGTCTTCTACACAATGTAAGAACGCCTGTCTCTTTATTTGGTTTGAGGATAAGTGAGACATGTGGAACCTTCCCCTTGGGGGTAGTTCCTTGAATTCCAGAAGATAACCCTGAGAAACTATTTCTAGCGTCCAGGGATCCTGAACATCTCTTGCCCAAGCCTGAGCAAAGAGAGAGAGTCTGCCCCCCACTAGATCCGGTCCCGGATCGGGGGCTACTCCTTCATGCTGTTTTGTTAGCAG
The DNA here is from genome assembly GCF_027579735.1 of Bombina bombina. Classification (NCBI taxonomy): domain Eukaryota; kingdom Metazoa; phylum Chordata; class Amphibia; order Anura; family Bombinatoridae; genus Bombina; species Bombina bombina. The sequence continues at coordinate 783,342,854 of NC_069502.1, read as the reverse complement.
CGGCAGGCTTCTTGGCCTGCTTACCCTTGTTCCAGCCTTGCATAGGTTTCCAGGCTGGTTTGGACTGTGAGGCATTACCCTCTTGCTTAGAGGATGCAGAATTAGAGGCCGGTCCGTTCCTGAAATTACGAAAGGAACGAAAATTAGACTTATTCTTGGCCTTGAAAGGCCTATCTTGTGGGAGGGCGTGGCCCTTTCCCCCAGTGATGTCTGAGATAATCTCTTTCAATTCTGGCCCAAAGAGAGTTTTACCCTTGAAGGGGATATTAAGCAATTTTGTCTTGGATGATACATCCGCTGACCAAGACTTTAGCCAAAGCGCTCTGCGCGCCACAATTGCAAACCCTGAATTTTTCGCCGCTAATCTAGCTAATTGCAAAGCGGCATCTAAAATAAAAGAGTTAGCCAACTTAAGTGCGTGAACTCTGTCCATAACCTCCTCATATGGAGTCTCTCTACTGAGCGACTTTTCTAGTTCCTCGAACCAGAACCACGCTGCTGTAGTGACAGGAACAATGCACGAAATGGGTTGAAGAAGGTAACCTTGCTGTACAAAAATCTTTTTAAGCAAACCCTCCAATTTTTTATCCATAGGATCTTTGAAAGCACAATTATCCTCGATAGGAATAGTAGTGCGCTTGTTTAGAGTAGAAACTGCCCCTCGACCTTAGGGACTGTCTGCCATAAGTCCTTTCTGGGGTCGACCATAGGAAATAATTTCTTAAATATAGGAGGGGGAACAAAAGGTATGCCGGGCTTCTCCCACTCCTTATTCACTATGTCCGCCACCCGCTTGGGTATAGGAAAAGCGTCTGGGTGCACCGGAACCTCTAGGAACTTGTCCATCTTGCATAATTTTTCTGGAATGACCAGGTTGTCACAATCATCCAGAGTAGATAACACCTCCTTAAGCAGTGCGCGGAGATGTTCTAATTTAAATTTAAATGTCACAACATCAGGTTCAGCCTGTTGAGAAATTTTTCCTGAATCTGAAATTTCCCCATCTGACAAAACCTCCCTCATGGCCCCTTCAGATTGGTGTGAGGGTATGACAGAACAATTATCATCAGCGCCCTCCTGCTCTTCAGTGTTTAAAACAGAGCAATCGCGCTTTCTCTGATATGCAGGCATTTTGGATAAAATATTTGCTATGGAGTTATCCATTACAGCCGTCAATTGTTGCATGGTAATAAGCATTGGCGCGCTAGAAGTACTAGGGGCCTCCTGCGTGGGCAAAACTGGTGTAGACACAGAAGGAGATGGTGTAGAACCATGTCTACTCCCTTCATCTGATGAATCATCTTGGGCAACTTCATTATCTGTGACAGTACTGTCCTTACTTTGTTTGGACGCTATGGCACAATTATCACATAATTTTGAAGGGGGGGACACATTGACTTTCATACATATAGAACATAGCTTATCTGAAGGCACAGACATGTTAAACAGGCTTAAACTTGTCAGTAAAGCACAAAAACCGTTTTAAAACAAAACCGTTACTGTCTCTTTAAATTTTAAACAGAGCACACTTTATTACTGAATATGTGAAAAAATATGAAGGAATTGTTCAAAATTTACCAAAATTTCACCACAGTGTCTTAAAGCATTAAAGGTATTGCACACAAATTTTCAGAGCTTTAACCCTTAAAATAATTAAACCGGAGCCGGTTACAGTTTTAACCCCTCTACAGTCCCAGCTACAGCCTTTGCTGCGACTTTACCAAGCCCAGAGGGGAATACGATACCAAATGACGCCTTCTAGGAACTTTTCCAACTATCTTCAGATCCTCACACATGCATCTGCATGTCTTGCTCTCAAAAACAACTGCGCAGTAATGGCGCGAAAATGAGGCTCAGCCTACAACTGGGAAGGCCCTTCCTGACTGGAAAAGGTGTCTAACATAGTGCCTGACGTTAAAAAACGTTCCCCAAGTTTATAAGTGTGAAATACCAGCATAAACATGTATAAAATGCCCAAATAAAGCAATCGATTTTGCCCATAAAAGTGTCTACCAGTTTTATAGCCCATATTAAGCCCTTTATTCTGCTTGAGACTAAGAAAATGGCTTACCGGTCCCCATGAGGGGAAATGACAGCCTTCCAGCATTACACAGTCTTGTTAGAAATATGGCTAGTCATACCTTAAGCAGAAAAGTCTGCTAACTGTTTCCCCCAACTGAAGTTACTTCATCTCAACAGTCCTATGTGGAAACAGCAAAGGATTTTAGTTACTGTCTGCTAAAATCATCTTCCTCTCACAAACAGAATTCTTCATCTCTTTCTGTTTCAGAGTAAATAGTACATACCAGCACTATTTTAAAATAACAAACTCTTGATAGTAGAATAAAAAACTACAACTAAACACCACATACTCTTAACCATCTCCGTGGAGATGTTGCCTGTGCAACGGCAAAGAGAATGACTGGGGTGGGCGGAGCCTAGGAGGGACTATATGGCCAGCTTTGCTGGGACTCTTTGCCATTTCCTGTTGGGGAAGAGATATTCCCACAAGTAAGGATGACGCCGTGGACCGGACACACCAATGTTGGAGAAATAAGTCAACTGGAAACATAATTAAAATTGTACGCTCTCTCTAAATCATGAAAGAAAACATTTGGGCTTTCATCCATTTAATTAACATCAAGAGTCTGACAAAATAAATAATGAATGCATATTACAACATTTTATATTACACATTATTAAAATGTTATATAACAATCTTAAAGTATTTAATGTCTATTTTTTTTTTTTTTAAAGAAAAGCATTTGGACCCTGCTGGATTTTTGTCTAATTGACACATATAGATTCAAGTCAACAAAACCACTGCTTGGTCCCAGATTCCTTTGATCAAAGACATATGGATCTTTTCTTTTCCAGACTGATGTCTCTTTTACTAAACACACATGATTCACAGTACATTTTTATAAAAAATAAACAGATACACACATGTATATAAATCAGGAAGTGGACTGAACTCTCAAACCAGAGTGGGTACACATTGTATGCCGTTGGCCAAGCTCACAGCTCTGGGTGCTCATCAACAGCTGTGTTTGCAAACGGTAACTGAGGCAGTTATTAGGTGCAAACCCCAATAGGACAAATCACATAAACATATCAAACACAACACACAGAATAGTCAGCACTTATAGTCAGCACTTGCGTTAAAGGAATATGAAAGTCAAAATTAAACTTGCATGATTCAGATAGAACATGTAATTTTAAGACACTTTTAAATTCACTTTGATTTTCAAATGTGCTTTGTTCTCTTAGTATTCCTTGTTGAAAAAGAATACACACATCTTGTGATTGGCTAACTAGATGTGTTCAGCTTCCTGCCAGTAGTGCAATGCTGTTCCTTTAGCAATGGATAACAAGAGAATGAAGCAAATTTGATAAAAGAAGTAAAATGGAAAGTTGTTTAAAATTGTATGTTCTATCAGAATCATAAAAGAACATTTTTGAGTTTACTATCCCTTTAATGCACACAACTAGGCTAACAGCATAACAGTTTGTCACACCATAGTGATGCCCTTGTTTGTTCTCTGTGTGGCTGTAGATTATGGACCGGGATAAGAAGCGACCTTATGCATATACAGCTCTGTAAAAAATTAAGAGACCACTGCAAAATTATCAATTTCTCTGGTTTTCTCTACTATTTATAGGTATGTGTTTGAGTAAAATGAACATTTTTGTTTTATTCTATAAAATACTGGCAACATTTCCCCCAAATAAACATATTGTCATTTAGAGCATTTATTTTATTATATATACACCGCTGCTGTAGTCATCACTATCCTCTTGCAATAAGAACAGTGCTAATAGTACCTTAAACATAATTGGAATAAAAAAAGAACTAAAGACCATGCCAAAGGAGTTGAAAAGAACATTTTTGAGTGAGGAAAGGAAGGGTTCAATTCTGGCTTTAAAGGCAGAGGGATACAGTGAGGGTCAGGTTACTTTTATCCATAAAATTTCAAAGACAGCAGTTCGTAACTTCAAGTTCAACCAGCAGACATTGGAGACAAAGCTACAGACCGGAAAATGACTCTCCGCTGCCTGGGATGACTGCAAATCACTTTTGAATGTCACTCGACAAACAAAGGATCACATCAAGAGAGCTACAAAAAAAATGGCAGCTGGGTTAATGTGCAAAGCGAGGACAGGCTTCTAGGGGCAGGGCTGAAGTTGGACAAATCTAGAAAAAAAAGCCCTTCATCAATAAGAAGCAAAGAAGAGCGAGGCTGAGGCTTGCAAAAGACCATAAGGATTGGACAGTGGAGGACTGGAGTAAGGTCATCTTCTCCGATTAGTCCAATTTTCAGTTTTGCCCAATACCTGGTCATCTAATGGTTAGACGGAGAGCCATGCAAACCACAGTGTCTTGCAAACACTGTGTAGTTTAGTGGAGGATCTGTGATGATCTGGGGGTGCTTCAGCAAGGCTGGAACTGTGCAGATTAATCTTTGTGAAGGACACATGCTTTGACAATGTTCCTTAACTCTGAGGATTTGTTTTTCCAGCAGGACAATGCTCCACGCCACACAGCCAGGTCAATAAAGTTTTGGATAAAGAACCATCATATCAAGACACTGTCATGGCCTGCCCATTCCCTAGACCTGAACTCCATTGAAAACCTCTGAAACGTGATCAGGGGCGCGATCACATATGTTGCTGCTGAAATCCACGTCACGAGTAAGTTCACCTCACACATCGGGTGAATCACATAACACACGCCGCAATGTGATATATTGGCGTAAGTCGGAAATACTGGCAAGGTTCAGAAATGTGCACATCTACACATTTCTGGCACCGCCAGTAACTTACACTAGTATATTGCACGCGTAACTAAAAAATAAAGAGTAATTTTGTTTTTATGTTAAATTCACATGTAAAAATCGAAACCGAAAGAAATTAATAAACCGATACGTCAAAACGCCATTCAAAATCCCTAAACCGCCATCCCCCCACATCACTAAGTATCTAAATAAACTATTAACCCCTAAACCACCATCCCCACACAATGTAAATACCTAAATAAACCTATTATCCCCTAAACAACCATCCCCCCACAATGCAAATACCTAAATAAACCTATTATCCCCTAAACCGCCATCCCCCTACATTGCAACTACATACATTAAACTATTAACCCCCTAACCTAACACCCCCTAACTTTACCGAAATTAAAATACACCTAAATTAAAGTTAAAATAAACTACATTAAAATAAATAAAAACGGGGGCGGAGCCTAGCCACGCACTAAAATGGCTGCATAATTTCAGAGCTCTGTAGTCCCTAGTGCTTTCATAATAAAATCAATGGTTTTCCCCAGACTAAAAGTGACCACAGCATCACCACTTGGACTCTAAAAGGGCAGGGAGTCAATAACATCAAAGGTACATTTACAAAAGTAAAGCAAGAGAGGAGAATGGACTTTGCTCAGCGTGTGACATAAACGGAGGAAGCAGGGCCTAACTTGGCAAACATATAGACAAGCCACCTTAGCGGACTTCAGTCTGATCAAGTCATCACCTAGCTATATTAAAATAACCCACATCTGCTCCGGAGGGTCGGGGATCCGCTCCGGAGCAAAGAGCAACAGAGGAATGGCGTATTGGGGAGAAACTCTTTCCACCGCACTCAAGCACGGAGACCACGAGGAGGCATACAACTTTGGTGCAGCCCACAAACATCTCCCCTGACTTTTACCGGAGAAGAAACGGCAATCACCTCTCTAACAGAATGCGGGACACCCGCGGACCGGTATACTGTGCAGAGGCTCAACTCACCTGATTTGGCGCGGGGGTCAGCCATCTTGCGGAGGGCCTTTTGATTCCGAAGTTCAGACGCCTGCATCAGGGAGAGGTGAGAGGCCTAACGATCAGACTTCCTACTGCCCTAGCTGGAGAGGACACAGGACCAGTACCCGGAACACAGCCTACAGACCACAAACCTTCACAGAGTCCCTCCGGGTGCTGATCGGGACAGACACGCACGGATGTGCTTAAAGGGGAAAGACCGGGTGAAGCGGAAGGCCTCAGGGGAGACACACATAAACCAGGGCTGCCACTCAGGGGCTAGTTGACTTGCCCGGACATCAGGGACCTTTGCGACACTAGGCTGTCAAAAGTTAAAATTCACAGGCCCACGTGGCCCAGCGCAGGTTCTGAGTCACAAGTGGGCCCATTTAGTAAGGCCTTTGCAGCCCTCAGTACACATTAACAGCGTCTGGGTTGCCTCTCCACACCAGGCACAGGCAATAACTTGGGCCTGAAGGGCAGCCTGCTAAGCCCTATATATATATATATATACATATATAAGTGAGTACCACTACAACAGCCCCTATAGGGGACAAGGCAGGGAAGACAAGCAGAGATTAAAAAAAAAAAAAAAAGACAAAACAAAGACACAATAAAAATAAATGAATAAAAGACACCAAGACATCTAATAAAAATAACAGATACACCTGGATAGCCTCTATAGCTGTGAGGGGACATTGAAAACTAACAGAGAATACATATTGTGATGTGCATAAATTACAGTCCCTAGACTTGGTCCTGACACAACGCCAAGTGCATACCACAAGATAGCATCGCAGATCATACCCAGTAGTAAATTGGGAACTAGATTTGGAATAGTGGAAGGAGACACAATCTGTAACGGCAAAGAGAGCAGATATAGGTAATGGCTAGCAAGAGAACAGCTAAGCCACCCCGAAATACGCACAATACAGCCATGGAGAACTACTTGATCCCGGCTGAACCGGCCACGCCTTTAACAGAAGCTGCATGCGGGTTGCCTGCAAGAGCCACTACTGCTCAGGTACACAACTCAGGTACACAAGCACAGACCCAAAGTTATCTAACAAGGGATGACATAAAGCATCTGTCTTCAAAAGATGATATCAAGGAAGCTATGTTGGAGTTCAAAAACATGTTTGGGGAGCTCAAAAGGGACATTATGGTAGTAGAGAAACGTGTCACTCAGATGGAGGAGAGGCAAGTAACTCTAAGCTCAGACTTACAGCACCAAACCAGTCATATGCAAGCACACGAAGGCACGGTCCAAAACTAATGGATCGTATAGAAGATCTTGAAAACAGGAGCAGGAGGAACAATCTCCGTCTGCGGGGAATAACTGAGGCAGTAGATCCTCCTGCTCTACAAAACTACATACAAGACTTTATCAAGCATCTCAAAAACAATGACGATGCTCAGGACGTGCCTATAGAAAGGGCCCATAGGGCCTTACGCCCCAAACCTCCAAGCAGAGCCCCACCCAGGGATGTTATAATGAAGCTCCTATCTTTCAGGGATAAAGAGGAAATTTTACGACTAGCCAGAACGCAACATCCACTGGTGTTCAGAGGCTCAGAGGTTCAGGTATACTCAGACCTCTGCCCCACGACTCTGCAGAAACAAAGAGATCTAAGATTTGTCACGGCAGTATTAAAGGAGAAAAGGCTACCTTACGGATGGGGATTCCCCACCTGCTTGATAGTCACAAAGAATAATGCTTCACATGTTCTCAAAAGCTTAGAAGACCTTCCAAACTTCAATCAAGCCTTGGGTATCAACATCAACCCGCCACGTGGGGAGGACGAAGCCCCACGAGACCCCCCTAGAAGAAATCAAGGAGCAAATCCACAAATTCCTGGCTGACAGAAGAAGGGGAAATGACTGGACAATGCTTCGCTGCCAGAGCGATTTTGCGCCTGGCACCTAAGGGACCTCCATGGAGTCTCTCACTGGCTTGACAGGTCGTATATAGACGTTGAACCTGATGTTTAAATGCATAACAACTGTTAAAGTTTGGTGAATATATTACATAATCTAACTTAATAATTATAACAATAAGGGTTAAAGGGTCAGTAAACCTTAAAAAAAATGTTATATATTTCTGCACATAGTGCAGAATTATATAACATTACATTAGCCAAACGTTTTAAATCATAATGTTGCCTTTTTATTTTTAAAAAATATCGCCGTTTTACAGACCCGCTCTCTGGGCTCTGCTGAGCGGGTCTGTTGTTTTTACTGAGCGCATCGGGCCAGCTGTATAGTCACAGCCCGGCCCGACAGCGCCATTAGACACAATGCAGCTCGCTCCTGCTCTGTCTGACAGCGGGAGCGAGCTGCATTATGTCTAATGGCGCGGTCGGGCCGGGCTGTGACTATACAGCTGGCCCGATGCGCTCAGTAAAAACAACAGACCCGCTCAGCAGAGCCCAGAGAGCGGGTCTGTAAAACGGCGATATTTTTTAAAAATAAAAAGGCAATATTTTGATTTAAAACGTTTGGCTAATGTAATGTTATATAATTCTGCACTATGTGCAGAATTATATAACATTTTTTTTAAGGTTTACTGTCCCTTTAAATAGAGAAAAGTCAACTTGACCTGTGATTATTCTGTTTAGTTAAAGCTGTGTTATTTGAAATATACATGTTGAAAACTGTTGAGAGGGGGTCCTCTCCATGTGTGTGGGACCAATAGAAAGCTGGAGGTAGAGTGATAGAATGAATCAATTGAGCCAATTTCGGGTGCCAAAGCGGCAATCATGTTTCTCTTAGATATGAGTATCACTATTAGTGAACATCAAGGGTCAAACAAGGAAGCACAAAAAGGCATACACATAATACATAACATACTACCATCTCCTTATCCCACTTGCATTGCACTGATATCATACCTAACAGCGAACAAGATCAGCGGGTATAGAACAGGCAACACGCCCAATATCGCCATCAATATACAATTCAGACCCGCTGGAGAACGCGTTGTGCGCTAAACATAATGATGTCTTAACAACTAGAATATAGATAACTCTTTGGGCCCCCACTGGAGACACCTTAACGTTAACTACAAATTAAAACACAATCGCGCAGGCAAATAGCACTCACATAACACTGTAGCAACAATCACACGAACCCTTAAAAGATACACATAGCGTAACACACAAAAGAGCATAAGTATAGGATGTATACAAAAGGTGGTCACTGCACATAGAATAGTGAAGTTTTAGTTTAGTGTTGAAAACGTATTACTTGGAAACCGTTGATTCAGTTAAAATTTAATAAAGGTTTAAATATCTAACGAAAGCATAGGGACAACTACCCCTAACTTGAAATAGTAGTTGTTTAATAGTTGTGACAAAATAGAATTTGCTGTTATTAAATTGTTGTAGTGTTCATTTGAACGCAAAACAGTAGATCTTCTACCTTTTCTTTTCTTAACTTTCTCCTTCCTCTTCTTCCCCCTCCTTTTTTTTTTTTTCTCTCCTCGACTCCTCTGCCTTCTTCCCTCGCCCTCCTTTCCTGCTCCCCCTTTACCCTGTGCACACTTGTGTACCTACACAAAATAACTCAACATGGCACACAGACAACACCAGCAGCGATCCCGCCCAATAGAACTCATTTCTACTAATGTCAAGGGCCTAAACAACCCCAATAAACGCTCAATTGTGCTGAGAGACCTGAACAGAATGGGCGGAGATATCATTTATATGCAAGAGACACACTTCACAGCGACACACGAGCCAAAGTGGCATAGCCGTCAGTACCCTCACGCATATTTTGCCTCAGGGCCCACCAAGAAAAATGGGGTTGGGATCATCATGCAGGCAAAAATACCATTACAGATCACACAAGTATATAGAGATCCTGAAGGCAGGTACTTAGTGATCACGGGCGCTCTCTACGGCAGGCCTATCACACTCGCGAACATCTATTGCCCTAATCATTCACAGCATCATTTTCTTACAAAAGTCATCAGGAAAATATTGGAAACACGGGTGGGTATACTGTTTTTAGGAGGGGACTTTAATGCTTCCCTCGACCCTTCCTTGGACACATCTAACGGAGTCTCCAGCGCCCCCCACAGGGTTCTTAAGCGCATGACGACATCACTGACGGAACTGAAGGTACATGACATATGGCGCACACATCACCCGACGGACAAAAATTATACTTTTTACTCACACCCACACAGAAAATACTCTAGGATAGACTACTTGTTTACAGACACCATAGGACTTCAAATAACAAGAAGCAGCAACATACATTCGATCACGTGGTCGGATCATGCACCGGTCAGCTGTTCTATACTATGGCCCAACGTACCTATCACACCTTATGTGTGGCGGCTAAACGATACATTACTGGAAGAACCAATGTTCAGAGCTGATATACAAAAAGCGATCATAGAGTTCTTCCGGCTCATTGCGAACGACGGCACGGGGAATGGCATTATCTGGGAAGCTCACAAATGAACTATCAGGGGCCTCCTGATTAAGAGAAGGGCTGAGCTGAATAAGGCAAGGAAGGAACACTACCAGGCCTTGTTATCTCAAGTGCAGCAGGCAGAAATAAGCCATAAGGCACAACCGACGAACATGGTAGAAGCGAAAAAACTAACAGAGTCTAGAGGAAAACTATTAAAATTGTTACAAGAAGATTACCAAAAGAAAGCATTAATGTTGAGGCAGCTCTATTTCGAGCAGGGAGACAAAGCAGGGAAATTACTGGCGAGGGCGATAGCAAGGAAAAAACTGAGCACATATGTACATCACTTAGTAGACAGAGAGGGAGTAGCACGAGCAGAAGCAGACGCAATAGCAGACGCATTCAGAACATATTATGAATCCCTTTACAATATCCCGAAGGTGCCACGGGGTGAGGATGCACACCCGCGGCCACTATTGACTGATGATGAAAAAATAACGGAATATCTCAGAGGAGTGGAACTCCCAGGGCTCACAGACCAAGAAAAAGAGTCATTAGACTCCCCAATCACGCTGGACGAACTTAAAAAAGCGATCAAGGATCTCCCAACGGGGAAAAGTCCTGGGCCCGATGGCTTCGGGCTTAAGTACTATAAATTATATACGGATATACTAGCCCCCACGTTGTTAGCCATGTTCAACGCATTATCTCAGTCTCCCACACTCCCGGGATCCATGCTGGAGGCCTACATCACCGTACTCCCCAAACCAGGGAAAACGCAGGACAAACCGGAAAACTTCAGGCCTATTTCCTTATTAAACTCTGATGTGAAGATTCTCGCCAAGGTAATGGCCAACCGACTGAACAAACTGCTTCCTAGACTGATCTCAACGGATCAAGTAGGTTTTGTCCCTGCGCGGGAAGCCAGAGATAACACTCTGAAAATACTACAAATGATTACTCACGGGGGGCGGAGCTAGCCAGCCTAGGAGATGGCCGCGGCTTAAGTGAGCTCCCGAGCCCTATCTGGCTGAGTGGCATTAAAAAGCCTAACTGAAGTGGGGAAAAGTCGCCCAGCAAAGTGGATTGGGCTAATCATAGCTCAGACAGCCTAATGTGAAGCTGGAGGACGGATCGTGATCGCGCCTGGGGCGATAATATTACGCTACGCCTGCTTAGGCCTTGATCCACGCTAGATTTTGCAAGTACCGCATTCCGGACTCCTGAAGAACTACCCTGACCTGAAGCGGAGGTAAGCTAAAGGTGAAAGGGGTAGGCAACAGATCCCTTTTCAAACTGCACCTAGGAGTCTGGTAATAGCCGCAAAAGTTCCGGGCGCGGAGCGCGCCATCTTTATAACTGCAGAGAGAAGGGCAGGCTAAATGGCGGCAAGCAAGCATGTAGTCACCAACACGCTACCATACCACTCCAGTATTATATAAATATAACTAAGCGGACACACATCCCATCACTGCATGACATGAGCAAAGATGCTATAAGGGCAATCATCGTAAGAAAAAGAGCAGGATAGGCCTGAAAGGGGGAAGACAACGTGATCTGCTACATCTACACATAGAGTCAACACACTTTCTGCTAAGTCAGCATAGGAGACAGAAGGAATTAATTCAGAGATAGGCCCTGGGTGATACAAGCTATATCCTATAAAAGTCTGGGTGATCATGCAGCTACGTCACAATCAATCAGTCCAGCAAATATAACTCAGCAGTTTTCTTGACATATGCATTAGAAGAGTGAATAACTTTAACAATCTCCTTGCCCTGGGGAAGTCAAAATAAGAGATATATAGACTTTCTAATCACGCAGTACTGGCATCTAGCCAGTGGGAAATATCATCATGTCTCCTAAAAAACTTGGTAGAAAAGGGATAGTCCCTAAGCAAAAAAGCCATCCCACACCTTCAGTAAACAATTTTTTCAAAACAGCAGAAGCCAAGTCTGTCACACTCAATCCCATAGAAGACCAGGACTCTGTAAATGCGTACTCCTCTTCTGAGTCTGACTCTGAAATGGTGGCAGATGCTGCCACTGTACCCAAAGCCTTATTTGAGTCACTACCCTCGAAAAAAGATTTCTCTACCCTGATCCTGCAGGTAAAGCAATGCATTAAAGATGAAATAAGTGACCTTAAAAAAGAACTGTCGGATATTGGTCATAGAGTGGAGGCAGTAGAAAACACACAAGACACACATGCGACAGCATTGTTAGATCTGCATAAGCTCATATATAAGCAAAATGACGTAATTCATGACTTAGAGGAAAAAATAGATGATGCAGAAAATAGGAGCAGGAGGCACAATATTAGAATCAGAGGGATACCTGAATCTATACCTGCATCTGGTTTGGAACAGTACCTACAAGATCTTTTTAATTTCCTCAAGCAAACGGAGTCACCCCAGACGATAGATATTGACAGGGCGCATAGAGCACTTCGTCCCAAGCCTCCGGACTCACAACCCCCCAGGGATGTGATAGTACGTATTACCAATTTTCAGGTCAAGGAGGAGATCATGAAATCATCCCGAGAAAAGCAACCTATCAAGTACGAAAACGCAGATATTCAGATGTTTGCAGATCTTTCGCAAAGAACTCTAACCAAACGCAAAGAGCTCAAACCTCTTACCTTGTTGCTCAGGAAAATGAACATTCCTTATAGATGGGGCTTCCCCTTCCATCTAATAATCATTTGGCAGGGGAGGAGATTTATTTGCACTACACCAGGGGACATCCACAAAATCTGCAAAGAGCTAGACATCCCTAAGCCAGAGTTGGAAGAATCTCTGGGAACACAAGATCAGCAAAGCAAAGAGTCTAGTATGGTCCAGTTGCCTCAGAGGAAAGTCTGGCAGCAAATACAAAAGAAGAGGTCTCGCAGAATGACTACAGACAGTCAAAATCCGGAGTCTGAAAAGGGATGAGCGCATTGAAGCTGATTGCATCCTTTTCTCCTTTGTTGCAGTGACTTCTCTGTATTGTTGTTTCTTCTTTCTCTCCTCTCCCCTAGGTCTGACTCCTGAAGGACTTTCATTGGTTAACAGTTGGACTGTAGTTCAGGGTCACTAACCCTTCAGTATCTATATTTGTTATAATTATCCTGTTCATACCTCATTGATTGCAATGTTTTGTTCTTAAATTGTAAACTCAATGTGCTCAGCCAGTTGGGAGATAATCTCCCTAGTAATTTAGATGTTTTACGTAACTCTTCCACTTATTGGAAGAAGAATGTGGTTTTCTGTTTGGTCTTTTGTTCATGTACTTAATTTTATTGTTGCTAATTTTGTTTTATTGTTTAGCCCAGTGTGCCCGGATTTGATGTCAGGAAAGCTTGGTAAGCTGTCATCACTACACTACCCATCACTTCACATAGGAAACCATGCCGAGTAGGGAGGGTCAACAAGAACTGGTCATTATCACTCAAAACACGAAAGGGTTAAACTGCCCAAATAAACGTAGGATGGCAATAATGGATCTGCAGAGAAGGGGGGGGGCACATCCTCATGCTGCAGGAGACCCATTTCAAATCTAAACATATTCCCAAATACTTCTCCTCTAGCTATCCACAGCATTACCACAGTACAAACGCTGCTAAAAAAACAAATGGGGTTAGCATATTAATACACAAAAACATATCATTCACTAAAACTCATGTAGAATGTGATAGAGAAGGGAGATTTTTATGCATCACAGGGCTTCTATTTGGCAAACCTGTTACATTAGCTAATGTGTATGCCCCCAATAAATTCCAGAGCAAATTTATTAACACGGTCACTAATTCTATAGTAACACATGCTAAAGGCTCCCTGATTATTGCAGGAGACCTCAACGTCCCCCTTAACCCCAAGATTGACTGCTCAAACTCAGACACACGACAAAAAACCCCTAACATGCATAGTATCTGGCAAAATCTAAAATTGTTAGGAGTTCACGACGCCTGGAGATACTTAAACCCTCAGAAAAGAGACTTTACTTTCTTTTCGAGTCCAAATAAATGTTATTCAAGATTAGACTATATCCTGGTAGACCATCTGGCCTTGTCATACATTAAAGCAGCAGATATCTCACACACTACTTGGTCTGATCACTCTTTAGTTTCTTGTAGGCTGGCGTGGCCTTCGGCTCCCTTGAAGTCCTTTCAGTGGAGGCTAGATGAGTCTTTACTGGTGGGAAAAAATCAGGTAAAAAAGCTGGCCAAACATATAAAATCCTATTTCACTCTGAATAATACACCAGATTTCCAAATACCGATCATATGGGAGGCTCATAAAAGCACAATCAGAGGAGAACTAATCAAAACAAAGGCACATATAACAAAGAAAAGGAGGGAAGAACTCACCTTACTAGCCAAAGACATATCTAACCTTGATTACTTACATAAACAATCTCCGGATAACGTTCTAGTCTTAGAAGAGTTGACTTCTAAAAGAGATCAATTAAATAAGCTACTTCAGATAAATGCGCAAAAGCAGCTATTATCCTTCCAACAAACATTTTATAGGGAAGGGAATAAACCCGGAAAATGGCTGGCGCGGGCTTTAAAAAAAAGACAACAACAAACATATGTTCACTCGATTAAAACTGACTCAGGTAAACATGTTGAAGACACCCACAAAATAGCTGAAGAATTTAAGAAATTTTACCACAGGTTATACAATTTGTTCCCGGATAGGTCAGACCACACTCATCGCTATAAATGCCAACAATATTTAGATCAAGTTCAAATCCCGAAACTTAGTGCAGAACAAAAAGATGCTTTAAGTCAACCTTTCAACATTAAAGAGGTAATAGAAGCTATTAACACCCTAAAACCAAAAAAAGCACCAGGTCCCGATGGATTCTCTAGCCTCTATTACAAGACATTCTCTAAATATTTGGCCCCCTATCTAACCTCTTTGTTTAATTACATAACAGACATTTCAGCTTTCCCAGACACCATGTTACAAGCTAATATATCAGTCCTGGAAAAAACGGGTAAGGACCCAGACAAGCCGGCCAACTTCAGACCTATCTCTTTGCTTAATACTGACCTGAAATTATACGCCAAAATTTTAGCGACCCGAATTAACAAGTTTCTCCCACAATTAATCCACCAAGACCAGGCGGGTCTTTGTGCCCACAAGGGAGGCGAAGGACAACACTGTAAAAGTACTTAATCTCATAGACTACGTTTCTCAGACTGAGCTCCCCGCACTGTTCCTCTCCACTGACGCCGAAAAGGCTTTTGACAGACTTGACTGGACCTTTTTACAGGAGACACTGAGACGATTTGACTTCCCAGCACAGTTTATTCACAAAATCATGGCCTTATATACCAATCCAACAGCCCAGGTGAGAGTGAATGGGACGCTATCAGAAGCGTTCGAGATACGAAATGGCTCCAGGCAGGGATGTCCCCTATCCCCTTTATTGTTTATCCTTTCATTAGAACCCCTAGCAATCAAACCTAGAGCAAACTCTTGCATTACAGGTATACAAATAGGAGACAATCATCACAAATTAGCCATATATGCCGACGACTTATTAATGACGCTGACTGACCCCCTCACATCTATTACCCATGCAATGACAGAGCTAAAGCACTTTGGCATGGTATCTAACTTTTCGGTCAACATGTCCAAGTCCGAATTCTTACCGATAGGGATTTCGAAGAAGACACTAGGTGAAATCACAGCGCTATGCCCTTTGAAAGTACAACCCAGGTATCTTAAATACTTGGGCACTTATTTAACACCCGATAAATTTTCCACGCGTAAACATAACTATGGAGAGCTGATCACAGAGTTTCACTCTCTGACCTCCTCCTGGTTATTAAAAAACATTTCCTGGCTGGGCAGAATTCAAGCCGCCAAAATGGTATTGTTACCTAAAGCACTCTATATCTTACAAACTGTACCCATCCAACATATCTCCACAGAGATTAATATTTTACAAAAAATCATGAATGACTACATATGGCGACGCAGGCCGCCACGTATTAATAAAAGTACGATTTACAAGTTACCAGCACAGGGGGGCCTAGGTGTACCACATCTCAGTTCATATAAACTGGCCATTTCCCTTCAAAGAGTCATAGATTGGTGCAGGCCGGAGGGCGCACAGCATAAAGGATGGGTACAAATAGAAACTCACTTAGCAGACACAAATTACATGGGCAATAAGTGCTGGAATCTTACAGCCTTAAAAAATCCTAACATTTCAAAATCCTGTATCACTAATGAAACATGGAGGGACTGGTTACTAGTCCTTAAAATGTTCCCAAAAATATCCACAAAATTCTCCCCACTCACAAATTTACTAATAAATCCTGAATTTCCCCCAGGCCTTCAAAATGTAAGGAACATAGACACCTCGCCTTCCTCTTACGTACAGATACACTCACTTTTAAACAATGGCAAGCTAAAAACAAAACAGCAAATAGATCCAATGTCTATTCCTTTCTTTGCCTCTTGGTTTAATTACCACCAAGCTAGACACTTTATTCTATCACATAGGTGCAAAGCTGACTTCTTAAGACCCCCAACACAGTTTGAGCAAGCGTGCTTAAAGGACTCAAAATCCCTTAGATCAGTCTCATCACTATACAGACTAGTTTTGGAGAATAGATTTCCAAAGCTACCGTCATACACAATAGGGTGGGATAGGGAGTTGGACTCAAATACTTCACATAAGGAATGGCTTGATAGATTTAAAAGGCTAATGCGGTCTGCTCATCCCTCAGGGGCGAAAGAAACCAATATAAAAATATGCATGAGGTGGTATTTAACACCGGCAAGACTCAAACATATATATAAAACAAACTCAGGCACTTGTTGGAGAGGTTGTGAGCAGGTGGGGCATATGAAACATATTTGGTGGGACTGCATGCCCATTAAGAACTTTTGGGTAGAAATTTTTAATAATGTCAATAAGGTACTACACACACAATTAAACCCAAATCTGGAGGTCATTTTGCTTCAGCACACACCTCAAATAACATGTAAAATCCGTAGGCAGTTATTCCAAATTATGATAAATACAGCAAAACAGATGATCCCCAGATACTGGAAGTCCACCAAAATCCCTGATATAAATGAATGGAAAAGGTTAGTCAACAAAGATTTGATGTTGGAGAGGTTTCATTACTTGCAAGTGGGTAATTTAGACTTCTTTGAAGATATGCTCTTCTTATGGGAGTCTTTCCAATATGGGCACAACTGAGAATAACCCCCTATTTAGACACAATTAAGGGTATAAATTGAATTTAGCTTTCGGTCTGGGCATACTGGGTTCACTTATTATTATTTATTTTTTTTACTTACTGTTATTATATTTCCTTACTTTCCTGTATTTTTGCTAAAAAAATTTTGTATCTTATTTTACTGCGCACAGTTGAGGCGTATAAAGCTTGTAATGTTATAAAAGGTTAATTGTTAATAAGCGCAGTCCTATATCTTAGAAACACAGGCATCCTATACTGTATGCATTTCTAGAAACTTTCATTAAGTGGGATAGCCAAGGACTTAAGCTCAGATGAAAAGAGACAATTGCACATGGACTGCATTCTGACCTGCTGAAGGCCTTTGCAACTTCCGGTTGCAGGCGTATAAGCGCCACAACTGTCCTTAAAGAAATATTGTAGTAACGCTGTTTTTTCTTTTGGATTTTGTTTTATACTCTGTTGATGTGAAAATTTAATAAAAATTGAATATATAAAAAAAAAAACCAAATGATTACTCACGCTCAGATAAACGATGTACCGCTCTCCCTGGTCACAACAGATGCCGAAAAAGCATTTGACCGGGTGGAGTGGTCATTTATGCAGCTCACACTTGAAAAATTTGGCTTCGGAAATAAATTCATAAATACAGTGATGTCCCTCTATTCCGCCCCTAACGCAAGGATCAGGGTTAACGGCACGCTCTCTGGTTCTTTCGGCATCAAAAACGGCACCGGCAGGGTTGTCCCCTTTCACCCCTCTTGTTCGCCCTTACGATAGAGGTGTTGGCAAGTAAAATCAGAAACAACCCACGAATCAGGGGTTTTTACATAGGGGGCAGAGAGCATAAACTCTCAATGTACGCAGACGACGTCTTGATGACTATATCAGATTCCCCTGCTTCATTGCGCGAGGCCATGGCAGAGTTTTCGGCCTTTGGAGGGGTCTCAAATTTCCTCCTCAATCCCCAGAAATCAGAAATTCTGGTCGTCAGAGAGAGGCCTGAATTAATTAACGCACTCAGAATCAATTGTCCAATCAAAATAGCTCAGCACTCCATAAAATACTTAGGAATAAAAATCACCCCTGATATCAGTGAAATAGCTGACCTCAATTATAAAGAAATTAGAAACGAGATCCTACGGGATCTGGCCAACTGGAAGAACAAAACCATCTCGTGGATGGGACGTATACGGATAGTAAAAATGAACATCTTACCAAGAGTGTTGTACGTTTTACAGACTATCCCGGTCTCACCAGTCGTGCAATACGTGAACCAAATTCAGAAAGCGATAGAAACATACATATGGAACGGCATAAAGCCCAGGATTAGAAAACATACCACCTACATGCACAGAGACAGGGGAGGACTGGGAGTCCCTCTGCTGAGGGAATACCAGAGAGCGATCTCTTTGCAGCGGATAGTGGAGTGGAGTCAAAACACAAGGAACAAGGCCTGGGTCCAGATTGACAACGACATCCTGGAGCGGGGAAATGTGGGGGCACTGGCCTGGATCCCAACTAAGAAACGTCCGATAATGATTACACATTACCCTATGATACGGGAAGTATTCCAAAGATGGGACAAACTAATCGGCGCAAATTCATACGTATCATCACTCCACTCGCCAAATACCCCAGTCCGTGAAAACCCAGAGTTGGGCATGGAATATAAACCACACGCAGCAGGGAACTCCTACACTCTGGCAGAGACGGCAATAACCAACATACTGCAACAAGGTAAACTCAAAGCTCAGACAGATTTATCTGAATGGGCACCTGAATACTTTACATCATGGTTTAGGGTAGCTCAGATGGCACATTATCTACAAACATGTAAGGAGAAGCCTTCATTCACTAGACCCAGAACGTTGTTCGAAACGCTCTGCACAATGACACAGACTCATATCGCGACTATACAAGACTTTAATGACAAGGGAGGGCACCACTCTACCGACATACACGACAACATGGCAGGCCGAACTCGGACTGGACATAGGTGAAACAGACTGGGTTAAGATCTTTGAGAAGGCAAAAAAAGCATCAGTATCAATGAAAATACAGGAAACACATTACAAACTACTAAGCAGATGGTACATGACACCGCAACGACTACACTGGATATACCCTAATGCCAGCGGGGGGTGCTGGAGGGGCTGCGGGGGGGAGGGGACGCTCTTACACATCTGGTGGGCCTGCCCCTGCATACAGCGGTATTGGGAAGAAGTATTGAGAGAAATGAGCAAGATATTGCAAATAATAATCCCGCCCAAACCCTCCTATTTGATATACCACGAACTACCAAAGATTGTAGGGGAGGACAAATACTTACTCCTCCTGTTGATGCTGAACTGAGCCAAGGGCTTAATACCAGTGTACTGGAAAAAAAGTCAGGTTCCGACTGTGCAGGAGTGGAGAGCCAAGGTGGAAGAATTGCTCAGACTAGAGAGGTACCATTATCTCAAAATGAGTAAGTTGGCCACACATGAACTAATGACACCGTCTTGGACAGGTAGGGGACTGTAGGCTAATCATACAAGCAGTAATGGGACGCGGGGGGGGAGGGGTACAGATAATAGTGGCCCACAAATAGCTTTAAACACTTCGGAAACGTCTTAATCCCTCTTATGCCATCTTCACTCCAATCAACCCCATTCACCTCCATCTCACCACCCCTCCTGCCCCTCCCCCGCCTCTTCTCCCCTCATGCCCTGCCCCTTCTGCTCCCTCCCTTCCCCTGAGGGGTCTCTTTTTTTTTTTTCTTTTTTTTTCTTTTTCTCTCTCGTTTCTCTCTGCTCTTCTCTTTCCCCCTCCTCATTCCCAGCTTTCTTATTTTTAGTTGTATTCTCTGTTTTGTCTCTCTTATCCGACACCTAACTAGGGTGAAGGACAGTAACATCAGGAATATTACCGATCTCAGCAATGTGAGGTAAATAAGCTGAGACGCCTACAAATATAAACTAGGACCCTGATGTTAAATTCCAAAAAAAAAAAAAAGTTATAATGCATTGCGAGCAACTAAGCTCGCCGAAGCAAGCTCAAAAGTTGTGGACTGTTTGTAAGAAAAGACTGTATAAAAGAGGAAAAGACTATCAGACTCAAGTAATAATACAGAAACAATAAACAAATACCAAAAGTGGACTTATAATATGATGAAAAATGTCAACATTGTAACCAATTACCACTGGATATGTGAATGATAATGATTGTTCAAATTGTCTCTTATTTTCCTTAATAAAGCTTGTTTGAAAATTAAAATAAATAAAAACATACCTGTGAAACAAAATTAAAACCTAAGCGTAAACTAATAAAATATCTAACATTAGCAAAAAAAAAAAAAAAAAAACATTACTAAAAATAATAACTAACATTAGCAAAAAAAAAAAAAAACACTAAAATTACAAAAAAGAAAAATAGCTACCATTATACAAAATAAAAAAAAATATTACTATTCTAATACTCCCCCCCCCAAAAAAAACCTTTTCTAAAAATAAAACTACCAATAGCCCTTAAATGGGCCTTTGTAGGGCATTGCCCTAAAGTTAACAGTTTTTTTTAATTTAAAAAATAAAGAAATTACCCCCTAACATTTACAACCTTCACCCCACCCAAAATAAAAAACCTAACTAAAAAAAAACAAAAAACCCTATCTACCCAATGCCCCAAAAAGGGCATTTGGATGGACATTGCCCTTAAAAGGGCATTCAGCTCTTTTTCAGCACAAAATAAAATAAATACAAAATCCCTAATCTTAAAAACAAACAAACCCCAAAATGAAAAAAAAAACCTAATTAAAAAAAAACCTAATCTACCCACTGCCCCGAAAATGGGCATTTGGATGGGCATTGCTCTTAAATGGGAATTCAGCTCTTTTTCAGCCCCCCCAAAAAAACATAATTTATGCTTACCTGATAAATTTATTTCTCTTGTAGTGTGTTCAGTCCACGGGTCATCCATTACTTATGGGATATATTCTCCTTCCCAACAGGAAGTTGCAAGAGGATCACCCAAGCAGAGCTGCTATATAGCTCCTCCCCTCACATGTCATATCCAGTCATTCGACCGAAACAAGACGAGAAAGGAGAAACTATAGGGTGCAATGGTGACTGGAGTTATAATTTAAAATTTAGAACCTGCCTCAAATAGACAGGGCGGGCCGTGGACTGAACACACTACAAGAGAAATAAATTTATCAGGTAAGCATAAATTATGTTTTCTCTTGTTAAGTGTGTTCAGTCCACGGGTCATCCATTACTTATGGGATACCAATACCAAAGCTAAAGTACACGGATGATGGGAGGGACAAGGCAGGAACATTAAACAGAAGGAACCACTGCCTGTAGAACCTTTCTCCCAAAAACAGCCTCCGAAGAAGCAAAAGTGTCAAATTTGTAAAATTTGGAAAAAGTATGAAGTGAAGACCAAGTTGCAGCCTTGCAAATCTGTTCAACAGAGGCCTCATTCTTAAAGGCCCAGGTGGAAGCCACAGCTCTAGTGGAATGAGCTGTAATTCTTTTAGGAGGCTGCTGTCCAGCAGTCTCATAGGCTAAGCGTATTATGCTACGAAGCCAAAAAGAGAGAGAGGTAGCCGAAGCCTTTTGACCTCTCCTCTGTCCAGAGTAAACGACAAACAGAGAAGAAGTTTGTCGAAAATCTTTAGTTGCCTGTAAGTAGAACTTCAGGGCACGGACCACGTCTAGATTATGCAAAAGACGTTCCTTCTTTGAAGAAGGATTAGGACATAAGGATGGAACAACAATCTCTTGATTGATATTCTTGTTAGAAACAACCTTAGGTAAAAACCCAGGTTTAGTACGCAGGACTACCTTGTCTGAATGAAAGATCAGATAAGGAGAATCACAATGTAAGGCAGATAACTCAGAGACTCTTCGAGCCGAGGAAATAGCTATCAAAAACAGAACTTTCCAAGATAAAAGCTTAATATCAATGGAATGAAGGGGTTCAAACGGAACACCCTGAAGAACTTTAAGAACCAAGTTTAAGCTCCACGGAGGAGCAACAGCTTTAAACACAGGCTTAATCCTAGCCAAAGCCTGACAAAAAGCCTGGACGTCTGGATTCTTTGCCAGACGCTTATGTAAAAGAATAGACAGAGCAGAAATCTGTCCCTTTAGTGAACTAGCGGACAAGCCCTTTTCTAAACCCTCTTGTAGAAAAGACAATATCCTAGGAATCCTAACCTTACTCCATGAGTAAACTCTTGGATTCACACCAATATAAATATTTACGCCATATCTTGTGGTAAATTTTTCTGGTAACAGGTTTCCGAGCCTGTATTAATGTATCAATAACCGAATCCGAAAACCCACGCTTTGATAGAATCAAGCGTTCAATTTCCAAGCAGTCAGTCTCAGAGAAATTAGGTTTGGATGGTTGAAAGGACCCTGAATTAGAAGGTCCTGCCTCAGGGGTAGAGACCATGGTGGAAAGGACAACATGTCACTAGGTCTGCATACCAGGTCCTGCGTGGCCACGCAGGCGCTATCAGAATCACCGATGCTCTCTCCTGTTTGATCCTGGCAATCAGTCGAGGTAGCAACGGAAAAGGTGGAAACACATAAGCTATGTTGAAAACCCAAGGGGCTGCTAGTGCATCTACCAGCACCGCTCCCGGGTCCCTGGACCTGGATCCGTAACAAGGAAGCTTGGCGTTCTGGCGAGATGCCATGAGATCCAGATCCTGTTTGCCCCAACGATGAATCAGTTGAGCAAATACCTCCGGGTGAAGTTCCCACTCCCCCGGATGAAAAGTCTGGCGACTTAGAAAATCCGCCTCCCAGTTCTCCACGCCTGGGATGTAGATCGCTGACAGGTGGCAAGAGTGAGACTCTGCCCAGCGAATTATCTTCGAGACTTCCAACATCGCTAGGGAACTCCTGGTTCCCCCTTGATGATTGATGTAAGCCACAGTCGTGATGTTGTCCGACTGAAATCTGATGAACCTCAGTGTTGCTAACTGAGGCCAAGCTAGAAGAGCATTGAATATTGCTCGTAATTCTAGAATGTTTATTGGGAGGAGTTTCTCCTCCTGAGTCCACGATCCCTGAGCCTTCAGGGAGTTCCAGACTGCTCCCCAGCCTAGTAGGCTGGCATCTGTTGTTACAATCGTCCAATCTGGTCTGCGAAAAGTCATTCCTTTGGACAGATGAACCCGTGACAACCACCAGAGAAGAGAATCTCTGGTCTCCTGGTCCAGATTTAGCAAAGGGGACAGATCTGAGTAATCCCCGTTCCATTGACTTAGCATGCATAGTTGCAGCGGTCTGAGATGTAGGCGCGCAAATGGCACTATGTCCATTGCCGCGACCATTAAGCCGATTACTTCCATGCACTGAGCTACTGATGGGCTTGGAATGGAGTGAAGGACACGGCAAGCATTGAGAATCTTTGATAACCTGGACTCCGTCAGGTAAATCTTCATCTCTACAGAATCTATACGAGTCCCTAGAAAAGGGACCCTTGTGAGTGGTAACAGAGAACTCTTTTCCACATTCACTTTCCACCCATGCGACCTCAGAAATGCTAGAACTATCTCTGTATGAGACTTTGCATTTTGAAAACTTGACGCTTGTATCAGAATGTCGTCTAGGTATGGAGCCACCGCTATGCCTCGTGGTCTTAGTACCGCCAGAAGTGAGCCCAGAACCTTTGTAAAAATTCTCGGGGCCGTAGCTAACCCGAAGGGAAGCGCTACAAACTGATAATGCCTGTCTAGAAAGGCAAACCTTAGGTACCGATAATGATCTTTGTGAATCGGTATGTGAAGGTAGGCATCCTTTAAATCCACTGTGGTCATATATTGACCCTCTTGGATCATGGGTAGGATGGTCCGAATGGTTTCCATCTTGAACGATGGAACCCTTAAGAATTTGTTTAAGATTTTTAAATCTAAGATTGGTCGGAAGGTTCCCTCTTTCTTGGGAACCACAAACAGATTTGAATAAAACCATTGCCCCTGTTCCGTCCGCGGAACTGGCTGGATCACTCCCATCACTAAGAGGTCTTGTACACATTGTAGAAATGCCTCTTTCTTTACTAGGTTTGTTGATAACCTTGACAGATGAAACCTCCCTTGTGGAGGAGAAGTTTTGAAATCCAGAAGGTATCCCTGAGATATAATCTCCAACGTCCAGGGATCCTGTACATCTCTTGCCCAAGCCTGGGCGAAGAGAGAAAGTCTGCCCCCCACTAGATCCGTCTCCGGAAAGGGGGCCCTGTCTTCATGCTGTCTTAGGGGCGGAAGTAGGCTTTCTGGCCTGCTTGCCCTTGTTCCATGACTGGTTGCCTTTCCATCCCTGTCTGTAACGAGCAGTAGTTCCTTCCTGTTTTGGAGTGGAGGAAGTTGATGCTGCTCCTGCCTTGAAATTACGAAAGGCACGAAAATTAGACTGTTTGGCCTTTGATTTGGCCCTGTCCTGAGGAAGGGTGTGGCCCTTACCTCCAGTAATGTCAGCAATAATTTCCTTCAAGCCGGGCCCGAATAAGGTCTGCCCTTTGAAAGGAATGTTTAGTAGTTTACACTTAGAAGTTACATCGGCTGACCAGGATTTAAGCCATAGCGCTCTGCGCGCCTGTATGGCGAATCCGGGATTCTTAGCCGTAAGTTTGGTTAAATGCACTACGGCATCCGAAACAAACGCATTAGCCAGCTTAAGGGTTCTAATCTTGCTCAAAGACTCATCCAACGGTGCTGTGCGAATCGCCTCTTCCAGAGACTCAAACCAGAATGCCGCTGCAGCAGTGACAGGCGCAATGCATGCTAGAGGCTGTAATATAAAACCTTGTTGAACAAACATTTTCTTAAGATAACCCTCTATTTTTTTATCCATTGGATTTGAGAAAGCACAGCTATCCTCCACCGGGATAGTGGTACGCTTGGCTAAAGTAGAAACTGCTCCCTCCACCTTAGGGACCGTCTGCCATAAGTCTCGTGTGGTGGGGTCTAAATATCGGAGGAGGGGAAAAAGGCACACCGGATCTATCCCACTCCTTACTAATAATCTCTGTAAGCCTCTTTGGTATAGGAAAAACGTCAGTACACACCGGTACCGCGTAGTATTTATCCAGCCTACATAATTTCTCTGGGATTGCCACCGTGTCACAATCATTCAGAGCCGCTAACACCTCCCCTAGCAACACGTGGAGGTTCTCAAGCTTAAATTTAAAATTTGAAATTTCTGAATCCGGTCTGCCCGAATCAGAACCGTCACCCACAGAATGAAGCTCTCCGTCCTCATGTTCTGCAAATTGTGACGCAGTATCAGACATGGCTCTCGTGTCATCGGCGCGCTCTGTCCTTAACCCAGAACTGTCGCGCTTGCCTCTTAACTCGGGCATATTGTATAATACTTCCTTCATAACATTAGCCATATCATGTAAAGTGATTTGTAAGGGCCTTGATGTACTTGGCGCCTCAATCTCACGCACCTCCCGAGCGGGAGACAAAGGTACTGACACGTGAGGAGAGTTAGACGGCATAACTGCCCCCTCGTTGTCTGGTGATAATTTCTTTATCGGTACAGATTGACTTTTATTCAAAGTAATATCAATACAATTGGTACACATATTTCTATTGGGCTCCACATCGGCTTTTAAACATAATGAACAAGCAGATTCCTCTGTATCAGACATGTTTAAACAGAGTAGCAATGAAGCTAGCAAGCTTGGAAATTACTTTCAATAAGTTCACAAGCAATATAAAAAACGCTGCAGCGCTTTTAAAAAACACAGTTGAATAACAAAGAACTAATTCAGTTATAGTCAACAATTCTTTAAATGTATTAATTAGCAGAGGATTGCACCCATTAGCAAAAGGATGATTAACCCCTCAGTACCCAAAAAAACGGATATCAAATTAATATTAAACGTTTTTATCACAGTCTAACACACTGTCACAGGTCTGCTGTGACTGATTAACTCCCTCAAAAACGAATTTTGAAGACCCCTGAGCTCTCTAGAGACGTCCTGGATCAAGGAGGAAGAAGCAGGAAGACTGTGCTAGAATTTTAACTGCGCAACAAGGCGCTAAAAAAGGCCCCTCCCGCTCATTTACAACAGTGGGAGACCTGATATAACGGTTTCTATGCAGAAATATACGTTAGCCATGTGGAAAATAAGAAAAAATTCATGCCCAAAAGGATTTATCACCAAAGTACCTCACAAAAACGAATAACATGCCAGTGAAAGTTTTTCAAAAACAAACTTCTTTTAATGTCATGCAAAGTTATCACTAAGCCTGCTACCAGTCGCTTCCACTGCAGATAAGGCTTAAGTATTATTTCAGTATTAACAGTATTTTCTCAGTCAAATTCTAGTCCCTAGAAAATAACTCTACTGTGCATACATTCATCAGCCTGATACCAGTCACTACTACTGCATTTAAGGCTGAACTTACATCATACGGGAAACAGCAGTGTTTTCTTAGTCAATTCCATTCCCAGAAAATAATGTACTGCACATACCTCATTTGCGGGGGACCCCGCATGCTATTCCCATGTTCTGAAGTTACCCCACTCCTCAGAATGTCGAGAACAGCCAGTGGATCTTAGTTACGCCTGCTAAGATCATAGAAAAACGCAGGCAGTTTCTTCTTCCAAATACTGCCTGAGATAGAAAAACAGCACACTCCGGTGCCATTTAAAATAACAAACTTTTGATTGAAGAATAATTAAGTAAAAACTCCAACTCCTCCCGCGACCTCCTTCTTTGTTGAGGGTTGCAAGAGAATGACTGGATATGACATGTGAGGGGAGGAGCTATATAGCAGCTCTACTTGGGTGATCCTCTTGCAACTTCCTGTTGGGAAGGAGAATATATCCCATAAGTAATGGATGACCCGTGGACTGAACACACTTAACAAGAGAAATCCTTACCTTAACAAAAACAAACACCCCAAATATAAAAAAAAACAACTAACACTAAGCCCCAAATTGGTTCTCACTGATGATGAAGGGCAGCGATCCATCTTCATCCATCGGCGGAGTATCTTCTACAATCTTCAGCCAGGCCGCAGTCCATCTTCAAGCTTCATCCCGTTGGTGGCGGCGGCGACGTTGGTAGTCCTCTTCATCTGCGCGACACGGAATTCCTCTTCATGTGGTCTCCAGCCGCACACTGAAGATTGAATGATTCTTCAAATTCAAATCAGCCAATAGGATTAAATGGCATAGAATGTCCGTGAGGCTGGCAAAGATCTACCCAGCGAGTTCGCCACAATGATTTAAGTTCCAAGAAGTTATGCATAGCTTGATACTGGAAAAGACGGATCCCCACAAGTAGCCAATGTATTTGCTATGATTGAGTATTTAGCCACTATGGAAAGGTATGTCTATAGGATGCAAGATAGAATAGATGTGTATGGCGAAATATGGGATAAGTGGGTCCATAGACAAGATTAAAGGGACAGTCTAGTCAGAATTAAAATTTCATGATTCAGATAGGGCAAGCAAATTTAAACAACTTTCTAATTTACTTGTATCATAAATTTGCTTTGTTCTCTTGGTATTCTTAGTTGAAAGCTAACCTAGGTAGGCTAATTTCTAAGCCTTTGAAGGCCGCCTCTTATCTGAAATCATTTGACAGTTTTTCCCTGCTAGAGGGCGTTAGTTCAAGTGAGCCATATAGATCATATTCTGCTCCCGCCCGTGGAGTTATTTAAGAGTAAGAATATTTATTGCCTGGCATGCAAGTCTGTCAAAAGATCTGAGATAAGGAGGCAGTCTTCAGAGGCTAAGATACAAGTTAATCACAGAGGTAAAAAGTATATTAATATAACAGTGATGGTTATGCAAAACTGGGGAATGGATAATAAAGGGATTATGTAACTTTTTAAATAATAAGAGTAGACTGTCCCTTTAAGGTACTTAGGCCTAATTATATCACTCTAGTTAATGATACAAACAACTGTCAATACGTATGCTACAGCTGTTGACCACAGCAAACAGATATATAAGATTTTATTATTGTGAGTAGATATCTATCTGCTTTCTCCTCTGCCTACCCCCCCTACCCTTTTTTCCCCCCAATACAATATCTGGGAATATGTGTTATAAGCTACTCTTGAGTCTAAACTCATTTTACTGACTATTTGTCTTGTAGAGCTGATAAATATTCACCTTTTCATTGGCTATTTGTCCAAGAAGCAGATTATGTGAACTATATTAATCATACTGTTTTCAGCTACCTGCGTCATCTCAGGATGGATATTATACACTCTAAAGATTCAGGATAACAGGAGACATTTACTATCTATACTAAATGTGTATGATTCTTGCAGCCTAAGAGACTATTGTTATAATTTCAGTCTTAAAACTTTGTGTTCCAATTTCTAAACTGTGTTTGGTCTTGTTTGATCATAGACTTGTAGAACATATTGTAATGATTGTATTTATATGACCCTGTAACTTTAATTTTCAATAAAAAAAATTAAAACATTTTTTTTTAATAAAATTTGAAAAGGGGAGTTTAATTTCAGAATTATCAAGGTTTTTTAATGTTAATTGGGATCACACTCTGGGATTTATATGAGGACAGGTAAGTAAATGTGACTTTTACATTGATGAAAGTGCAATATAAAATAACACTTAAAGGGACAGTAAACACCTTGTAATTACAAGATATTTCTGTTGTCTTGCTATAGGATAACATATCCACCAAGTCTAAACATATTAAAATCAAGTTAACATTGTATTTGCAGCATTTGTTTCTGAATAGCTCAACTCCACCCATCTTTTGCCTATTTTTGGAGGAGCCAATCAAGGCTTTAGTTGGCAGGCATTAATGCTAGACACAGTTATATTGCTAGTGAATTGTTTTCCAGCTGTTATCTGTTAAAGGGACATGAAACCCCAAACAATGATTTCATTATTCAGATAGAGAATACAATTTTAAACAACTTTCCAATTTACTTCAATTATTTAATTTGCTTCCTTTTCTTGTTATCCTTTGCTGAAAAATTTATCTAGGAAAGCTCAGTAACAACAAATAACCTAGGTTTTAGCTGCTGATTGGTTGCTGCTCATTCATAAAAGCATACCAAGAGAACAAAGAAAATTTGATAATAGGAGTACATTAGAAAATTGCTTAAAATTGCATGCTCTATCTGAATCATGAAAGAAAAAATTGGGTTTCATATCCCTTTAAAGCCAGTTAGGGTAAAAAACATAATGTATGCTTACCAGATAAATTATTTTCCTTCCTGGCAGGGAAAGTCCACAACTTCATTCCTTACTGTTGGGAAATACAACACCTGGCCACCAGGAGGAGTCAAAGACACCCCAGCCAAAGGCTTAAATATCCCTCCCACTGCACCTATCCCCCAGTCATTCTGCCGAGGGAACAAGGAAAAGTAGGAGAAACATCAGGGTAAAAAAAAGGTGCTAGAAGAAATAATATAATATAATAAATTATTCCTTACTGTTGGAAAAACTACACCCAAGCTCCATAGGACACTGAATTGAATAACGGGAGGGAACAGAAAAAAGAGACAGACCCTATTCTGAGGGCACCACAGCCTGCAAAACTTTTCTCCCTAAAGCTGCTTCAGCTGAGGCAAACACATCAAACACATCAAACTTGTAAAATTTAGAAAAAGTGTGTAAGGAGGATCAGGTAGCCGCCTTACAAATCTAATCCATTGAGGCTTCGTTCTTAAAAGCCCAAGAGGAAACCACTGCTCTAGTGGAATGAGCCTTTATCCTCTCAGGAGGCTGTCGTCCCACTGTCTCATAGAGAAGTCGTAGTAGTCTTCTGCCCTTTACTCTTCCCCATATAGATGACAAGCAAAGAGGAAGATTTTCTGAATTCCTTAGTAGCCTAAAGATAAAACTTTAAGGCATGAACCACATCTAGATTATGAAGCAAACTTTCCTTCGCTGAAGAAGGATTAGGACACAAGAAAGGAACAACAATTTATTGATTAATGTTACGATTCAACACCACCTTAGAGAGGAACCTTAGTTAAGTGTGTAAAACTGTCTTATCAACATGAAAAAACAGATAAGGGATACCACATTGCAAAGCAGAAATCTCAGAAATTCTGCGAGCAGAGGCAATAGCCAACAACAACAAAAAAGAACCTTCCAAGATAACAATTTAATTTCAACAGTATGCATAGGCTTAAACGGAGCCTGCTGCAAAACACTAAGAACAAGATTGAGACTTCAAGGCAGAGCCCCAGATCTAAACACGGGTCTGATGCTAGCCAGAGCATTAACAAAGGACTGCACATCCGGAAGCTCAGCTAACCTTTTGTGTAGTAACACTGACAGGGCCGATATCTGTCCCTTCAGAGAACTAGCAGATAAACCGTTCTCCAGTCCATCCTGGAGGAAAGCTAAAATTCTGGCAACCTTAACCTTATGCCAGGAAAAGCCATGCTCTTCACACCAGTACAAATAAGTCCTCCACACTTTATGGTAGATACGACAAGTAACTGGCTTAAGAAATTGAACCAGAGTGTCGATAACACTCTCAGAAAACCCTCTATTGGCTAAGACTAAGCTATCAATCTACACGCAGTCAGCCTCAGAGAATCTAGATTTTGATGAAGGAAGGGACCCCTGTATCAGCAGAGGCGACAGGGTAACCTCCACTGAGGAGATGAGGAGATCCCCACCAGATTAGCAAACCACGTCCTTCACAGAAACGACGACGGAGCAATCAGAATCACTGATGCTCGCTCCTGCTTGATGCGAGCCACCACATGAGGAAGAAGCAGTAATGGAGGAAAAAGACATATGAGACTGAACCTCCAAGGTACTGATAGGGCATCCATCAGTTCCGTCTGAGGATCCCTCGACCTCGACCCGTAACTGGGTAGCTTGGTATTGAGGCCGAATGACATGAGATCTATCTCCAGCATCTCTAAATCGCTGCATATCTCTGCAAACACCTTGGGGTGAAGAGACCATGCCCCTGGGTGAAAGGATTGCCTGCTGAGGATGCACGCTTCTCAGTTGTCCACAACCAGAATGTGGATCGTTGACAGCGTACATTTGTGAGTCTCCGCCCACTCTAGTATCTGAGATACTTCTCTCATCGCCAAGGAACTTCTTGTTCCCCCCGAGGGTTGATATAGGCAACCAAGGTTATATTGTCTGATTGGAATATGATAAACTGGGACAAACCCAGAAGGGGCCAAGCCTGCAAGGCATTGAAGATTGCCCAGAGTTCCAAAATATTGATCGGAAGGGAGGACTCCTCCTGGGTCCACAGACCTTGTGCCTTCTTGGTACCCCAAACGGCTCCCCAGCCAGGACGGTCTCAAAAAGCACGTGCCTTGGGACCGATGATCTGGACAGAGCCCACCAGGAGAGCGAGTCTCTCCACAGGCTGTCCAGATCTAAATGGTCGCCGTTCCATTGTCTCAGCATGCATAGTTGTAAGGGTCTGAGATGGAATCAGGCAAAAGGAATGATGTCCATGAAGGACACTATGAGTCCGATTACCTTCATACACTGAGCCACTGAGGGTCTCAAGAAGGCCTGGAGGGCAAGACATGCAGAAGTTAGCTTGCAATATCTCTGATCTGTGAGAAATATTCTCATGGATATGGAGTCTATTACAGTTCCCAGAAAATTCACCCTTGTACTTGGAGTAAGAGAACTATTTTCCAAGTTTATCTTCCATCCATGTGATCGAAGAAGATTGAGAAGGGACTCTGAATGTTCTTCCGCTAGACAAAAACATGGTGCCTGTACCAAGATATCATCCAGGTAAGGCGCTACAGCAATCCCTTGTGTTCTGGCAACGGCTAGAAGAGCCCCCAGAACCTTTGTTAATATCCTTGGAGCAGTAGCTAGGCCAAACTGAAGAGCTATGAACTAGAAGTGCTGGTCCAGAAAAGCAAAACTCAAGAACTGAATATGTTCCCTATGAATCGGGACGTGAAGGTATGCATCCTTCAAGATCTATTGTGGTCATAAACTGTCCTTCCTGAACCAGAGGAAGGATTGATCGTATTGTCTCCATCTTGAAAAAGGGAACACTCGGAAACTTGTTTAGGCACTTTAGGTCCAGAATTGGACAAAAAGTTCCCTCCTTTGGAACCACGAAAGAGTTTGAATAAAACCCCAAACTTCTTTCTGCTGTAGGTACTGGGACAATTACTCCTAGAGAGGAGAGATCCCGTACGCAACCTAAGAAGGCAGCCCTCTTTTCTGGTCTTGTAGACAGACTGGAGAGTAGGAATCTGCCTCTGGGTGGATGAGATTTGAATCCTATGCTGTATCCTTGAGATACAACAGCCCCACAAATCTAATTGAGAGTCAGGGACTGGGAATAATTTTTCAAAAGTAGACGAGGGGGAAAAAGACGTTTCTACTCTTTCTGATTTGTTACTAATAATGTTCGCCAGATTAACTGGCACAGGAAAAGTCAAAAGGACCTTCCTATCTTCATAAATCCTGTCTAATTTAGGGCTCTTCAGGGAGTGTAGCCTCTGGAACCTCTACTGTAGACAGAACCTCCATTAAAAAAAAACGCAGATGCTCAATTTTAAATCTAAAGGAGGTTTCCTCCGCTAAAGGGGGTTTAGAAACTGAAATATCCAACTCTGAAGCTACAGAGGTTAACTTATCCTCGGATAGCTGGGATATAGTAGCTAAATGTGTCAAATATTTAGGTGACTCTAGGTCAGGAGAACTATGTTTAACCTTTCTCTAGAGTTTGTTCGAGCAAGGTAAGGCACTTAGGGCCGCAGACACCGGCGATTGTAACTGCGCGGTAAAGTCCGCTGGAAAAAGTCCCCTCCAGATGGAGTATTAGTTGAGCCGCAGGGAACTGAATGTGGAGCGGGTAATGTAGAAAAGTTAGTAATTTCTCGGGACCCAGATTCCTGAGAAGTAGGCGGCTCAGAAGGGTTAATAGCGCTATGAATATTAGCAGGCCTGTCTCCCTTCATAGACTTTAGAACAGTGTTTAGGCAAATGGAACAAAATTGAGCAGGCGGGCAAACCACAGCCTCCTCACAATATAAACAGGAATTATTAATTAGTACAGAAGGAGCAGAATCTAGTATCAGAGTGCTCCATAGCTTTGTATATACCAACAGAAGGACAATCAAAAAACATAATTTATGAAAGAACTTACCTGATAAATTCATTTCTTTCATATTGGCAAGAATCCATGAGCTAGTGACGTATGGGATATACAATCCTACCAGGAGGGGCAAAGTTTCCCAAACCTCAAAATGCCTATCAATACACCCCTCACCACACCCACAATTCAGTTTAATGAATAGCCAAGTAGTGGGGTGATAAAGAAAGGAGTAAAAAGCATCAACAAAGAAATTTGGAAATAATTGTGCTTTATACAAAAAATCATAACCACCATAAAAAGGGTGGGTCTCATGCACTCTTGCCAATATGAAAGAAATGAATTTATCAGGTAAGTTCTTACATAAATTATGTTTTCTTTCATGTAAATGGCAAGAGTCCATGAGCTAGTGACGTATGGGATAGTAATACCCAAGATGTGGAACTCCACAGAAGAGTCACTAGAGAGGGAGGGATAAAATAATAACAGCAATTTTCCGCTGAAAAAGATTAATCCACTACCCAAAATATAAGTTTATTCTCATAATGAAAAGAAAAAACTTAAACATAAGCCGAGGAATCAAACTGAAACAGCTGCCTGAAAAACTTTACCAAAAACTGCTTCCAGAGAAGCAAACACATCAAAACGGTAGAATTTAGTAAATGTATGCAAAGAAGACCAAGTTGCTGCTTTGCAAATCTGATCAACTGAAGCTTCATTCTTAAAAGCCCACGAAGTGGAGACTGATCTAGTAGAATGAGCTGTAATTCTCTGAGGCAGGGCATGACCAGACTCCAAATAAGCCTGATGAATCAAAAGCTTTAACCAAGATGCCAAGGAAATGGTAGAAGCCTTCTGACCTTTCCTAGAACCAGAAAAAATAACAAATAGACTAGAAGTCTTCCTGAAATCTTTAGTAGCTTCAAAATAATATTTCAAAGCTCTTACCACATCCAAAGAATGTAAGGATCTCTCCAAAGAATTCTTAGGATTAGGATACAAAGATGGGACAACAATTTCCCTATTAATGTTGTTAGAATTCACAACCTTAGGTAGAAATTTAAATGAAGTCTGCAAAACTGCCTTATCCTGATGGAAAATCAGAAAAGGAGATTCACAAGAAAGAGCAGATAATTCGGAAACTTTTCTAGCAGAAGAGATGGCAAAAAGGAACAACACTTTCCAAAAATGTATGGTTGGACACAAAGCAGAATGTCGCTAAATAATTGCGAATATCTGCTTGAAAGTATGCACATAAAGCACTCTGGGCCCAGACTAGTGGGCAGTTATTATGGTACAAGGTTTTTTTAAAATATAACTTTTATTAACTTATGAACTTAAAATAAGGGTAACACACAATTAAAATCGACACAGACACTCACTGGTGTGATATTATAATATACGTGTCGTTGGGGAATAAATTTTATATAAACGCCTCTCAGTGAATTTATATATGATTCCCCAGACTTACTTCAACTGACATGTAGTTTTGTATATTGTAAATTATTTGTTCTTTTTGTGAGCAAATTGCTTGTCACAATAATGTATTATTATCATCTGGGTTCAAATATACAGTTTGATTCGCTCTATAGTCAGAGTTTGAATACAACTTAATCTGCACTGAGTCTTAGTATGTACTATCTGTTATATTGCCCACACTGGTGTTGTGTGATTACATGTTCTAATTTAGTCATATAGATACTCTCCTGCATTATATTATATAGCTGCATGAACGGCCACTATGTAACCTAAAGCAGCCATAATGGCCTTTATAATTAGATGGTACATGTTATTTGATCTACACACAATAATAAGTAATAAAAATAGTGATGCTAAAAAGTACTCAAATGTTTGTGACATTTATTGGTATATTCCTTGCTCATAACAATAATATTCAATTATTCACTGGTATATTGTTTGAATTCCTATATAAGTTATGATCCATTCTTTGTATACTCATTATGAAGACAAACAAGTGATAAAGTATTAAACATGACAATAGCCAAAAATAAGGCTGCTAATCTACCTGTGTGATCAGCAATATATAGCAGCTGAAGGCTGTATTTATAGGTGCAGGATCAATTAACAACATATTAAATTTTGAATTTACAATGAAAATACCATAACATAGGTAGTTGTGAGTAACTTCTCTGTGTGATGTGTAATGTTTTCACTTATACAGAGTTGAATCAAATTTCCTCTGCGTTACCCTACCTTGGTTAATGATATATTATTATTGTATCAACAAGTTAAATTTAAGATCAAATTAATCTTTTCAAGTCACTTGGTTACAATGTAGCATATAGCAGTTAGTTCTGTAGATATCTGTATTACTCAGGGACTCTAGATAAGTCTGGCATAACCCAGGCATAACAACAAATTAACTGTATGAAGCGAAAAATATTAAGCTATATCACACACAAGTTTGTGTCTGACAGTTTAAAATTAGAGCGTCCAAACGCTCACGATAGTCCCCTAACTAGTTTCGCCCATCCGGGCTTTGTCAAAGGCCTTTGACTAATTTAATTTAGGGAAATCTGATTTGGGGGTCTCTAGGCAATTTTGATCATGATTTATGTGCCTTTAGAGACTCCCTTATTTTTTAAATAATTGGAAATGTATTTATTTTTAACTTTTTTTTTTTACTACACTTTAAAGACTTACCTTTTCAATGGTGGGTCTTGCGGGTCTGTAACTGCTTAGATGCCCAAGATACAGGCATCTCTCTATAACTGTTAATTGACAGTTGTAAATAAAGTTGTGTGATGATGTAATCGCGTCAATGCGTGATGACGTCATCACGCTCCGTGTGAAGCCCCAAGCCTGCTCTTCAATATGAGGGCAAGAGCGGATGGGTGGAGGGAGATGGGGGCCCTCAGGCCCCCCTCAAGGTTAGTGAGCCCTAGCGACGTAATGGAGCCGTCGTTAGCACCTGAGGGGGAAACTTACTGACGGCTCCATGCCATTGTTAGCACTCAAAGGGTTAAAGAAAAAACTCATGGGTAAGGTGGTGCACTCATTTACAGTAGATCTAAAACAGATCATTATTGAGAGAAATACAAAATTTGCATTTAAATTTTGAGTAATCTGGGGGCTCCCATAGACTCCCACCCCGGCGATCGGGCCTGTATAGTGACAGGCATCGCTGGGGCTTCCCGTTATGTGTGGTGACGTCACGCGCAATTACGTGATGACGTCACCACACAACTTTATTTAAAAATTACAATGGACAAGATAGGGAAAAGGGGCATTGCTGCTTAGAAGCCTGTATCTCAGGCATATAAGCAGCTACAGACCCCCAAGACCCACCGTTGGAAAGGTAATCGCCTAACCTTTCAATGGTATAAGTCTTGGGGATCTGGGGGGGGGGGGGAAGTAAAACAAAATACATTTTTTAAATAGTAAAAAACAAAAAAAGATTAATTCCAGCTTAGCACTCAAAGGGTTAAGCGAACACAGAAATCAGTGATATTACCTGCTTTTTTGAATTTGTGTCATAACTTACCTTTGGCATTAATACATGTTTGCGATTTAATAACTTTGGGCACCAGATTACAAGAGGATCATTATTTAACGTTTTTGGCGTGCATCAGGTTGCCCTCGAATTACAGGTTTAAAGTAAACTGTTTTCACTCATGCGCTAACCCGATGAGCGTAAAAAAGCCAAACTTAGAATATCGCCATGCGATAACCTATTCACCCACAGAAGTCAATGGAACATAAAAAGTGGGGGGAAAAAACACTTGCATGCAAACCTGATTGCATACTCTCAAGTGTGCTAAACCAACATGAAAATAAGAATATTTCAAATTTTATTGTTTTCACATACATATTTCTACATATATCTGATTGCATTTTGGCACAATCTCTCTCTCTCTCTATATATATATACAGTATATGATTACATATAAGTATAGATATATACAGATATATATAGGAATATATATTTATAAAAACATAGAATAAATACATAGAACATATTCCCCTATGTGCATAACATTGGAATGTAAAATATTTATACTACATACACAGTATTACAGATAAAGAAGTAACCGTGAGAGACAAATCCCTGAGCTTCTATAGGAGGGGCTACAAAAATTTAAAGTAAATATGTCAACACATAAATACAAAGTTAATAATATAAATCCCTAGATGGGCAAGTGATATAGAAATAATAAAAAAAATAATAATATATATAATACAAAAACAAAAGGAATAGACAAGCCAGATAGAGAAAGTCCAAAAGGTGTCTTCAAAGTCCCAGGACTTGATAGGCCGTTCTCTGTCGTCACCCAAAAGGATGATGCACTTCTATGATGATGAGATAAAAACAAAAACAGAGGCGCCACATGTGTAGGTCAATAAAAACAAATTAATCCAAACAGCAGCAGAATAAGGGTACTCACAAAAGTGGCGGCACTCTATTATGCCAACAGGGACAGGCTGGTGTTCAACAGCAAACCAGCTAGCTGTGTAAAAGATCCCCACCGGATACGTTCAGCGCTGGAATTCTCTGCCTTTAGGGCCTCTAGCCAATGTTCCCAGTGGCAATACTTCCCCTCAACTGGAGCTGCAGATAGAACGGGGAGAGGGGCTGGACTGCCCTAAGGTTACTGAAATGGAGACTTTCACAACAACACCAGACTGATGTAAAAGTAAAAAACATAATTTATGCTTACCTGATAAATTTATTTCTCTTGTAGTGTATCCAGTCCACGGATCATCCATTACTTGTGGGATATTCTCCTTCCCAACAGGAAGTTGCAAGAGGATCACCCACAGCAGAGCTGCTATATAGCTCCTCCCCTCACTGCCATATCCAGTCATTCTCTTGCAACTCTCAACAAAGATGGACGTAGTAAGAGGAGAGTGGTGTATTATAGTTAGTTTTTTAACTTCAATCAAAAGTTTGTTATTTTTAAATGGTACCGGAGTGTACGGTTTCCTACTCAGGCAGCATTAGAAGAAGAATCTGCCTGTGATTTCTATGATCTTAGCAGAAGTAACTAAGATCCACTGCCGCTCTCACATATTCTGAGGAGTGAGGTAACTTCAGAGGGGGAATGGCATGCAGGTTTTCCTGCAATAAGGTATGTGCAGTTAACATATTTCTAGGGATGGAATTTGCTAGAAAAATGCTGCTGATACCGGATTAATGTAAGTTAAGCCTTAAATGCAGTGATAGCGACTGGTATCAGGCTTATTAACAGAGATACATACTCTTATAAAAGTGTAATATAAAACGTTTGCTGGCATGTTAATCGTTTTTATATATGTTTGGTGACAAAACTTATTGGGGCCTAGTTTTTTTCCACATGGCTGGCTTGATTTTTGCCTAGAAACAGTTTCCTGAGGCTTTCCACTGTTGTAATATGAGTGGGGAGGGGCCTTTTTTAGTGCTTTTCTGTGCAGCTAAAAATACTGACAGAGACATTCAGCTTCCCTCTGCATGATACAGGACATCTCTGAAGGGCTCAAAAGGCTTCAAAGTCGTGTTTGAGGAGGGTAACAATCACAGTAGACTGTGGCAGTTGTGACTGTGTTTAAAAAACGTTTTTGTCATTTATTATTCTGTTTTTGTAATTAAGGGGTTAATCATCCATTTGCAAGTGGGTGCAATGCTCTGCTGACTTTTTACATACACCGTAAAACTGCCTTTTTTCACTGTTATTTCAAATTTTGTCAAAATTTGTTTCTCTTAAAGGCACAGTAACGTTTTTTATATTGCTTGTTAACTTGCTTTAAAGTGTTTTCCAAGCTTGCTAGTCTCATTGCTAGTCTGTACAAACATGTCTGAAACAGAGGATACTTGTTCATTATGTTTAAAAGCCATGGTGGAGCCCCATAGGAGAATGTGTACTAAATGTATTGATTTCACCTTAAACAGTAAAGATCAGTCTTTATCTATAAAATAATTGTCACCAGAGGGGTCTGTTGAGGGGGAAGTTATGCCGACTAACTCTCCCCATGTGTCGAACCCTTCGCCTCCCGCTCAAGGGACGCATGCTAATATTGCGCCAAGTACATCAGGGACGCCCATAGCGATTACTTTGCAGGACATGGCTGCAATCATGAATAATACCCTGTCAGAGGTATTATCCAGATTGCCTGAATTGAGAGGCAAGCGCAATAGCTCTGGGGTTAGACGAGATACAGAGCGAGTAGATGCTGTAAGAGCCATGTCTGATACTGCGTCACAATATGCAGAACCTGAGGACGGAGAGCTTCAGTCTGTGGGTGACGTCTCTGAATCGGGGAGACCTGATTCAGAGATTTCTAATTTTAAATTTAAGCTTGAGAACCTCCGTGTATTGCTTGGGGAGGTATTAGCTGCTCTGAATGACTGTGACACAATTGCAGTGCCAGAGAAATTGTGTAAGCTGGATAAATACTATGCAGTGCCGGTGAGTACTGATGTTTTTCCAATACCTAAAAGGCTTACAGAAATTATTAGTAAGGAGTGGGATAGGCCCGGTGTGCCCTTTTCCCCACCTCCTATATTTAGAAAAATGTTTCCAATAGATGCCACTACACGGGACTTATGGCAGACTGTCCCTAAGGTGGAGGGAGCAGTTTCTACTTTAGCAAAGCGTACCACTATCCCGGTTGAGGACAGTTGTGCTTTTTCAGATCCAATGGATAAAAAATTAGAGGGTTACCTTAAGAAAATGTTTATTCAACAAGGTTTTATTTTACAGCCCCTTGTATGCATTGCGCCTGTCACTGCTGCAGCGGCATTCTGGTTTGAGGCCCTGGAAGAGGCCATCCATACAGCTCCATTGACTGAAATTGTTGACAAGCTTAGAACTCTTAAGCTAGCTAACTCATTTGTTTCTGATGCCATTGTTCATTTGACTAAACTAACCGCTAAGAATTCCGGATTCGCCATCTAGGCGCGTAGGGCGCTATGGCTCAAATCCTGGTCGGCTGATGTGACTTCAAAGTCTAAATTACTCAACATTCCTTTCAAGGGGCAGACCTTATTCGGACCTGGTTTGAAAGAAATGATTGCTGACATTACTGGAGGTAAGGGTCATACCCTTCCTCAGGACAGGGCCAAATCAAAGGCCAAACAGTCTAATTTTCGTGCCTTTCGAAATTTCAAGGCAGGTGCAGCATCAACTTCCTCTGCTTCAAAACAAGAGGGAACTTTTGCTCAATCCAAGCAGGCCTGCAAACCTAACCAGTCCTGGAACAAAGGCAAGCAGGCCAGAAAGCCTGCTGCTGCCTCTAAGACAGCATGAAGGAGCGGCCCCCTATCCGACAACGGATCTAGTAGGGGGCAGACTCTCTCTCTTTGCCCAGGCATGGGCAAGAGATGTTCAGGATCCCTGGGCGTTGGAGATCATATCTCAGGGATATCTTCTGGACTTCAAAGCATCTCCTCCACAAGGGAGATTTCACCTTTCAAGATTATCTGCAAACCAGATAAAGAAAGAGGCATTCCTAAGCTGCGTACAAGATCTCCTTGTAATGGGAGTGATCCATCCAGTTCCGCGGACGGAACAAGGACAGGGGTTTTATTCAAATCTGTTTGTGGTTCCCAAAAAAGAGTTAACCTTCAGACCAATTTTGGATTTAAAGATCCTAAACAAATTCCTCAGAGTTCCGTCATTCAAGATGGAAAATATTCGAACCATTTTACCCATGATCCAAGAGGGTCAGTACATGACCACAGTGGACTTAAAGGATGCCTACCTTCACATTCTGATTCACAAGAATCATCATCAGTTCCTGAGGTTTGCCTTTCTAGACAGGCATTACCAATTTGTAGCTCTTCCATTCGGGTTGGCTACAGCCCCAAGAATTTTTACAAAGGTTCTGGGCTCACTTCTGGCGGTCCTAAGACCGCGAGGCATAGCGGTGGCTCCTTACCTGGACGACATCCTGATACAGGCGTCAAGCTTTCAAATTGCCAAATCTCATACAGAGATAGTTCTGGCATTCCTGAGGTCGCATGGGTGGAAAGTGAACGAAGAAAAGAGTTCTCTATCTCCTCTCACAAGGGTTTCCTTCCTAGGGACTCTTATAGATTCTGTAGAAATGAAAATTTACCTGACGGAGTCCAGGTTATCAAAACTTCTAAATGCTTGCCGTGTTCTTCACTCCATTCCGCGTCCCACGGTGGCTCAGTGCATGGAAGTAATCGGCTTAATGGTAGCAGCGATGGACATAGTGCCATTCGCGCGCCTGCAATTATGCATGCTCAGTCAGTGGAATGGGGATTACACAGATTTGTCCCCTCTACTAAATCTGGATCAGGAAACCAGAGATTCTCTTCTCTGGTGGTTATCTCGGGTCCATCTATCCAAGGGTATGACCTTTCGCAGACCAGATTGGACAACTGTAACAACAGATGCCAGCCTTCTAGGTTGGGGTGCAGTCTGGAACTCCCTGAAGGCTCAGGGTTCATGGACTCAGGAGGAGAAACTCCTCCCAATAAATATTCTGGAGTTAAGAGCAATAGTCAATGCTCTTCTGGCTTGGCCTCAGCTAGCAACACTGAGGTTCATCAGATTTCAGTCGGACAACATCACGACTGTGGCTTACATCAACCATCAAGGGGGAACCAGGAGTTCCCTAGCGATGTCAGAAGTCTCCAAGATAATTCGCTTGGCAGAGACTCACTCTTGCCACCTGTCAGCGATCCATATCCCAGGTGTAGAGAACTGGGAGGCGGATTTTCTAAGTCGTCAGACTTTTCATCCGGGGAATGGGAACTCCATCCGGAGGTGTTTGCTCAATTGGTTCTCTGTTGGGGCAAACCAGAATTGGATCTCATGGCGTCTCGCCAGAATGCCAAGCTTCCTTGTTACGGATCCAGGTCCAGGGACCCAGAAGCGGCACAGATAGATGCTCTAGCAGCGCCTTGGTTCTTCAACCTGGCTTATGTGTTTCCACCGTTTCCTCTGCTCCCTCGTCTGATTGCCAAAATCAAACAGGAAAGAGCATCGGTGATATTAATAGCGCCTGCGTGGCCACGCAGGACCTGGTATGCAGACCTAGTGGACATGTCATCC
The DNA here is from genome assembly GCF_027579735.1 of Bombina bombina. Classification (NCBI taxonomy): domain Eukaryota; kingdom Metazoa; phylum Chordata; class Amphibia; order Anura; family Bombinatoridae; genus Bombina; species Bombina bombina. The sequence goes on along the minus strand of NC_069502.1, from coordinate 783,300,349 downwards.
TTTCCACCATGGACTCTGCCTCTGAGACAACACCTTCTAATACATGGTCCTTTCATTCATCCGAATCTACTTTCTCTGAGACTGACCGCATGGAGATTGAACGCTTGATCCTATCAAAGCGTGGCTTTTCCGAGTCAGTAATTGATACCTTAATACAGGCACGAAAGCCTGTCACCAGGAAAATTTACCACAAGATATGGCGTAAATATCTTCATTGGTGTGAATCCAAGAATTACTCATGGAGTAGGGTTAGGATTCCTAGGATATTGTCCTTCCTCCAAGAGGGTTTGGACAAAGGATTATCAGCTAGTTCTTTAAAGGGACAGATTTCTTCTCTGTCTATTCTTTTACACAAGTGAAGTTCCAGACGTTCAGGCATTTTGTCAGGCTTTAGTTAGAATTAAGCCTGTGTTTAAACCTGTTGCTCCTCCATGGAGCTTAAACTTGGTTCTTAAAGTTCTTCAAGGGGTTCCGTTTGAACCCCATCATTCTATTGAAATCAAACTTCTTTCATGGAAAGTTCTTTTTCTGATGGCTATTTCCTTGGCTCGAGGAGTCTCGGAGTTATCTGCCTTACATTGTGATTCTCCTTATCTGATCTTTCATTCAGATAAAGTTGTTCTGCGTACAAAACCTGGGTTTTTACCTAAGGTGGTTTCTAACAAGAATATCAATCAAGAGATTGTTGTTCCATCATTATGTCCTAATCATTCTTCAAAGAAGGAACGTCTTTTGCATAATCTAGACGTAGTCCGTGCCTTGAAGTTTTACTTACAGGCTACTAAAGATTTTCGCCAAACATCTAACCTGTTTGTTGTTTACTCTGGACAGAGGAGAGGTCAGAAGGCTTCGGCAACCTCTCTTTCTTTTTGGCTTCGGAGTATAATCCGTTTAGCCTATGAGACTGCTGGACAGCAGCCTCCTGAAAGGATTACAGCTCATTCTACTAGAGCTGTGGCTTCCACCTGGGCCTTTAAAAATGAGGCCTCTGTTGAACAGATTTGCAAGGCTGCAACTTGGTCTTCGCTTCATACTTTTTCCAAATTTTCCAAATTTGATACTTTTGCTTCTTCGTAGGCTGTTTTTGGGAGAAAGGTTCTACAGGCAGTGGTTTCTTCCGTTTAAGTTCCTCCCTTGTCCCTCCCATCATCCGTGTACTTTAGCTTTGGTATTGGTATCCCACAAGTAATGGATGATCCTTGGACTGGATACACTTAACAAGAGAAAACATAATTTATGCTTACCTGATAAATTTATTTCTCTTGTAGTGTATCCAGTCCACGGCCCGCCCTGTCCTTTTCAGGCAGGTCTAAATTTTAATTAAACTACAGTCACCACTGCACCCTATGTGTAAGAAATCACTTTATGTGACAATTCTTTACTTATCTTTAGTATTTTAGAAGTAGAACTGTGGTAATATGTTAATGTAACAAACTGGGAAATATGCTTGCTAGTAAGGAAGCATATAATCCTAATCTGTATTTATATTGCCTCAATAAGCTTCCAATATCAGAGAGTAATGAATACAGGAATGCTTCAGAGGCAGAACAAAGGATATATATTTCTCAAGACAGGAGCAGTAACTAGTTAAGGAAAATACCCTGATTAGTACTCATAGCATGTTTAATATGGCACACTGCAGGTGAGGAGTTAATATAACCATTTAGTAATGGTAATGCTAGTAGCTTGCTGGCAGATTTATACAGTGTAACACATAGAGGAATGTCCATATTATGGCAAGCTTAAATGTGGAAGTAGTGAGAGTAGCAGACTTAGAACACTACAAGTAAAAGCTTATACGGAACCTGATAACCTCATGTGTCGCTATACTTGTTGCAAGCTGAAGGCACTGTGAGTGCTTGAGATCCGGAAGGCTGTGTCAGAGCAGCTGGAAGTCTGTGCACGCTGTGAAGTTGGAACGCTGCCAGGCCTGATCAGCGTGTGACGAGTGAATGGCTTGCAGTGACGTCAGAGGAAGCCGGGTAGGAAGACAACAAGCAGCGCTTTTGCCAAGGTGTGCAAGTGAAGTAGTTTAAATGCAGCTGAGTACTTTCTTTCACCAGGATACAAGCTGGAGATGTGAGTTAATCACTTCAATAAACCAGCAAAGAGTAATTAGACAGTGCAGGCTTTATAGGCAGGAGGAGACAATGTTAAGGTGGTATAGGCTTGATATGGCAAAGTATATATTAAGGTGGAATGTGTGAGATAGGACCATGACACTATGGTTTCTCCTTTCTCGGCTTGTTTCGGTCGAATGACTGGATATGGCAGTGAGGGGAGGAGCTATATAGCAGCTCTGCTGTGGGTGATCCTCTTGCAACTTCCTGTTGGGAAGGAGAATATCCCACAAGTAATGGATGATCCGTGGACTGGATACACTTAACAAGAGAAATCAGTATTTTATTATACAGAATAAAAATACCAAAGGTATAACAATTTACAGCTGGGTGTGTAAATATCAATCTCCTCACAAAGAGTATAATAGCAACGCGTTTCTCGGGCGAACCCCGTTTCCTCAGGCTTGTATGCCTGAGGAAACGGGGTTCGCCCGAGAAATGCGTTGCTATTATACTCTTTGTGAGGAGATTGATATTCACACACCCAGCTGTAAATTGTTATACCTTTGGTATTTTTATTCTGTATAATAAAATACTGATTTTTACTTTTACATCAGTCTGGTGTTGTTGTGATAGTCTCCATTTTAGTAACCTTAGGGCAGTCCAGCCCCTCTCCCCGTTCTATCTGCAGCTCCAGTTGAGGGGAAGTATTGCCACTGGGAACATTGGCTAGAGGCCCTAAAGGCAGAGAATTCCAGCGCTGAACGTATCCGGTGGGGATCTTTTACACAGCTAGCTGGTTTGCTGTTGAACACCAGCCTGTCCCTGTTGGCATAATAGAGTGCCGCCACTTTTGTGAGTACCCTTATTCTGCTGCTGTTTGGATTCATTTGTTTTTATTGACCTACACATGTGGCGCCTCTGTTTTTGTTTTTATCTCATCATACACAGTATTACACTTGAGTAAATATAAATATTGTATAAATATGCTTTTGCATGTTTATGTATGTATCTCAATGTTAAATTCCTTTATCTGCCTTTTTTTCTAATACCTGAGATTACATATCTTTGAGCCCTTATAACTATTTTGTGCAATATTTTTTTAAAAATAATTTTTATTAGATGGTGTTATTATGAGTGTAACTGTAATTTGTAATGTACTTTTCATGGGTTTTGTGACACTTTTTGTTTTGCAAAACAGTTAACCAGAGCTCTGAGGACGCCCCAACCCGACGCAGGTTAACTTCAATTTCGCTTAAGTGATCGTGTTTACTTTCAACTTGTAATATGAGCGAAAAACCTGACGATTGCAAACACCCACGATAAACTCCTTTTCGCTTGCACGCAACTGTTAGCGCTCCACTCATAATCCATTTGATTTTAAAATAATAACTTTTATAGTAGTACAGAGTATAAAGTGACTATGAATAGCTAAAGAAAGTTATTTCATGCTTCAAAAGAGATTATTAGAGATCATTAGATTAAAGTGAAGGTAAACTTTGATGAATGAAAGCCCGTTTTTTAAAAATACGATTAAAAACAGGGGCACTTTCATTCATCAAAGTTTACAAAGCAGCCGTTTTGATTAAAAACTTACCTTTTTTTCTTTTCACAGCCAAAGCAGCTTCCCCCTCCCGGAAATCCTCTCTTCACACGTCAGCAATGACTAGGGTTGCCACCCGTCCCTTAAAATACAGAACACTTATAAGTTACACATGCTGCAGGGTGTGCAGGGAGGAATATAAATAGTGTTGTCCAGAAACACAATACATGTTCCTCCCTGCACACCCTGCAGCATGTGTGAGTCATAAGTATCCAAGAAAACATGGCTGAGGTGGCAACCCTAGCAATGACTAATCCGGCTTCCTCCAATCACAGCTTTCCCCATAGGGTAGTCATTGCCTAAGGCCATGCTGTGATTGGAGGAAGCCGGATTAGTCATTGCTGACGTGTGAAGAGAGGATTTCCAGGAGGGGGAAGATGCTCTGGCTGTGAAAAGAAAAAAAAGGTAAGTTTTTAATCAAAACAGCTGCTATGTAAACTTTGATGAATGAAAGTGCCCCTGTTTTTAATCGTATTTTTAAAAAACGGGCTTTCATTCATCAAAGCTTACCTTCACTTTAAAACCTAGACAGGTACAAGAATGTAGTAATAAAGGCATTTTATCTTTTTCCACAAATGCATTACTTGTCAGTCAACCAAACTACCATATTTTTTGTGTATAAAGCATGTAATTTTTTCTTTTTAAATTAAACATGTAGTTATATTTTGACAGATCGCTTTGCAGCAATAAAACAAAATGTGTGCATCAGAAATGGCAAAGATTCAAACTTCAGTTATGTTTATCCAAAATAGCACTGAACTGCTTTACTACTGATACTATACTGCCTACAGCTTTACGGAAGGAGAGACAGATGGGACGGATTTAGCATAGAAACAGCTGTGACTTGAGGAAGGGACAAGCTTAAGTTTTGCTATGAGGTTCTCATTATACAGTTCATCAAGGTACCAGTAAAATAAGTATTTGAAATGCCGCCAAAAAGTAGCATGTTTTTCAACTTGACTTACGATAATTACCTTTCTTAAACAGCTGACAAGATACTAAGTAGCATTAAGAAAATGATATAATTAAATTGTTACAACAGATTAACTCTGTTAAATGTTTTTTTGTTCTCTCCAGAATAAATAATGAAATTGTACAAGTTGTTTTCTAAATTTACTAGTTTATGCAGATTAAATTGCTCTTCTATTGTATATTCACAAAAAAACTTTCCTTTTTACCAAGATAAATAGAAATACTGCTGCACAGATACAGTGAAACATATATATTACAAAATCCAAATGAACCGTTTTAGTGGATCTCTGATAATGAGAATATCTATTTATTTAAATTATGGAGGATATAAAAGCGTGAGATTAAAATCCTCCATTTCATAAAAGAGCCATAGAATCTAGGCAAGTATATCCGCTCCAATATTGTGACCACAGTTGGAACACAATATATATATATATATACATACAGAGAGAGAGAGAGAGAGAGAGAAAGAGAGAGAGAGAGAGAGAGAGAGAACACATGTTGGTGGAGAGACCACTCCTTTGGATGTAAAGATTGACAACTGAGCTGGATGTAAAGATTGACGACTGAGAAAGTCTGCTTCCCAGTTGTTCACCCCTGCAATATAAATTGCAAAAACTAAACAAGAATTGATTTCTGCTTATGAGAGAATTTGAGAGACCTCTCTCATGGCTAGGGAACTGAGATAAGATTCTCTTTTCAACAGAGGCCAAGCTTGAAGAGCCCTGAATATTGCACGGAATTAGAACTAGAACATTTATAGATAACCTCGCCTTCCGAGGATCCCAAACTCCCTGTGCTCTCAGAGACCCCCAAACAGCTCCCCAACCTAAGAGACTTGCATCTGTAGTGATCACAGTTCAGGTCGAATGAGCAAAAGAAGCCCCCTGAATAATAAACTGATGATTCAGCCACAAAGTTAGAAACTTACTTGTATTGGGATCCAAAAATATCTTTTGAGACAGTATATTGTCTGCACCATTGAGAGAGGCTGAAGGTTCAGACAAGCTGACACCAAGTTTAACCTTCTCTGCTCTATTAGAGAAAGCTTCATAGAGACTGAATCTATTTGAAATCCCTAAAATGTTACCTTTGTTTGAGAAATCAAAGAACCTTTTGGAAAATTGATCTTCCAACCATGTTGTTGAAGAAACAACAATATTTGGTAGATGTGAGGTTCGGCTATAGGAAAAGATGGAGCGTGAGCAAAGATGCTGTCCAGGTATGGAAACACTGCAATGGCCTGAGTTCTGATCACAGAATAAAAAGGGGACCCAGAAACATTGTGAATATTCTTGGAGCTGTAGCCAGACCAAATGGTGGAGCAGCAAACTAAAAATGCTTGTCCAGAAAGGCAAACCTCGGAAACTGGAAATGTTCTTTGTGAATTGAAACATGAAGCATTTCTTATAAATCTATTGTGGACATGAACTGACTTTGCTGAACAAAAGTGGAATAGTTTCCATTTTGAAAAATGGAATTCTTGCAAACTAGTTCAGAGCTTTCAGATGCAGAATAGGTCTGAATGTACCTTCTTTCTTTGGAACAATGAAGAGATTTGAATAAAAATCCATCCCCTGTTCCTGCAAAGGAACTTGAACAATCACTCCCATAGCTTCCAGATCTGAGAGAGACTTGAAAAAAGCTTGAGCTTTTACAGGATTCCTTGGAACATTAGACAAAAACATTAGACAAAAAAAACCTAAAGACTAAAGGGACGTGCTCTAACCCAACAAGCGTTAACCCATGTGCAAACTTGACATGGGTAAACCTAAAGACCGACGATCAAAATTAAAACTTTGTGGGCCAAAAAAGCTGATGCGTGCAAAACGGCAAGGGACTAGTGCAAAGGATTCTGTCCAAGGGTCATATATATTGGCAAATATATATATATACATACAAACTACAAAAGTTCCCATAACATAGCTATTGACTGTCTACAATGTTTAATAAATTATACTTACCAATAGACACTCGTCCACCAGCAAATAAGCAGCAGACAGCCAAACCAGTACTGAAAAATATCAGCAGAGGTAAAGGTTTATAAAAAAATTCTCATGAGGTGAAAAAAGAAACACAACTCATACCCCATATAAATCCCTCTGCCAAGCACTGAGGGGAAACCGGGCCTCAATATAGACTGAAAACCCCTCTCTCTTCAACGTAAAAACAGAGGTATGTGTGAGGTGAGAGGTTTTATAGGGCTCTTTGGAATCTTTGCCTCCTCCTAGTGGTAGAGAAGAGTAATTTCCAGGAGTAATGGATTGAAGACTCTCACTACCTGTATAAAATAAATGTTTTAACCTGGAATAGCATGGCTGACTAACGTCCAATAAATGTTTAAGGATTACCAAAGATATTCTTGCGTGAGTGGGCCTACATAAAAAGGTACCAGATTAGAGTCAGGTGACTTACAGAAGAGTAATTCCCAGGAGTAATGTATTAAAGACTTTCACCACCTGTATAAACGAAAAACATAATTTATGTAAGAGCTTACCTTATAAATTCATTTCTTTCATATTGGCAAGCGTCCATGAGCTAGTGATGTATAGGATATACAATCCTAAAAGGAGGGGCAAAGGATCCCAAACCATAAAATGCCTATAAATACACCCCTCACCACACCCACAATTCAGATTAACTAATAGCCAACTAGTGGGGTGAAAAAGAAAGGAGTAAAAAGCATCAACAAAGGAATTAGGAAATAATTGTGCTTTATACAAAAAATCATAACCACCATAAAAAACATAATTTATGTAAGAACTTACCTGATAAATTCATTTCTTTCATATTAGCAAGAGTCCATGAGCTAGTGACGTATGGGATATACATTCCTACCAGGAGGGGCAAAGTTTCCCAAACCTTAAAATGCCTATAAATACACCCCTCACCACACCCACAATTCAGTTTAACGAATAGCCAAGAAGTGGGGTGATAAGAAAAAAGTGCGAAAGCATATAAAATAAGGAATTGGAATAATTGTGCTTTATACAAAAAAATCATAACCACCACAAAAAAGGGCGGGCCTCATGGACTCTTGCTAATATGAAAGAAATGAATTTATCAGGTAAGTTCTTACATAAATTATGTTTTCTTTCATGTAATTAGCAAGAGTCCATGAGCTAGTGACGTATGGGATAATGACTACCCAAGATGTGGATCTTTCCACGCAAGAGTCACTAGAGAGGGAGGGATAAAATAAAGACAGCCAATTCCTGCTGAAAATAATCCACACCCAAAATAAAGTTTAATGAAAAACATAAACAGAAGATTCAAACTGAAACCGCTGCCTGAAGTACTTTTCTACCAAAAACTGCTTCAGAAGAAGAAAATACATCAAAATGGTAGAATTTAGTAAAAGTATGCAAAGAGGATCAAGTTGCTGCTTTGCAAATCTGATCAACCGAAGCTTCATTCCTAAACGCCCAGGAAGTAGAAACTGACCTAGTAGAATGAGCTGTAATCCTTTGAGGCGGAGTTTTACCCGACTCGACATAGGCATGATGAATTAAAGATTTCAACCAAGATGCCAAAGAAATGGCAGAAGCTTTCTGGCCTTTTCTAGAACCGGAAAAGATAACAAATAGACTAGAAGTCTTTCGGAAAGACTTAGTAGCTTCAACATAATATTTCAAAGCTCTAACAACATCCAAAGAATGCAACGATTTCTCCTTAGAATTCTTAGGATTAGGACATAATGAAGGAACCACAATTTCTCTACTAATGTTGTTGGAATTCACAACTTTAGGTAAAAATTCAAAAGAAGTTCGCAACACTGCCTTATCCTGATGAAAAATCAGAAAAGGAGACTCACAAGAAAGAGCAGATAATTCAGAGACTCTTCTGGCAGAAGAGATCGCCAAAAGAAACAAAACTTTCCAAGAAAGTAATTTAATGTCCAATGAATGCATAGGTTCAAACGGAGGAGCTTGAAGAGCCCCCAGAACCAAATTCAAACTCCAAGGAGGAGAAATTGACTTAATGACAGGTTTTATACGAACCAAAGCTTGTACAAAACAATGAATATCAGGAAGATTAGCAATCTTTCTGTGAAAAAGAACAGAAAGAGCAGAGATTTGTCCTTTCAAAGAACTTGCGGATAAACCTTTATCTAAACCATCCTGAAGAAACTGTAAAATTCTCGGAATTCTAAAAGAATGCCAAGAAAAATGATGAGAAAGACACCAAGAAATATAAGTCTTCCAGACTCTATAATATATCTCTCTGGATACAGATTTACGAGCCTGTAACATAGTAGTAATCACAGAGTCAGAGAAACCTCTTTGACCAAGAATCAAGCGTTCAATCTCCATACCTTTAAATTTAAGGATTTGAGATCCTGATGGAAAAAAGGACCTTGCGACAGAAGGTCTGGTCTTAGCGGAAGAGTCCACGGATGGCAAGAGGCCATCCGGACAAGATCCGCATACCAAAACCTGTGAGGCCATGCCGGAGCTATCAGCAGAACAAACGAGCATTCCTTCAGAATCTTGGAGATTACTCTTGGAAGAAGAACTAGAGGCGGAAAGATATAGGCAGGATGATACTTCCAAGGAATGATAATGCATCCACTGCTTCCGCCTGAGGATCCCGGGATCTGGACAGATACCTGGGAAGTTTCTTGTTTAGATGAGACGCCATCAGATCTATTTCTGGAAGCTCCCACATTTGAACAATCTGAAGAAATACCTCTGGGTGAAGAGACCATTCGCCCGGATGCAACGTTTGGCGACTGAGATAATCCGCTTCCCAATTGTCTATACCTGGGATATGAACCGCAGAGATTAGACAGGAGCTGGATTCCGCCCAAACCAGAATTCGAGATACTTCTTTCATAGCCAGAGGACTGTGAGTCCCTCCTTGATGATTGATGTATGCCACAGTTGTGACATTGTCTGTCTGAAAACAAATGAACGATTCTCTCTTCAGAAGAGGCCAAGACTGAAGAGCTCTGAAAATTGCACGGAGTTCCAAAATATTGATAGGTAATCTCACCTCCTGAGATTCCCAAACTCCTTGGGCCGTCAGAGATCCCCACACAGCTCCCCAACCTGTGAGACTTGCATCTGTTGAAATTACAGTCCAGGTCGGAAGCACAAAAGAAGCCCCCTGAATTAAACGATGGTGATCTGTCCACCACGTTAGAGAGTGTCGTACAATCAGTTTTAAAGATATTAATTGAGATATCTTTGTGTAATCCCTGCACCATTGATTCAGCATACAGAGCTGAAGAGGTCGCATGTGAAAACTAGCAAAGGGGATCGCGTCCGATGCAGCAGTCATAAGACCTAGAATTTCCATGCATAAGGCTACCGAAGGTAATTATTGTGACTGAAGGTTTCGACAAGCTGAAATCAATTTTAGACGTCTCTTGTCTGTCAAAGACAGAGTCATGGACACTGAATCTATCTGGAAACCCAGAAAGGTTACCCTTGTCTGAGGAATCAATGAACTTTTTAGTGAATTGATCCTCCAACCATGATCTTGAAGAAACAACACAAGTCGATTCGTATGAGATTCTGCTAAATGTAAAGACTGAGCAAGTACCAAGATATCGTCCAAATAAGGAAATACCACAATACCCTGTTCTCTGATTACAGACAGAAGGGCACCGAGAACCTTTGTAAAAATTCTTGGAGCTGTAGCTAGGCCAAACGGCAGAGCCACAAACTGGTAATGCTTGTCCAGAAAAGAGAATCTCAGGAACTGATAATGATCTGGATGAATCGGAATATGCAGATATGCATCCTGTAAATCTATTGTGGACATATAATGCCCTTGCTGAACAAAAGGCAAGATAGTCCTTACAGTTACCATTTTGAACGTTGGTATCCTTACATAACGATTCAATATTTTTAGATCCAGAACTGGTCTGAAGGAATTCTCCTTCTTTGGTACAATGAAGAGATTTGAATAAAACCCCATCCCCTGTTCCAGAACTGGAACTGGCATAATTACTCCAGCCAACTCTAGATCTGAAACACAATTCAGAAATGCTTGAGCTTTCACTGGATTTACTGGGACATGGGAAAGAAAAAATCTCTTTGCAGGAGGTCTCATCTTGAAACCAATTCTGCACCCTTCTGAAACAATGTTCTGAATCCAAAGATTGTGAACAGAATTGATCCAAATTTCTTTGAAAAAACGTAACCTGCCCCCTACCAGCTGAGCTGGAATGAGGGCCACACCTTCATGTGGACTTAGAAGCTGGCTTTGCTTTTCTAGAAGGCTTGGATTTATTCCAGACTGGAGATGGTTTCCAAACTGAAACTGCTCCTGAGGATGAAGGATCAGGCTTTTGTTCTTTGTTGAAACGAAAGGAACGAAAACGATTATTAGCCCTGTTTTTACCCTTAGATTTTTTATCCTGTGGTAAAAAAGTTCCTTTCCCACCAGTAACAGTTTAGATAATAGAATCCAACTGAGAACCAAATAATTTGTTACCCTGGAATGAAATGGAAAGTAGAGTTGATTTAGAAGCCATATCAGCATTCCAAGTTTTAAGCCATAAAGCTCTTCTAGCTAAAATAGCTAGAGACATAAACCTGACATCAACTCTGATAATATCAAAAATGGCATCACAGATAAAATTATTAGCATGTTGAAGAAGAATAATAATATTATGAGAATCATGATCTGTTACTTGTTGCGCTAAAGTTTCCAACCAAAAAGTTGAAGCTGCAGCAACATCAGCCAATGATATAGCAGGTCTAAGAAGATTACCTGAACACAGATAAGCTTTTCTTAGAAAGGATTCAATTTTCCTATCTAAAGGATCCTTAAACGAAGTACCATCTGACGTAGGAATAGTAGTACGTTTAGCAAGGGTAGAAATAGCCCCATCAACTCTAGGGATTTTGTCCCAAAATTCTAATCTGTCAGACGGCACAGGATATAATTGCTTAAAACGTTTAGAAGGAGTAAATGAATTACCCAATTTATCCCATTCTCTGGAAATTACTTCAGAAATAGCACTAGGAACAGGAAAAACTTCTGGAATAACCACAGGAGATTTAAAGACCTTATCTAAACGTTTAGAATTAGTATCAAGAGGACCAGAATCCTCAATTTCTAAAGCAATTAGTACTTCTTTAAGTAAAGAACGAATTAATTCCATTTTAAATAAATATGAAGATTTATCAGCATCAATCTCTGAAACAGAATCCTCTGAACCAGAAGAGTCATCAGAATCAGAATGATGATGTTCATTTAAAAATTCATCTGTATAAAGAGAAGTTTTAAAAGATTTTTTATGTTTACTAGAAGGAGGAATAACAGACATAGCCTTCTTGATGGATTCAGAAACAAAATCTCTTATGTTATCAGGAACATTCTGAACATTAGATGTTGATGGAACTGCAACAGGTAATGGTACATTACTAAAGGAAATATTATCTGCATTAACAAGTTTGTCATGACAATTAATACAAACAACAGCTGGAGGAATAGCTACCAAAAGTTTACAGCAGATACACTTAGCTTTGGTAGTTCCAGCACCAGACAGCGATTTTCCTGAAGTATCTTCTGACTCAGATGCAACGTGAGACATCTTGCAATATGTAAGAGAAAAAACAACATATAAAGCAAAATTGATCAAATTCCTTAAATGACAGTTTCAGGAATGGGAAAAAAATGCCAATGAACAAGCTTCTAGCAACCAGAAGCAAAGAAAAAATGAGACTTAAATAATGTGGAGACAAAAGCGACGCCCATATTTTTTAGCGCCAAATAAGACGCCCACATTATTTGGCGCCTAAATGCTTTTTGGCGCCAAAAATGACGCCACATCCGGAACGCCGACATCTTTGGCGCAAAAGAACGTCAAAAATGACGCAACTTCCGGCGACACGTATGACGCCGGAAACAGAAAAGATTTTTTGCGCCAAAAAAGTCTGCGCCAAGAATGACGCAATAAAATGAAGCATTTTCAGCCCCCGCGAGCCTAACAGCCCACAGGGAAAAAAAGTCAAATTTTTAAGGTAAAAAAAATAATTGATTCAAGTGCATTATCCCAAATATGAAACTGACTGTCTGAAAATAAGGAATGTTGAACATCCTGAGTCAAGGCAAATAAATGTTTGAATACATATATTTAGAACTTTATAAACAAAGTGCCCAACCATAGCTTAGAGTGTCACAGAAAATAAGACTTACTTACCCCAGGACACTCATCTACATGTTTGTAGAAAGCCAAACCAGTACTGAAACGAGAATCAGCAGAAGTAATGGTATATAAATAAGAGTATATCGTCGATCTGAAAAGGGAGGTAAGAGATGAATCTCTACGACCGATAACAGAGAACCTATGAAATAGACCCCGTAGAAGGAGATCACTGCATTCAAAATAGGCAATACTCTCCTCACATCCCTCTGACATTCACTGCACGCTGAGAGGAAAACCGGGCTCCAACCTGCTGCGGAGCGCATATCAACGTAGAATCTAGCACAAACTTACTTCACCACCTCCATAGGAGGCAAAGTTTGTAAAACTGAATTGTGGGTGTGGTGAGGGGTGTATTTATAGGCATTTTAAGGTTTGGGAAACTTTGCCCCTCCTGGTAGGAATGTATATCCCATACGTCACTAGCTCATGGACTCTTGCTAATTACATGAAAGAAAGGGTGGGTCTCATGGACTCTTGCCAATATGAAAGAAATTAATTTATCAGGTAAGTTCTTACATAAATTATGTTTTCTTTCATGTAATTGGCAAGAGTCCATGAGCTAGTGATGTATGGGATAGTAATACCCAAGATGTGGAACTCCACAGAAGAGTCACTAGAGAGGGAGGGATAAAATAAAAACAGCCATTTTCCACTGAAATAATTAAATCCACATCTAAAAAATAAAAATAAAAATAAGTTTTTCTCATAATTGAAAAGAAAAAACTTAAAACATAAGCAGAGGAATCAAACTGAAACAGCTGCCTGAAGAACTTTTCAACCAAAAACTGCTACCGAAGAGGCAAATACATCAAAACGGTAGAATTTAGTAAATGTATGCAAAGAAGACCAAGTTGCTGCTTTGCAAATCTGATCAACTGAAGCCTCATTCTTAAAAGCCCATGAAGTGGAAACTGATCTAGTAGAATGAGCTGTGATTCTCTGAGGCGGGGCCTGACCCAACTCCAAATAAGCCTGATGAATCAAAAGCTTCAACCAGGATGCCAAAGAAATGGCAGAAGCTTTCTGACCTTTTCTAGAACCAGAAAAGACAACAAATAGACTAGAAGTCTTCCTGAAATCTTTAGTAGCTTCAACATAATATTTCAAAGCTCTTACAACATCCAGAGAATGTAAGGATCTCTCCAAAGAATTCTTAGGATTAGGACAAAAAAGAGGGAACAACAATTCCCCTATTAATGTTGTTAGAATTTTCAACTTTAGGTAAAAAATTAAATGAAGTCTGCAAAACTGCATTATCCTGATGGAAAATCAGAAAAGGAGACTCACAAGAAAGAGCAGATAATTTGGAAACTCTTCTAGAAGAATAGATAGCCAAAAGGAACAACAATTTCCAAGAAAGTAGTTTCATGTCCAAATAATGCATAGGCTCAAAAGGAAGAGCCTGTAAAGCCTTCAAAACCAAATTAAGACTCCAAGGAGGAGAGATTGATTTAATGACAGGCTTGATACGGACCAAAGCCTGCACAAAACAGTGAATATCAGGAAGCTTAGCAATCTTTCTGTGAAATAAAACTGAAAGAGCAGAGATTTGTCCCTTCAAGGAACTTGCAGACAAATCTTTATCCAAACCATCCTGAAGAAACTGTAAAATTCTAGGAATTCTAAAAGAATGCCAGGAGAATTTATCAGAAGAACACCATGAAATATAAGTCTTCCAAACTCGATAATAAATCTTCCTAGAAACAGATTTACGAGCCTGTAACATAGTATTAATCACTGAGTCAGAGAAGCCTCTATGACTAAGCACTAAGCGTTCAATTTCCACACCTTCAAATGTAATAATTTAAAATCCTGATGGACAAAACGGTCCTTGAGACAGAAGGTCTGGTCTTAAAGGAAGTGGCCAAGGTTGGTAACTGGACATCCGGACAAGATCCGCATACCAGAACCTGTGAGGCCATGCTGGTTCTACCTGAAACACAAATGATTGTTCCATGATGATCTTGGAGATCACTCTTGGAAGAAGAACTAGAGGCGGGAAGATATAAGCTGGTTGGTAAAACCAAGGAACTGCTAACACATCCACTGACTCCGCCTAAGGATCCCTGGATCTGGACAAGTACCTGGGAAGCAATCAGATCTATTTCTGGAAGACCCCATATCTGAACAATCTGAAAAAACTGGATGGAGAGACCATTCCCCCGGATGTAAAGTCTGACGGATGAGATAATCCGCTTCCCATTTGTCTACACCTGGGATATGTACCGCAGAAATTTGACAAGAGCTGGATTCCAACCATGAAAGTATCCGAGATACTTCTTTCATAGCTAGGGGACTGTGGGTCCCACCCTGATGATTGACATATGCCACAGTTGTGATATTGTTTGTCTGAAAACAAATGAATGGTTCTCTCTTTAACAGAGGCCAAACCTGAAGAGCCCTGAAAATAGCATGGAGTTCTGAAATATTTATTGGTAACCTCGCCTCTTGAGGTTTCCAAACCCCTTGTGCTGTCAGAGACCCCCAGACAGCTTTCCAACCCCAAAAGACTTGCATCTGTTGTGATTACAGTCCAGGTTGGACAAACAAAAGAGGCCCCTTGAACTATACAATGGTGATCTAACCACCAAGTCAGAGATAGTCGAACATTGGGATTTAAGGATATTAATTGTGATATCTTTGTATAATCCCTGCACCATTGATTCAGCATACAAAGCTGGAGAGGTCTCATATAAAAACAAGCAAAGGGGATCACGTCTGATGCTGCCATCATGAGACCCAAAACTTCCATGCAAATAGCCACTGAAGGGGATGATTGAGACTGAAGGTTCCGACAAGCTGAAACCAATTTTATTCATCTCTTGTCTGTTAGAGACAGAGTCATGGACACTGAATCTATCTGGAAACCTAAAAAGGTGACCCTTGTCTGAGGAATCAAGGAACGTTTTGGTAAATTGATCCTCCAACCATGTCTTTGAAGAAACAACACCAGTTGATTCGTGTGAGATTCGGCAGAATGTAAAGACTGAGCTAGTATCAAGATATCGTCCAAATAAGGAAACACCGCAATACCCTGTTCTCTGATTACAGAGAGTAGGGCACCGAGAACCTTTGAAAAAATTCTTGGAGCTGTCACTAGGCCAAATGGAAGAGCGACAAATTGGTAATGCTTGTCTAGAAAAGAGAATCTCAGAAACCGATAGTGGTCTGTATGAATCGGAATATGAAGATATGCATCCTGTAAGTCTATCGTGGACATATAATGACCTTGCTGAACAAAAGGCAGAATAGTCCTTATAGTCACCATTTTGAAATTTGGCACTCTTACAAAACGATTCAAAATTTTCAGATCCAGAACTGGTCTGAATTTTCTTTCTTTGGGACAATGCATAGATTTGAATAAAACCCCAGACCCTGTTACTAAAACGGAACTGGTATGATTACCCCTGAAAGCTCTAGATCTGAAACACACTTCAGAAAAGTCTGAGCTTTCGCTGGATTTACTGGAACGTGTGAGAGAAAAAATCTTCTCACGGGAGGTCTTACTCTGAATCCTATTTGATACCCTTGAGAGACAATACTCTGAATCCAATGATTTTGGACAGAATATGCCCAAATTATTTGGAAAAATTTTAATCTGCCCCCCACCAGCTGAACTGGAATGAGGGCCAAACCTTCATGCAAACTTGGGGGCTGGCTTTGGTTTCTTAAAAGGCTTGGATTTATTCCAACTTGAAGAAGGTTTCCAATTGGAACCAGATTCTTTGGGGGAAGGATTGGCTTTCTGTTCCTTATTCTGTCGAAAAGAACGAAAATTATTAGAAGCTTTAGATTTACCCTTAGATCTTTTATCCTGAGGTAAAAAAAAAAAAAAAACTTCCCCCCAGTGACAGTTGAAATAATAGAATCCAAATGAGAACCAAATAAATTGTTACCTTGGAAAGAAATAGATAGTAATCTAGACTTAGATACCATGTCAGCATTCCAATATTTGAGCCACAAAGCTCTTCTAGCTAAAATAGCTAAAGACATAGATTTAACATCAATTTTGATATAAAAAATAGCATCACAGATAAAATGATTAGCATGTTGAAGCAAGCGAATAATGCTATACAAACCAGGATCTGTTTCCTGTTGCGCCAAGCTTTCCATCCAAAAAGTTGATGCAGCTGCAACATCAGTCATAGAAATGGCAGGCCTGAGATGATAGTCAGAATATAAATAAGCTTTCCTTAGATAAGATTCAAGTTTCCTATCTAAAGGGTCCTTAAAAGAAGTACTATCTTCCATAGGAATAGTAGTACGTTTGGCAAGAGTAGAAATAGCCCCATCAACTTTGGGAATTTTTTCCCAAAACTCCAAACTAACAGCTGGCAAAGGATACAACTTTTTAAACCTAGAAGAAGGAGTAAAAGAAGTAGCAGGCCTATTCCATTCCTTTGAAATATTATCAGAAATAGCATCAGGAACTGGAAAAACCTCTGGAGTAACCACAGGAGGTTTATAAACAGAATTTAAACGTTTATTAGTTTTAGTATCAAGTGGACTAGTTTCCTCAATATCCAAAGTAATCAACACCTCTTTTAGCAAGGAACGCATATACTCCATCTTAAAGAGATAAGTAGATTTGTCAGTGTCAATATCTGAGATAGGATCTTCTGAATCAGATAGATCCTCATCAGAGGAGGATAATTCAGTATACTGTCGGTCATTTGAAATTTCATCAACTTTATGAGAAGTTTTAAAAGACCTTTTATGTTTATTAGAAGGCAGAATAGCAGACAAAGCCTTCTGAATCACATCAGCAATAAAATCTTTTATATTCACAGGGATATCATGTACATTAGATGTTGAAGGAACAACAGGCATTGTACTAGTAATGATGGATACATTCTCTGCATGTAAAAGCTTTTCATGACAACTGTTACATACTACAGCTGGAGATATGGGGCTCTATTTATCAAGGTCTGTCGGACCTGATCCGACAGTGCAGATCAGGTCCGACAGACCTCGCTGAATACGGCGAGCAATACGCTCGCCGTATTCAGCATTGCATCAGCAGCTCACAAGAGCTGCTGGTGCAACGCCGCCCCCTGCAGACTCGCAGCCAATCGGCCGCCAGCAGGGAGGTGTCAATCAACCCGATCGTACTCGATCGGGTTGATTTCTGGCGATGTCTGTCCGCCTGCTCAGAGCAGACGGACAGCGTTATGGAGCAGTGGTCTTTGTGACCGCTGCTTCATAACTGCTGTTTCTGGCGAGTCTGAAGACTCGCCAGAAAAAGGGGCCATCAAGCTCCATACAGAGCTTGTTAAATAGAGCCCATAATCTCCACTAACTTAGAAAATATACACTTATCTTTGGTAGAACTGTTATCAGGCAGCAGGGTTCCAACAGTGGTTTCTGAAAAAGGATCAAATTGAGACATCTTGGTAATGTAAGAGAAAAAAACGACATATAAAGCAAAATTATCAATTTCCTCAGGAATGGGGAAAAATGCAAACAGCATAGCCCTCTGAGCATAGAAAAAAGGCAAGAGGCATATAAGAAGTGGGGTTTAAATAATTAAATTATTTGGCGCCAAGAATGACGCGCAACGCAAAATGAAATATTTGGGTGCTAACAACATCTGGAAATGACGCAACTCGCGTCATTGGAAGACGCAACCTTGTGCAAGTAAACCTGGCGTCAACTAAGATGCTGGAAATGACGAATTTGCCTCACCGAACGTACTTTCGCGCCAAAAAAATTAATGCGCCAAGAATGAAGCAATAAATATCAGCATTTTGCGGCCTCGCAAGCCTAATTTTGCCCGTGAAAATTAATGAAAACAATCAATTTTGAAGAAAAAAACTATACCCCAGGTAAGAAAAAATAACTTCCTAAATATGTTTTCCCAATTTTGAAACTATACATAAACCTGACTCATGGAAAATATAAGTACAATACATATATTTAGAACTTTATATTAATACATAAAGTGCCAAACCATAGCTGAGAGTGTCTTAAGTAATGAAAACATACTTACTGAAAGACACCCATCCACATCCACATATAGCAGATTTGTGGGTGTGGTGAGGGGTGTATTTGTAGGCATTGGCATTACGTCACTAGCTCATGGACTCTTGCCAATTACATGAAAGAAATTTGTGTTTTGTCCCACGCTCCCTAAAGAGGCCAAATAGCTAAATCTGTAACCTAGGTTTTCAAAATGCTGCTAATTGCCTAAACCAGCTATATGATTAACAGCATTTGTTTTTAAGCCTCTCTAGGGAGTCTAGGAGAATGAACAATTTCTACACAAAAGCAAGAAAGATGTTCTTAAATGGCAGGTATATATATATATATATATATATATATATATGTGTGTGTGTGTGTGTGTGTGTGTGTGTGTGTGTGTGTGTGTGTGTGTGGACAGATGAACATAAAGGCCTTGCTAAATACAGTGAGAGCTGTCCGGAGATTATAGCATGCAAATAACTGACACTTTGAGAACCATTTGGCATATAATGCAAACAAACAAAAATGTAGATATCATCATCATCAATTTGTAGCCACTGCCAGCATATTTAGCAGTGCAATGACAATAGGTGCACAATTTCAGTGTAATCTATGCAAAAAAACAATTACACAAGGGGTGTAGCTGAAATCATATTCATAATTGCATGGCTAGATTATAATACAAAGTCTAAAGTGAGTCTAGCTTGCAATCTATTATAAGCTATATCATGTAGAAACATACGAAATACAAGAGAATTTCTACCAAGATCTTACTTTAGTGAATGCTACAAAGGACCACGTACATAAAGCATAAATGTAATACAAACATGTTTAAAGATCAGGAACAAAAATTGTAAATTTAGCTTAGAATCCCTCTGATCTTTTTCTTACTAACCCCCACCTAGTTTTTGCTATTCTATGATGCTTTATTTAACTGATTGCACAAGCCTATAAACTTAAAGGGATATTTTTTTTTAATGATTCAGATAGAGCATATAATTTTAAGCAATTTTCTAATTTACTTCTATTATTAATTTTACTTCGTTTTCTTGGTATCTTTTTTTGAAAAACAGGAATGTAAAGCTTAGGAGCAGGGCCATTTTTGGCTCAGCACCTTGGTAGCGCTTAAAAAACATAATTTATGTAAGAACTTACCTGATAAATTCATTTCTTTCATATTAGCAAGAGTCCATGAGCTAGTGACGTATGGGATATACATTCCTACCAGGAGGGGCAAAGTTTCCCAAATCTCAAAATGCCTATAAATACACCCCTCACCACACCCACAAATCAGTTTAACGTATAGCCAAGAAGTGGGGTGATAAGAAAAAGTGCGAAAGCATAAAAAATAAGGAATTGGAATAATTGTGCTTTATACAAAAAAAATCATAACCACCACAAAAAAGGGTGGGCCTCATGGACTCTTGCTAATATGAAAGAAATGAATTTATCAGGTAAGTTCTTACATAAATTATGTTTTCTTTCATGTAATTAGCAAGAGTCCATGAGCTAGTGACGTATGGGATAATGACTACCCAAGATGTGGATCTTCCACGCAAGAGTCACTAGAAAGGGAGGGATAAAATAAAGACAGCCAATTCCGCTGAAAAAAATCCACACCCAAAATAAAGTTTAAATCTTATAATGAAAAAAAAACTGAAATTATAAGCAGAAGAATCAAACTGAAACAGCTGCCTGAAGTACTTTTCTACCAAAAACTGCTTCAGAAGAAGAAAACACATCAAAATGGTAGAATTTAGTAAAAGTATGCAAAGAAGACCAAGTGGCTGCTTTGCAAATCTGATCAACTGAAGCTTCATTCCTGTACGCCCAGGAAGTAGAAACTGACCTAGTAGAATGAGCTATAATCCTTTGAGGCGGAGTTTTACCCGACTCGACATAGGCATGATGAAACAAAGATTTTAACCAAGATGCCAAAGAAATGGCAGAAGCCTTCTGACCTTTCCTAGAACCGGAAAAGATAACAAATAGACTAGAAGTCTTTTGGAAATCCTTAGTAGCTTCAACATAATATTTCAAAGCTCTAACTACATCCAAAGAATGCAACGACTTTTCCTTAGAATTCTTAGGATTAGGACACAATGAAGGAACCACAATTTCTCTACTAATGTTGTTAGAATTCACAACCTTAGGTAAAAATTTAAAAGAAGTTTGCAACACCGCCTTATCCTGATGAAAAATCAGAAAAGGAGACTCACAAGAAAGAGCAGATAATTCAGAAACTCTTCTAGCAGAAGAGATGGCCAAAAGAAACAAAACTTTCCAAGAAAGTAATTTAATGTCCAACGAATGCATAGGTTCAAACGGAGGAGCTTGAAGAGCCCCCAGAACCAAATTCAAACTCCAAGGAGGAGAGATTGACTTAATAACAGGTTTTATACGAGCCAAAGCTTGTACAAAACAATGAATATCAGGAAGACTAGCAATCTTTCTGTGAAAAAGAACAGAAAGAGCAGAGATTTGACCTTTCAAGGAACTTGCAGACAAACCTTATCCAAACCATCCTGAAGAAACTGTAAAATTCTAGGAATTCTAAAAGAATGCCAAGAAAAATGATGAGAAAAACACCAAGAAATGTAAATCTTCCAGACTCGATAATATATCTTCCTAGATACAGTTTTACGAGCCTGTAACATAGTATTAATCACAGAGTCAGAGAAACCTCTATGACTGAGAATCAAGCGTTCAATCTCCATACCTTCAAATTTAAGGATTTGAGAACCTGATGGAAAAAAGGACCTTGCGATAGAAGGTCTGGTCTTAACGGAAGAGTCCACGGTTGGCAAGTGGCCATCCGGACAAGATCCGCATACCAAAATCTGTGAGGCCATGCTGGAGCCACCAGCAGAATAAACGAACGTTCCTTTAGGAAAAAGAACTATAGGCGGAAAGATATAAGCAGGATGATACTTCCAAGGAAGTGACAATGCATCCACTGCTTCCGCCTGAGGATCCCTGGATCTGGACAGATACCTGGGAAGCTTCTTGTTTAGATGAGAAGCCATCAGATCTATTTCTGGAAGTCCCCATATTTGAACAATCTGAAAAAATACCTCTGGGTGAAGAAACCATTCGCTCGGATGTAGCGTTTGGCGACTGAGATAATCCGCTTCCCAATTGTATATACCTGGGATATGAACCGCAGAAATTAGACAGGAGCTGGATTCCGCCCATACAAGTATTCGAGAGACTTCTTTCATAGCCAGAGGACTGTGAGTTCCTCCTTGATGATTGACATATGCCACGGTTGTGACATCATCCGTCTAGAAACAAATGAACGACTCTCTCTTTAGAAGAGGCCACGACTGAAGAGCTCTGAAAATTGCACGGAGTTCCAAAAATGTTGATTGGTAATCTCGAACCCCTTGTGCTGTCAGAAACCCCCATACAGCTCCCCAACCTGTCAGACTTGCATCTGTTGAGATCACAGTCTAGGTTGGAAGAACAAAAGAAGCCCCCTGAACTAAACGATGGTGGTCTGTCCACCACGTCATAGAGTGTCGAACAATCGGTTTTAAAGATATTAATTGAGATATCTTTGTATAATCCCTGCACCACTGGTTCAGCATACAGAGCTGAAGAGGTCGCATGTGAAAACGAGCAAAGGGGATCGCGTCCAATGCAGCAGTCATAAGACCTAGAATTTCCATGCATAAGGCTACCGAAGGGAAAGATTGAGACTGAAGGTTTCGATAAGCTGAAACCAATTTCAGACGCCTCTTGTCCGTCATAGACAGAATCAAGAACACTGAATCTATCAGGAAACCTAAAAAGGTTACCCTTGTCTGAGGAATCAAACGAACTTTTTGGTAAATTGATCCTCCAACCATGTTCTTGAAGAAACAACACTTATAAAAGACTGGAAAGGTTCTTTCTAGTGAAAATGAGCAAAGGGAATTGAATCCAATGCTGTGGCCATAAGACCTAAAACTTCTATGCATATATAGCAACTGAAGGAAATAATAGAGTCTAAAGGTACAGATAGACGGAACCCAATAACATTATCCCTTGTCTGATAGAGACAAGGACAGTGACACAAACTATCTGGAAACCTAAAAAAGGTGACCCTTGTGTGAGGAATCAAGAGCTTTTGAAAAGAAGATCCTCTAACTATGTCCTGAAGAGCAAAGTGAATCATATGAGATTCCGCATCCTCAGAAAATAATCTGAATGAAAACAGAAAAATGAAAATATGCATTTATTGTATCTAATGAAAACAAATAATGCTATCAATGACCATAAAAAGGCAAAATAGTTTGAATAAAACTCCAAAACCCTGTTCCTCAAAAGGAACTGGAAGAAATACCCCAGAAGATTCCAGGTCTGAGCAGCGCTTGAACCCCATGGGTACCCAGCCATGCTTCAACAGTACCCAAAATATATAGGACAGAAACACAGTTAAAGAAAGTGTTAGCCTTACTGGAATAAAATCAAAGAAATTTGGACAAAATAAATTTCAAAGAAGCCTTAACCTGCCCCTTACCAGCCAAGCTGGAATACGGCACGTACATCGCAAAATTAGATTAGATTTCGAACTCCAAATATAGACATGTTACTTGGGAAAGAACTCAGGAATCCGTTCCTTAATAAGAACAACCAAACCAGTATAAGCTTAAAGTTTTAGTCTTAGAACTCAACCTTGAAGCCTAGAGTAACAGTTAAGAATTGAATCCAATTATAAAACAAATAATTGATTATCTTAGAACAAAAGAAATATGGATTTTTTTTTTATTTATTTTTTTTAAATCACAAAATTCTTCTAGCTAAAAAAGCTAAAGACATAGATTAACCCTCATTTGCGAAAATATTCAATAAAATGAAGACACAAATGAAATTATTAGCATGATAGTCCAGTTTAAAGGACCAGCCAATACAGTGGACTTGCATAATCAATAAATGCAAAACAACAAGACAAATGCAACAGCACCTAGTCTAGTAAATGTTGTCCCTTTAACAATGCTAAAATAAATCATAATCTGATACTTGATCTTAAAGTAAACAGAGAAAATGAAGCAATTGCAATATCCAAATAAATCACAGGACCAAGAAAAGTACCTGAAACTAAATAATTTTCCATAAATAAGATACAACTATCTAAAGGAAAATAAATACTATTTTGCTATAGAAACAATAGCATAATTAGTAGAATTAGAGATAGCCCCAATAAATTGGAGAACCCTCCAAATTGAGTTTAACTGCTGGCAAAGAATATAGTTTTAAAACCTTTGAAGAAGGAATAAAAGAAAATTCTCAGCCTATTCCATTCCCTAGTATAGGGAATTGGAAAGAAAACCTCTGAAAACACAGAAGAAATAAATAGGCAGAAAAAATGTCAGCTAGTCTTAAAGAACTAGTTACCTTAATATCCAAAATAATCAACACCTTTTCAACAAAGAACAAATGTACTTTAATAATAGAAAAATAATAAAAAAGTAGATTTGTTAGTGTCAATATCTGATGAAGAAAATTTCTGAAAGAGAAAAAAAACATCATCAGAGAAGGATAAATCAGTATGTTGTTGGTCATTTGAAACTTCAATAATTAAAAAAGAAGTGAAAAAGACCTAAAAATTTTATTAGAAGGCACAAAGTCAGACAAAGCCTTTAACATAGAATCAGAAAAATATTTCTTATAAGTCTTCTAAATATTTCTTGTAAGAAAAGAAAACATAATTTATGCTTACCTGATAAATTTATTTCTCTTGTAGTGTAGTCAGTCCACGGGTCATCCATTACTTATGGGATATATTCTCCTTCCCAACAGGAAGTTGCAAGAGGATCACCCAAGCAGAGCTGCTATATAGCTCCTCCCCTCACATGTCATATCCAGTCATTCGACCGAAACAAGACGAGAAAGGAGAAACTATAGGGTGCAGTGGTGACTGGAGTTATAATTTAAAATTTAGAACCTGCCTCAAATAGACAGGGCGGGCCGTGGACTGAACACACTACAAGAGAAATAAATTTATCAGGTAAGCATAAATTATGTTTTCTCTCGTTAAGTGTGTTCAGTCCACGGGTCATCCATTACTTATGGGATACCAATACCAAAGCTAAAGTACACGGATGATGGGAGGGACAAGGCAGGAACATTAAACAGAAGGAACCACTGCCTGTAGAACCTTTCTCCCAAAAACAGCCTCCGAAGAAGCAAAAGTGTCAAATTTGTAAAATTTGGAAAAAGTATGAAGTGAAGACCAAGTTGCAGCCTTGCAAATCTGTTCAACAGAGGCCTCATTCTTAAAGGCCCAGGTGGAAGCCACAGCTCTAGTGGAATGAGCTGTAATTCTTTCAGGAGGCTGCTGTCCAGCAGTCTCATAGGCTAATCGTATTATGCTACGAAGCCAAAAAGAGAGAGAGTTAGCCGAAGCCTTTTGACCTCTCCTCTGTCCAGAGTAAACGACAAACAGAGAAGAAGTTTGTCGAAAATCTTTAGTTGCCTGTAAGTAGAACTTCAGGGCACGGACCATGTCTAGATTATGCAAAAGACGTTCCTTCTTTGAAGAAGGATTAGGACATAAAGATGGAACAACAATCTCTTGATTGATATTCCTGTTAGAAACAACCTTAGGTAAAAACCCAGGTTTAGTACGCAGGACTACCTTGTCTGAATGAAAGATCAGATAAGGAGAATCACAATGTAAGGCAGATAACTCAGAGACTCTTCGAGCCGAGGAAATAGCCATCAAAAACAGAACTTTCCAAGATAAAAGCTTAATATCAACGGAATGAAGGGGTTCAAACGGAACACCCTGAAGAACTTTAAGAACCAAGTTTAAGCTCCACGGAGGAGCAACAGCTTTAAACACAGGCTTAATCCTAGCCAAAGCCTGACAAAAAGCCTGAACGTCTGGATTCTCTGCCAGACGCTTGTGTAAAAGAATAGACAGAGCAGAAATCTGTCCCTTTAGTGAACTAGCGGATAAGCCCTTTTCTAAACCCTCTTGTAGAAAAGACAATATCCTAGGAATCCTAACCTTACTCCATGAGTAACTCTTGGATTCACACCAATATAAATATTTACGCCATATCTTGTGGTAAATTTTTCTGGTAACAGGTTTCCGAGCCTGTATTAATGTATCAATAACCGAATCCGAAAACCGACGCTTTGATAGAATCAAGCGTTCAATTTCCAAGCAGTCAGCCTCAGAGAAATTAGGTTTGGATGGTTGAAAGGACCCTGAATTAGAAGGTCCTGCCTCAGGGGTAGAGACCATGGTGGACAGGACGACATGTCCACTAGGTCTGCATACCAGGTCCTGCGTGGCCACGCAGGCGCTATCAGAATCACCGATGCTCTCTCCTGTTTGATCCTGGCAATCAGTCGAGGTAGCAACGGAAAAGGTGGAAACACATAAGCTATGTTGAAAACCCAAGGGGCTGCTAGTGCATCTACCAGCACCGCTCCCGGGTCCCTGGACCTGGATCCGTAACAAGGAAGCTTGGCGTTCTGGCGAGATGCCATGAGATCCAGATCCGGTTTGCCCCAACGATGAATCAGTTGAGCAAATACCTCCGGTTGAAGTTCCCACTCCCCCGGATGAAAAGTCTGGCGACTTAGAAAATCCGCCTCCCAGTTCTCCACGCCTGGGATGTAGATCGCTGACAGGTGGCAAGAGTGAGACTCTGCCCAGCGAATTATCTTCGAGACTTCCAACATCGCTAGGGAACTCCTGGTTCCCCCTTGATGATTGATGTAAGCCACAGTCGTGATGTTGTCCGACTGAAATCTGATGAACCTCAGTGTTGCTAACTGAGGCCAAGCTAGAAGAGCATTGAATATTGCTCTTAATTCTAGAATGTTTATCGGGAGGAGTTTCTCCTCCTGAGTCCACGATCCCCGAGCCTTCAGGGAGTTCCAGACTGCTCCCCAGCCTAGTAGGCTGGCATCTGTTGTTACAATCGTCCAATCTGGTCTGCGAAAAGTCATTCCTTTGGACAGATGAACCCGTGACAACCACCAGAGAAGAGAATCTCTGGTCTCCTGGTCCAGATTTAGCAAAGGGAACAGATCTGAGTAATTCCCGTTCCATTGACTTAGCATGCATAGTTGCAGCGGTCTGAGATGTAGGCGCGCAAATGGCACTATGTCCATTGCCGCGACCATTAAGCCGATTACTTCCATGCACTGAGCTACTGATGGGCTTGGAATGGAGTGAAGGACACGGCAAGCACTGAGAATCTTTGATAACCTGGACTCCATCAGGTAAATCTTCATCTCTACAGAATCTATAGGAGTCCCTAGAAAAGGGACCCTTGTGAGTGGTAACAGAGAACTCTTTTCCACGTTCACTTTCCACCCATGCGACCTCAGAAATGCTAGAACTATCTCTGTATGAGACTTTGCATTTTGAAAACTTGACGCTTGTATCAGAATGTCGTCTAGGTACGGAGCCACCGCTATGCCTCGTGGTCTTAGTACCGCCAGAAGTGAGCCCAGAACCTTTGTAAAAATTCTCGGGGCCGTAGCTAACCCGAAGGGGAGCGCTACAAACTGGTAATGCCTGTCTAGAAAGGCAAACCTTAGGTACCGATAATGATCTTTGTGAATCGGTATGTGAAGGTAGGCATCCTTTAAATCCACTGTGGTCATATATTGACCCTCTTGGATCATGGGTAGGATGGTCCGAATGGTTTCCATCTTGAACGATGGAACCCTTAGGAATTTGTTTAAGATATTTAAGTCTAAGATTGGTCTGAAGGTTCCCTCTTTCTTGGGAACCACAAACAGATTTGAATAAAACCCTTGCCCCTGTTCCGTCCGCGGAACTGGGTGGATCACTCCCATCACTAAGATGTCTTGTACACATTGTAGAAATGCCTCTCTCTTTACTAGGTTTGTTGATAACCTTGACAGATGAAACCTCCCTTGTGGAGAAGTTTTGAAATCCAGAAGGTATCCCTGAGATATAATCTCCAACGTCCAGGGATCCTATACATCTCTTGCCCAAGCCTGGGCGAAGAGAGAAAGTCTGCCCCCCACTAGATCCGTCTCCGGAAAGGGGGCCCTGTCTTCATGCTGTCTTAGGGGCGGAAGTAGGCTTTCTGGCC
Organism: Bombina bombina; assembly: GCF_027579735.1. Classification (NCBI taxonomy): domain Eukaryota; kingdom Metazoa; phylum Chordata; class Amphibia; order Anura; family Bombinatoridae; genus Bombina; species Bombina bombina. The sequence goes on along the minus strand of NC_069502.1, from coordinate 783,272,518 downwards.
TGCTTGCCCTTGTTCCATGACTGGTTGCCTTTCCAACCCTGTCTGTAACGAGCAGTAGTTCCTTCCTGTTTTGGAGCGGAGGAAGTTGATGCTGCTCCTGCCTTGAAATTACGAAAGGCACGAAAATTAGACTGTTTGGCCTTTGATTTGGCCCTGTCCTGAGGAAGGGTGTGGCCCTTACCTCCAGTAATGTCAGCAATAATTTCCTTCAAGCCGGGCCCGAATAAGGTCTGCCCTTTGAAAGGAATGTTTAGTAGTTTAGACTTAGAAGTTACATCTGCTGACCAGGATTTAAGCCATAGCGCTCTGCGCGCCTGTATGGCGAATCCGGAATTCTTAGCCGTAATTTTGGTTAAATGCACTACGGCATCCGAAACAAACGCATTAGCCAGCTTAAGGGTTCTAATCTTGCTCAAAGACTAATCCAATGGTGCTGTGCGAATCGCCTCTTCCAGAGACTCAAACCAGAATGCCGCTGCAGCAGTGACAGGCGCAATGCATGCAAGAGGCTGTAATATAAAACCTTGTTGAACAAACATTTTCTTAAGATAACCCTCTAATTTTTTATCCATTGGATCTGAGAAAGCACAGCTATCCTCCACCGGGATAGTGGTACGCTTGGCTAAAGTAGAAACTGCTCCCTCCACCTTAGGGACCGTCTGCCATAAGTCTCGTGTGGTGGCGTCTATAGGGAACATTTTTCTAAATATCGGAGGAGGGGAAAAAGGCACACCGGGTCTATCCCACTCCTTGCTAATAATCTCTGTAAGCCTCTTTGGTATAGGAAAAACGTCAGTACACACCGGTACCGCGTAGTATTTATCCAGCCTACATAATTTCTCTGGGATTGCCACCGTGTCACAATCATTCAGAGCCGCTAACACCTCCCCTAGCAACACGCGGAGGTTCTCAAGCTTAAATTTAAAATTTGAAATTTCTGAATCCGGTCTCCCCGAATCAGAACCGTCACCCACAGAATGAAGCTCTCCGTCCTCATGTTCTGCAAATTGTGACGCAGTATCAGACATGGCTCTTGTGTCATCGGCGCGCTCTGTCCTTAACCCAGAGCTGTCGCGCTTGCCTCTTAACTCGGGCATATTGTATAATACTTCTTTCATAACATTAGCCATATCATGTAAAGTGATTTGTAAGGGCCTTGATGTACTTGGCGCCTCAATCTCACGCACCTCCCGAGCGGGAGACGAAGGTACTGACACGTGAGGAGAGTTAGACGGCATAACTGCCCCCTCGTTGTCTGGTGATAATTTCTTTATCGGTACAGATTGACTTTTATTCAAAGTAATATCAATACAATTGGTACACATATTTCTATTGGGCTCCACATCGGCTTTTAAACATAATGAACAAGCAGATTCCTCTGTATCAGACATGTTTAAACAGACTAGCAATGAAGCTAGCAAGCTTGGAAATTACTTTCAATAAGTTCACAAGCAATATAAAAAACGCTGCAGCGCTTTTAAAAAACACAGTTGAATAACAAAGAACTAATTCAGTTATAGACAACAATTCTTTAAATGTATTAATTAGCAGAGGATTGCACCCATTAGCAAAAGGATGATTAACCCCTCAGTACCCAAAAAAACGGATATCAAATTAATATTTAACGTCTTTATCACAGTCTAACACACTGTCACAGGTCTGCTGTGACTGATTACCTCCCTCAAAAACGAATTTTGAAGACCCCTGAGCTCTCTAGAGACGTCCTGGATCAAGGAGGAAGAAGCAGGAAGACTGTGCTAGAATTTTAACTGCGCAACAAGGCGCTAAAAAGACCTGATATAACGGTTTCTATGCAGAAATATACGTTAGCCATGTGGAAAAAAAGAAAAAATTCATGCCCAAAAGGATTTATCACCTAAGTACCTCACAAAACGAATAACATGCCAGTAAACGTTTTTTAAAAACAAACTTCTTTTAATGTCATGCAAAGTTATCACTAAGCCTGCTACCAGTCGCTTCCACTGCAGATAAGGCTTAAGCATTATTTCAGTAGAAAATAACTCTACTGTGCATACATTCATCAGCCTGATACCAGTCACTACTACTGCATTTAAGGCTGTACTTACATCATACGGCTAACAGCAGTGTTTTCTTAGTCAATTCCATTCCCAGAAAATATTGTACTGCACATACCTCATTTGCGGGGGACCCCGCATGCTATTCCCATGTTCTGAAGTTACCCCACTCCTCAGAATGTCGAGAACAGCCAGTGGATCTTAGTTACGCCTGCTAAGATCATAGAAAACGCAGGCGGTTTCTTCTTCCAAATACTGCCTGAGATAGAAAAACAGCACACTCCGGTGCCATTTAAAAATAACAAACTTTTGATTGAAGAATAATTAAGTAAAAACTCCAACTCCTCCCGCGACCTCCTTCTTTGTTGAGGGTTGCAAGAGAATGACTGGATATGACATGTGAGGGGAGGAGCTATATAGCAGCTCTGCTTGGGTGATCCTCTTGCAACTTCCTGTTGGGAAGGAGAATATATCCCATAAGTAATGGATGACCCGTGGACTGAACACACTTAACAAGAGAAAATATATAAAGTATAAATACTAATGGATTCCGCATGTAAAAGTATAACATAATAACTTATTACAAACCATAGCTAAAGATAAACATTTACAACATTTAAAATAAATGAACTTAGCTTTGGTAGAACTGAAACTCAGTTAAGCGTTTTTCCAGAAGTGGCTTCTGATTCAGAGTCCATCTGAGACATCTTGCAATATGTAATAGAAAAAACAACATATAAAGCAAAATTGATCAAATTCCTTAAATGACAGTTTCAGGAATGGGAAAAAAATGCCAATGAACAAGCTTCTAGCAACCAGAAGCAATAAATAATGAGACTTAAATATTGTGGAGACAACAATGACGCTCAAATTTTTTAGCGCCAAAAAAGCCGCCCACATTATTTGGCACCTAAATGCTTTTGGCTCCAAAAATGGCGCCACATCCGGTAACGCCGACATTTTTTGGCGCAAAAACGTCAAAAAAATGACGCAACTTCCGGCGACACGTATGACGCCGGAAATGACAAGAAAATTTTTGCGCCAAGAATGACGCAATAAAATGAAGCATTTTCAGCCCCCGCGAGCCTAACAGCCCACAGGAAAAAAAGTCAAATTTTAAGGTAAGAAAAAATTGAATTATTCATATGCATTATCCCAAATATGAAACTGACTGTCTGAAAATAAGGAACGTTGAACATCCTGAATCAAGGCAAATAAATGTTTAAACACATATATTTAGAACTTTATATAAAAGTGCCCAACCATAGCTTAGAGTGTCACAGAAAATAAGACTTACTTACCCCAGGACACTCATCTACATGTAGTAGAAAGCCAAACCAGTACTGAAACGAGAATCAGTAGAGGTAATGGTATATATAAGAGTATATCGTCGATCTGAAAAGGGAGGTAAGAGATGAATCTCTACGACCGATAACAGAGAACCTATGAAATAGACCCCGTAGAAGGAGATCATTGAATTCAAATAGGCAATACTCTCTTCACATCCCTCTGACATTCACTGCACACTGAGAGGAAAACCGGGCTCCAGCCTGCTGCGAAGCGCATATCAACGTAGAATCTAGCACAAACTTACTTCACCACCTCCATAGGAGGCAAAGTTTGTAAAACTGATTTGTGGGTGTGGTGAGGGGTGTATTTATAGGCATTTTGAGGTTTGGGAAACTTTGCCCCTCCTGGTAGGAATGTATATCCCATACGTCACTAGCTCATGGACTCTTGTTAATTACATGAAATAAATTTATTTATTCATATGCATTATCCCAAATAATGAAACTGACTGTCTGAAATAAGGAATACTGATTATCCTGAATCATGGCAAATATAAGTATAAAACATATATTTAGAACTTTACATATAAAGTGCCCAACCATAGCTTTGAGTGTCATAAATAGAAATAAGATTTACTTACCCCAAGACACTCATCTACATATAGTAGAAAGCCAAACCAGTACTGAAACGAGAATCAGTAGAGGTAATGGTATATAAGAGTATATCGTCGATCTGAAAAGGGAGGTAAGAGATGAATCTCTACGACCGATAACAGAGAACCTATGAAATAGATCCCGTAGAAGGAGACCATTGAATTCAAATAGGCAATACTCTCTTCACATCCCTCTGACATTCACTGCACACTGAGAGGAAAACCGGGCTCCAGCCTGCTGCGAAGCGCATATCAACGTAGAATCTAGCACAAACTTACTTCACCACCTCCATGGGAGGCAAAGTTTGTAAAACTGATTTGTGGGTATGGTGAGGGGTGTATTTATAGGCATTTTGAGGTTTGGGAAACTTTGCCCCTCCTGGTAGGAATGTATATCCCATACGTCACTAGCTCATGGACTCTTGCTAATTACATGAAAGAAATGTGGGCTTCATGTCCCTTTAATATTGGTTATGGCGGAAGCATTGTAGAGGAAATATTTCTTTCAATAAGGTAAACAAGCATTAACAATTCTTACTAGTGATGGGCATTTAAAGGTTTCGAACACCTCCGAATGCAGAAGGAAGAGGACTTTTGTGCCGAAACCTTTAAATGCCCATCACTAATTTTTACTAACTGCCTGGAGTATAATTGCTTTTTTACATATGCTTTTATTTTTCATTTTATCTTTCTAAAAAATTGTCTAATTATTCTTATTCATTTTTTACCCCATTAAAGGGACATGAAACCCAACATTTTTCTTTCATGATACAGATAGAGGACACAGTTTTAAACACCTTTCCAATTTACTTCTTTATAAAATGTGCTATGTTCTCTTGGTATTCTTTGTTAAAGAGTAATCCTAGGTGCACGTGTCTTTAGTCAACTGGCAGCAGCGTTTGCTATTATGTATAACATTGCTATGAACATTGCTGCCAGTTGGCTAAAGACACGTGCACGCTCCTGTGCTCACCTAGGATTACTCTTTAGCAAAAAAAAATACCAAGAGAATTAAACAAAACTGATAACAGAAGTAAACTGGAAATTTGTTTAACATTTCATGCTGTATCCAATCCATTTAAAGGGACATTCCAGCCAAAATTGGAATCCACATGGATGCATTTCAGTTTTGAATAGAAGCATTTTTGTAATATACAGGTATTAGCAGAAATGCTTCTAATAAAAGCTATAGCTGTTACAAATGTGTATTTAAGTATGCACCGTGCACCAGCATTTTAAACACAGCACTTGCTCAGAGAGCCTAAGATGCTTGTACCATCTGGTAACGACTCAATTTGTTAATTGCTGACATGATTACAAGCCCCACTGGTGCTCTGAGCAGTTGCACAATTTAAAATACTGGTGCACTGGGAATTTCTAGCTATGCTTCACACTAAAACAGTGATAACTTTCACTTGAAGCATTTTTGTTTCTTTTCAAACATGCAATTTATCTATGTGCATTTAAATTTTGATCAGAATTGTCCCTTTAAAGGAATAGAAAGGTCAAAATGGAAATGTGCATAGGCGAATTTCAACTTGAAATAAAATAATTTTTGCAATTTCCCTCTATCAGTAAAAATGCTTCTAGTAAAAGTTATTACTGTTTTTCAGCGGCATACGCACATATGATGTGATGGCCTGTGCACCAGTATTTAAACACCATAGGGCCGATTTAACAATGTCTGTCCGACATGATAAGCAGTTCTAGTAAACTGCTTGTGCAATGCTGCCCCCAATCAACTGGTGCCAATCAACCCGATCGTATTCGATCGGGTTGACTGATGTACGCTGCTCAGAGGCGGCGGATCCAGTTAAGAAGCAGCGGTCTTAAGTTGGCCCCAATTGGGGCATTGTAAGTCGGCCCCCATGCCTGCTCAGAGAGTCAGCAGTGGCTTATATAACGCAAAATAAGTCTTCACATATGCAATACACACCATTGCTATTTCTTTGAGCAGGTGTGGTGTTTGCATATTGGTGCATGGGCTACTCCCAGCATATGTGTGTATGCTGCTGAAAAACAATATCAACTTCTATTAAAAGCATTTTTGCAAATGGAAGTACAGGTAGCCCTCAGTTTACGACGGGGTAAGGTTCCAGAAGGAATGGTTGTAAATCGAAACCGTTGTAAATTGAAACCAATTTTATAATGTAAGCCAGTGGGAAGTGAGGGAGATAGGTTCCAGGCCCCTCTCAAAATTGTCATAAGTAACACCTAATACATTATTTTTAAAGCTTTGAAATGAAGACTTTAAATGCTAAACAGCATTATAAACCTAATAAAATAATCACACAACACAGAATATATAATTAAACTAAGTTAAATGAACAAAAAACATTTGCTAAACAGCATTATAAACCTAATAAAATAATCACACAATACAGACTTCACTTGCATTTTTCTGCAAACAGTTCTTTCTATGCATTCCAATCTGGACTGATTTATAGACAGGAAGATCTTGTTCCTTTGAAATCTGCTTGATAGCTCAGGTCTGGTTAAACTGATTAATTTCAGCTTGCTTGGCTTTGCTGCAAAAAAAAAAAAAGCGGACAGCTCCACCTACTGGCTATTTTAATAAATGCACTGCTTCTCAATGCTTTTCAATAGCAGTCACATGACTGGAAAAAAAGGTTGTTATTCTGAAACGGTGTAAATTGAACCGTTGTAAAACGAGGGCCACCTATATATTGCAAAAAAATGCTTCTATTTCAAATTGAAATGCACCCATGCAAATTTAAATTGTGACCTTTCTATCCCTTTAACAATTCAATGCCTGTGCATCCCCACCCCTGCTTGTCAATCATTCCAGATAAATCAAATCTCTGAGGTGGTGGAAAGGTTAGGAAACAAGGGCCTTACAAAGACTGCTTCTTAACCTGTGATTTGAAGGCTCTCATGAAAACTTTATTAAATGCAAGCTCTTACAACACCACAGAATTACAGTATGAGAAATGCACACTGTATAGAGAATTGTGATGGATAGGAATATTTATATAGTTCATTGAATACTCAATTACCTAAAAACTATCCATACTTGCTAGGGCCATTTATACAATTTTGAACCCTATTTATCAAATTGTAGGCAGACAAGGTTCACAGCTATGGAACCTAACTGCCTGCATTTGGCGCTAACGAGGTGGCATCCTCTGCCCACAATTAAAGGAATATGAAACCCAAAATGTTCTTTTCTGATTCAGAGTGTTAGACGTTTCCTGTTGTCCGCTTGGGTTTTTGTTTTGTGCCTGCTTTATGGACTTTTAGTCTTTTTAATTGCCAAACAAGTTTTGGAATAAAGTTAGGAATTTATTACTCTTACCCTCATCTCGAGTGCCTGCTACTTTTTTCTTCCATCGTCTCTACGGTCTGATTCAACCGCAGCTATGGCACTCAGCAGTAGTTTCATTTGCTTTCATTTGGATGCATTTCCTCTGTGGGAGACGCCGAGAACGTCCGCTTCCTGTCTGTTATACAATGTTTAACCCAATTTATCAAATTGTAGGCAGACAAGGTTCACAGCTATTTGGCGCTAGCGAGGTGGCATCCTCTTCCCACAATTATAGGAATATGAAACCCAACATTTTCTTTTCTGATTCAGACAGAGCAAATCATTTAAAACAAGTTTCCAATTTACTTCTATTATCAAATTTGCTTTGTTCCCATGATATTCTGCGTTGAATAGATACCTAGGTAGGCATCTACATGGCAGGAAATAATACTGCCATCTAGTGCTCTTGCAAATGGCTAACACTTCTTGCAAAACTGCTGCAATATACTGCTCCAGTAATGTGCCAGCTCCTAAGCATAAGTCCCTGCTTTTCAACAAAAGATACCAAGAGAACAAATAAAAATAAAGCAGCTCCAACGCTGATATCTCACTACCAACTGCTCTAGTGCATGACTTGCCAATTATACCAGACAAATCAGTCTGGGATGATTTAACTACTCCACTTTGTGGGTGGTGGAGAGGGTAGGAAGCAGATCATAAGACAGCAACCGCTTCAAAGCTGCAACTTGATACATGGAGCCCTTTATTTTATTTCTTCATTCATTCGTATTTCATAGAAAATTGTGAGCTGGACAAAGGAGAGTGGCATAAATATACAAAGATTACTCACATTAAAAGTGATTCAAATTAAATATCTATGGTAGGTCAGGAATGGTGGCTTCCATCTTGCAAACCATTACTTCCTCCACTCCAGTAGCTACACTTTTTACGTAAGATTGGAGTAAATGTAAGATGATATTTGTATTAAAAAAAAAAAAAAAAAGTTGTCCATCCAGTGTTCTCCACAGAATATTTTGCTAGTCGGGTGGCATTATGAAGTAGCAGAGTGGCATTAAGAAGTAGCAGGGTGGCATTAAGAAGTAGCAGGGTGGCATTATGAAGTAGCCGGCTGGCATTATGAAGTAGCAGGCTGGCATTATGAAGTAGCAGGGTGGCAATATAAAGTAGCCAGCTGGCATTATGAAGTAGCAGGGTGGCATTATGAAGTAGCTGGCTGGCATTATGAAGTATCAGGGTGGCATTATCAAGTAGCAGGGAGGCATTATAAAGTAGTCAGCTGGCATTATGAAGTAGCCGGCTGGCATTATGAAGTAGCTGGCTGGCATTATGAAGCAGCAGGCAAGCATTATAAAGTAGCAGGGTGTCATTATGAAGTAGCCGGCTGGCATTATGAAGTAGCCAGCTGGCATTATGATGTAGCAGGGTGGCATTATGAAGTAGCAGGGTGGCATTATGAAGTAGCAGGGTGGCATTATGAAGTAGCCGGGTGGCATTATGAAGTAGCAGGGTGGCATTAAGAAGTAGCCGGCTGGCATTATGAAGTAGCAGGGTGGCATTATGAAGTAGCTGGCTGGCATTATGAAGTAGCAGGGTGGCATTATGAAGTAGCCGGTGGCATTATGAAGTAGCTGGCTGGCATTATGAAGTAGCTGGCTGGCATTATGAAGTAGCAGCGTGGCATTATAAAGCATCAGTGTGGCATTATCAAGTAGCAGGGTGGCATTATCAAGTAGCAGGGTGGCATTATCAAGTAGCAGGATGGCATTATCAAGTAGCAAGGTGGCATTATGAAGTAGCAGGAAGGCATTATAAAGTAGCAGGAAGGCATTATAAAGTAGCTGGCTGGCATTATAAAGAATCAGGGTGGCATTATCAAGTAGAAGGGAGGCATTATAAAGTAGCAGGGTGTCATTATGAAGTAGCCGGCTGGCATTATAAAGTAGCAGGGTGGCATTATGAAGTAGTAGGGTGTCATTATGAAGTAGCCGGCTGGCATTATAAAGTAGCAGGGTGGCATTATGAAGTAGCAGGGTGGCATTATGAAGTAGCAGGGTGTCATTATGAAGTAGCCGGCTGGCATTATGAAGTAGCAGGGTGGCATTATGAAGTAGCTGGCTGGCATTATGAAGTAGCTGGCTGGCATTATGAAGTAGCAGGGTGGCATTATGAAGTAGCAGGGTGTCATTATGAAGTAGCAGGGTATCATTATGAAGTAGCCGGCTGGCATTATGAAGTAGCAGGCTGGCATTATGAAGTAGCAGGGTGGCATTATGAAGAAGCAGGGTGGCATTATGAAGTAAATTTCCAAAGAAGGAACAGCACCACAACGACTGTAGTTCAAAGTAGTTTTATTGGGACATCAATAGATACACAGCATGACGTTTGGGTCAAAAGACCTTAATAATGTGAGATCACATGATTAAGGTCTTTTGACCGAAACGTCGTGCTGTGTATCTATTGATGTCCCAATAAAACTACTTTGAACTACAGTCGTTGTGGTGCTGTTCCTTCTTTGGAAATTTACTAGATTTGAGGTTTGGGCAGAACTTGGGAATCGTGTACCTTTACCTTTGCAGTACTTATGCTGTGCCTCTTCTGTGGTAATTTGGCATTATGAAGTAGCCAGCTGGCATTATGAAGTAGCAGGGTGGTATTATGAAGTAGCCGTGTTGGGGCAGTGTAATATTTTCTAATATTATATCATTTTCTGATATTCACAGCAGAAATAAATTGCACAATTTAAAATAAATGTATTTGATTATTGATGAAAACATGTTTAATACTGGCTAATTTTAGCTTAATATTGGCTAAAATTTTAGCCTGGGTGGTCAGTAAAATTAGCCGGGTAGAGCACCCGCTAAATTGACCAATTTAGGAGAACACTGCCATTTAAGCCAGTATATTTTAATTCACTTTATAAGATCTCATTGACAAGAACCTAATATTTTTTTTGTATTCAACAATTTCATTTTTGAAACCTTTTTTTTTTTTAAACTAAAAAACAAAAATAAAAAAGTATTATACCATATACTTACATTATTTAATATTCATATCACGTCTACCATCCTAAAAGATCTAAAATGTAAATTTTCCTATGGATAATTAAAATATAACCCTTCCAATGTGTCAGCATAATCTCTTTTTTTTAAAGCAGAAAATACCATTTTCAAGAGAAAATTGTCTTAACAGATGTTTCCTACAACATGGTTGGTCCCTTGGGCATATAAGACCCATTGCTTGGGGGTACTGCCCAATACTATCCCAGGTATTACAGCTACAAGCATATCCCAGCAGCATAGCATGTGGTACATATTTGACACATCTAGTCTTCGCAAATTCAACGTCTATGAAACAAAATGCATTGCTTATCTTATTTATAGAATCAGGCAGCAGCAGATCTTTGCAGTCTTGTTACACAGATGGTAGCATATTTTTTATAGTTAACTTGCAGCCACTGATGCCTAAGGAAAAAAGGCACATCTGCCCCTAAACTGCCAATACTCCAGGCTCTTCTTTTTTTAGCTTTAACAACCAGAAACACATTTAAAAGGTGTAAAAATATAAATTCTTGCTTTTTTATAAAAAAATAAATAATATGGAAAAAAAAAAAAGTAAAAACAAAGTTGTATTCACTGAGTAAGTTGTTAAAGAAAACTTTCTAAAAATAAGAATTGTACAAAGTGTAAATCAATATTTTTTTTTTATAAGATTTTTTTTATTTTGTATTGAGAGTAATGGTAAAACATGAACCGCAATTAGCACAAGGAATCTCATACTTTAAAAATAAAAAAAATAATATCTGCGATTGAACACAAATTCATTTTACAGGAACTGTAAAGGAATATGAAACTCAATTTTTTTTTCTTTCGTGATTCAGATAGAGCATGCGATTTTATACAACTTCCTAATTTACTCCTATTCTCAAATTTTCTTCCTTCTCTTGATATCTTTATTTGAAAAAGTATTAATGTAAGCTTACAAGCAGGACCATTTTTGGTTCAGGACCTGGGTAGCGCTTTCTGATTGGTATCTAAATGAAGGCCTGAACCAAAATTGGTGTGAATCATGAAAGAAACAATTTGTGTTTCATAACCTTTTAATATTAAACTCTTATTATATATTCATCACAAAGTAATCACTGCATTGCTAAAGATCTAGATACCAAATGAACACAACTGTTAGCAGAATTTGAATTGCAACCCAGGGATGTACTATTTGAAAAGACATAAAAATTTATTATGTTTTCTCCTTTGCAGTAGGCAATCAGGAATGCATATCAAATAATCACTACGCAGGACACCGCAATCCACAGAATTGCAATCCAGCATCTCTGGAAGCAGTGGGAAAAACAGAATTTATGCTTACCTGATAAATTACTTTCTCCAACGGTGTGTCCGGTCCACGGCGTCATCCATAACTTGTGGGAATATTCTCTTCCCCAACAGGAAATGGCAAAGAGCACAGCAAAAGCTGTCCATATAGTCCCTCCTAGGCTCCGCCCACCCCAGTCATTCGACCGACGGACAGGAGAAAAACAGGAGAAACCATAGGGTGCCATGGTGACTGTAGTTAAAGAAAGAAATTCATCAAACCTGATTAAAAAACCAGGGCGGGCCGTGGACCGGACACACCGTTGGAGAAAGTAATTTATCAGGTAAGCATAAATTCTGTTTTCTCCAACATTGGTGTGTCCGGTCCACGGCGTCATCCATAACTTGTGGGAACCAATACCAAAGCTTTAGGACATGGATGAAGGGAGGGAGCCAATCAGGTTACCTAAACGGAAGGCACCACGGCTTGCAAAACCTTTCTCCCAAAAATAGCCTCCGAAGAAGCAAAAGTATCAAATTTGTAGAATTTGGCAAAAGTGTGCAGGGAAGACCAAGTCGCTGCCTTACATATCTGATCAACAGAAGCCTCGTTCTTAAAGGCCCATGTGGAAGCCACAGCCCTAGTAGAGTGAGCTGTGATGCGTTCGGGAGGCTGCCGTCCGGCAGTCTCATAAGCCAATCGGATGATGCTTTTCAGCCAAAAGGAAAGAGAGGTAGCAGTAGCTTTTTGACCTCTCTTGCCAGAATAAACGACAAACAGAGAAGACGTTTGTCTGAAATCCTTTGTTGCTTCTAAATAGAACTTTAAAGCGCGAACTACATCTAAATTGTGTAACAAACGTTCCTTCTTTCAAACTGGATTCGGACACAAAGAAGGCACCACTATTTCCTGGTTAATATTCTTGTTGGAAACAACCTTTGGAAGGAAACCAGGTTTAGTATGCAAAACAACCTTATCTGAATGGAACACCAGATAGGGCGGATTACACTGCAGAGCAGATAACTCAGAAACTCTTCTAGCAGAAGAAATAGCAACCAAAAACAGAACTTTCCAAGATAACATCTTGATATCTATGGAATGTAGAGGTTCAAACGGAACCCCTTGAAGAACTGAAAGAACTAAATTCAGACTCCAGGGAGGAGTCAAAGGTCTGTAAACAGGCTTGATCCTGACCAAAGCCTGAACAAAAGCTTGAACATCTGGCACAGCTGCCAGTCGTTTGTGTAACAAGACAGATAAAGCAGAAATCTGTCCCTTTAGAGAACTCGCTGATAATCCCTTATCCAAACCTTCTTGAAGAAAAGAAAGGATCCTAGGAATTTTGATCTAACTACCTTGGATTCACACCAACAGATATATCTTTTCCATATTTTAGGTAAATTTTTCTAGTTACAGGTTTTCTGGCTTGTACCAGAGTATCTATCACAGAATCCGAAAACCCACGCTTAGATAAAATCAAGCGTTCAATTTCCAAGCCGTCAGCTGGAGGGAAACTAGATTTGGATGTTCGAATGGACCCTGTACTAGAAGATCCTGTCTCAAAGGTAGCTTCCATGGTGGAGCCGATGACATATTCACCAGGTCTGCATACCAAGTCCTGCGTGGCCACGCAGGAGCTATCAAGATCACAGAGGCCCTCTCCTGTTTGATCCTGGCTACCAGCCTGGGAATGAGAGGAAACGGTGGAAACACATAAGCTAGGTTGAAGGTCCAAGGCGCTACTAATGCATCCACTAGAGTCGCCTTGGGATCCCTGGATCTGGACCCGTAGCAAGGAACCTTGAAGTTCTGACGAGACGCCATCAGATCCATGTATGGAATGCCCCATAATTGAGTCAACTGGGCAAATATCTCCGGGTGGAGTTCCCACTCCCCCGGATGGAATGTCTGACGACTCAGATAATCCGCCTCCCAGTTTTCCACTCCTGGGATGTGAATCGCAGATAGGTGGCAGGAGTGATCCTCCGCCCATTTTATGATTTTGGTCACTTCTCTCATCGCCAGGGAACTCCTTGTTCCCCCCTGATGGTTGATGTAAGCAACAGTCGTCATGTTGTCTGATTGGAATCTTATGAATCTGGCCTTTGCTAGTTGAGGCCAAGCCCTGAGAGTATTGAATATCGCTCTCAGTTCCAGAATGTTTATCTGGAGAAGAGACTTCCCGAGGCCATAAACCCTGAGCTTTCAGGGAGTCCCAGACCGCGCCCCAGCTCACTAGACTGGCGTCGGTCGTGACGATGACCCACTCTGGTCTGCGGAAGCTCATTCCCTGGGACAGGTGATCCTGGGTTAGCCACCAACGGAGTGAGTCTCTGGTCTTCTGTTCTACTTGAATCACTGGAGACAAGTCTGTATAGTCCCCATTCCACTGTTTCAGCATGCACAGTTGTAATGGTCTTAGATGAATTCGCGCAAAAGGAACTATGTCCATTGCTGCAACCATCAACCCTACTACTTCCATGCACTGAGCTATGGAAGGTCGTGGATCAGAGTGAAGAACTTGACAAGCATTTAGAAGTTTTGACTTTCTGACATCTGTCAGGAAAATCTTCATTTCTAAAGAATCTATTATTGTCCCCAAGAAAGGAACTCTTGTCGACGGAGACAGGGAACTCTTTTCTATGTTCACCTTCCACCCGTGAGATCTGAGAAAGGCCAGAACGATGTCTGTGTGAGCCTTTGCCTTTGAAAGAGACGACGCTTGTATCAGAATGTCGTCCAAGTAAGGTGCCACTGCAATGCCCCTTGGTCTTAGAACCGCTAGAAGGGACCGAGAACCTTTGTGAAAATCCTTGGAGCAGTGGCTAGCCCGAATGGGAGAGCCACAAACTGGTAATGTTTGTCCAGAAAGGCGAACCTTAGGAACTGATGATGATCTTTGTGGATAGGAATATGTAGATACGCATCCTTTAGATCCACGGTAGTCATAAATTGACCCTCCTGGATTGAAGGTAAAATCGTTCGAATAGTTTCCATTTTGAACGATGGCACTCTGAGAAATTTGTTTAGAATCTTTAAATCCAGAATTGGTCTGAAAGTTCCCTCTTTTTTGGGAACTACAAACAGATTTGAGTAAAACCCCATACCTTGTTCCACAGTTGGAACTGGGTGTATCACTCCCATTTTTAACAGGTCTTCTACACAATGTAAGAATGCCTGTCTCTTTATTTGGTTTGAAGATAAGTGAGACATGTGGAACCTTCCCCTTGGGGGTAGTTCCTTGAATTCCAGAAGATAACCCTGAGAAACTATTTCTAGTGCCCAGGGATCCTGAACATCTCTTGCCCAAGCCTGAGCGAAGAGAGAGAGTCTGCCCCCTACTAGATCCGGTCCCGGATCGGGGGCTACTCCTTCATGCTGTTTTGGTAGCAGCAGCAGGATTCTCGGCCTGCTTACCCTTGTTCCAGCCTTGCATCGGTTTCCAAGCTGGTTTGGTTTGCGAAGCATTACCCTCTTGTCTAGAGGCTGCAGAGTTGGAGGCCGGTCCGTTCCTGAAATTGCGAAAGGAACGAAAATTAGACTTATTCTTGGCCTTGAAAGGCCTATCTTGTGGGAGGGCGTGGCCCTTACCCCCAGTGATGTCTGAGATAATCTCTTTCAATTTTGGCCCAAAAAGGGTTTTACCCTTGAAAGGGATATTAAGCAATTTTGTCTTGGAAGATACATCCGCTGACCAAGACTTTAGCCAGAGCGCTCTGCGCGCCACAATTGCAAACCCTGAATTTTTCGCCGCTAATCTAGCTAACTGCAAAGCGGCATCTAAAATAAAGGAATTAGCTAACTTAAGTGCGTGAATTCTGTCCATAACCTCCTCATACGGAGTCTCTCTACTGAGCGACTTTTCTAGTTCCTCGAACCAGAACCACGCTGCTGTAGTGACAGGAATAATGCACGAAATAGGTTGCAGGAGGCAACCTTGCTGTACAAAAATCTTTTTAAGCAAATCCTCCAATTTTTTATCCATAGGATCTTTGAAAGCACAATTATCCTCGATAGGAATAGTAGTGCGCTTAGCTAGTGTAGAAACTGCCCCCTCGACCTTAGGGACTGTCTGCCATAAGTCCTTTCTGGGGTCGACCATAGGAAATAATTTCTTAAATATAGGAGGGGGGACAAAAGGTATGCCGGGCTTCTCCCACTCCTTATTCACTATGTCCGCCACCCGCTTGGGTATAGGAAAAACGTCGGGGTGCACCGGAACCTCTAGGAACTTGTCCATCTTGCACAATTTTTCTGGAATGACCAGGTTGTCACAATCATCCAGAGTCCATATACTCTTCACCATCTCCGTGGAGATGCTGCTTGTTCAGCGGCAAAGAGAATGACTGGTGTGGGCGGAGCCTAGGAGGGACTATATGGACAGCTTTTGCTGTGCTCTTTGCCATTTTCTGTTGGGGAAGAGAATATTCCCACAAGTTATGGATGACGCCGTGGACCGGACACACCAATGTTGGAGAAAAACCTACAATTTTCCAGTATAAATTACAGGAAAGGCATTAACAATGAATAGTAAGTGTGATTTCTCTGTGGATGATTAAAGGGGCATTGTACTGTATATTTTTCTTTTCTTTAATGATTTTATAATGATCTAATTTACTGGCAGGAGTTAATTAAATTATTTACAAATAGAACCTTTACATTTATTTTGTCATCTGAAATAGTTGTTTGTTTCCTGTTAAGACAGCATCTATACTGAAAATTTCAATACTATTGTACTGGCTACAGAAAAGCTATGTAAAGAATAGGCAGTAGCAGAAATCAACCTCTCAGCAGGGATAGGCAAAGTGTCCGTACACGGACACTGGTGTCTGTGACTGGACCTTGCAGTGTCCGAAACCCGTTTTGCGGCAGGGAGGTAGGAGTAGGACAGATAAATGCTGGTCCTGACTCCTCACTGACGCATTCAGTGCAATGTTTTGCGGGGTTGGGGCTGTGCCCGCATCACGCTGCTCAGTAGTGGGAAAGTGAGCGACAGAGAGGGAAGTAGCAAGCTGCCTGCAGTACAGCCTGTGTCAACCACTCATGAGTCGTGATCAGTGTTCCCTCTAAGGCCAGTTTTATGAGTGGCCCAGCAGTGAAACAGTTCATTAGAGCAATTAGCAAACACTACACAATGCAGACTGCAAGGTGTGGTTATCTTATAAACTATTTCAATGCTGGGCCATTAACAAAAGTGTCCATAGAGGGAACATTGGTCGTGACCCATCCCGATTCCTTGATCTGCAGCAGCTGGCATCTGAATAGAAAACCGCTGCCTGCTCTGACAAACCTTACCTAACCAAGTTAATAACCAACCATGATGGTCATGAGATTAACATCAAGGTTGGTGAGTTTGGTCAGGAGTTGCAGACTCTCAATACAACCAAAAAAATAAAAGGTAAGAATTTTAAAAACATTTCATACCAGTATACCACAAGCAGTCTTTATATAAATGTTATTTTAAATTTGTTTGATTATATTGTACTTGTGGAACTATACCAGGGGCGTCTAATGTGCTGTTCTCCTGACTTATAGAAACATAGAATGTGTTGGCAGAAAGGAACCATTTGGCCCATCTAGTCTGCCCAATTTTCTGAATACTTTCATTAGTTCTTGGCCTTATCTTATATTTAGCATAGCCTTATACCTATCAGATGCATGTTCAAACTCCTTTACTGTTTATGTTTTAATGTACCTTGGTGTCCTTCACTAAGGTCTGTTCTTTGGAAAATGTCCGTCACAGCCTTGGTCCATGCCTATCCCTGCCTCTCAGTGGGGGTGGGGGGGGTGGAAGAGAGAACACAGCCCATCTGAAAGTGTGCTTCTTCAGCATCTCGGGAATGCACTGATTTCTTATCAGCTGTACATTGTCCCCTGAAACTTTTTATGTGAAATTACATTTTAAAGGGACAGCTTATCCTAAATTTTTCTCCCCTTTCATTTATTCCCAATGATCTATTTACCTTTACCTTTATATCGACATTTGAAATAGCTGATATTGTCTGTGGTACCCCTACCTATAATAAAAGCTCCTATATTTAAGTACTGGCTATAGATAAGATGTGTTAACATAGCCAGTAGAATAAATTACACTACCAGTGGGAGGTAGGAGAGATAAGTAATAAAATGTTAATTTCCAATTGTTCTCTCTAAGGCCCCAATTCTAAAAAGATCTCTGGGCTGGTGAGATTCTATAAGAATGCTCGTCAGTCCTATTTCCCTGGTGGAATTATAGAAAGTCACTTTTTACCGTGAAAACAGAATGTTTACTAAGGGTTATACTGCATTTTTGTATGGGAAGGAGATGCATATATTACTAAAGTGCACAATAAAATTTGTAATTTAAAAATCTTAAAAAAACAATAACTGCATCAAAATTCTAAACACAAAATTGTTCCCCAAAAATCGTATTATATCAAAAACATAAAAATGGTATTAACTATGAACAGCATAAATAGTAATTTAAGTACACTGGATGGGCAAAAAGCAAGAAATTTGTACTTCTCAAAAAACAGTTCTCAATGTTTTTTCTCGCCATTGGCAAGTTGTCACCAAAATACTCAAAACACTAATTATTCTGAAAGGAAAAACCTATCCATACGAAAACTTACAGCAAATGTAAGGTACAGTGGACTGAATACAGTGCAATTTGATTTGTATTCAGTGTAATAATCAAGTTTTAAAACACGCCAGTTTCCTCTTCTGTACTTCACCCTCCATTGAAAACTTTTACCTAGCAAAGAGCTCTCATTATTTCTATGGGAGACATCTCACCACTCGTAGGGACAGCCCCCCCTTTTATTTATAGAATTCCATGAGGGCGGCCCCTGCCAGTGTTGGAGTGAAAAAACACGTCTTGATCGGAATTGTTTTTAGAATCAGGGCCTCGGTATTGGTATTTGGTTAACAGACAGATAATAAAAAGAAGTATGTGTGTTTACAGAAAGTGATCTTATTCGCTGCAAGCACAACCAATTTTGATGGGTTGTGGTGTCAAAGTCAAATCATCAGGTATTTCATATGCAAAATCAAACCTTAAGGTGCAGTTTCTCATACATTTTATACTTTGATTCAGGGTATAACAAGTTATTGGATTGGAAACACATTAAGGAAAAAACATAATTTATGCTTACCTGATAAATTTATTTCTCTTGTAGTGTATCCAGTCCACGGATCATCCATTACCTATGGGATATTCTCTTTCCCAACAGGAAGTTGCAAAAGGATCACCCACAGCAGAGCTGCTATATAGCTCCTCCCCTAACTGTCATATCCAGTCATTCGACCGAAAACAAACAGAGAAAGGAGAAACCATAGGGTGCAGTGGTGACTGTAGTTTAATTAAAATTTAGACCTGCCTTAAAAGGACAGGGTGGGCCGTGGACTGGATACACTACAAGAGAAATAAATTTATCAGGTAAGCATAAATTATGTTTTCTCTTGTTAGTGTATCCAGTCCACGGATCATCCATTACTTATGGTATACCAATACCAAAGCTAAAGTACACGGATGATGGGAGGGACAAGGCAGGATTAAGCGGAAGGAACCACTGCCTGAAGAACCTTTCTCCCAAAAACAGCCTCCGAAGAAGCAAAAGTATCAAATTTGTAAAATTTGGAAAAAGTGTGAAGCGAAGACCAAGTCGCGGCCTTGCAAAGCTGTTCAACAGAGGCCTCATTTTTAAAGGCCCAGGTGGAAGCCACAGCTCTAGTAGAATGAGCTGTAAACCTTTCAGGGGGCTGCTGTCCAGCAGTCTCATAGGCTAGGCGTATTATGCTCCGAAGCCAAAAGGAAAGAGAGGTTGCCGAAGCTTTTTGACCTCTCCTCTGTCCAGAGTAAACGACAAACAGGGTAGATGTTTGACGAAAATCTTTAGTAGCTTGTAAGTAAAACTTCAAGGCACGGACTACGTCCAGATTATGTAAAAGACGTTCCTTCTTTGAAGAAGGATTAGGACACAATGATGGAACAACAATCTCTTGATTGATATTCTTGTTAGAAACCACCTTAGGTAAAAACCCAGGTTTGGTACGCAGGACTACCTTATCTGCATGAAAAATCAGATAAGGAGAATCACATTGTAAGGCAGATAGCTCAGAGACTCTCCGAGCCGAGGAAATAGCCATCAAAAACAGAACTTTCCAAGATAAAAGTTTAATATTAATGGAATGAAGGGGTTCAAACGGAACTCCTTGAAGAACTTTAAGAACCAAGTTTAAGCTCCACGGGGGAGCAACAGGTTTAAACACAGGCTTAATTCTAATCAAAGCCTGGCAAAATGCCTGGACGTCTGGAACCTCTGCCAGACGCTTGTGCAAAAGAATAGACAGAACAGAAATCTGTCCCTTTAAGGAACTAGCTGATAATCCTTTGTCCAAGCCCTCCTGGAGAAAAGACAATATTCCAGGAATCCTAACCTTACTCCATGAGTAATTCTTGGATTCACACCAATAAAGATATTTACTCCATATCTTGTGGTAGATTTTCCTGGTAACAGGCTTTCGTGCCTGTATTAAAGTATCAATGACTGACTCGGAGAAGCCACGCTTTGATAGAATCAAGCGTTCAATCTCCATGCAGTCAGTCTCAGAGAAATTAGATTTGGATGATTGAAAGGACCTTGTATCAGAAGGTCCTGTCTTAGAGGCAGAGTCCATGGTGGAAAGGATGACATGTCCACTAGGTCTGCATACCAAGTCCTGCGTGGCCACGCAGGTGCTATCAGAATCACTGATGCTCTCTTCTGTTTGATTTTGGCATTCAGTCGAGGGAGCAGAGGAAACGGTGGAAACACATAAGCCAGGTTGAAGAACCAAGGCGCTGCTAGAGCATCTATCAGCGTCGCTTCTGGGTCCCTGGACCTGGATCCGTAACAAGGAAGCTTGGCGTTCTGGCGAGACGCCATGAGATCCAACTCTGGTTTGCCCCAACGATGAATCAACTGAGCAAACACCTCCGGATGGAGTTCCCACTCCCCCGGATGGAAAGTCTGACGACTTAGAAAATCCGCCTCCCAGTTCTCCACGCCTGGGATATGGATTGCTGACAGGTGGCAAGAGTGGTACTCTGCCCAGCGAATTATTTTTGAGACTTCTAACATCGCTAGGGAACTCCTGGTTCCTCCTTGATGGTTGATGTAAGCCACAGTCGTGATGTTGTCCGACTGAAATCTGATGAACCTCAGTGTTGCTAACTGAGGCCAAGCCAGAAGAGCATTGAATATCGCTCTTAACTCCAGAATATTTATTGGAAGGAATTTCTCCTCCTGAGTCCACGATCCCTGTGCCTTCAGGGAATTCCAGACTGCACCCCAACCTAGAAGGCTGGCATCTGTTGTTACAATTGTCCAATCTGGCCTGCGAAAGGTCATACCCTTGGACAGGTGTATCCGAAACAACCACCAGAGAAGAGAATCTCTGGTCTCTTGATCCAGATTTAGCAGAGGGGACAAATCTGTGTAATCCCCATTCCACTGACTCAGCATGCATAATTGCAGCGGTCTGAGATGAAGGCGCCCAAATGGCACTATGTCCATTGCCGCTACCATCAAGCCGATTATCTCCATACACTGAGCTACCGAAGGGCGCGGAATGGAGTGAAGAACACGGCAAGCATTTAGAAGTTTTGATAACCTGGACTCCGTCAGGTAAATTTTCATTTCTACAGAATCTATAAGAGTCCCTAAGAAGGAGACCCTTGTGAGTGGGGATAGAGAACTCTTTTCCTCGTTCACTTTCCACCCGTGCGACCTCAGAAATGCCAGAACTATCTCTGTATGAGACTTGGCAACTTGAAAGCTTGACGCCTGTATCAGGATGTCGTCTAGATACGGAGCCACCGCTATGCCTCGCGGTCTTAGAACCGCCAGAAGTGAGCCCAGAACCTTTGTAAAGATTCTCGGGGCTGTAGCCAACCCGAAGGGAAGAGCTACAAATTGGTAATGCCTGTCTAGAAAGGCAAACCTTAGAAACCGATGAAGATCTTTGTGAATCGGTATGTGAAGGTAGACATCCTTTAAGTCCACTGTGGTCATGTACTGACCTTCTTGGATCATGGGTAGGATGGTCCGAATAGTTTCCATTTTGAAAGATGGAACTCTGAGGAATTTGTTTAAGATCTTTAGATCCAAAATTAGTCTGAAGGTTCCCTCTTTTTTGGGAACCACACACAGATTAGAATAAAAAACATAATTTATGTAAGAACTTACCTGATAAATTCATTTCTTTCATATTAGCAAGAGTCCATGAGCTAGTGACGTATGGGATATACATTCCTACCAGGAGGGGCAAAGTTTCCCAAACCTCAAAATGCCTATAAATACACCCCTCACCACACCCACAAATCAGTTTAACGAATAGCCAAGAATTGGGGTGATAAGAAAAAAGTGCGAAAGCATAAAAAATAAGGAATTGGAATAATTGTGCTTTATACAAAAAAAATCATAACCACCACAAAAAAGGGTGGGCCTCATGGACTCTTGCTAATATGAAAGAAATGAATTTATCAGGTAAGTTCTTACATAAATTATGTTTTCTTTCATGTAATTAGCAAGAGTCCATGAACTAGTGACGTATGGGATAATGACTACCCAAGATGTGGATCTTCCACGCAAGAGTCACTAGAGAGGGAGGGATAAAATAAAGACAGCCAATTCCGCTGAAAATAATCCACACCCAAACAAAGTTTAAAACTTATAATGAAAAAAACTGAAATTATAAGCAGAAGAATCAAACTGAAACAGCTGCCTGAAGTACTTTTCTACCAAAAACTGCTTCAGAAGAAGAAAACATATCAAAATGGTAGAATTTAGTAAAAGTATGCAAAGAAGACCAAGTTGCTGCTTTGCAAATCTGAACAACCGAAGCTTCATTCCTAAACGCCCAGGAAGTAGAAACTGACCTAGTAGAATGAGCTGTAAACCTTTGAGGCGGAGTTTTACCAGACTCGACATAAGCATGATGAATTAAAGATTTCAACCAAGATGCCAAAGAAATGGCAGAAGCCTTCTGACCTTTCCTAGAACCGGAAAAGATAACAAATAGACTAGAAGTCTTTCGGAAATTCTTAGTAGCTTCAATATAATATTTCAAAGCTCTAACTACATCCAAAGAAAGCAATGATTTCTCCTTAGAATTCTTAGGATTAGGACATAATGAAGGAACCACAATTTCTCTACTAATGTTGTTAGAATTCACAACCTTAGGTAAAAATTTAAAAGAAGTTCGCAACACCGCCTTATCCTGATGAAAAAACAGAAAAGGAGACTCACAAGAAAGAGCAGATAAATCAGAAACTCTTCTGGCAGAAGAGATGGCCAAAAGGAACAAAACTTTTCAAGAAAGTAATTTAATGACCAAAGAATGCCTAGGTTCAAACGGAGGAGCTTGAAGAGCCCCCAGAACCAAATTCAAACTCCAAGGAGGAGAAATTGACTTAATAACAGGTTTTATACGAGCCAAAGCTTGTACAAAACAATGAATATCAGGAAGATTAGCAATCTTTCTGTGAAAAAGAACAGAAAGAGCAGAGATTTGTCCTTTCAAGGAACTTGCAGACAAACCTTTATCCAAACCATCCTGAAGAAACTGTAAAATTCTCGGAATTCTAAAAGAATGCCAGGAAAAATGATGAGAAAGACACCAAGAAATATAAGTCTTCCAGACTCTATAATATATCTCCCTAGATACGGATTTACGAGCCTGTAACATAGTATAAATCACAGAGTCAGAGAAACCTCTTTGACTAAGAATCAAGCGTTCAATCTCCATACCTTTAAATTTAAGGATTTGAGATCCTGATGGAAAAAAAGGACCTTGTGACAGAAGGTCTGGTCTTAACGGAAGAGTCCACGGTTGGCAAGAGGCCATCCGGACAGGATCCGCATACCAAAAACCTGAGAGGCCATGCTGGAGCCACCAGCAGAACAAATGAGCATTCCTTCAGAATCTTGGAGATTACTCTTGGAAGAAGAACTAGAGGCGGAAAGATATAGGCAGGATGATACTTCCAAGGAAGTGACAACGCATCCACTGCTTCCGCTTGGGGATCCCTGGATCTGGACAGATACCTGGGAAGTTTCTTGTTTAGATGAGAAGCCATCAGATCTATTTCTGGAAGACCCCATATTTGAACGATCTGAAGAAATACCTCTGGGAGAAGAGACCATTCGCCCGGATGAAACGTGTGGCGACTGAGATAATCCGCTTCCCAATTGTCTATACCTGGGATATGAACCGCAGAAACTAGACAGGAGCTGGATTCTGCCCATACCAGAATTCGAGATACTTCTTTCATAGCCAGAGGACTGTGAGTCCCTCCTTGATGATTGATGTATGCCACAGTTGTGACATTGTCTGTCTGAAAACAAATGAACGATTCTCTCTTTAGAAGAGGCCAAGACTGAAGAACTCTGAAAATTGCACGGAGTTCCAAAATATTGATCGGTAATCTCACCTCCTGAGATTCCCAAACCCCTTGTGCTGTCAGAGACCCCCACACAGCTCCCCAACCTGTAGGACTTGCATCTGTTGAAAATACAGTCCAGGTCGGAAGAACAAAAGAAGCCCCCTGAACTAAACGATGGTGATCTGTCCACCACGTCAGAGAGTGTTGTACAATCGGTTTTAAAGATATTAAATGAGATATCTTTGAGTAATCCCTGCACCACTGGTTCAGCATACAGAGCTGAAGAGGCCGCATGTGAAAACGAGCAAAGGGGATCGCGTCCGATGCCGCAGTCATAAGACCTAGAATTTCCATGCATAAGGCTACCGAAGGGAAAAATTGTGACTGAAGGTTTCGACAAGCTGATATCAACTTTAGACGTCTCATGTCTATCAAAGATAGAGTCATGGATACTGAATCTATCTGAAAACCTAAAAAGGTTACCTAAGTCTGAGGAATCAATGAACTTTTTGGTAAATTGATCCTCCAACCATGATGTTGAAGAAACAACACAAGACGATTCGAATGAGATTCTGCTAAATGTGAAGACTGAGCAAGTACCAAGATATCGTCCAAATAAGGAAAAACACAATACCCTGTTCTCTGAATACAGACAGAAGGGCACCGAGAACCTTCGTAAAAATTCTTGGAGCTGTAGCTAGGCCAAACGGCAGAGCCACAAACTGGTAATGCTTGTCTAGGAAAGAGAATCTCAGAAACTGATAGTGATCTGAATGAATCGGAATATGCAGATATGCATCCTGTAAATCTATAGTAGACATATAATGCCCTTGTTGAACAAAAGGCAGGATAGTCCTTACAGTTACCATTTTGAATGTTGGTATCCTTACATAACGATTCAATATTTTTAGATCCAGAACTGGTCTGAAGGAATATTCCTTCTTTGGTACAATGAAGAGATTTGAATAAAACCCCAGTCCCTGTTCCAGAACTGGAACTGGCAAAATTACTCCAGTCAACTCTAGATCTGAAACACATTTCAGAAATGCTTGAGCCTTCGCTGGGTTTACTGGGACACAGGAAAGAAAAAATCTCTTTGCAGGAGGCCTTATCTTGAAGCCAATTCTGTACCCTTCTGAAACAATGTTCTGAATCCAAAGATTGTGAACGGAATTGATCCAAATTTCTTAGAAAAAACGTAATCTGCCCCCTACCAGCTGAGCTGGAATGAGGGCCGCACCTTCATGTGGACTTGGGAGCTGGCTTTGACTATCTAAAAGGCTTGGATTTATTCCAGACTGGAGATGATTTCCAAACTGAAACCGCTCCTGAGGATGAAGGATCAGGTTTTTGTTCCTTGTTGTGACAAAAGGAACGAAAACGATTATTACCCTGGAAAGAAAGGGAAAGCAGAGTAGAGTGAGAAAGGGGACCCCCCAAGCGCCTACCAAACCGGAGGCAAAAGGGGAAAGCAAAATGGGAAAGCACTGTAAGTTTACTACAGTTGAAATTTAATAACAGTTTCAAAACATACAATATATATCATGGATCCATGAGATAAAATAACAGATAAAAACAGATCAAATTATACAAACAATGTGCAAAATGTCGACAACAAATAATCAGCAACAGATATTCAACGGTCCTAGACTGAGATTGCACAGGACTGGGTAATGGGTGTTAAACCATATAAAATCAAATAACTAGTGTCCAAAAGTGTTCAATAGTGCGAAAAATCCAAAATTCAAAATCCAGAATATTAAAAATAAAAATAAAAATATAAAAATCCAGAGTCAATGTGATGAAAACAAGTGTGTTTTTAAAATAGTGCGTTGTAATTCTGTGGCGAACAAGACAAAAAAATGAAAAGAAAAAATATGCAGTGTAGGCAAAGTGAAAAAAATATCACATAGTAAAAATAGTCACCCAAACCTAAATGGATATTCCATGTAGTGATCCCACAGTGTAGATAATCCTTGAGGGTGGGAGAGGAGGAGAAGTAGTGTCCACAGGAGTGAAAAAACGGACTAAAAGACTGAACCAGATTGGCCCAAAAAAACCAATATCCACCTAAAATACAAAGAAAAATATGGTGCAGGTAACTTCACACAATTGTACATAAAAGGGAATAGGCTTACCAATACTCAGTCGACGCGTTTCGGCCCCTGTCAGGCCTTTATCAAGACTGAGTATTGGTAAGCCTATTCCCTTTTATGTACAATTGTGTGAAGTTACCTGCACCATATTTTTCTTTGTATTTTAGGTGGATATCGTTTTTTGGGCCAATCTGGTTCAGTATTTTAGTCCGTTTTTTCACTCCTGTGGACACTACTTCTCCTCCTCTCCCACCCTCAAGGATTATCTACACTGTGGGATCACTACAAGGAATATCCATTTAGGTTTGGCTGACTATTTTTACTATGTGATATTTTTTTTCACTTTGCCTACACTGCATATTTTTTCTTTTCATTTTTTTGTCTTGTTCGCCACAGAATTACAACTCACTATTTTTAAAGACACACTTGTTTTCATCACATTGACTCTGGATTTTTATATTTTTATTTTTAATATTCTGGATTTTGAATTTTGGATTTTTCGCACTATTGAACACTTTTGGACACTAGTTATTTGATTTTATATGGTTTAACACCCATTACCCAGTCCTGTGCAATCTCAGTCTAGGACCGTTGAATATCTGTTGCTGATTATTTGTTGTCGACATTTTGCACATTGTTTGTATAATTTGATCTGTTTTTAACTGTTATTTTATCTCATGGATCCATGATATATATTGTATGTTTTTAAACTGTTATTAAATTTCAACTGTAGTAAACTTACAGTGCTTTCCCATTTTGCTTTCCCCTTTTGCCTCCGGTTTGGTAGGCGCTTGGGGGGTCCCCTTTCTCACTTGACTTCTATTGGTGGTCACTAGGTACACCCCTCCCCCGAGCAAGGGGCTTAGAGTAGGCGCTAGTTCCATCTCCCATTAATCGGAAAGCAGAGTAGACTTAGAAGACATAACAGCATTCCAAGTCTTAAGCCATAAAGCTCTTCTAGCTAAAATAGCTAGAGACATATACCTGACATCAACTCTAATGATATCAAAGATGGCATTACAAAATAAAATTATTAGCATTTTGAAGAATAAAAATGCTATGAGAATTATGATCTGTTACTTGTTGCGCTAAAGCTTCTAACCAAAAAATGAAGCTGCAGCAACATCCGCTAAAGATATAGCAGGTCTAAGAAGATTACCTGAACACAAGTAAGCTTTTCTTAGAAAGGATTCAATTTTCCTATCTAAAGGATCCTTAAGGAAGTACCTTCTGCCGTAGGAATAGTAGTACGCTTAACAAGAGTAGAGACAGCCCCATCAACTTTAGGGATTTTGTCCCAAAACTCTAATCTGTCTGATGGCACAGGATATAATTGCTTAAAACGTTTAGAAGGAGTAAATGAATTACCCAAAATATTCCATTCCCTGGAAATTACTTCAGAAATAGCACTAGGGACAGGAAAAACTTCTGGAATAACTACAGGAGATTTAAAAACCTTATCTAAACGTTTAGATTTAGTATCAAGAGGACCAGAATCCTCATTTTCTAATGCAATTAGGACTTCTTTAAGTAAAGAACGAATACATTTCATTTTAAATAAATATGAAGATTTATCAGCATCAACCTCTGAGACAGAATCCTCTGAACCAGAAGAACCATTATCAGAATCAGAATGATGATGTTCATTTAAAAATTCATCTGAAAAATGAGAAGTTTTAAAAGACTTTTACGTTTACTAGAAGGAGGAATAACAGACATAGCCTTCTTAATGGATTTAGAAACAAAATCTCTTATGTTATCAGGAACACTCTGAGTATTAGATGTTGACAGAACAGCAACAGGTAATGTAACAGTACTAAAGGAAATATTATCTGCATTAACAGTTTGTCATGACAAAACAGTACAAACAACAGCTGGAGGAACAGATACCATAAGTTTACAGTAGATACACTTAGCTTTGGTAGCTCCAGCCCCCGGCAGCGATTTTCCAGAAGTATCTTCTGACTCAGTTTCAACGTGGGACATCTTGCAATATGTAATAGAAAAAACAACATATAAAGCAAAATTGATCAAATTCCTTAAATGACAGTTTCAGGAATGGGAAAAAAATGCCAGTGAACAAGCTTCTAGCAACCAGAAGCAATAAAAAATGAGACTTAAATAATGTGGAGACAATAGTGACGCCCATATTTTTTTAGCGCCAAAAATGACGCCCACATTATTTGGCGCCTGAATGCTTTTGGTGCCAAAAATGACGCCACATCCGGAACGCCGACACTTTTGCCGCAAAAGAACGTCAAAAATGACACAACTTCCGGCGACACGTATGACGCCGGAAACTGAAAAAAAAATTTTGCGCCAAAAAAGTCTGCGCCAAGAATGACCCAATAAAATGAAGCATTTTCAGCCCCCGCGAGCCTAACAGCCCACAGGGAAAAAGTCAAATTTTTAAGGTAAGAAAAAAATTGATTTATTCATATGCATTATCCCAAATATGAAACAAACTGTCTGAAATAAGGAATGTTGAACATCCGGAGTCAAGGCAAATAAATGTTTGAATACATATATTTAGAACTTTATAAAAAAAGTGCCCAACCATAGCTTAGAGTGTCACAGAAAATAAGATTTACTTACCCCAGGACACTCATCTACATGTTGTAGAAAGCCAAACCAGTACTGAAACGAAAATCAGTAGAGGTAATGGTATATAAATAAGAGTATATCGTCGATCTGAAAAGGGAGGTAAGAGATGAATCTCTACGACCGATAACAGAGAACCTATGAAATAGACCCCATAGAAGGAGATCATTGAATTCAAATAGGCAATACTCTCCTCACATCCCTCTGACATTCACTGCACGCTGAGAGGAAAACCGGGCTCCAACCTGCTGCGGAGCGCATATCAACGTAGAATCTAGCACAAACTTACTTCACCACCTCCATAGGAGGCAAAGTTTGTAAAACTGATTTGTGGGTGTGGTGAGGGGTGTATTTATAGGCATTTTGAGGTTTGGGAAACTTTGCCCCTCCTGGTAGGAATGTATATCCCATACGTCACTAGCTCATGGACTCTTGCTAATTACATGAAAGAAACCCTGTCCTTGTTCCGTCCGCGGAACTGGATGGATCACTCCCATAACTAGGAAGTCTTGCACACAGCGTAGGAATGCCTCTTTCTTTATCTGATTTGCAGATAGCCTTGAAAGATGAAATCTCCCTTGTGGAGGGGAAGCTTTGAAGTCCAGAAGATATCCCTGAGATATGATCTCCAACGCCCAGGGATCCTGAACATCTCTTGCCCACGCCTGGGCGAAGAGAGAAAATCTGCCCCTTACTAGATCCGTCGCCAGATAGGGGGCCATTCCTTCATGCTGTCTTAGAGGCAGCAGCAGGCTTTCTGGCCTGCTTGCCTTTGTTCCAGGACTGGTTAGGTTTCCAGGCCTGCTTAGATTGAGCAAAAGTTCCCTCTTGTTTTGAAGCGGAGGAAGTTGATGCTGCACCTGCCTTGAAATTTCGAAAGGCACGAAAATTAGACTGTTTGGCCTTTGCTTTAGCCCTGTCCTGAGGAAGGGTGTGACCCTTACCTCCAGTAATGTCAGCAATAATTTCCTTCAAACCAGGCCCGAATAAGGTCTGCCCCTTGAAAGGAATGTTGAGTAATTTAGACTTCAAAGTCACGTCAGCTGACCAGGATTTAAGCCATAGCGCCCTACACGCCTGGATGGCGAATCCGGAATTCTTAGCCGTTAGTTTAGTCAAATGAACAATGGCATCAGAAACAAATGAGTTAGCTAGCTTAAGTGTTCTAAGCTTGTCAATAATTTCAGTCAATGGAGCTGTATGGATGGCCTCTTCCAGGGCCTAAAACCAGAATGCCGCCGCGGCCGTGACAGGCGCAATGCATGCAAGGAGCTGTAAAATAAAACCTTGTTGAATAAACATTTTCTTAAGGTAACCCTCCAATTTTTTATCCATTGGATCTGAAAAAGCACAACTGTCCTCAACCGGGATAGTAGTACGCTTTGCTAAAGTAGAAACTGCTCCCTCCACCTTAGGGACCGTCTGCCATAAGTCCCGTGTAGTGCCGTCTATTGGAAACATTTTTCTAAATATAGGAGGTGGGGAAAAAGGCACACCCGGTCTATCCCACTCCTTGCTAATAATTTCTGTAAGCCTTTTAGGTATAGGAAAAACATCAGTACACACCGGTACCGCATAGTATTTATCCAGCCTACACAATTTCTCTGGTACTGCAACTGTGTTACAGTCATTCAGAGCAGCTAATACCTCCCCAAGCAACACACGGAGGTTCTCAAGCTTAAATTTAAAATTAGAAATCTCTGAATCAGGTTTCCCCGAATCAGAGATGTCACCCACAGACTGAAGCTCTCCGTCCTCATGATCTGCATATTGTGACGCAGTATCAGACATGGCCCTTACAGCATCTGCGCGCTCTGTATTTCTCCTAACCCCAGAGCAATTGCGCTTGCCTCTTAATTCAGGCAACCTTGATAATACCTCTGACAGGGTATTATTCATGATTGCAGCCATGTCCTGCAAGGTAATCGCTATGGGCGTCCCTGATGTAATTGGCGCCATATTAGCGTGCATCCCCTGAGCGGGAGGTGAAGGGTCTGACACGTGGGGAGAGTTAGTCGGCATAACTTCCCGCTTGTCAGAATCTTCTGGTGATATTTTTTTTTTATAGTTAAAGACTGATCTTTACTGTTTAAGGTGAAATCAATACATTTAGTACACATTCTCCTATGGGGCTCCACCATGGCTTTCAAACATAATGAACAAGTAGTTTCCTCTGTGTCAGACATGTTTAAACAGACTAGCAATGAGACTAGTAAGCTTGGAAAACACTTTAAACAAGTTTACAAGCAATATAAAAAACGTTACTGCACCTTTAAGAAACACAAATTTTGTCAAAATTTGAAATAGCAGTGAAAAAAGGCAGTTACACTAAAGAAATTTTTACAGTGTATGTAACAAGTTAGCAGAGCATTGCACCCACTTGCAAATGGATGATTAACCCCTTAATACCCAAAACTGAATAATAAAAGACAAAAACGTATTTTTTTTTTTTTTTAAAACAGTCACAACAACTGCCACAGCTCTACTGTGGCTTTTTACCTCCCTCAAAAACGACTTTAAAGCCTTTTGAGCCCTCCAGAGATGTCCTGGATCATGCAGGAAGAAGCTGGATGTCTGTGTCTGTAATTTTTGCTGTGCAAAAAAACGAAAATAGGCCCCTCCCACTCATATTACAACAGTGGAAAGCCTAAGGAAAACTGTTTCTAGGCCAAATTCAAGCCAGCCATGTGGAAAAAAACTAGGCCCCAATAAGTTTTATCACCAAATACATATAAAAACGATTAAACATGCCAGCAAACGTTTTATATTACATTTTTATAAAAGAGTATGCATCTCTATTAATAAGCCTGATACCAGTAGCTAACTGCATTTAAGGCTTTACTTACATTAGTTCGGTATCAGCAGCATTTTCTAGCAAATTCCATCCCTAGAAAAATATTAACTGCACATACCTTATTGCAGGAAAACCTGCACGCCATTCCCTCTCTGAAGTTACCTCACTCCTCAGAATATGTGAGAACAGCCATGGATCTTAGTTACTTCTGCTAAGATCATAGAAAACGCAGGCAGATTCTTCTTCTAAATACTGCCTGAGATAAACAGTACACTCCGGCACCATTTAAAAATAACAAACTTTTGATTGAAGAATAAACTAAGTATAAAACACCACACCCCTCTTACGACCTCCATCTTGGTTGAGGCTTGCAAGAGAATGACTGGATATGACAGTTAGGGGACTGTTCCTGCAGTCAGTGCGCGCAGTACATCAGGAGTGTGCGGGGGGGGGGGTAAAGATGGTGGAAGATAGGTAGAGGGGGAGGGTTAGAAAGCTATATGGGGGGTTCCATCACTGCAAAATAAATATCTAAAAAAATTTTTTAAAAATTGCCTTTTATTTTAGTACTGGCAGACTTTCTGCCAGGACTTAAGATGGCGGTGACAATTGTGAGGCGGAGGAGAGAAAAGAGCTGTTTGAGGGGGGGTTATTATTATTTTTTATTATTAGTATTATACTTTATTTATTAAGCGCCAACATATTCCGCAGCGCTGTCCATGGATACAATTCATTTAAATAAAACAATACAAGACTTGTAAGATACAGGACAAGGGATCAGGGGGTCGGATGTGTCAGGTGGGAGGCTGATCTCTACACTAAAGCTAAAATTAACCCTACAAGCTCACTACAAGCTACCTAATTAACCCCTTCACTGCTGGGTATAATACAAGAGTTGTGCACAGCGGCATTTAGCAGCATTCTAATTACCAATAAGCAATGCCAAACCTAAAGTTTGTGAAAAAGTTAACCATTTTTTTATTTGATCGCATTTGGCGGTGAAATGGTGGCATGAAATATACCAAAATGGGCCTAAATCAATACTTTGGGTTGTCTACTAAAAAAAATATATACATGTGAAGGGTTATTCAGGGATTTCTAACAGATATCAGTGTTCCAATGCAACTATCGCTAGTTTTGGAAAAAAAAATGGTTTGGAAATAGCATAGTGCTACTTGTATGTATTGCCCTATAACTTTCAAAAAAAGCAAAGAACACGTAAACATTGGTATTTCTAAACTCAGGACAAAATTTAGAAACTATTTAGCATGGGTGTTTTTGGTTGCTGTAGATGTGTAACCGATTTTGGGGTCAAAGTTAGAAAAAGTGTTTTTTGTTTTTTTTTGTTTTCCATCATATTTCTTTCTAATGACACGGTGAGTCCACGGATCATCTTAATTACTGTTGGGAATATCACTTCTGACCTGTAGGAGGAGGCAAAGAGCACCACAGCAAAAGCTGTTAAATATCACTCCCCCTACCCACAATCCCCAGTCATTCTCTTTTGCTTGTATCAGTTGCAAGGAGGTGTAAAGATAGGTGTCTGATTCTTCAATCAAGACTTTGTTGGTTTTTAAGCAGAGCAAGTTTGCTCTGGTTTTCTTTGGGGTTTAGCCGTAGTCCATGTCAGTCTCTTCAGTAGAGCAAGTGGTGGCTTTTAAGCATTTGGGAACTTGTGGGGTACAATCCCCACTGGTCCTCCCAAGTAATTTCATGCTGCCCTTGGTTGAAAGTTTGAGTAAGTTTACTCAGCCTTTTCTTTTTTCCACAGGTCCATGTGAGGTAGAAAGCCCCTCTCATACCAAATGAGCTGTCCTGCTCCCGGACAGATTTTTGAGGTAAGTGCCTTTTCCTGTTTTGATATAGGAGAATTTGGCACTTTGACAGTTAATTCTGTCTAAATATACAATCAGCCTTCTAGGTTAACGGTTTATTGTATGGCAGTTTTGCAGGCACTGGGGATGTTTGGCTCAGTTTATTATCTTTTCACTTTGGTGTACATATTTTTTGTTTGTGTATTTTGCACCCTTTTAGCTGTTTCCTGTTGTTCCTGGATGTTGCAGCTCTGTTGCATAGCTCCTCAGAGGTGGTTCAGCGTTCTCTCTGGTGCGGCTGTATGGGGGTCCGGATCATTTTCTGACTTTGTTTCCGGCAGGAAGGAGGCCAGGTAGGCATCTCAGCAGAGCTTGCGGAGGTGTGGAGGTTGCTCTGTTTCTATTTAAGTTTCTGTCTGAATTTCAGGGACTATAACGTTTGTCTCTTTTTGCATTCATTTTGTGAAAAATTGTTGCTGCAAGATTTATTGTGCAGTTTATTTAAGGATTTTTTAGTTTAAAAAAAAAAAATAGTGTTTAAAATTTAATGGGACAATAACGGTTTTTTTTTTTTGTTTCATTAAAATTCTGATTTGAATTTTTTATTGATTAAGGTTTTTTTCCTTTGTAAAAAGATGGACCAAGAGGCCCTGCAAGCTGTTGTTTGTTCTCTATGTTTAAATACTAATATTGGGCCTCCTATCCCTTTTTGTTCCTCTTGTATTGAGAGAACATTACATTACAAGGATAGACTTTTTGATTCTGAGCCTTCACTGTCTAGGGCAGATGTTGTTCAGGAGTCTCCTGATCAGGCTAATCCGCAGCTTTCTCCTCATACGTCCCGATCTTCTGCAGTGCCCTGTGTTTCGTCTCAGGTTGGTTTTTCCTTGCAGGATATGGCTACCCATATATCCTCTGCAGTATCTTAAGGCTTTGTCTGCTTTTCCTATGTTACAGGGGAAGCGCAAGAGGAAGTATAAGGTTTCTGATTCTGTTGTAATTGTGTCTAGTGTTTCTTCTCATAAGGCTGAGGAGGAAGATACTTCAGTAGCATCTGAGGGTGAGATCTCTCATTCTGATAGTGTAAATCCTTCTTCTGAACCTGAGGTTGTTTCCTTTAGGTTTAAGCTAGAGCACCTCCGTTTGTTACTCAAGGAGGTTTTGGCTACCTTGGATGACTCTGAGGTGTCAGTCATGGTTATTCATAAGAAATCTAGTAAACGTAATATGTTTTTTGATGTCCCTTCCTCGGTGGAAGTTTTTCCTATACCAGATCGTGTTTCAGAAATTATTACACGAGAATGGGAGAAGCCTGGGATTCCTTTTTCCCCTTCTCCAATTTTTAGGAAGATGTTTCCTATTGCTGATTCCATTAAGGAATCTTGGCAGATGGTTCCTAAGGTGGAGGGAGCAGTTTCCACTCTGACCAAGAGGACCACTATTCCTATTGAGGACAACTGTTCCTTTAAAGATCCTATGGATAAGAAGTTGGAAGCTTTGCTTAAAAAGATTTTTGTTCACCAGGGGTATCAATGGCAACCGGCTGCATGCATTGCTACGGTTACTAGTGCAGCAGCATATTGGTTTGATGCATTGTCTGATTCTATTCAGCAAGATACTCCTCTTGAAGAGATTCAAGATAGAATCAAGGCTTTGAAGTTGGCTAATTCCTTTACTGCAAATGCTTCTCTACAGGTCATCAAGTTGGGAGCTAAAATTTCTGGTTTTGCTATTTTAGCTTGCAGAGCTTTATGATTAAAATCCTGGTCTGCGGATGTGTCCTCTAAGTCTAAGCTTTTGTCTATCCCTTACAAGGGTAAGACCTTGTTTGGGCCAGGTTTGGCTGAGATTATTTCTGATATTACGGGAGGGAAGGGGCATTCTCTTCCTCAGGAAAAAAATAAATAAACAGAAGGGTCGGCAGAGTAATTTTTGTTCCTTTCGTGACTTCTCTGGTAAATCTTCCTCTTCTTCCTCCAAACAGGAACAGTCCAAGCCATCTTGGAAGTCAAATCAGTCTTGGAATAAGGGGAAGCAGTCCAGGAAGCCTGTTGCTGACTCAAACTCAGCATGAAGGGTCTGCTCCCGATCTGGGAATGGATCTTGTGGGGACAAACTCTCTTTCTTCGCTCAAGCTTGGGTTTGAGATATTCAGGATTCCTGGGTGGTAGATATCGTGTCCCAGGGTTACAAACTAGAGTTCAAGAATTTTCCTCCCAGAGGCAGGTTTCTTCTCTCCAGGTTATCTGTAAACCAGATAAAAGGAGAGGCGTTCTTACATTGTGTTCAGAATCTTTCCGACATGGGAGTGATAGTTCCTGTTCCGGTTCAGGAACAGGGTCTGGGTTTTTATTCCAATCTCTTTGTCGTTCCCAAAAAGGAGGGAATTTTAAGACCTATTTTAGATCTCAAGAGTGTAAGCAAGTTTCTCAGGGTCCTGTCTTTCAAGATGGAAACTATTCGTTCTATTCTTCCTTTGGTATTCAATAAGTGTCTTGCACTTCAGTCCCTTCCTCTGCCATCAGTTGCTCAGTGCATGGAGGTTATTGCTTGTTCAGGCAGTGGAACGGGGATTATGCGGATCTATCTCCAAAGATTGCTCTAGATCAGATGTCCAGAGATTATCTTTCATGGTGGTTGTCTCAGGATCTTGTCTCTCAGTTAACTTGTTTTCGCAGACTTGACTGGGTGATTGTAACCACGGATGCCAGTTTGCTGGGCTGGGGTGCTGTCTGGGGTTCATTAAGGGCTCAGGGTCTATGGAGGTATCGGTTCTTCCAATAAATGTTTTGGAACTGAGAGCAATTTGCAATGCTCTTCTAGCCTGGCCTCAGCTAGCTTCAACCCAGTTTATCAGGTTTCAGTCGGACAACATAACGTCAGTGGCTTACATCAATCATCAGGGAGGAACTCAGAGTTCCTTGGCCATGACAGAGGTAGCCAAGATTATTCAGTGAGATTCACAACTGTTGTCTGCCTGCTATCCACATTCCAGGGGTGGACAATCGGGAAGCGGATTTTCTGAGCAGACAGACTTTTCATCCGGGGGAGTGGGAACTTCATCCAGAGGTATTTTCCAGCTTGATTCTCAGTTGGGGCTAGCTGGAGTTGGATCTCACTGCTTCTCGTCAGAATGCCAAGCTCCCGAAGTACGGGTCAAGGCCATGACTGAGGTAGCCAAGATTATTCAGTGAGATTAACAACTGTTGTCTGCCTGCTATCCACATTCCAGGGGTGGACAAATGGGAAGCGGATTTTCTGAGCAGACAGACTTTTCATCCAGGGGAGTGGGAACTTCATCCAGAGGTATTTTCCAGCATGATTCTCAGTTGGGGGCAGCTGGAGTTGGATCTCACTGCAACACATCAGAATGTCAAGCTCCCGAAGTACGGGTCGAGGTCAAAGGATCCTCAGGCTGTTCTGATAGATGCTCTGGCAGTTCCTTGGACTTTCAGTCTGGCATATGTGTTCTCTCCGTTTGCTCTTCTTTCTTGGGTCATTGCTCGGGTCAAACAAGAGAGGGCATCGGTGATTCTCATTGCTCCGGCGTGGCCTTGCAGAATCTGGTTTGCAGATCTGGTGGAGATGTCTTCCCTTTCACCTTGGCGTCTTCCATTAAGGAAGGACCTGCTTCTGCAGGGTCCCTTCCTTCATCCAAATCTCGTTTCTCCAAAGCTGACGGCTTGGAGAGTGAATGTTTGATTCTTTCTAAGCATGGTTTTTCTGAGTCAGTCATTGAGACTATGATTCAGGCTCATAAGCCTGTGACTAGGAAGATTTATTATAAGTATATATATATATATTTTTATTGGTGTGAATCCAAAGGCTACTCGTGGAGTAGAGTTAGGATTCCTAGGATTGTCTTTTCTCCAGGAGGGTCAAATTTCTGCTTTATCTATTTTATTGCACAAGTGCCTGGCGGATGTGCCAGATGTTCATTCTTTTTTGTCAGGCCTTGGTTAGAATTCGGCCTGTGTTTAAGTCTACTTCTCCCCCTTGGAGTCTTAATTTGGTTCTTAGAGTCCTTCAACAGGATCCGTTTGAACCTATGCATTCTTTGGATATTAAGATGTTATCTTGGAAGGTTTTGTTTCTGGTGGCTATTTCTTCAGCTCGAAGAGTTTTGGAGCTTTCAGCCTGCCTTACAGTATGAATCGCCTTTTCTTATTTTTCACTCTGATAAGGTAGTTCTGCGTACTGCCTTGGGTCTTCTTCCCAAGGTTTTTTCTGATAAGAATATTAATCAAGAGATTGTTGTTCCTTCTTTGTGTCCTAATCCTTCTTCTCATAAGGAGCGTTTGTTGCACAACCTGGATGTGGTTCGTGCATTGAAATATTATTTGCAGGCGACTAAGGATTTTCGCCAGTCTTCTTCTTTTTTTGTTGTTTTTTCTGGGAAGCGTAAGGAGAAGAAAGCTACGGCTACTTCTCTTTCTTGTTGGTTAAGGAGTGTTATTCGCTTGGCATATGAGACTGCTGGTCAGCAGCCTCCTGAGAGAATCACGGCTCATTCCACGAGGGCTGTTTCATCTTCTTGGGATTTAAATGGAGCTTCTGTAGATCAGCTTTGCAAGGTTGCGACTTGGTCATCATTGCATACTTTTTCTAAATTTTACAAATTTGATACTTTTGCTTCAGCAGATGCTTCTTTTGGGAGAAAGGTTCCTCAAGCAGTGGTGCCTTCTGTTTATGTTAACTGTCTTGTCCCTCCCTTATCATCCGTGTCCTCTAGCTTGGGTATTGGTTCCCAACAGTAATTAAGATGATCCGTGGACTCACTGTGTCATTAGAAAGAAAACATAATTTATTCTTACCTGATTTTTCAGACAGTTTGCTTCTCTATAAACTTCAGGCACCTCTGCACCTTAGATTACTTCCTTTCTACTTTCCCTTTGGTCGAATGACTGGGGATTGTGGGTAGCGGGGGTGGCTATTTAACATCTTTTGCTGTGGTGCTCTCTGCCTCCTCCTGCTGGTCAGGTATGATATTCCCAACAGTAATTAAGATGATCCGTGGACTCACCGTATCAAGAAATAAATAAATGTATCAGATAAGAATAAATTATGTTTCTATATATTTTTTTATAATAAATTTTAAGATATAATTAAAATAATGGTATCTTTAGAAAGTCCATTTAATGGCAAGAAAAACAGTATATAATATGTGTGGGTACAATAAATGAGTAAGAGGAAAATTACAGCTAAACACAAACACCGCAGAAATATAAAAATAGCCCTGGTCCTTAAGGGAAGGAAATTGAAAAATGGCCTTGTCCATAAGGGGTTAAGTTTCATATTTAGAGGTCCTTTAGGACAATACTCTTATTCTATTGTAGACAAGCTACACTAGACATATATTCTCCATGCCTAAACATCTAGGACTTTATGCTTGTTACTAATCATGCAAATGTCCCACCCAATATCTTGCTTTTATGCAAGGTTTGCGCTCCCTAACTTGGCAATTTTATTTTTATATTTCTATAGTCTAACAGAAATTCTGTTACATAATAGAACCCAAATGAAGAGACAAAGATGGGTTATAACATTCACCATATGAATTTTTTTGAGTTACTTAAAGGGACATAATACTCATATGCTAAATCACTTGAAAGTGATGCAGCATAACTGTAAAAAAAAGTTGACATGAAAATATCACCTGAACATCTCTGTAAAAAAGAAAAATATTTTTACCTCAAATTTCTTCAGCTTACAAGAGTAAATACTCTGTAAACAGAAATACTTCACCAGATGTGAAACAAACAAAACAAAAAACAATAGCCAATCAGCATCAGCAGTGCTTAGGTCATGCAATGCTTTGCTGTAATCTCATGAGATTTCACTGAAATCTCATGAGATTTCATAGTAAAACTTCCTTAAACTGAATAGGGAAATAGCATGACTGTGCCTGTCAGGTGCACACTCCCTTGCAAGTCCCAGGACTATTATCCTAGTTCCTTTTTTACATAGAGATGTTCAGGTAATATTTTCTATGCAGCTTTTTACAGTTATGCTGCATCAATTTCAAGTGCTTCAACATTTGAGTATCATGTCCCTTTAAGATATTTAGGATATACTACCAAAGCAGAATATTTTAAATTACCTTGTCTTCATTCTCTCATGCATTTTCCCATGATTTGTACACTGGACCTCTAACTCATCAATTCTCTTCTGCTGTTTTTCACATTTATTATGCATATAAAGTTTTTCCTGAATTAGTTGATTTATTTCAGACCTAAGAAAAAAAGATATACAACATTTTTTTATTTCAAATTTATGTTAATACTTTTCAACATTAGTAAAGTCAAAGACAGGACCACACTTCCCATTGGCATTATAGACAGCAGTTTATATTAACACACTAGAATGGAGGGAGAAAACGTATAGGAGAGGTTGCATGGAGGTAGGAAACACTGGTACTAAGATTGATCTGCTTAGTAAAATACTGGTACCTTTTAATAGCAATATAAAGACAAAAAAAGAGCTACATCCGATACCACTGTATGTGTGTCTGTGTATTAAACATTATACTTCTGCTTTGAATTGAAGAGCAATCTGTTTTTTTATCTTTGTATTGTCATGTGGGAGCTGCAACAACAAAGCATTTGTATCTGTATCAGAGGAAAGTTGGAGTAAGTGCAGACAAAGCATTTGTATCTGGGGAATGGATAATAAAGGGAAGTGATACAAACACTGGTTTGTTCCAATCACATTAAAGGGACACTCTACTTGAAATTTTTGTTTGGACAGTGACGGCTAGATTTAGAGTTTGGCGTTAGCCGTCAAAACCAGCGTTAGAGGCTCCTAACGCTGGTTTTGGGCTACCGCTGGTATTTAGAGTCAGTCAGGAAAGGGTCTAACGCTCACTTTGCAGCCGCGACTTTTCCATACCGCAGATCCCCCTACGCCATTTGCGTATCCTATCTTTTCAATGGGATCTTTCTAACGCCGGTATTTAGAGTCTTGGCTGAAGTAAGCGTTAGAAATCTAACGACAAAACTCCAGCCGCAGAAAAAAGTCAGGAGTTAAGAGCTTTCTGGGCTAACGCCGGTTCATAAAGCTCTTAACTACTGTGCTCTAAAGTACACTAACACCCATAAACTATCTATGCACCCCTAAACCGAGGTCCCCCTACATCGCCGCCACTCTATTAAAATGTTTTAACCCCTAATCTGCCGCTCCGTACACCGCCACAACCTACGTTATCCCTATGAACCTCTAATCTGCTGCCCCTAAAACCGCCAACCTCTATATTATATTTATTAACCCCTAATCTGCCGCCCCCAACGTCGCCTCCACCTACCTTCAATTATTAACCCCTAATCTGCCGACCGGACCTCACCGCTACTATAGTAAATGTATTAACCCCTAATCCGCCTCACTCCCGCCTCAATAACCCTATAATAAATAGTATTAACCCCTAATCTGCCCTCCCTAACATTGCCAACACCTAACTTCAAGTATTAACCCCTAATCTGCCGACCGGACCTCACCGCTACTATAATAAATGTATTAACCCCTAAAGCTAAGTCTAACCCTAACACTAACACCCCCCTAAATTAAATATAATTTAAATCTAACGAAATAAATTAACTCTTATTAAATAAATTATTCCTATTTAAAGCTAAATACTTACCTGTAAAATAAACCCTAATATAGCTACAATATAAATTCTAATTATATTGTAGCTATTTTAGGATTAATATTTATTTTACAGGCAACTTTGTATTTATTTTAACCAGGTACAATAGCTATTAAATAGTTAATAACTATTTAATAGCTACCTAGTTAAAATAATTACAAAATTACCTGTAAAATAAATCCTAACCTAAGTTACAATTAAACCTAACACAACGCGTCGGCGGAATGAAGATGGATCCTGAAGAAGAAGATTGAAGACCCCTCTTGGAAGATGACATCGCCGGGATGGAAGACTTCTTCAGCGCCGCTTGGAAGATGACATCGCCCGGATGGAAGACTTCTTCAGCGCCCCTTGGAGGATCACTTCTGCCGCTCCGGATCTCCTCTTCGGTTCCATCGGTGGCTCGGCTGAGTGAAGACGACTCAAGGTAGGATGATCTTCAGGGGGGTAGTGTTAGGTTTATTTAAGGGGGGTTTGGGTTAGATTAGGGGTATGTGGGTGGTGGGTTTTAATGTTGGGGGGGGTTGTATTTTTCTTTTACAGGCAAAAGAGCAGTTTTCTTTGGGGCATGCCCCACAAATGGCCCTTTTAAGGGCTGGTAAGGTAAAAGAGCTTTGAACTTTATTTAATTTAGAATAGGGTAGGGCATTTTTTTATTTTGGGCGGCTTTGTTATTTTATTAGGGGGCTTAGATTAGGTGTAATTAGCTTAAAATTGTTGTAATATTTTTAAAATGTTTGAAACTTATTTTTTTTATTTTTTGGAACTTAGCTTTTTTTATTTTTTGTACTTTAGTTAGTTTATTTATTTGTAGTTATTTGTAGGTAATTTACTTAATTAATTTAATGATAGTGTAGTGTTAGGTTTAATTGTAACTTAGGTTAGGATTTATTTTACAGGTAATTTTGTATTTCTTTTAGCTAGGTAGTTATTAAATAGTTAATAACTATTTAATAACTATTCTAACTAGCTAAAATAAATACAAAGTTACCTGTAAAATAAATATAAATCCTAAAATAGCTACAATGTAATTATTAATTACATTGTGGCTATCTTAGGGTTTATTTTACAGGTAAGTATTTAGTTTTCAATAGGAATAATTTATTAAAGTATAGTGTAGTGTTAGGTGTAATTGTAACTTAGGTTAGTTTTTATTTTACAGGTACATTTCTTTATTTTAGCTAGGTAGCTATTAAATAGTTAATAACTATTTAATAGCTATTGTACCTATTTAAAATAAATTGAAATTTGCCTGTAAAATAAAAATAAATCCTAAGATAGCTACAATATAATTATAATTTATATTGTAGCTATATTAGGGTTTATTTTACAGGTAAGTATTTAGCTTTAAATAGGAACAATTTATTTAATAAGAGTTAATTTATTTCATTAGATTTAAATTATATTTAACTTAGGGGGGTGTTAGTGTTAAGGTTAGACTTAGCTTTAGGGGTTAATAAATTTATTAGAGTAGCGGTGAGGTCCGGTCGGCAGATTAGGGGTTAATACTTGAAGTTAGGTGTCAGCGATGTTAGGGTGGGCATATTAGGGGTTAATACTATTTATTATAGGGTTATTGAGGCGGGAGCGAGGCGGATTAGGGGTTAATACATTTATTATACTAGCAGTGAGGTCCGGTCGGCAAATTAGGGGTTAATAATTGTAGGTAGGTAGCGGTGACGTTGTGGGGGGCAGATTAGGGGTTAATAAATATAATATAGGGGTCCGCGGTGTTAGGGGCCGCAGATTAGGGGTACATAGCTATAATGTAGGTTGCGGCGGTGTACGGAGCGGCAGATTAGGGGTTAATAATAATATGCAGGTGTCAGCGATAGCGGGGGCGGCAGATTAGGGGTTAATACGTGTAAGTTTAGGGGTGTTTAGACTCGGGGTACATGTTAGGGTGTTAGGTGCAGACATAGGAAGTGTTTCCCCATAGGAAACAATGGGGCTGCGTTAGGAGCTGAACGCTGCTTTTTTGCAGGTGTTAGTTTTTTTTTCAGCTCAAACAGCCCCATTGTTTCTTATGGGGGAATCGTGCACGAGCACGTTTTTTAAGCTGGCCGCGTCCGTAAGCACCGCTGGTATTGAGAGTTGCAGTGGCGGTAAATATGCTATACGCTCCCTTTTTGGAGCCTAACGCAGCCCTTCTGTGAACTCTAAATACCAGCGGTATTTAAAAGGTGCGGGGGGGGAAAAGCCAGCATTAGCTACGCGGGTCGTTACCGACAAAACTCTAAATCTAGCCGTGAGAGTCTACAAGAAAATTCATAACCTATGGGAAATACTCGATCTGACCTGCACTGGCCTGACCTGGAGGAGGCAAAGACACCCCAAACAAAGCAAAAAATATCTCTCCCACTTCCCTTACCCTCTCAGTAGTTTAAGCCGATAAGAAAACGTTGAGAGATATACAAGGGGTAGAGAGGTGCCAAAAACTGTTGCCACTACACATTTTGTATCAGGACAGGTCGTGGAAGCTTACTGTCAAGAAGGAAATTAATTTTATCAATTAAGCATGCATTTTATTTTCCTTCTATTGGCAAAGAGAGTCCACAAGAACATTCATAACCTATGGGAAACTAATACCCAAGCTGTGGAGTTTGGGAGGGAAAAGTAGGGAAGGCAGGCCTAATCGCTAGGCACCACCGCTTGGAGAACCGTTCTCCCAAAGGATGCCTCTGCTGAGGCAAAAACATAAAATCTATAGAACATAGTTGAACAGGTTTGCAAGTTGCAACTTTCACGGAGGCCTCATTCTTAAAGGCCCAAGAAGTAGATACCACACAAGTAGAATGTGCTGTGATTCGTTAAGGGGGCTCCTGACCCGCCTCCTTGTAAGCCATGCGAATCATACTTCACAACCAAAAGGAAAGATTAACAGCTGAGGCCTTCTGCCCCTTGCGCTTACCAGTATACAGGATGAATAAGGAAGATTGACGGAACTCCTTAGTAGCGTGAAGTTAAAACTCTGACCATATCCAAATTATGTAACAATCTCTCTTCGGAGGATGACAGGTTGGGGCAAAGCGAAGGAACCACAATCTTCTGGTTAATATTGTGAGTATTGACTAGCTTGGGTAGGAAGCCTCTTTGTGTCCTCAACACAGCTTTATCTTGATGGATCACTGTACGGAGGATCACACATTAAAGCTGATAGCTCTGACACTCTGCGAGCAGAGAAAATAGCCAGCAAGTTAACCACTTTCCAAGTGAGTAACTTAATATCAACAGCATGCAGAGGCTCGAACGAAGCACTCTGAAGAAACTTAAGAACTGAATTTAGGCTCCATGGAGGAGCAATAGGTTTGAAAACAGGCCTCATTTTAGTCAGAGCCTGAACAAACTCTTAAATGTCTGGTAAATGAGCCAACTTTTTTTGAAACAGAACAGAAAGGGCAGGGATCTGCGACAGGCCCTTCTTCAGGCCCTCCAGGAGAAACTGTAGGATACGCAGTTTTCATTCCACACCAAGAAAAACCACAACAGTGAAAATTAGTGTGAGCCTGTTTAAGAGTATCAATCACCTTTTCAGAGAAGCCTCTCTGAGCGAAGATCAACAGTTAAATTTCCAAGCAGTCAGCCTCAGAATATCTAGGTTTTGGTAAAAGAATGGACCCTGAGTTAGCAGGTCTTAACAGAGGCAACCGCCAAGTTGAAGCAGGCGACATGTTCACTAGGTCTTCCTATCAAGTCCTGCGTGGCCAAGCAGGAGCTATCAGAATAGTTGGTATTTCCTCCTACTTGATCCGAGCGACCACTCGGGGCAGGAGAACAATCAGTGGAAACAGATACACTAGGTTGACGTTCCGCGGGACTGATAGAGCGTCCACTAGCTCTGCCTGAGTTTCCCTGGACCTCAATTCGTATTTTGGGAGCTTGGCATTGAATCAGGAAGCCATCAGA
Source organism: Bombina bombina (assembly GCF_027579735.1). NCBI lineage: Eukaryota > Metazoa > Chordata > Amphibia > Anura > Bombinatoridae > Bombina > Bombina bombina. Next base: position 783,227,687 of record NC_069502.1, on the reverse strand, counting down.
TCTATCTTGTGTGCACCCCATCTGCAAGTGATCTCCAGAAACACCTCCTGATTAAGGGACCACTCCCCTGAGTGGAGAGTCTGCCTGCTCATAAAAATCACAATTCTCTGCACCTGAGAGATGGATAGCTGTAATTTGACATTGATGTCTCTCTGCCCACAGCAGGATTTAAGACACCTCCTGCATTACTAGAGAGCTCCGTGTGCCACCCTGATGTTTGATGTAGGCCACGTAAGTGATGGTGTCCTATTGGAATTAGATATAATGGATAGAACCTAGCTGGGGCTACGCTAGAAGCGCATTGTACATAGCTCTCAACTCGAGAATGTTGATTGGAAGAGACACCAAGTTTCTTGGGATCTTATGGAACCCCACACTGCACCCCAGCTGGACAGACTGGCATCTGTGGTGATAGTGGGCAACGGAAACACGTCCCTAGGAGAACTGGAGTTGGTGACTGCCACCAAGTGAGACTCCCTCTCATCTGGGCGTCCAGGCAGATGACCTGCCACCAATCTAAATTATCTCCATTCCATTGTCTGAGCATACACAACTGTAGTGGTCTCAGATGAAAGTGAGCAAATGGAATAGCATCCGAAGCTGCAACCATAAAACCTACCACTTTCATGCATTTTCTTACCGACGGTTGAGCATTGGACTGAAGCAAGCGATATGCCGTCTGAAGCTTCTCTCTGCGCTGATCTGTGAGGTAGATACACATACTGACAAAGTCTATGATCGTTCCCAGAAAGTTTACCCTTGTAGCTGGGACGAGGGAGCTCTTTTCCAGATTAACCTTCCAACCTTTCGCCCGAAGACACGAGAGTAGCCTCTCTGTGTGGTCCTGAGCCACTGGCAAGAATGGAGACTGAACCAGAATGTCATCCAGGTAAGGAGCTACTGTAATACCCTTCTGGCAAACTGCAGCCAGCAGAGCTCCCAGCACCTTGGTGAACACTTGGGGTGCAGTAGCCAGTCCAACTGGAAGCACAACAAACTAGTAGTGCTAGTCTAGGAAGGCGAACCTGCAGGAAATGGTAGTAATCTCTGTGGATCAGAATGTGAAGGTACGCATCCTTCAGGTCTATTGTAGTCATGAACTGACCCTCTTGGACCAGGGAAAGGAAGGATCTTATTGTTTCCATCTTGAAGGTGGGAACCCTTTACATATCTGTTGAAACCCTTCAGGTTCAGAATGGGGCAAAACGTGTCCTCTTTCATGGAGACCACAAAGAGGTTGGAGTAGAACATATTTCCCTTCTCTGATGGGGGAACTGGAACCCCCACACCCATGGCCATAAGGTTGTCCACACAGTGGAGTAGTGCCAATCTCTTTACTGGGTTTCCTGAAACCCTTGAGAGAAGGAAGCGATCCCTTGGGGGACAGGACTGAAAGCTTATTCTGTATCCTTGACAAACGATGTCTAGTACCCAAAGGTCCTGGATGGACTGAGCGCAGTCCCTTTGAAAAAGAGATAGTCTGCCACCCACACAACCTGGTCCCAGGTCGGGGGCAATCCCATTGTGCTGACTTATTGTCCTGGGAACCTTTTTGGGCTGCTTGTTCTAGTTCCACCCTTGGGTGGGCCTCCAGGTAGCCCTGGGAGAATCCGTCTTTAGCGATTCCGTGCTCCTTTGGTCTCTGTTCGGGGCGAAAAAGACAAAAACGTTCTGCCGCACCACCTTTGGTTTTAGACTTCTTGTCCTGCGGTAAGAAATCTCCCTTTCTACTTGTAACAGTAGCACCGAACAGGGAATAGTAGCCTAGTAGCCTTGACTTACAAACAGTATCCGTCGACCATGACCTGAGCCACAAGGCCCTGCTGGCCAGAACTGCAATTGGCATCAATGCCAATAATTTGGAGAATAGCATACCTGATGTATGAAACCTTAGGGATTGTATATGTTCCTGGATCTCCTCTAGAAGAGTTTTGACAGTAATCAGATCTGCTAAAGATTTGCACCAGAACTTGGCAGGCCACATCACTGGGGTTATTCTGACCGCCGGTTGAAATAGGTAGTCCAACTGCAGGAACACCCTTCTTAAGTATCCCTCAAGCTTTCTATCTAGGGGATCCTTAAAGGAAGTCCTATCCTCAAGCGGAATGGTAGTGCACTTAGCCAGCATGGATATGGTGCCGTCAACTTTAGGAACACTTTTCCATATCTCTGCATGAGAAGCATGAACAGGAAACAATCTTTTGAAAGAAGTCGAAAGGGTAAAGGGAACCCCCGGTCTCTCCCATTCCTTGGAGATGATCTCTGCTATAATAGGGGGTAACCGGAAATACCTCAGGAGCCCTAGGTCTAAACACTGATTTAAATCTGAACTTGATGCTCCTCGGGCGGCTTTACTGCCGAAACCTCCAGGGGTAGATAGAACCCTCTTAAGTAGAAGTCTGAGTTGTTCCACCTTGAACCTGATTGTACTCTCCTCATAGTCCTCTTCTGACTCTCCTTTGGAAGGGTCAGAGGAAGTTCTCCTTGAGAGCTGACTAAGGGTTCTTCATCAGACGTTGCCCATAATGGTATTTTGTGGCCTCCGCCAAAGCATTTGGGCTACATGCTGGAGCACAATGTTTAAGCTTTTGTTTTCTTTTCCCTGCTACAGGCATAGCGCTCAGGGCAGTAGACATAACAGTCTGTATAGGGGCTGTAAGATCTTTGGGCAAAGGGATGAGTAAACAGTAATAAAGAATATAAGGAGGACTTGTGTAAATAATTAGACAGTTAACATAATTAGGTATTCTCTCCCTTAAAGATCAGCCTGTTTTATTGGGTTGTGGTTTCAGTTATAGCAGAGACAGCTATTTCATATAAAAACATACCTAAATGAACCATTTGCCATACATTTTAGACTATTCTGCAGCTGGTATAACAAGTCATTGGAAACACATTAAAGGGACATTGTAAACTAGATTTTTCTTTGCATAAATATTTTGTAGGTGATCCATTTATATAGCTGATCTGGAAGTGTTTTTGTAAAAATGTATAGTTTGCTATTTTTTTAATAACATTGTCCTGATTTTCAGACTCCTAACCAAGCCGCAAAGTTTTACATGTATACTGATGTCTACAGATTCCTGCGGCTCCTGTTTGTTTAATCTGTCTTTTCATGTGCAGGAAAGGGGGGAAGGGGGTAGTGTCTGCGCTTTCTGCTTTCCATTTCACTGGGTGCCCCAGCCTATCCTCATAAACAGTGTTAAACTGGGAGCTTCTAAGTAAGTTTTTTAAGGGTTTTATACTGGAGTTTTAGATCAGTATCTGTGCATATTCTTCTTTATAGTAGTGTCTTTTACATGCAGTTAAATGAAAAACATAATTTATGCTTACCTGATAAATTCCTTTCTTCTGTTGTGTGATCAGTCCACGGGTCATCATTACTTCTGGGATATAACTCCTCCCCAACAGGAAATGCAAGAGGATTCACCCAGCAGAGCTGCATATAGCTCCTCCCCTCTACGTCACTCCCAGTCATTCGACCAAGAATCAACGAGAAAGGAGAAACCAAGGGTGAAGTGGTGACTGGAGTATAATTTAAAAGATATTTACCTGCCTTAAAAAACAGGGCGGGCCGTGGACTGATCACACAACAGAAGAAAGGAATTTATCAGGTAAGCATAAATTATGTTTTCTTCTGTTATGTGTGATCAGTCCACGGGTCATCATTACTTCTGGGATACCAATACCAAAGCAAAAGTACACGGATGACGGGAGGGATAGGCAGGCTCATTATACAGAAGGAACCACTGCCTGAAGAACCTTTCTCCCAAAAATAGCCTCCGAAGAAGCAAAAGTGTCAAATTTGTAAAATTTGGAAAAAGTATGAAGCGAAGACCAAGTTGCAGCCTTGCAAATCTGTTCAACAGAGGCCTCATTCTTAAAGGCCCAAGAGGAAGCCACAGCTCTAGTAGAATGAGCTGTAATTCTTTCAGGAGGCTGCTGTCCAGCAGTCTCATAGGCTAAACGAATTATGCTACGAAGCCAGAAGGAGAGAGAGGTAGCCGAAGCCTTATGAGCTCTCCTCTGACCAGAGTACACGACAAACAGGGAAGACGTTTGTCGAAAATCCTTAGTTGCCTGCAAGTAGAACTTGAGGGCACGAACTACATCCAGATTGTGTAGAAGACGTTCCTTCTTTGAAGAAGGATTCGGGCACAGGGAAGGAACCACGATCTCTTGATTGATGTTCCTGTTAGTGACTACCTTAGGTAAGAACCCAGGTTTAGTACGCAGAACTACCTTATCTGAATGAAAAATCAAATAAGGAGAATCACAATGTAAAGCTGATAACTCAGAGACTCTCCGAGCCGAAGAAATAGCCATTAAAAATAACACTTTCCAAGATAACAACTTTATATCAATGGAATGAAGGGGTTCAAACGGAACTCCTTGTAGAACGTTAAGAACAAGGTTTAAACTCCATGGCGGAGCAACAGTTTTAAACACAGGCTTGATCCTAGCTAAAGCCTGACAAAAGGCCTGGACGTCTGGATTTTCTGACAGACGCCTGTGCAACAAGATGGACAGAGCTGAGATCTGTCCCTTTAATGAACTAGCCGATAAACCCTTTTCTAAACCTTCTTGTAGAAAGGACAATATCCTAGGAATCCTAACCTTACTCCAGGAGTAACCTTTGGATTCGCACCAGTATAGGTATTTACGCCATATCTTATGGTAAATCCTTCTGGTAACAGGCTTCCTAGCCTGTATCAGGGTATCAATAACCGACTCAGAAAAACCACGTTTTGATAAAATCAAGCGTTCAATTTCCAAGCAGTCAGCTTCAGAGAAGTTAGATTTTGATGTTTGAATGGACCCTGCATCAGAAGGTCCTGTCTTAGAGGTAGAGACCAAGGCGGACAGGATGACATGTCCACTAGATCTGCATACCAAGTCCTGCGTGGCCATGCAGGCGCTATTAGAATCACTGATGCTCTCTCCTGTTTGATTTTGGCAATCAATCGAGGAAGCAGCGGGAAGGGTGGAAACACATAAGCCACCCCGAAGTTCCAAGGTGCTGTCAAAGCATCTATCAGAACCGCTCCCGGATCCCTGGATCTGGACCCGTAGCGAGGAAGTTTGGCGTTCTGGCGAGACGCCATGAGATCTATCTCTGGTTTGCCCCAACGTCGAAGTATTTGGGCAAAGACCTCCGGATGAAGTTCCCACTCCCCCGGATGAAAAGTCTGGCGACTCAAGAAATCCGCCTCCCAGTTCTCCACTCCCGGGATGTGGATTGCTGACAGGTGGCAAGAGTGAGACTCTGCCCAGCGAATTATCTTTGATACTTCCATCATTGCTAGGGAGCTTCTTGTCCCTCCTTGATGGTTGATGTAAGCTACAGTCGTGATGTTGTCCGACTGAAACCTGATGAACCCCCGAGTTTTTAACTGGGGCCAAGCCAGAAGGGCATTGAGAACTGCTCTCAATTCCAGAATGTTTATTGGCAGGAGACCTTCCTCCTGATTCCATTGTCCCTGAGCCTTCAGAGAATTCCAGACAGCGCCCCAACCTAGTAGGCTGGCGTCTGTTGTTACAATTGTCCAGTCCGGCCTGCTGAATGGCATCCCCCTGGACAGATGTGGCCGAGAAAGCCACCATAGAAGAGAGTTTCTGGTCTCTTGATCCAGATTCAGAGTAGGGGACAAGTCTGAGTAATCCCCATTCCACTGACTCAGCATGCACAATTGCAGCGGTCTGAGATGTAGGCGTGCAAAGGGTACTATGTCCATTGCTGCTACCATTAAGCCGATCACCTCCATGCATTGAGCTACTGATGGGAGTTGAATGGAATGAAGGACACGGCATGCATTTAGAAGCTTTGTTAATCTGTCTTCTGTCAGATAAATCTTCATTTCTACAGAATCTATAAGAGTCCCCAAGAATGGAACTCTTGTGAGAGGAAAGAGAGAACTCTTCTTTTCGTTCACTTTCCATCCATGCGACCTTAGAAATGCCAGAACTAACTCTGTATGAGACTTGGCAGTTTGAAAGCTTGAAGCTTGTATCAGAATGTCGTCTAGGTACGGAGCTACCGAAATTCCTCGCGGTCTTAGTACCGCCAGAAGGGCACCCAGAACCTTTGTGAAGATTCTTGGAGCCGTAGCCAATCCGAATGGAAGAGCTACAAACTGGTAATGCCTGTCTAAGAAGGCAAACCTTAGATACCGGTAATGATCTTTGTGAATCGGTATGTGAAGGTAAGCATCCTTTAAATCCACTGTGGTCATGTACTGACCCTTTTGGATCATGGGTAAGATTGTTCGAATAGTTTACATTTTGAACGATGGAACTCTTAGGAATTTGTTTAGGATCTTTAAATCCAAGATTGGCCTGAAAGTTCCCTCTTTTTTGGGAACCACAAACAGGTTTGAGTAAAACCCTTGTCCTTGTTCCGACCGTGGAACCGGATGGATCACTCCCATTAATAACAGATCTTGTACACAGCGTAGAAACGCTTCTTTCTTTATCTGGTTTGTTGACAACCTTGACAGATGAAATCTCCCTCTTGGGGGAGAGAATTTGAAGTCTAGAAGGTATCCCTGAGATATGATCTCTAGCGCCCAGGGATCCTGAACATCTCTTGCCCAAGCCTGGGCGAAGAGAGAGAGTCTGCCCCCCACTAGATCCGGTCCCGGATCGGGGGCCCTCGATTCATGCTGTCTTAGGGGCAGCAGCAGGTTTCCTGGCCTGCTTGCCCTTGTTCCAGGACTGGTTAGGTTTCCAGCCTTGTCTGTAACAAGCAACAGCTCCTTCCTGTTTTGGTGCAGTGGAAGTTGGTGCGGCTCCTGCTTTGAAATTCCGAAAGGGACGAAAATTAGACTGTCTAGCCTTAGCTTTGGCTTTGTCTTGAGGCAGGGCGTGGCCCTTACCTCCTGTAATGTCAGCGATAATTTCTTTCAAACCGGGCCCAAATAAAGTTTGCCCCTTGAAAGGTATATTAAGTAATTTGGACTTAGAAGTTACATCAGCTGACCAGGATTTTAGCCACAGCGCCCTACATGCCTGAATGGCGAATCCTGAGTTCTTAGCCGTAAGTTTGGTTAAATGTACTACGGCCTCCGAAATGAATGAATTAGCTAGTTTAAGGACTCTAAGTCTCTCCGTAATGTCGTCCAGCGTAGCTGAACTAAGGTTCTCTTCCAGAGACTCAATCCAAAATGCTGCCGCAGCCGTAATCGGCGCGATGCATGCAAGGGGTTGCAATATAAAACCTTGTTGAACAAACATTTTCTTAAGGTAACCCTCTAATTTTTTATCCATTGGATCTAAAAAAGCACAGCTATCCTCCACCGGGATAGTGGTACGCTTAGCTAAAGTAGAAACTGCTCCCTCCACCTTAGGGACCGTTTGCCATAAGTCCCGTGTGGTGGCGTCTATTGGAAACATCTTTCTAAATATTGGAGGGGGTGAGAACGGCACACCGGGTCTATCCCACTCCTTAGTAACAATTTCAGTTAGTCTCTTAGGTATAGGAAAAACGTCAGTACTCGCCGGTACCGCAAAGTATTTATCCAACCTACACAATTTCTCTGGTATTGCAACAGTGTTACAATCATTAAGAGCCGCTAAAACCTCCCCTAGTAATACACGGAGGTTCTCCAATTTAAATTTAAAATTTGAAATATCTGAATCCAATCTGTTTGGATCAGAACCGTCACCCACAGAATGAAGCTCTCCGTCCTCATGCTCTGCAAGCTGTGACGCAGTATCAGACATGGCCCTAGTATTATCAGCGCACTCTGTTCTCACCCCAGAGTGATCACGCTTGCCTCTTAGTTCTGGTAATTTAGCCAAAACTTCAGTCATAACAGTAGCCATATCTTGTAATGTTATCTGTAATGGCCGCCCAGATGTACTAGGCGCCACCATATCACGCACCTCCCGGGCGGGAGATGCAGGTACTGACACGTGAGGCGAGTTAGTCGGCATAACTCTCCCCTCGCTGTTTGGTGAAATTTGTTCAATTTGTACAGATTGGCTTTTATTTAAAGTAGCATCAATACAGTTAGTACATAAATTTCTATTGGGCTCCACCTTGGCATTGGAACAAATGACACAGGTATCTTCCTCTGAATCAGACATGTTTAACACACTAGCAAATAAACTTGCAACTTGGTTACAATCTTATTTAACAAAAACGTACTGTGCCTCAAAGAAGCACTAACGAATAAATGACAGTTGAAATAATGAACTGAAAAAACAGTTATAGCATCAATCCTTGAAAACAACACAACTTTTAGCAAAGGTTTGTTCCCATTAGTAAAGTAACAATAATTAAATTTGAAACATAAAAATTACAGCAACGTTTTTAATCACAGTCAATATATAAGTCTCACAGCTCTGCTGAGAGAATCTACCTCCCTCCAAAGAAGTTTGAAGACCCCTGAGTTCTGTTAGAGATGAACCGGATCATGCAGGAAATACAAGAGTAACTGACTGGAAATTTTTGATGCGTAGCAAAGAGCGCCAAAAAACGGCCCCTCCCCCTCACACACAGCAGTGAGAGAGAAACGAAACTGTCACAATTAAAACAAGCAACTGCCAAGTGGAAAAATAATGCCCAAACATTTATTCACTCAGTACCTCAGAAAATGCAAACGATTCTACATTCCAGCAAAAACGTTTAACATAATAAATGCCTATTAAAAGGTTTAATGTACTTTTTACAGAGTAATTCCAGTGAAGTACCATCCCCAGAATACTGAAGTGTAGAGTATACATACATGTCATTATAACGGTATGGCAGGATTTTCTCATCAATTCCATTCAGAAATAAAAACTGCTACATACCTCAATGCAGATTCATCTGCCCGCTGTCCCCTGATCTGAAGCTTTTACCTCCCTCAGATGGCCGAGAAACAGCAATATGATCTTAACTACTCCGGTTAAAATCATAGTAAAAACTCTGGTAGATTCTTCTTCAAACTCTGCCAGAGAGGCAATAACACGCTCCGGTGCTATTGTAAAATAACAAACTTTTGATTGAAGTTATAAAAACTATGAATAATCACCATAGTCCTCTCACACATCCTATCTAGTCGTTGGGTGCAAGAGAATGACTGGGAGTGACGTAGAGGGGAGGAGCTATATGCAGCTCTGCTGGGTGAATCCTCTTGCATTTCCTGTTGGGGAGGAGTTATATCCCAGAAGTAATGATGACCCGTGGACTGATCACACATAACAGAAGAAATGTGTGTATACTGTCCCTTTAAGAAGAAACCAGTTTTACAGTACTGACCCTTTAAATCATTTTTTTTTAAACCGATTTGTACTCATATTTAATATATAATTGAGATTAAAAATAAACTAATCTTAGAGTCAGTTAGTTAGTTATGTCACAACATGGAATATTTGGATAATCATCCAAATTCAGGTATGCAGTCTAATATCTAACTTCTAATATACCAGAGTAACTATTTGGTTAAATTGTGCAACTGGGTCCATGTTCTTTACTTCAATTAAACTCAGAACAGTTGGATGCTTACTGCTGCCAAGGCAGCAAATAATTTACACATAATAGTCAACACAGTAATAACTATACTAAAAGTAATTTAAAAATATTTATAATGTCGTAAAATATAGTGGCAAAATATATGAACTGCAATATGCACCAAAATTTGTTTCTCATCATCAGTGATTAAAATGGGGACCAGGCTCAAGTCTTACTACTTTTCAACCCTTGTGACAGATTAGAATTGAAACCTTAACGATCAATTTACAATTAACAAGATAGAAGTGAAACAAATTAAACCAACCATTACATATAACGAGCCCCAACAGGCTGCCATTGTTCCTCTAAATTGCAAAACGCAAGCACAAATACACAATAGACACCGTTAAGTATTAAACAGAAACTAGCGGCTCAGTAAGTGAAAACTCATACAAAAAAAATGAATGATCTATATGACTACAAAATCTGCATGATAACCTAGAGCAAAATCGTAATAAAAACAGCTTGAATTTAATTATCCATTTATTTTCACACCCAATACTGCAATGATAATTCTGTTTTCATTTCCATATGCCTATTTATTTGCACACAAACACATATATTCACACATTTATAGGTAATTTTAGTAACACTAGTGTTAAAAGGGACATGAAACCTAAAAATTTTCTTTCACGATTTAGATAGAGCATACATTTGTAAACAACTTTCCAATTTACTTCAATTATCAATTGTGCTTCATTCTTTTGGAATCCTTTATTGAAGGAGCAGCAATACACTAAAGTGAGCTAGCCGAACACATCAGTAAACCAATGGCAAGAGGCATATATGTGCAGCCACCATTTACCAGCTAGATCCCAGCTCCTGAGCCTACCTAGGTATGTGAGCTAGCTGAACACATCAGTAAACCAATGGCAAGAGGCATATATGTGCAGCCACCATTTACCAGCTAGATCCAAGCTCCTGAGCCTACCTAGGTATGTGAGCTAGCTGAACACATCAGTAAACCAATGGCAAGAGGCATATATGTGCAGCCACCATTTACCAGCTAGATCCCAGCTCCTGAGCCTACCTAGGTATGTGAGCTAGCTGAACACATCAGTAAACCAATGGCAAGAGGCATATATGTGCAGCCACCATTTACCAGCTAGATCCCAGCTCCTGAGCCTACCTAGGTATGCTTTTCAAGTATCCTATGATGGAGATGAAGATATAGATAAAGGGGGTATGGTATATTTCCTGTCCATGCCCCAACCAGGGAGGGGTCTCTGGTGAATATTGGCTTAGGTTTGGCCAAGAAAAAATATTACACCACTAAGATAACAAAACATCTAACAAATCAAGGAATAATTTTTTAAATTATTATTAAATGTCTAGACACAAATATGTCGTTTGTTACATTTTAGGAAATGAAAAGCGTTCACTAGACAGCTGCATATATAAATAATTTTGCCTGGAAAATTGTTTATGATTAACCTTTATTTAAAAAAAAGTATTTAAAAATCTTATTTTGAGCTGCTAATTATAAAACGGAGTGACACTTTAAACACTGGCATGAATGAAAGTTTTCAGTTATTAATTTCCTTTCTTAAAGGTTTTTTTTTTCTTACATATATGAAAAAAAATTATTATGTAAACCTATTCAATTAACTCTAAGGTCTGGGTAAATATGGAGGTCAAAACATCACATTTTCAGTTAGCTTAGCAAAAAAAAAAAAAGTAAAAATATATTGTGATAGATCATCATCAAGATTTAAATCAAAAAGCTCCATTTACTAAAGGTTGGGCGGACATGATTCGCTACGAAATAAAATTGATAGAAAATTGATTTGAAAGTTGCTTAAAATCTATCTGAATCATGAAAGAAAAGATTTGGGTTTAATATCCCTTTAAGTGTTCCTTCCCTTTAAGTATCCCACATAATATCCTTATGGAAGATTCATTAAAGGATTCCAAAACTTTGCTTTTTTTACTCCACTTAACTACCTAAAATCGATTAACAATAACTTAAGGATTAAAACTTACCTGATTCGAATATTAAACGAGTATTTCTTGCGTTAGAAAAGTACTTACAAAATCCTTGAAATCGCGTCACCCAAGCCAAACCCCCTTTCTCAGTGTCTAAATTAGAATACAGTCAGTCCAATCGCTATGTTCTAGCATGCATATCATTATCCCAAGGATTCGTCATCGCGCGCATGCGCAAATTATTCCGCCGTTTATCGCATGCGTATATTGGCTATTTGAATACAATCGCCATTACAATCATCTACTGGCATAACGCATGCGCATTAAAAAAAGTATATCCATTACATCGGTATTCGTTCCAATTGTGTATAAGTCTGTTTTACGATAACAGCTTGATATAGGACCTATATTTTCTTATCTCTAGCCCTAATTTATGGATGTGTTTTGCATGTCTCTTCTCCACCCACGAACTCGATAAGCAAGCTATTGTTTGCAATTTTATTTCATTCATAATATCTTGTAAAAGTCTTCAAAAATAAACTTTATCTTTTCGTTACTTCAAGGTGAACTCATTTTGATAACAGTGAACATACAATATTCCCCATTGCACTGATTAGTTTACTTGCAAGTGAAAATTAACATAATAATGTGTTTTGTTGCATTATATATGAATTTGATTCATAATATATTGTAAACGGATGAAAAAAAAAAAAATCTTATCTGCTCACTTTTTCAAGGAGAACTCTTTATGATAACCGCGACTATGCAATTATACGTGATATGAATACTTTTCTTTAAAATCAAAATTACAATACTGATTTTATTTCTAAGTATATCACTTTCGTTCCGAATATATAGTATAACATGTTAGAAAAATAAAAATTTTAAATGCTCGTTTTTTACAGGGGAACCCATCTTGATAACCGTGACTATCTAAGTGTCATTGGTATTGACATTTCTATACGTGATTGACTGAAATTTCAACATAGATTGAATCTTAAAATTAGTTTGAATATGAGTTTCATTCATCAAATCTTTTATGCATGTATAAATATTAAGTTTAAATGCTCGTTACTTCCAGGGGAATTAATTTCAAGTAGCGTCGCTATGTATTACTCATCTAGATATGTAGTGGTATTCAGAATATGTTCAATATATAATATCCAATTGCAAATATATGTTTTTAACATAGGTATTAAATGCGTAATATATTGTATATATGCTCGTTATTACTAAGGGTATTATAGCAGCTAAGCGCGCACATCTTACCTGCTCGAGAACGCTGGAACATCTGTGAAGAGAAAGCTCGATTACGGCGGTCTGCAGCTCAAAAGGATAGTGACGTTTTTGATGACGCATGAAAAATAAAGCGCATGCGCAGTACGGCGGATTACGGCCATATTGTTAACGCAGGTTATCAGGGACTATTGGTTACGGACATCGAAACTAGTAAGTGTGGGTTTGGAAATCTATTAAATTTGTGATAAGAATATACAGAAAACAATACATATTTCATAATTGAAGCATATTGTCAATATGATTATTACATATGTTTTATTCGTTTGAAAGGAACTTTATTGCAAGGTTTAGTGTCCCTTTAAATAATACGGACTACACATATATCCTTACATACATTCAATTTTAATTTTATTTTTATTATCACTTTCACTGTATATTTTTATAGCACTTTTGTAGTAAGTGAATTTTGTACATTTATTTATATAGGGCTAGATTATAAGTGGAGCGCAAAATATCGCTTCTGCTTTGCACTCACGAAAGCACGCTTCCATTGGATCTAATAGAAGCCCCGTTCTCATGCCGTGAGACACAGCATGAGAACTAGCGCAGCAAAGGGGGTATGTCGTGCACCGATGTGCAGCAGATTATAAATATATATGTATATGAATATTTACAAATATATTTATGTGTTAATGTGTGTATATACACATAAATATATATAAGCATATACATATATATTTACATGAAACACACAGTTCCCATAGACTGCTATGTAAAAGCACTTCTCAGTGCTGTTTTTTTCTCTAAAGCCCTGCACCCGACCCGACAATTTTAAGTCCTCATAACTACTTTTTGCAGTTTTTTTTTTTTTTTTTTATGGGGGGGCAATTGGAGGTTATTTTGAAAATGAACCAGAGATCTGACCTCTGGTTAATTTTCTGAGCGCTAATTGCTACCATGAGCTTGCAGTAGCAATAACCAGCCACTTGTAATGGCTGGTTAATAATCGCGTACCTGTTTACGGGCGCGGGTTAAATTAGCGCTCCCCTTGTAATCTAGCTCATAGTGTTATTTTATGTGGTTGTGCACACTATCTGCTTGGCGCTGGTTCATATGCAGGAGAGCTGTTCTACTTAGCACGGGTGAGTTATTTAGGTTATATTGTTTTGCAGGGCACTTTTATTTTAAACTCCGGTGCGCTATTAGCTCAGGCGCCTTTTACTATATTGCACTCCAGACCTCGCTTCTGTTTAGCGCCTTTTAACCTTTATAAAGTTTCCTTTTCAGATTCAGTTTGTTTTCTTCTACTTTAGTGTCGGATTTACTCTGGTACCTCTGCCTTCTGATACTGTTGCTGACCCAGCTTGAACTTTGACATCGATCTGCTTTATCCTTTGGTACTCCATTGTTCTGCCTTCCTGTTGCTGACTCTGGCTTTGAACCTGACCGTGAGTTTGCCTTAGCCTGATCCTGTATTTATCCTGCCTGCCTGTTATTCATTTGGTCTTGTATAGATGGTTGCAACCTCCTTATCTTATCTGGGTCCTTGTGTTTTTCATGGCAGTAGGATTTCCTGCCTATCATTTGACTTGGTAGCAGGATAAGAAGACTACTGGCCAGTCAATTGGAGTGCTAGTTGGGATCTCTTGGCATTAAGCACCACTGAATATAGATAATGTCTTTGGTGATTCAAAGTTAATAACCAATGATGTAATATATAAAGCGTGAACATGAACTAATTAAAGGGACAGTCAACACTTACTTTAACATGTTTTTATATTGAAAATAACAAAACGGAGGTCCGCCTACACTATACCCCTCCTGCCTTGCCGCCTTGCTTCTGTCCTAATCAGCGGCGCTAACTACTCTAATACCCAGTAAATATGGATGCCGGACTCCCCCCACCATTACGTAGCTGCCTTCTTCTTCAACTTATAAGCAAATCAGAATCCAGGCATCGGACAGAAATTGCTAGCGCGTGCAATTTCAGTCCGAGGACTGGATTCTGATTTGCTTATCAGTTGAAGAAGAAGGCAGCTACGTAATGGTGGGGGGAGTCCGGCATCCATATTTACCGGGTATTAGAGTAGTTAGCGCCGCTGATTAGGACAGAAGCAAGGCGGCAAGGCAGGAGGGGTATAGTGTAGGCGGACCTCCGTTTTGTTATTTTCAATATAAAAACATGTTAAAGTAAGTGTTGACTGTCCCTTTAAGGTCACTGCGAGATTTTGACTGTTGTTTTTAAAGATGCACACTCATGTTTTAATAAGTTTGTCAATTAAATTGATTTTAATATTTTTTGGAATTTACACTGCAATTAATGAATAAAACCCACAATACTATATTCGCACATAAACAATTAAGTGCTAGATGTGTATTCTGTAAGTTCAGTGTCTATACTGATCTCAAGTTTTGTGATCTCTCGGCAGGCCTGATATTGATGAAATCCCCCCCCCCCAAAAAAAAAAAAAAAAGTTAAAAATTTTTTTCAAGGAACAAAAGCAAAAAAAAAAAAAAAAAAAAAAAAATGTTAAGAGGAGACATATAAAGGAGTGACTCTGAAATTCAGCTAATTGACAACATTTAAAACAAAAAATATCAGGAATCAGGAATATCAAAACTTTATTCTTCAACAAAATAAAAAATCAATAAACCCATATCAGAACTGGGCAATTATTATTATTATTATCAGTTATTTGTAGAGTGAAAACAGATTCTGCAGCTCTTAAAAATGGGTCTAATATTCAAGGTGACAATTATGGGAGACAAAGGGATAGAGCGCCCTGCCAACAGTTTCACTATTGTAAATCATCTCTCATGAAGGTGATCTACAAAGCAGCTAGGCTCCTAGTCTGACATGCTAAGGAGTTCAAGGGGATAGGAGCAGAAGAACTAAGATAGGAAAATTTTAGTGTATATTATATGCATTCCTGAACAGTAGAGTCTTTAAGGAGCGCTTGAAAGTTTGAAAGCTAGGGGAGAGTCTTTTGGGTCAAGACAGAGAATTCCTATAAATAGGGGCCAGTCTGGAGAAGTCTTGTAAACAGGAATGTGAGGAGGTAACAAGAGAGGAGTAGAGTAGTAGGTCATGAGCAGAGTGAA
Organism: Bombina bombina; assembly: GCF_027579735.1. NCBI lineage: Eukaryota > Metazoa > Chordata > Amphibia > Anura > Bombinatoridae > Bombina > Bombina bombina. The sequence goes on along the minus strand of NC_069502.1, from coordinate 783,211,924 downwards.
GGGGACGGAAGATATCTGGAGACTAGGTTGGAGATATAGGGTGGAACATTGTTATTGAGAGCTCTAAAAGTTAGAGTCAGGATTTTGTGTTTTATTCTGGAGGTTAGAGGAAGCCAGTGAAGGGACTGGCAGTGAGGTACAGCAGATAAGGAAGTTCTGTCTGGCAGAGGCATTTATTATGGATTATAAGGGAGCTAAACGGCAGCTAGGGAGGCCGGAGAGGATGGAGTTGCAATAGTCAAGGCAGGAAATAATGAGAGAGTGGATTAAAGCCTTACTTGTGTAAGGAAGTGGCAAATGTTGGGAATGTTTAAAAGGTGGAAGCGGAAGGAATTGGCCAAAGACTGGATGTGTGGCGTGAAAGAGAGATCTGAGTTAAGTGTGACCCCAAGACATTGGGCATGCGGGGTTGGGGTAATGATGTTATTAAAGGTCTGGTTAGACAGATAAGAGGAGATCCACAAGAGGGCTGTGTCGCAGATGCTAAAGGATTGGACGGTTTGTAGCAAGAGAGTGTGGTCAACAGTGTCAAAGGCTGCAGACATATCAACAGAGAAAAATGGCCTTTTGATTTTGCTGTAATTAGGTCATTAGTAACCTTAAAGACTGCAGTTTCTGTGAAGTGTTGGGGGCGAAATCCAGATTGCAGTGGAGGGATTTTATGTGAGGAAATGTGTTAAACTTTCCAGAAGTTTTTAGGAAAGAGGGAGTAGGGAAATAAAACAGTAGTTGGATGGGGATGATGCATCGAGAGAAGATTTTTTGAGGATAGGTGTGATTAGTGCATGTTTAAAGGATGAGGGAAATATACCAGTGCTGAAGGAGAGATCAAAAATATGTGTGAAGAGTAAGAGTAGGAGAGAGGGAGGGCAGTAGTTGTGAGGGAATGGGATCAAGGGGACAGGTAGTGACGTGAGAGGAGAAATTTAAGGGTGGAAACTTCTTTCTAAGTATCAGGAGCAAAAAAGCTGAATTTGTGGCTTTGTGGGTTTTGGACATCAGTGATCGGTTGAGGGGGTTGGAGACTGGTAGTGTGTTGAGAGATGATATAATTTCAGATGGAATCTATTTTGTTGGTGAAGTGGTTGGCAAAATCTTGAGCTGAGAGAGAAGTGGAAATAGAAGGTGGGTGGGCGGAGAAGGGTGTTCAAAAGGGAGAACAGACATTTTGGGTTTGAAGAAAGAGTAGAGAAGTAATCCTACTTGGAAAAATTAAGGGAAGAATAGTAAGAGTTTAAGATGAACTTGCAATGAAGGAAGCCAGCTGAACAGGATTTTCTCCAATTTCGCTTGGCAGTGCGGGAACATCTATGTAGATAGCATGTCAGAGGAATATGCCATGGCTGAGGATGAGAGCGTGACTTTTGAGCTATGGTAGGAGGTGCCAAATTGTCAAGGACCACTTTAAGAGTTGAATTATAGTGACAGATAGAATGGTCAAGGCAAGAAAAGGAGGAGATGGAAGAGAGCAGAGGTTGGAGAGAGTTTGAAAGATGTTGCCGATCAAGTGACTTAATGCTCCAGTGGAGTTTGGTGTGAGGGTTAGAAGGAGGGAGAGCAGTAGGAAGTGCTGTGATGTTAAAAGTGAGGAGATGATGGTCAAAAAGAGGAAAGGGGGGATCAGATCAAGGGAACATCCAACTTTATGAGTGGGAGAATCGAAAATAGTGACAGACTATAAGAGGAAGTGAGCTGGAGACGTTTTTTTTGCAGCAGGGACAGCGGAGTTGTCGACAGGGAGGTTGAAATCCCCAGGAATGAGGGAAGGGATGTCTGAGGAGATGAATTAAAGTAGCCAGGATGCAAAATGATTGAGAAATTGAGTTGAGGAGCCAGCGGGCGATATATAACCGCAACACGTACAGAGAGAGGAAAGAATAAGCTAATCATGTGCGTTTCGAAGGAAGAAAATTTGAGGGAAGAGATGGGCTGTATTTTTTTGAAAGGTGCAATGAGAGGAAAGTAAAATACCTACACCACCTCCTTGGTGTGGCTGAAGTGGAGACCCCATGTGACAGTGCTGCAGAGGAAGCTGTGCCTGAGGGAGAGAGCCCAGTTTCTGTGTGAGGCAGTGGGAGATGAAGAGGTTGTGGATAGAAGTGAGCTTGTTACACACAGAGCAAGAGTTCCAGAGTGCACAAGGCATACATGGGTGGGTGAGTTTAGGAAGCTGCGGGGGACCGGGATTGGGGATATATCACCAGCAGTTACTATGAGTAAGAGGGAGAATGACATTACATGAGATACCGATTTGCAGTATTGAGAGTGTCTTTGTAATGTGGAGCAGGGAGGAGAGAACATTTAGGAATGTGTGAAGTTCATGAGAGCAGAAGTAAGGTGAAGATAAAAGGGGTGGGCCGATGAATGTAGAAAGTGGTGAGGGGAAGGAGTAAATTAAAAATATAGTTTGTTGAATAGACAAGAGGTAGCGAAAAGGGAAACATTAGGATATGGAACATTTTGCAAAAATGGAAACAGAGAAATACATAAAACACAATATTACAGGAGTACTTGCCTAGTGTCTTATCCATTGTCCACTCCTTGTTAAATTATTGTAGAATTCTTAGCTTAATTTCCTAATATGCTATTGTGACAATTCACACTGCCCAGGCAATGCACCCCATGTGAAATGCACACCCCAAGCTAGTGTTAAATATATAGACAGGGCAGTTAGTTGGATCCACTAAATTAGTTGATTAATAAATCAAAGACAGTTTAAAAGGCCAATTGGAAAGCTAGATTCTGGTAAGGTCAGGGTTAGATAAGTTAAAACAAACAAACAGTAACATTTGGAGGAGGATGAAGCTGTGCCATAAGACAGCTATACATTTAAGAATAATAGCAAGTATTGATAGGGATTTAACATCTCATGGCAATTGACAAGACCTTATATAAATAAATACAGGACTTATTTAACAGCCTATAATCATATGCTCAATTCACATACATATCAAAACAGAGAGTTACACAGGAGGGGAGAAATACCAAAAAGCAGTGAACGGTGTTATAGAGGTACAGTGACTCTACTCACATACTATAAGAAAGTTACACAGGAGAGGGGAAAGACCAGAAAGCAGGGAATAGTGTTACAGATCTACATCCAATGATATTTTTAAAAAGCTTAATAGGACTCTATTTATAAAGCTGTGAGAGCAACTTCACAGCTCTAGTGTAAGCAAGCCTGAAATGCTACTTAACCTCTCTGCCACCTAAAGTGTGGTAGATTTCATTCATCCCAATCAAGATGACTGACTGTCAATGGGAGATCTGGGGGCGGCATTGCACAAGCAGTGGCTGGGTGGAGGAGGTTCATGACAGCGCCATTTGATAAATTATTATTATTATATGTTATTTGTAGGGCCAGCCTATGTGAAGGACAAGTGAACCGCCTATCAAGCAGTAGTTGTTGAAGTCTGAAAGAGTGTGTGTCTTCTCATGTGATGCTTCACACCGAGAGATGGCGTCTCATCACTACGAGTGTTTGTTTGAAGCTGCCAGACCAGACCGGAGAATCGGATTTGAGCACAAGGAAGGATCTACCTATTATACTTATTGGGCCATATGAATTGGTGACTGGACTTTTCATGAGTTACACCTTATGACTGGACACAGAGATAGGAGTCAACAAAAGGGTATATCCCGCCACCTTAAACAGGCTTGTTATAGGCGCCTCACTGAAGGATTTTACTAAAGTCTGTCCTTTTGTACATTACTTGGGCCATTGAAAAAAAAAATAGCAATCCTGGACTGAGTTATTCTTGGAGTTTTGAAGTTATTTGTGGAGCGCCAACAAATTCTGCAGCACTAAAAACATGGGTCTCATATGCAAGGTAACAAATATGGGAGACAAAAGGATAGAGGGCCTTGCCAGGAGTTTCAATGTTGTAAATTAGCTCTCATGAAGGTGATCTACAAAGCAGCTAGGCTCTTAGGCTTACATGCTAAGGGGATTCAAGGGAATAGCTAAAGGAAGAAAGGAACTAAGATAGGTAAATGTTAATGTATATTATTTGCATTCCTGTATTATTAAATTATAAATGGAGCCCATAGACTACAGAGATGTCCAACAAACATTATTTCATACAAAGAAATACAAATAGTAAACTTGGTAAAAAGCACAACATATTCTAGTTTATGAGTTTTCATTCACATGGAATTATCCCCTGGCTATCAGAGCACTGCAATGGAATTTTAGAAAAATTGAAAACCCAAATTCTGCCTATAAAACACGAGATGAGGGAATCAGGTCTTTCTAGATCAGTAAGTACTCAAATTAGACGTAATTTATGCACCCCAGTGTTCTAATTTTAGCATGGATCAAGACTAGCAAAGGGGTCATTATTGCTTCAATAAAAAAAGACCAGTTCTTCTGGCACAAAAAGCTTATTATCACTAAGAAAGCTATTTCCACCTAGGTTCTGAAAAAAAGTAAAAATTCCTACAGTAAAAGACTTAGGGCTAGATTACGAGTGGAGTGCTTACAGTTACCAGCAAGTGAAAAGGGGTTTATTACTGGTGTTTGCGCGCGTCAGGTTTTTCGCTCATATTACAAGTTAAAAGTAAATGCGATCACTTGAACGCAAATTGAAGTTAACGCGCGTCGCATTAGTGTGAACTCAGAGCTCTGGTTAATTGTTTTGCAAAACAATAAAGTGTCAAACAACACATAAAAAGTACATTACAAGGTACAGTTACACTCATAATAACACCATCTAATAAAAATTATATTAAAAAATATAGCACAAAAACGTTATAAGGGCTCAAAATATGAGGTATAAGGTAAAGGCAAAAGGCTTTAAAATAGAGATACATACATATACATCTCTAAAGATGTGTATGTATGTATGTATGTATATATATATATATATATATATATATATATATATATATATATATATATATATATATATATATATATATATATATGTCTAATTATGTGTACATATGTATTTATATTTGTATATGTATTTACAGATATATACACATATAAACACAAAAACATATGTATGTATATATATATATATATATATATATATATATATATATATATATATATATATATATATATACATGCATTGGAGTCCTTTCCAAGTGGGTGAAAACATGTAAAAAAATATTTATGCAGTAATCATATTTAATAATGGTTATTACCTATGTATTTACTGTAAATATTTTACATTCCTATGTTCTGCACATTACAGAATATGTAAGTATTTATAAATAGATATTCCTATATATATCTTTTTTATATATATATATATATATATATATATATATATATATATATATATATATATATATATATATATATATATATATATATATATATAAATAAATAAATATATATACAGGTATACCTCATCACACTCCCGTTTACAGGACTTCTCCAGCCTGGCTCCCATCTTATGGAACTCTCTGCCTCACTCCACAAGACTCTCCCCTAGTTTTGAAGCTTCAAGCGCTCCCTAAAGACTCTACTGTTCAGGGATGCATAAAACCTATGCTAACCTTTCTTTATACCAGTTCCTCTCCTCCATCGCTATCCCCTGAACCCCCTTACCATGTAAGCCTAAGAGTCCAGCTGTTTGTAGATCACCTTCTTAAGAGCTGACTACAACAGTGCAACTCTTGGCAGGGCCCTCTACCCATTTGATCCATATAATTGTTTTGTTGTACTCTGCATTTGTTTATAGCGTTGCGGAATCTGTTGGCGCTCTACAAATAACCGATAATAATAATTTATGAATAAAAAGAACATATTCTGCTATGTGAAGAACATTGGAATGTTACATTTTCATATTTTCATGTCGGGTTAGTGCACTTGAGAATATGTGATCGGCTTTATGTGCGAGTAGGGTATTAGGATTTTTTAAAAAATTTTGCTTCATTGATTTCTATGGGGGGATAGGTTATCACATGCTCAATATTATATGTTTGGCTTTTTAAGCTCGTCGGGCTAGCTCGCAAGTGAAAACAGTTAACTTTTAACCCAACACGCGCAAAAAGCTTACTTCCAACACAGTTAATGCTCGAGCAGGAGCATTAAATAACGCTCCACTTGTATTCTGTCCCTTAGTCAGAATAGTTTCTTAAACAAATAAGCAAACATAAGCTCTCTAGGAAGCAGGCCCCCATAATCCTTTTGTACCAGTTTGTCTTCTCTGTCTTGTCTATTTATTGTACCCTGTACTGTGCTGCAGTGTCTGCAGGATGATTACAAAAAGTAATGAATAAAATGAAATACTTGAGAGCAGCCATTGGGGCTGATATAAAGGCTCCATTTGCATCAACTCCAAATTAAACTGAAATGTTTTCACTACAATTTAACTTGCTTATGTCTACATTTTAGTATATATTACTTTTGTATTAGTTCAAATAAGTGTATTGTGAAGCTTGATCAAACTTCACCTGCATACAGCTGGCAAGATAAATCAGTGACACCAGCTTGTTTAAACTGCTTAGAAAATATAACAAGACTTGTGAGAGGGATTTAGACATACCTTGGGAACTCCCCTGTTCATCCAAGAGAACTGCCCTGTCCATCCCACTTTCTGAAGCTGTCAGTTTTAATTTGCAATGTAATTTGTAAAAGCTACACTGAAATATACTAAGTATGATCCTAATGTATTTAAGTAACACAGAAACCTTCAAAACAAAATCAGAGTTTGTAAAATCACTGCTAGGGCTAAATATAAATGTATTACAATATAAATCACAAGGTGCAAGGCTTAAATGCTATAATACTGAAAGGACACAATCTAAACTGTAAAGTCATCTAAAATACAAAAGCACAAAGTGTATGTGTAACAAAACTCTTATATCATGCAGTGCTTTATTGAACTGGGCTTGTCTCTCCTTCATATATAGAAATGAGAGAGACCTTTCAGTGCTGGAGAGATCTGCCCATTTTCTTTTTAAGTCTGAACTGCATTTTTTCTCCAAGCTGGAGAACCTTTGAATATCAGGGCCGTAATGAGATTTAGCTAGAAGACCCAGTGGTAGTAAGTTAATGAGGAACACTTGGGTACTATGTATAATCAGGTTATAATTTTGTGTTACATTTGTATTAATTACTAGACTTAAATGCTTCTTGGCTTTGTTACTCTAGTCAAAATATATCCTAATTTTGGAATTAAAGGGACACATTCATGAAGAAGTAAAATGAATGGATCTTACTGGAATCTACGCCGTGGAAACAGGAACACGGCCCTTCAAGTGTGACGAATAGTAGCATTGCCTCCGCCATGGACTTGAGAGAAGAAGTGGCAGCGAAGCCGATTGCTTATGGAGCTGTTAAAATGAGTCGGGATGGTTTCGCAGAAAGACTCTTCATGCATCTCCGGACTTTAACTTTCATCCAGGCTCTCACTGAGAGACTGACAGGATTACTTAAAACTCTCGTCCCATGTCAAAGAGTACTACCCTCCATAAGAGACAAAACAAATTATTCTGACACTTCTCTGCCAACCTCATAGGATGAAAGGCAAAGAATGACTCCGGGGTGAGGGAAGTGGGAGGAGTATTTAAGTCTTTGGCTGGGGTGTCTTTGACTCCTCCTGGTGGCCAGGTTCTGAATTCCCAAAAGTAATTAATGCAGCCGTGGACTCTTTCCATTTATGAAGAAAATAATGTACATAGTGCAGAATTATGTAACATTATCTTAGCGATAGCTTTAAAAATCTAAAGATTTTAGAGATTTTACCCTTCAAAGTTGAATTTACCTGGTCTCCTCTTCAGGCTCTTCTGATTGTGTCTTCTTTTTCAAAAGCGATTCGCGGGAGTGCTGTCTAATCACAGTGCACCCGATCGAGCTATTGAACTGAATGTAGCTCGCTCCCGATACCTGATGAGGCTTATGTCCCGCTGACTTGTAAGCCAGGCGAATCAAGCTCTTCAACCAAAAGGACAAAGAAGAAGCAGAGGTCCTTTGCCCCCTGCGCTCCCCAGAATACACCACAAACAGAGATGTAGACTGTCTGAAATCCTTTGTAGCCTGAAGATAGAACTTCAAGGCACGAACCACATACAGATTATGAAGTAACCTCTCCTTAGAAGAAGAAGGGTTAGGACACAAAGAAGGAATCACTATTTCCCGATTGATGTTACGGTCAGACACCACCTTGGGGAGAAACCCCAACCCAGTGCAAAGAACAGCCTTATCTGCATGAAACACCAGATAAGGAGGGTTACAATTGCAAGGCAGCTAGTTCAGATACCTTGCGTGCCGATGCAATAGCCAGTAGGAAGAGAACCTTCCAGGACAGAACCTTAATGTCAATGGAATGCATAGGTCCAAATTGGAACCCTCTGCAAAACCTTAAGGACTAAGTTTAAGTTCTAAGGCGGAGCCGACTGTCTAAAGACAGGCCTGATTTTGGACAGAGCCTGAACAAGAGATTGGATGTCAGGGAGCTCAGCGAGCCTCCTATGCAACAAAACCGATCTGAATGATCGCCTTTCCACTGTCTCAACATGCACAATTGCAGAGGTCTGAGATGGAACCTGGCGAATGGGACGACATCTATGCTCGACACCATGAGACCTACCATCTCCATACATTGAGCCACCGACAGGCTTGTGGAGGACTGAAGGACAAGACAGGTGGACGCAAGCTTCCTGCACCGCTGGTCTGTGAGAAAGATCTTCATCGACGTAGAGTCTATAATCGTGACTAGGAACTACACCCTTTTGCTGGGAACCAGGGAACTCTTTCCTGAGTTGATCTTCCAACCGTGAGATTGGAGCAGAAGAAGAAGAGCCCTTGAATGAACCTCTGCAAGGCTGAACGATGGCACCTGAACTAGAATGTCGTCCAGGTAAGGTGCCACCGCAATGCCCCTGGATCTGGCCACTGCAAGCAGCGCCCCCAGAACCTTCATGAAGACTCTCAGGGCCTTTGCCAGACCAAAGGAAAGGGCCACAAACTGCAAGTGTTGATTCAGAAACGCAAATCTTAGGAACCTGAAGTGGTCCCTGTGAATTGGCACATGAAGGTATGCGTCCTTCAAATCTACAGTAGTCATAAACTGTCCCTCTTGAACTAGGGGCAGAATAGATCTGATTGTTACCATTGTGAATGATGGAACCTTCAGAAACTTGTTTAAACACTTTAGGGGCGGAATATGCCCTCTTTCTTTGGAACCACAAAAAGGTTGGAATAGTAACCTAAACCCCTTTCTGCTAGGGGTACTGGTACGATAACCCAGAGAGAGACAAGATCCCTCACACACTCTAGAATGGACTTTCTCTTCTCTGGTCTTGAAGACAGGTTTGACAGGAGGAATCTGACCTTGGGCGGATGGGATCTGAACCCTATCCTGTAACCCTGAGAGACAACCTATAGAACCCAAGGGTCCTGAACGTCCTGCAACCATGCGTCTGAGAATTGAGATAATCTGCCCCCTATGTGATCCGGAGACAGGTCGGAGGCCGCCCCTTAATGCCGATTAAGTCTCGGCGGGCTTCTTACTCTGCTTAGACTTGTTCCAAGATTGAGCCGGCTTCCAAGATCCCTTGGACTGGTTCGCTTTTGTGGCGGGCTGCTGGCGCTGGGCCTTGTCCCCACGAAAAAGACGAAAAGTAGATCCCTTGGGCTTAGCCTTCTTATCCTGTGGTAGGAAAGCTCCCTTGCCTTCCGTAACCGTGGAAATGATCGAATCCAATCCTGGACCGAACAGGATCTTTCCTTGAAAAGGTAAAGACAACAGCCTCGACTTGGAGGTCATGTCCGCAGACCAAGATTTTAGCCACAGAGCCCTGCGCGCTAAAACAGAAAAACCTGACACCTTAGCATTCAGGCGAATAATTTGCATATTGGCATCACAGATAAAATAATTGGTGACCTTCAGCGCCCTAATGATCTCCTGTATCTCGTCGATGGATGTCTCTCCCTCGACCATATCACACAGGGATTCACACCACTATGTTGCAGTTCCGGTGACCACCGCAATGGCCGCTGCTGGCTGAAAAACAAACCCTGTGTGCTGAAACATTTTTCTCAACATGGTTTCCAGCTTCTTATCCATGGGCTCCTTAAACGACGAACTATCCTCAAGGGGAATAGTTGTCCGCTTCGCGAGCGTAGAGATAGCCCCATCCACCTTAGGGACAGTCCCCCACAGCTCAAGCTGAGAGTCCGGAACGGGGAACAGTCTTTTAAAAGATCTTAACGGGAACCGGGAAAGTCTGAGGCACTACCCTATCCTCATACACCTTGTCAAGCTTAGGGATCGCAGGTTCCACTGGAATCTTAGGTTCCGGAACCTCCAAAGTAGCAAGTACCTGCCGCAGCAGAAAACACAAATTTTCCATCCTAAACCTATAACCAGGCTCCGCAGCAGCAGGAGGTTTAGCGTACTTCAACCCAGAAGGGGCCTCCTCCAAAGAGTCGGAGTGGGCCTCGTCCTTGTACAGAGCCTCAGGATCTGCCATTGGTGAGGACAAACCCTGGGCCGGGCTGCTATGATACTCTCTATGCTTGCGCTTAGTAGAATGTGGTAAAGCATGGATCACCTTTGAAACCTCCGATTCCAGTTGGTCCGCAAAGTCTGACGGCCATTTAATCTCTCCCGAAGGAGTGATGGTTGGACCCCGGGGCGCTGCATGTGCCATCGGAGATGAATGCAGGGAACACACCTCACAGGTCGAAGAACCCTCAGAGGTGGACGGCTCAGTAGTACTAGACATCTGTTTAGATTTAGATGTTGTAACTTAATCAAGGCATGTGGAACAAAGTTTAGCAGGCTGGTCTACCAGAACCTCCTCACAATAAGCACAGGAATGAGACTTAGTTAAGGAGGGAGAACCCTCTAACGCGTCAGAGTCCTCCATAGCTCTCGCTAATGATAGACTAACTTGATATACAAAAAGGGCACCTTTATACCGCCAATGGCTGGGGCACTCACCACCTCCTAGGACCCAGAATCCAGAAACTGTTACGTCTCTTGCATCACAGATCAACCGAAAAGGAGAGATAGCCGCACCCAGTCACATGGCGTGCCTTGCAGGACCGCCCCTGCACTAGGGAAAGCGCGCCAAGGAATGGCCGCAGAAGATTCCTGCAAGTAACCTGTTTAAAGTTCCACACATTGCCAGAGCCCATCTCGCACATAAAGCAGCAATAACACATAGAAACATAGATATTGACGGCAGATAAGAGCCATAGGCCCAGCAAGTCTGCCCGATATTACCTAACAGTATAAACTTATCTAGTTTGTAGGATAAACTTATGCTTGTCCCATGCATTTTTAAAGTCCCCCACAGTTTTTGTTGCTACTACCTCTTGAGGAAGTTTATTCCATAAATCAATCACTCTTTCTGTAAAGAAGTGCTTCCTCAAATTACTCCTGAATCTACTACCCTTTAGCTTGAGCTCATGGCCCCTTGTTCTTGAATTTTCCATTTTATGTAAAATACCCACAGTACCCTTTAATGTACTTGAAAGTTGCTATTATATCACCTCATTCCCTTCTCTCCTCTAAGCTATACATATTTAGGTCATTGAGCCTATCCTGGTAAGTTTTATTTTTTAGACCATGTACCATTTTGGTAGCCCTCCTTTGCACAGATTCAAGTTTGTTAATATCCTTCTGAAGATATGGCCTCCAGAACTTCACACAATACTCAAGATGAGGCCTAACTCATGATCTATAAAGTGGCATAAGAACCTTACTATTTCTGCTGCAAATACCTCTACCAATACATCCAAGCATTCTGCTAGCCTTACTCGTTGCATTACTACATTGTTTACTAAGTTTTAAATCATCTGAAATAATAATTCCCAAGTCCTGTTCCTCATCTGTAACAGTCAGTAAATAAACAATATCATGTATAACCCCCCCCCCCCTGTTCACTAATCCTCTTCCAGGAATATTAACCCTTGATTCTGTAAAGATAAAAGGCGTCACACTGTGACCCTGTCTTCTTATGTTATCATTATGTAATAAAAAATGAAACAATCTTACCAGAATCTACGCCGTGGAACAGGAACACGACCCTTCAAGTGTGACAGGTTAGTAGCCTCGCTCCTGACATGGACTTGAGTGTAGAAAGCAGGCAGCGAAACTCGTCAACACTGATTGCTTGTGGAGCTGTTAATATGAGTCGGGATGGTTTCGCAGAAAGACAGGACTACTTAAAACTCCAGTCCCACTGCGAAGAGTACTACCCTCCATAAGAGACTACTCCAAAACTCCAGTGTGAAGAAAGGCAAAGAATTACTGGGGGATAAGGGAAGTGGGGGAGGTATTTAAGCCTTTGGCTGGAGTGTCTTTGCCTCCTCCTGGTGGCCAGGTTCTTAATTCCCAACAGTAATGAATGAAGCCGTGGACTCTCCTCCCCTTTAGATGGAAATCTATCAAATCTTTAGATTTTTAAAGCTGTCGCTAAGATAATGTTACATAATTCTGCACTATGTAATAATATATTATGTTTTACATTTACTGTCCCTTTAATGTAAACAGAGAATATATACTAAAATAAACAATATTTTTGTTCATTGACAGGTAATGTTTTTAAAATGTATAAGTCGGCAAACTCTCTGCTTTCTTAATGTTTTAATGTGACTTTAGTTAACACCACAGTAAACAGTTTAACTAATAAATATTTAAACAAATATGGAAAAATTACATTTCAAAATGAATATAGAATCATACCTGTTTTTTTCTGTAAGATGCTCCAAATGAGCTGCAAGTGCATGACATTCATTTTTGAATTTAATAATTAGGTTATTTTGGGATGTCACAAGGGAATCCATCTCCATCACTAAAAAAAGAAAAAAAAAAAGAAAAAAAAAGCATATTTTGTTTACTTTGAACACTGATTAGAAGAATATTTTTGGAGATTCTAATCTGGATAATAACTTTATTTGGACACTTCCTTTCACTGGGTTATACAGTGGACTTCAAACATGTATTCTTATATTACCTGTGTATCATTTGGATTATTTGTATATATTTGTATATTATTGTCTATCACATTCACTTTTTTCGGATGTTTGTTAGACATCTGATATTTCTTTCTACGTACTCCAAGAAGTAACAAGGATCCCCATCTGTACTTGAATACTACATATTTGATATATTTTTGGTGATTAACAGTCTTGTAGTTTTACTGTAATGGTGCATTGTGTCATGCCAAGCCTCTATTTTGAGAATTTCTTAAACTGTCTAAAAGTCAAGCCCTCATTTTAAAACAGGAAACAATTATGATTTGAAGCCTTTAAAGGGATATAAAACCCAAAAATGTTATTTTGTGATTCAGACAGAACGTACAATTTCAAAAAAAGTTTCTAATTTACTTCTATGATCAAATTTGCTTCGTTCCCATGATATTCTGTGTTGAAGAGATACCTAGGTAGGCATCTGGCGTACTACATGGCAGGAAATAGTGCTGCCCTCTAGTGCTCGTGCAAATGCAGAACATTCTAGCAAAACTGCTGCAATATAGTGCATCAGAAATGGGCCGGCTCCTAAGCATATATGTCCCTGCTTTTCAACAAAGGATACAGAAAGAACAAATAAATAATGATAATAGAAGTAAATTAGACAATTGTTTAAAATCGTATGCTCTATCTGAATCATGAGAGACAAATTTTGGGTTTCATATTCCTTTAAGCTAGGGTTTTCACAACTTTTACAAAACATAAAAATATGAATATTTCACATGCCAATGTTCTTCACATAGAAGAATATGTTCTATTTATTCTTAAATACATATTTCTACATATAGCTTATGGGATTTTGGTACAATATATATATATATATATATATATATATAAACATATCTATATAAATACAAAGAACATATTCTGCTATGTGCAGAACATTGGAATGTCAAATATTTACAGTAAATACACAGTATAACACTTTATTAACCCTTTCGTGACAGGGTTAAAGTGTCTACATCGGAACACCTGTTCCGATGTAGACAAATTGAAACTACGCGATCGTGCATACGATCGCGAGATTTCAATTATTGGATCGCATCTGGGGGGCGTCCCTACAACCCTAGGAACGCCCTCCAGACCGCGATCAAGTCCTTGAAGCGCAGAAGGCTTCAGGACAGCCGTTTGATATGACGTTCTATTCCGTCATAACGGCTTTAAAGCCCAGTGTAAATATGACGGAATAGAACGGCATAACGGCGTTAAAAGGTTAAACATGAATATTGTATAAATATGATTTGACATGCCTTCATCTACTTAACCCCTTAATGACCACAGCACTTTTCCATTTTCTGTCCGTTTGGGACCAAGGCTATTTTTACATTTTTGCGGTGTTTGTGTTTAGCTGTAATTTTCCTCTTACTCCTTTACTGTACCCACACATATTATATACCGTTTTTCTCGCCATTAAATGGACTTTCTAAAGATACCATTATTTTCATCATATCTTATAATTTACTATAAAAAAAATTATAAAATATGAGGAAAAAATGGAAAAAAACACACTTTTTCTAACTTTGACCCCCAAAATCTGTTACACATCTGCAACCACCAAAAAACACCCATGCTAAATAGTTTCCAAATTTTGTCCTGAGTTTAGAAATACCCAATGTTTACATGTTCTTTGCTTTTTTTTGCAAGTTATAGGGCCATAAATACAAGTAGCACTTTGCTATTTCCAAACCACTTTTTTTCAAACTTAGCGCTAGTTACATTGGAACACTGATATCTTCCAGGAATCCCTGAATATCAATGGACATGTATATATTTTTTTTTAGAAGACATCCCAAAGTATTGATCTAGGCCCATTTTGGTATATTTCATGCCACCATTTCACCGCCAAATGCGATCAAATAAAAAAAATTGTTCACTTTTTCACACATTTTGTTACAAACTTTAGGTTTCTCACTGAATTTATTTACAAACAGCTCGTGCAATTATGGCACAAATGGTTGTAAATGCTTCTCTGGAATCCCCTTTTTTCATAAATAGCAGACATATATGGATTTGGTGTTGCTTTTTGGTAATTAGAAGGCCGCTAAATGCCACTGCGCACCACACGTGTATTATGCCCAGCAATGAAGGGGTTAATTAGGGAGCATGTAGGGAGCTTGTAGGGTTAATTTTAGCTTTATTGTAGTGTAGTAGACAATCCTAAGTATTGATCTAGGCCCATTTTGGTATATTTCATGCCACCATTTCAACGCCAAATGCGATTAAATAAAAAAAAAAGTAAAATTTTTCACAATTTTAGGTTTGTGCAATTATGGCACAAATGGTTGTAAATGCTTCTCTGGGATCCCCTTTGTTGAGAAATAGCAGACATACATGGCTTTGGCGTTGCTTTTTGGTAATTAGAAGGCCGCTAAATGCCGCTGCGCATCACACGTGTATTATGGCTAGCAGTGAAGGGGTTAATTAGGTAGCATGTAGGGAGCTTGCAGGGTTAATTTTAGCTTTAGTGTAGAGATCAGCCTCCCACCTGACACATTACACCCCCTGATCCCTCCCAAACAGCTCTCTTCCCTCCCCCACCCCACAATTGTCCCCGCCATGTTAAGTACTGGCAGAAAGTCTGCCAGTACTAAAAAAAAAAGCTATCCTTGATAAAAAAATAAATAAAAAAAAAAAGGCATATTTACAAATGCTGCTCTGGAGGATCCCCCCTTAGCCCCCAGCCTCCCTGATACCCCCCAAACAGCTCTTTACCCATCCCCCTCTAACTTATTAGTAGCCATCTTTGGTACTGGCAGCTGTCTGCCAGTACCCAGTTTATAGTAAAACATGTTTTTATTATTTTTTTTTAAATAATTTTCTGTAGTGTAGCTTGCCCCGCCCAAAAGACCAACCCACCACCCCTCCCAGATCTCTCAGATCTACATATATTTAAATATATTTGGCAATCACTGCCACTTTTCTCCCATCATTTTTCTGTAGTGTAGCGGTTCCCACCCGCTTTCCTACCCCCGCGCGCGCACCCTCTTGCACGCGCACGCACCCGCGCGCGCACCGGCGTTCCCGCCCACGATCCCGTCCCCCTCCACATCATACGGCCCATCGATGGCCGCCCACCCGCCTCCCAGACTGGCTCCCACCCACCAACGAAACCGGCCATCGATGTCCGGTACAGAGAGGGCCACAGAGTGGCTCTCTCTGCATCGGATGGCCAAGGGGGGGTTATTGCAGGATGCCTCGATGTTGAGGCATCACTGCAATAACCGGAAAGCAGCTGGAAGCGAGCAGGATCGCTTCCAGCTGCTTTCCAGACCAAGGACGTACGCCACACGTCCTCGGTCATTAACTGTATTTTTTTTTGAGGACGTGTGGCGTACGTCCTTGGTCGTTAAGGGGTTAAAGGGACACTAAACCCAATTTTTTTTCTTTCATGATTCAGATAGAGCATGCAATTTTAAGCAACTTTCTAATTTACTCCTATTATCAATTTTTCTTTGTTCTCTTGCTATCTATATTTAAAAAGCAGGAATGTGATGCATAGGAGCCGGCCAATTTTTGGTTGAGAACCTGGGTTAAGCTGGTTTATTGGTGGGTAAATGTCAGCCTCCAATAAGCAAGCGCTATCCATGGTGCTGAACCTAAAATGGGCTGGCTGCTAAGATTTACATTCCTGCTTTTAAAATAAAGATAGCAAGAGAAGAAAGAAAAATTGATAATAGGAGTTAATTAGAAAGCTGCTTAAAATCACATGCTCTATCTGAAACATGAAAGAAAACAGGTGGGTTCAGTGTCCCTTTAACTGCAAAGGGCTCTGATGCACTTTATATATATATATATATATATATATATATATATATATATATATATATATATATATATATATATATATATATATATATATAATATATATATATATGTGTGTGTGTGTGTGTGGTGTGTGTGTACATATGTATTTATATGTGTATATATGTCTGTACATCTCTTTATATATCTCAATGTTAAAGCCCTTTCCATGCCTTTTTTTTCTAACATCTGAGACCTCATATCTTTGAGCTCTTATAGCTTTAGTATAGACTATAATATAGACTAGCTATTAAAAATAACAACAATAATAATAACAAAAGCCCTGATTGACAGAATAATGGTAATGTGTATTCATGCCAAAAGCAGCGTAATTCAATATGTCAATCATTAGTAGGTATTGTCAATGGTTTAATAAGCTCAGTCTCATTATAAGTGAGCCAGAAAATCACACATTTGTAACCAGTGATACATTCATTTGAAAACTGTTAAAAAAATAAGTTCAAGTCTGTGAAGCTTAAATAAAGACTCAAATCTAAAGTATGTCTAGCCATGGGATTGAATTAAGAACCGATTAATGGCTGATATATTTTTTTCTCTCTCCACTTTAGATGCTAAAGTAAACTCATTAAGCAGTTAGAGTAGCGATAATATGAGTACCGGGGGAACTGCTTGACGCTATACAGGAGACTTTATCTATAAGCTTAGAGCATTTCCCACAGAGCTTCTGATGCTATTTTCTTTATATAACATGTGTGCCGGAATATCTGGCCAAAAAGAAAACCTTTGTTTTTCTACTTTGTTGTGGTCTCTCTCAGCTTTACATTCCTTGAACACAGGTAAATAAACTCATAATCCAGATGGTGCAACAGATGTGAGAGCAGCATTCTGAATCAACAGACAGTGGGCAATACTTTTCATTTTCTCTTTTAAACGCTAACTAATATGTAATTCAGAATCTCCGGTGAACTTAGCATCTGCTCCCTTCGGCCAGCCAAAGGTTACAGGTGTTCCTGATGTCATTTCACAGTAAGGCATGGGTCTGGCCTGTGAGTCAATGCACAAACTCTAATCTTTTCCGACCACCTACCAGTTCTTTCATGCTGGGCTTCCATTTGCTGTATCTTCTGTTTCAGCTCCTGTTCGCACTGCTCGGCCTGAAAGGCCACTGACCTTATTTCACTGCTGAGGCTGTTCTGAATATCCTCTTTCTCTAACCTTCAAAATAAAAACAAATAGGGGAAAAAAAATACACATCAAACATACAGAAGATAGGTTTATGAAAGTAAATAACTAAAACTCTAACAAACACTTCTAATTAAATTACACAGATTTTAAACTTTTTGCTTTGTGCATTGATCAGAATAAAGAATACCGATTTGTACAGTATCGTAGAAATTGCTATTTTTGTTTGTTATAAAGGCCATTTATTGCTTTCATAGGGAATACAAGTATTTTCTTTTTTATAAAATGTACTATAGTTCTATTTATACATTACCTTTTATTTCACTTTAATAGGTGCATTTTGAAGTTTGGCAGCATAGAGACGGCAAGATAAACTACTGAGATGTGGAGGGCTAAAATACTCAGAAAATACAAGAAGGGCAAACTTCAAATATGCTCAAAAGTCGCACCTGCCCAACAATTGACACTGCCCGTCTCATTTCTCAAAGAAAAAAAAATACAAAGTATAAATTATTTATTTTTTAATTTGAGTACTTTTAGGCTTTACTGACTTTGTATTTTGCACTTTGAGATTTTTGCCTTTAGGCTTTTAGCCTTTTATTCACACTTAGTGCCACATTACAAGTATAGCACTAACATTGGCGCAAAAGCAATAGTGGTTTATCGCGGGTGTTTGCGCTCACTTGAGAACAATCACGATTTACGCTAGAATGATTACCGAGGCTTTAGAGATCTGGTTAACTGTTTAACAAAACTAAAAAGTTGCACAAAACACATAAAAAATACCTTACAAAGTATAGTTACACTCATAATAACACGATCTAATAAAAATTATTTAAAAAATATATTGCACACAAAAGTCATATGAGGTCTCAGATGTTAGAACAAAAAAAGGCAGGTAAAGGACTTTAAAATAGACATATATATATATATATATATATATATATATATATATACATATACACTGTATATATATATATATATATATATATATATATATATATATATATATATATATATATATATATATATAGTATAAAAATAAGTGCATTGGAGCCTTTTGCAGTTAAAGGGCCATGAAAGTGATGCAGCATAGCTGTAAAAAGCTGACTAAAAAATATCACCTGAACATCTCTATGTAAAAAAGAAAGATATTTTACCTCAAAATGTCCTAAGTATCCACAACCCATTGTAAAGGACTTTAAGCAGCAAATCAGTATGTCTGTCCTGGGACAGGCAAGGGAGTGAGCTTCGTCACACTCATATTATTTCCCTATTCAGTCTCCCCTTGAGTGCTAATGATGGCTCTGAGCCGTCGCAAATTGTCTCAGTCAGGTGCTAACGATGGCTCAGAGCCGTCGCTAGCACTCTCCCACTTTGAGGGAGATCCGGGGGCTCCCACCCGCTCCTACCCCAGTGATCGGGCCTGAATAGTGACAGCCGGGGCTTCACGTTTTGCGCGGTGACGTCACGCACAATGACGTGATGACGTCACCACGCAACTTTATTTAAAAATCACAATGACAAGTATAGGGAAAGGAGGCATGCTGCTTAGAAGTCTGTATCTCAGGCATCTAAGCAGGTACAGACCCCCAAAACCCACCGTTGGAAAGGTAATCGCCTAACCTTTCCAACGGTATAAGTCTTGGGAATTTGATTTTGTTTTTTAAAAAAGGTAAAAAATATATATATATATTTAAAAAAAAAAAATCAGCTTAGCACCCAGGTGGGAAAGTGCTTAGCACTCAAAGGGTTAAGGAAGTTTACTATGAAATCAAATGAGAGTTAAGTGAAATCTCATGAGATCACAGTAAAAGAGTTCATAACCTAAGCACTGTTGATGCTAATTGGCTGCTGTTCATTTCTTGTTTTTTTTAAAAAAAAAATTTACCTGCAGCTAGACAGCAGCTGAAGTATAACTTTTACACAGAACTTACTCTGGTGAGCTGAGGAAGTTGTGAGGTAAAATATCTTCCTTTTTTACATAGAGATGATCAGGTGATATTTTCCCCCAGAAATTCTTAATATGCAATGTTTCCAATGCACAAGAGAATGGTGGGTAAGATATGCAAATTCTCATTTTTTTTGCTTCAAAAATACTGCTTTGACACAGCGATTCTTTTAAACAGGAATATGACAGCAAACCAGAAATCACTCACTAGACAAGCCTGTTTCGTTCTTTTTGGAACTCATCAGTAGGAGATAGATTTCTGGTTGCTGCATGATGAGTTCCAAAAAGAATGAAACAGGCTTGTCTAGTGAGTGATTTCTGGTTTGCTGTTATATTCCTGTTTAAAAGGATCGCTGTGTCAAAACAGTATTTTTGAAGCAAAAAAACTGAGAATTTGCATATCTAATTTGCATATCTTACCCACAATTCTCTTGTGCATTGGAAACATTGCATATTAAGAATTTCTGGGGGAAAGCAAGCGGGGATACTTGCCTAGATGTACTAATTTCCTATGCAAATATTTACATTTATTTAATTTTGAGACATGGAGGATTTTAATTTCAGTTTTTTATCTACCCCCATAATTTTAATGAATTTTGGCTTAACCATGAAAATAGCTTTTCCAATGCAGCAACCAGAAATCTACCTCCTACTGATGAGTTCCAAAAAGAGCGAAACAGGCATGTCTAGTGAGTGATTTCTGGTTTGCTGTCATATTCCTGTTTAAAAGGATCGCTGTGTCAAAACAGTATTTTTGAAGCAAAAAAACTGAGAATTTGCATATCTTACCCACAATTCTCTTGTGCATTGGAAACATTGCATATTAAGAATTTCTGGGGGAAAGCAAGCGGGGATACTTGCCTAGATGTACTAATTTCCTATGCAAATATTTACATTGATTTAATTTTGAGACATGGAGGATTTTAATTTCAGTTTTTTATCTCCCCCCATAATTTTAATGAATTTTGGTTTAACCATGAAAATAGCTTTTCCAATGCAGCAACCAGAAATCTATCTCCTACTGATGAGTTCCAAAAAGAACGAAACAGGCTTGTCTAGTGAGTGATTTCTGGTTTGCTGTCATATTCCTGTTTAAAAGAATCGCTGTGTCAAAACAGTATTTTTGAAGCAAAAAACTGAGAATTTGCATACCTAATTTGCATATCTTACCCACAATTCTCTTGTGCATTGGTAACATTGCATATTAAGAATTTCTGGAGGAAAGCAAGCGGGGATACTTGCCTAGATGTACTAATTTCCTATGCAAATATTTACATTGATTTAATTTTGAGACATGGAGGATTTTAATTTATAGATAAATATTGTACAATAAAAAAAAAAATCACATGAGAAAATGCGATCGGGTTTGCGCAAGAGTGGGGTGTTTTTTTCTCACTTTTTTTCTCCATTGACCTCTATACGGTAATACATGAACGCAATAGTCTAACTTCGGCTTTTTACTCTCGTCGGGTTAGCGCACAAGAGAAAACATTTTACTTTCAACTCATAATACGATCGCAACCAGACACTCGCAAAAAGCTTACTTCTAGCGCAATTAACTCTCGAGCGGGAGCATTAATTAGTGCTCCAGTTGTAATCTGGTCCTTAGTATTTTAATACTGTGGATTTGTATAAAGTACAGATAGCAACATCAATTTTAATGGTATGTAAGAACCGTAGGCCCAACAAGTTTGCCCACATTCTCTATACAGTATAAGTTTAATTCATTTGCAGGATAGCCTTATTCTTATCTGAGGCATTCTTGAAGTTCCCACAGTGTTGTCTTTACCCCCTGTAATGCAAGTGTATTCTATAAATCAACCTCCCTTTGTGTGAAGAAATGCATTCCTGCAAATTACTCTTGACCCTGCTACCCATCAAACAGGGAACGTGACCCCTCATTGCTCTTCTTGTGAAAAATGTTTACAGCCTTAACACTTCTTAATATATTTAACCTTTTAACGCCGTTATGTCGTTTTTATTCCGTCCTAACCACGCCCGGCTTTAGCGCCGGTGGGATGAAATAGAGCGTCATAACCGTTTAACTGTCCTAAAGCCAACGGCGCTTTCATGATGTGATCGCGGTGTGGAGGGAGTGCCTAGCATCATAGGGGAGTGCCTAGCGTTGTTCCAATGTAGACAAATTAACCCTGTCATCAAAGGGTTAAATTTTCTATCACATCACCTCTTTCACTTCTCTAAGTTATGCATATTTAGATCACTGAGTCATACTTTGTAAGTTATTTTTTTAGACCATAGACCATTTTAGTATTCCACCTTTGAACAGATTACATTTTATTTATATCCTTAACATAGTAACATAGTAGATGAAGTTGAAAAAAAAAGACAGAAGTCCATTGATTTCAACCTATAACTTCCGGAGATATGGCCTCCAGAACAGCACACAATAATCAAGATGAGGCCTAACTAGAAATTTGTAAAGTGGCATACACAGAAATGAACAACATTAAAGGGCCATAATACCCAAATGTTTAAACACTTGAAAGTGATGCAGCATAGCTGTAAAAAGCTGACTATAAAATATCACCTGAACATCCCTATGTAAAAAAGAAAGATATTTTACCTCAAAAGTTCCTCAGTAGCCACATCCCATTGTAAAGGATTTCTAAGCAGCATTTTAGTGTGTCTGTCCTGGGACAGCTTAGGGGATGAGCCTTGTGAACTCTCATATTATTTCACCAATCAGGTAAAGGAAGCTTACGATGAAATCTCATGAGAGTTAAGTCAAATCTCATGAGATCACAGTAAGAGTTCATGATCTCAGCACTGCTGATGCTGATTGGCTGCAGTTCATTTCTTCATTTATTTCTTTTTTTAACCTGCAGCTGGGAGCAGGTGAAGTATAACTTTTTACACAGAACTTACTCTGCTGAGCTGAGGAGATTGTGAGGTAAAATATCTTCCTTTTTTTACATAGAGATGATCAGGTGATATTTTCCCGTCAGCTTTTTACAGTTATACTGCATCAGTTTCAAGTGATTTAGCATATGAGTATTATGTCCCTTTAAAGGGACATGAAACACAACATTTTTCTTTTTCTTATTTTTCATGATTCAAATAGAGCATGTGATTTTAAACAACTTTCCAATTTACTTATTTTATCCAATTTGCTTAATTTTTATGGTATCCTTTTTTGAAGGAGCAGCTATGCACTACTGGGAGCTATCTTAAGACATATGGTGAACCAATGAAAAAAGGTATTTTTGTGCAGCAACCAATCAGCAGCTAGTTCCCAGTAATGCATTGCTGCTCCTGAGCCTACCTAGATATGCTTTTCAGCTAAGGATACCAAGAGAATGAAGTAATTTAGATAATAGAAGCAAATTGGAAAGTTGTTTAGAATCACATGTTCTGCCTGAATAATGAAAGGAAATGTTTGCGTTTCATGTCCCTTTAAATACAAATCTAAATATGATGCTATACAAAGTCTAAATTTAAGTCATAAAGGGACATTACATTCAAATGCCTAAAGGGACATAAAATACTTTTTGAGATATTAATATAAAAATGTTTAATTATATGTAGTAAAACAACCTACTTTACTACTTTTATCAAATGTAATCCTTCAGATACCTGCAGTGTAACCTAGGTTCCAAAATAGCAGCCCCCATAATTAGAAGATGGTATAGAAGTGGTTAATGTACTTTTAAAGTATTGAAGCAGAATACCAGAAAGGCCACAGTGGATTTGTTGCTAGCACTGGATAAGCTAATTTGCGCTGGTATTACAAGTTGAAAGTTATAGGTTGCACTTGAGTGCAAGCTGAAACTGCGATAGCATATTTAGCGCACCTTGAGTAAACTGTAAGGGTTAAAAAAAAGGTAGCACAAAACACATGTAAACACATTAAAATAAAGTATTACACACATTTACACACCTTTTAATAAAACTTTATAATTTTAATATAAATAAAAAGGTTTTTAAAGGGTTAAAAGGGATATGGAAAAGTGTTTGACTGGAATGGGCTCCAATTTATATAGATATGTCTAAATATGTGTACACACACACATATATTTTTATATATACTATATATATATATATATATATTTATATATATATATATATATATATATATATATATATATATATATATATATATATATAAAATGTGTGTATATAAGTGTATATGCAGGTGTGTGTATGTGTTTATATGTGTATATGTGTATTTGCACACATACATACATACACATAAATACACAT
This sequence comes from Bombina bombina, assembly GCF_027579735.1. NCBI lineage: Eukaryota > Metazoa > Chordata > Amphibia > Anura > Bombinatoridae > Bombina > Bombina bombina. The sequence goes on along the minus strand of NC_069502.1, from coordinate 783,187,868 downwards.
GTATACATACATACAGTATATTTACACTTTTGAGTCCTTTCCTGCCAAATATCTTGAAACTTGCAATATCATTTTTATTCATTTTTAATGTGTTGAACATAAATACTTTAAATTTCAATGTTCTTCAGATTGAAAAGAATTGTCCTTTTTACTCTAATATCTATGTGTGTATATATTCATATTAGGTATAGAAATATATTTTTAAAAATAATCAGATGTATATAGAAAAATATATTTTAAAATATAAAGAACATTTTCTTTTATGTAAAGAACAATGGAATTTAAAGTATTCATAACTACCTTTGGTTTTAGCGCAGTTGGTCTAACGCATTGTCAGGTTAGCACGCAAGTATTAGGGGTTTTTTTTGTTTGTTTTTTTTCAACATCACGCCCAATAGAAGTCTATGAGAAAAAGTTAGATCGGTCACGATATCTGATGTCTTGAAGTTAGCACGCATCAGACTTTCACCTGCTTGCCGACTTTTTACGTCCAACTTGTAATACCCGTGCAAACCTGGCTGAGTGAAAAAATGAAAAAACTAAAGAACAAAAATAGTTTACAGCCCCTTTCTGAGCTACATGTGGGAAGTGAGAGTCGATTAACAATTAATAAAAAAGACAAGCTATACAATATATTTTGAAATCACATATCAAGCACACCTTTACTGCACAAACATTCTCCTGGGTAAAACGTTCCCTACTCAACACTTCCCATAAACCTGGGATACTAAAATAGGCTTAAATGGACATAAAACCCACAATTTTTCTTTCATGATTCAGATAGAACATCCAATTTTAAACAACTTTCCATTGTACGTCTATTATCATTTTTGTTTACCTGTTATCCTTTGTTGAAAAGCAGGAAGGTTTGTGCACATGTCTTCAGTACTATATGCAGTTTTGCAACAATGTTTACATTACATTAGCAAGAACACTAGATGGCAGCAATATTTCCTATCATGTAGTGCCCCAGACATGTGCACCCTACCTATCTAGATATCTCTTCAACAAAGAATAACAAGAGAACCACGCAAATTTGATAATAGAAGTAAATTGGAAACTTTTTTAAAAATTATATCCTCTATCTGAATCATGAAAGAATACATTTGAGTTTCATATCCCTTTAACACTATTAAAGGGACACTGAATCCAAATTTCTTCTCTCGTGATTCAGATAGAGCATGTAATTTTAAGTAACTTTCTAATTCACTCCTATTATCAATTTTTCTTCATTCTCTTGGTATCTTTATTTGAAATGCAAGAATGTAAGTTTAGATGCCGGCCCATTTTTGGTGAACAGCCTGGGTTGTCCTTGCTGATTGGTGGATAAATTCATCCACCAATAAAAAAGTGCTCTCCAGAGTACTGAACCAAAAAAACACTTAGATGCCTTCTTTTTATAATAAAGATAGCAAGAGAACGAAGAAAAATTGATAATAAGAGTAAATTAGAAAGTTGCTTAAAATTGCATGCTCTGTCTGAATCACGAAAGAAAACATTTGGGTTCAGTGTCCCTTTAATGTAATGTGCAGTAAAAATGACATAAAAAGACAACAATGTATTAAAAAAAATACAAATCCAACTACATATTATAATAAATAAACGATCCTCCTATCCCATTAGCCCTTAGCAACACATTTGGAAATAACCAGTAATACATTTTGGGCAGAAAATCCAGGCTGGAAAATCAATATTTCTCAGGTGAAGTCCTCCGCAGATTGAGCCTTTTCTAGGAATTCATCTACATTTTTTGGTATTAGGTACATAATTACCTCCCTGACCTTTGTTTTAATTATTTTTTGTGCTCATCATTATTAATGGGTCATAAAGTAAAGATAAAAAAGTATTTATTGCACAATTTTTAAAAATCTTAAACCTCCATATGAATGGATCGTAGCTAAAGAACACAACTCACACTCTTTTTTAAAGATGATTTGACCCTTGTGATAAGTCCTAGCCTTCTCCCATAGAGGAGACAGTACCCTAAGGTTGATATACTCCTGAATTATGCTTCAAGGCCTAAAATCTAAGGTCACTTACACCAGCAGTGTACGATCCAAGCTGCAGGGACTAAGAAGGGACAGAAAGGTCAAAAGTGAAATGTGCATTTTAATTTTAAGTAAAGCATTTTTGCAATATACCATTAGTTATTACTGTGTTTTTTTTAGTGGAATACACACATATGCTGTAAAGGCCTGTGCAACAGTATTCAAACTCAGAGAGCTAACAGTGGTGTGTGTTGTGTCTGTGAACACTTAATTTGTGTGTATGCCACTTAAAGGGACACTGAACCCAAATGTTTTCTATCGTGATTCAGATAGAGCATGCAATTTTAAGCAACTTTCTAATTTACTCCTATTATCAAAATCTTTTCATTCTCTTGGTATCTTTATTTGAAATGCAAGAATGCAAGTTTAGATGCCGGCCCATTTTTGGTGAACACACTGTGTTGTTCTTGCTGATTGGTGAGTAAATTCACCTACCAATAAACAAGTGCTTTACATGGTTCTTAACAAAAAAAAATAGCTTAGATGCCTTCTTTTTCAAATAAAGAAAGCAAGAGAACAAAGAAAAATTGATAATAGGAGTAAATTAGAAAGTTATTTAAAATTGCATGCTCTATCTGAATCATGAAAGAAAAAATTTGGGTTCAGTGTCCCTTTAAAAACAGTAGGTAATCATTTAATAGAAGTATTTTGCTAATGGAAGTATATTGCAAAAATGATTCTATTCATATTGTAAAAGCACCCATGCATATTTCAATTTTGATCTTTCTATTCACAGTATATCATAACCAATACAATAATAATAAACTGACAATACAAAAGCACCCAGTATTAAATTCTACAAGTACTAAACTATTTTCTGAAAAATGTAAAAGTTATAATTATTTTCCGTCCCACTGCATCACGTGACAGCCATCTGCAAATCATAAAATGGATATAAGCATATTCTGTGAATTCTTGCACATGCTCAATAGGAGCTGTTGCCTCTTAAAGTGTGCATAGAAATATACTGTACATATTTAGATAATGGATGTGAATTGGAACGTTAGTTAAACTTGTGTGGTCTTTCTGAATCATGAAAGTTTAATTTTTACTTTAGTGGGCCTTTAAGAGACTCTAGAGCGGAAAATAGAGGCATCAGGAACAACAGATTGTGCAACATACACTGGTAATGACAGAGCCAAGTGGCAGCCTGGTGTTGGAAAACTCACACATACTAGGTGGTGAATATTTTATGCTACAGAATACTGAACTAATGATACAGCAATGTCATGTTCATATAATATAGTGCTTGTATGATATGTCCATGCAAAGTTTAAACCTCCATAAAATATTTAATTAAATGTAATTACAATTTTTTATTTATCTGACTTTCCATGTAAAATGTTGTTCTTACTGTGCCAGAGAGGGTGAAGTGTATACTGCCAAAAGCAGCACCCTCACCCTGCAACATTCTACATGGTTATTGCTTAATTAGTGCAGGAGCTAATTTATATCTGTCCCTAATTAGCCAAAGCAAAATAAATAATCAAGAGGCTTATAAAAGGCGTTCCCTGAACTGCAAGACAATATATTTTTTGCAAAATTACAGCTTTAAATGTTTTTTAATGTGCAATTTGCACACAGATATTTTGCAATGTTGTTCTTAACTGGCGGTATATAAAATGGCATGATAAAAATTACTTTAAAGCAGTGTTCTCCGCAGAAAATTGGCCCGGGTGGCATTTTGAAGTAGCCGGGTGGGGCAGAGTAATATTTTCTAATATTATATAATTTTCAGCTATCTAAAGCAATAATTAATTTCATAATTTAACATAAACGTATTTAATAATAATGTGTGCAATAAAAATTAACATTTTAAATTTTAGCTTAATATTGGCTAAAATTTTAGTCGGGTGGTCAATAGAATCAACTGGGTGGTGCACCCGCTAAAAGGCCCTGGGGAGAACATTTTTTCAGTGTTGTAATTAAAAAAACAAAAAACAACACAAAGGGCGAGATAACAAGTGAGGCACAACAGATTTTACACTATCGCAATAGTGATTTTGCAATCCATTTTTCAGGAGAAATCGCGATTGTGTTAGCGCAATAGCCTTTTCCGCTTCAATCCTTACCGCAAGCTTTGGTAAACTGTTTTACAAAAATAAAAAGTTGCACAAGACACAACAAAAATACATTATAATGTACACTTACACCCATAAACGACACTGTTAACCCCTAAACCGCCACCCCCACATCGCAAACCCTAATACATTTAACCCCAAAACCGCTTTTCCCCCACATCGCCAACCATAAATAAAACTATTAACCCTTAAACCGCCATCCCCCCACATTGCAAACTAACTAAACTATTAACCCCTAAACTGCCACCCCCACATCTCAAACTAACTAAATAAACTATTAACCCCTAAACTACCATCCACCCACATTGGAAAGTAACATCCCCTAACTTATCCCAAAGTAAAATACCCATAAGTTAACTAAAACATATTCTAACTACCTTAAAAGAAAAAAAAAAACTGTAAAATTAAAATAAAACCTAAGCTTACCCTAAAAAAAAAATTACATTACAAAAAATAAAACACCTACATTACAAAAAAAAAACCTAACTGAAAAAATCATAAACTAGCCATTTCCCCAAAAAGGGCATTTGGATGGGCATTGCCCTTAAAAGGGCATTCAGCTCTTTTTCTGCCCAAATAAAATGTAAAAAAAAAACCTTTTCTAAAATGAAAATCCCACCAGCGGCGCTCCATCTTCATCTTCCTACATTAGCAGTGGCAGCGTCGTCGATCCAACTCTTCAGACCAGGTCTGCTTCATGCGGTCTTCAGACACACACTGAAGATTGAATGCAAGGTATCCCTTTTATATAGGGGAACCCTTACATTCCTATTGGCTGATTTGAATCTTCAAAATCAAATCTGCCAATAGGAGGAAAGGAAAAAGCTTTCAACTCTCCCACTCCCTTCCCCCCTCCATTGCTGGACTGCCCACCCGCCTCCCGCTCTCTCTCCAAAACCTTCTGCCGGCACAAACAGATGATCGTTCCAGTTTGAGTGTGCAGTCCATTTCCATGTTTTGTATGTGTCCGGGGAAATTACAAAGGGCCTGTGTCACAGACAGTGTCACTGTCTGTAACGATCTGTCATCTGCTTTTATATGGAACTGGAGCACCAATAGTGCTCTGTTTCCATATGCAGACAGATGCCTGCAGCTCAGCAACAGCAGCTCTCGGATGTCACTTGACAATCGAGACTGCTGGAGCTTCGTGCAGCTGTGGCGTATATGAAGTTATGCGCTATGATGGGCTTTGTACTGCATGACATATATATATATGTCATATTGGGGCAAGGGGTTAAATAATGAACTTATGTAAAATACATAATATACTATTTTACAGTATAAAAGTATAATACAAAAACACACACACATATATATATATATATATATATATAAACACTATATATACACAAATACAATATAACTACAACCCTATAAAAAAAAACACTATATATACACAAATACAATATAACTACAACCCTCCAGCTCATATAGGTTTCTAATTCATGCAGAAGTTTCACTGTTGTATTGTAACAAAAGAGTTTCAGTTTCGGTTTACACATGTTAATTGTATTGTCATTCAACACTGTCTAAAAGGATCATTTACATTTAACCTTTACTGCACACGGCAATACTGCTTTTAACATTCCGACTGTGGCAGAGAACCATCACATCACTCAGTGTAGAAAAAAAATCCTTTTGGCAAGACAACCTTCTAACAGTGATTAGATCCCTTTGGAACATTTAACCTGCAATTCTGATTGCGACAATAAACTTCTGTGAAAAAGAATCACAAACAAGGACGCCTCCTAGTGTAACACTGATGATATATAAGATGGGTATATGCTTTCAAAACATACTCACAAGTATGGCAGCACCCAATTGTGCTAAGTGGGGCGTTCTGGGAACTCTCAGTGTCCGAGTTTACTGATCCAAAGATCAGGGAATCCTCTGGACTGCTCCTATTGCTGTGAGCTGGATTAATAAAGCTCAGACTTCCAAAAAATCTCCGAAAAATTAAGAACAAATTAGTTTAAAAACATAAGGGCATTACATATACCCAATATGTATTAAAAACAGTAGCGCAATGCGTTTCTCAGCTCTCCTGGCTGTTTCCTCAGGCTTCTGTTAGTCTTATGGAAGTACAAGCTTTTAAATAGAGAAATAGGCAATCGCAAAATCTTTAGAGACACCACCCCCTATTACAGGTGTGTTACCTTAATTACCTGTCTCCTAAGAAACATACATTACTCTCCCAACAAAAATTAGATGTTATTGCTACGCTGATATACAATATTAGCATCCAAGTAAAATTAACAAGGACTTAATAGAAAAATATGGGTCATATATCCACAAAAGACAGCCAATCAATTCACATAAATATTTACAAGTCCACTATTCCTCAAATGTAGCCATCATGTCTCCCCTCATGTGTTTGAAATTTCTCCTTTAGACGTGACCCTTTAGAATAAACATGATCTAAATTATTCCAAACATTAAGTGAGAATGCCTATGGGTTAATTGTTTGATCCCATATATGGTAAACCGTATGACATGGTTAACATTGAGTAATAATACATATGGGTTAATTGTGTGATCCCATATATGGTTAACTGTATGATTATCCAGCAATCAATTATTAATATCAATCTATGCTTGCTATATATAAAGTATATGTAATATATGACCTTACCATAACTGCTCAGTTAGTATAATGTTATGATCGATAGATTTAACTTTAAAACCGGCTCTGTAGCCAAACGCAACATCACTTCCGCAAAACCGACCAATCGTTTGGTTGTAGTGATTACGTGTATATTGCTCATCATAATAAACCCGCCTCCAATACGTGTATGTGCTAATTCATGTTAGTCTTACATGGTTACGGTCTATATATTCTGACTTAAAGGGACATGAAACCCAAAAATGTTCTTTCATGATTCAGATAGAGAACACAATTTATTAATTTACTATTATCTAATCTGTTTTATTCTTTTGGTATCATTTGTTGAAGGAGCAGCAATGCACTACTGGTTTCTAAATGAACACATGGGTGAGCCAATGACAATCAGTTTCTATATGCAGCCACCAATCAACAGCTAGAACCTAGGTTCACTGCTGCACATGAACTTGCCTAGATAAACATTTCAGCAAAGAATAACAAGAGAAAGAAGCAAATTAAATAATAGAAGTAAATTGGAAAGTTGTTCGAAATTGTATTGTCTATCTGAATCATGAAAGAAAACTTTTGAGTTTTATGTTTCTTTAAAAAATGGCTCTGAAGTGCCGAACGGAACTTCACTTCCAGAAATCAGACCAATCTGATCAATCCTTTAGTTATAGTGATTACATGTATAGTGCGTATGTATTTGACTAGCAGTGTTGAGACTGCATAAGTATTGCTTGTTCTTATTCGCTGACTGTACCCTGCCTTTCTAAACATACAGATTTTCCGTTGTTAAATAAAAATATCTGTTTATGATTACTATAACTTAGCCTATATGTGTGATGGAATGTAAATAGTGTTAGTTTTGTGAATGCCACTATGTGAGGTGTGCATGTATTTGGATTGGCAGTAATTAGAACTGCATATGTGATGCTTACTCTTATTGGCTAGGTGTGCCATGCCTTTATAAGCATGCCCATATTTCTTTTGTGAATAAAACTAACTATATCTAATTAAAAAAACTTGACCTATGTCTGTGATTAAATGTAAAAACATCTATAAACTAGTGAAGAATATTAACCTGTGTCTATAAATAACTGAAACAGGAGTGAGGTGTGGTGACTATTAAGTACCCATATAGTGAGAACTGACACAGTATGACAATATCTATATATAAATGTATATTGCTATAATGTATGAACAATCATTCTTCCAATTATCCTTTTTGTATGGGTGTTACTCCAGTATTGTATATATTATGATCATTACCCTCATGATGGAATATGCTATACTAAACTATGTGTTAGATCTGAAGTGTATATTAATGCGAATAAAAGATAGTAATACTTGCATCAAAAATACCTCTAAATGTAAAAGGAATATACATAATGTTGACTATTCTAATCTATTCACCAATGAAAATATTAACAAGAAATATAGTGGGGAGTGCTCTGACTATTAATATTACGTGTAACGATACACATTTAATAAATGTGATATTCAGAAAACTAAGAATATATGAATATGGTGCCTGCCATATATACTAAATGTATCCCAAACATAGGGGAGTGGACGCTCTATAGATTATATGACCGGCCCGTTAATTTAAGTGTAGTATCTGTATCCTATGTGTAAAATGTAATGCCTCTCTGTTCAGTTGTGCCTTAAATGCATCTATAAAACTGATACAAAATTATACCTGTCAGATAGATTAAATGTGTATCAAGAATGAGAGTATGGGCGCTCTATAATTAATATGACCGGCACAAAGTTGGGGTGTAGTAACTGTGTCTTAGGTGTAAAAATGTATTGCCTTTCTAATAAGATGTGCCATAAAGGCATCTACCAGTATATAACACTATAAATAATGTGGAAAAATAACCCACTGGACCCATTTTCAGGAACAGCCCATGTTTGTGAATGGTCCAAGGGAGACATGATAAATACATTAAAAGATTACAAAATATCTTTGGTGTCACAATTTAGAAAAAAACTGAAAACCCGGTCGGTTTCATATTTGGAATGTGGCCATATCCAAATTTTTGTTTAACCTCGCTGGAAACAAGGTATTAAATTTGTATATCCAATAGGTCTCCCTTTGTATGAGGTTAGTGAGCCTATTACCTTGTCTCATTGGTATTCTTTCCAGCAGGGTTATACGAAAACTACATTTGGACCCCTGTTGACAAACATTATGGTGTCTGGACACACTATGTTTATTAATACGATTAATGATGTTCCAATAGTGTTCACCCCATCTATTTCTCACTTTACGAATAGTACGACCTAAATATTGACACCCACATTTGCATGTGAGAAGTTAAATGACAAAATTTGAACCACAATTGAGCCTTTCCTTTAACTGATACGTATGTCCCGAACTGTTAGCGGTGACAAAATTTGTCCAACAATTGAGCCTTTCCTTTAGCTGATACGTATCTCCCGAAATTTTAACGGTGACGATAGTTAACTTATGTATAATTTACATGTTACAGCTTTTATTTTCACATCTTTAGGCTCCCTTTATTTGAGTATTTTTATCCCTGATTTTGGATTTATTGTTGGTACCTCTTGTGCTCATCACTATTTTACTAGGGGCCAATTTTTGTTTAATCATAGGGGCTCTTCCTGGGTCTATCTTCTATTACTTGTTTTAAAATGGGGTCTTTTTTAAGGATATACCAATGTTTATTGATGATCTTTTTAATTGCTCTATAGTTGGAGTTATAATTGGTTATAAATGATGTTTTCATACTTTTTGTCTGAAATTTCTTTGTATTATTTCTTGAAATTTGATGGTCAAGCATCTCCTTTCTATTTAAAGATCTGGCTTTAAAAAGCTTTCTTCAATGAGATATCCCTTCTCCTTAAACATCATTTTCAGAACTTCGGATTGGCTGTCATATGATGCTAGAGAGGAACAATTCCGTCTGATACGTCTAAATTGGTTAAACGGAATGTTCTTTTTCCAGCACTCTAGGTGGTTGCTTGTATATTCTAAAAAGTTGTTACTATCAACTGTTTTAAAGTATGTATATTATTCAATATTATCTGCCAGATCCCTTGTGAGTACCACATCAAGAAATTCGATTTAAGTTTCTTGAATGTTTTAAGTAAAGTTGAAACCAAAATCGTTAACGTTGAGCTTATTGGCAAACTCATCGGCTGACTCTGAAGAGCCCTCCCAAATAAAAATCAAATCATCGATATACTGCCCATAGAAGACCAGGTTCCCCAAAGTTCTGTTGGTAAATATATGTTTGTTCAAATTTAACCATCACCAGATTGTCAAAACTTGGGGCGAACCTGGTCTCCATGGCGGTACCTTTAATCTGCAAATAAAATTTGTCTAAATAATTAAAATAATTGTGCTTTAAAATAAATGTTATTAAATCCAAAATATATTATTTTTGATTAGCTGGCATAAAAAACATAATTTATGTAAGAACTTACCTGATAAATTCATTTCTTTCATATTAGCAAGAGTCCATGAGCTAGTGACGTATGGGATATACATTCCTACCAGGAGGGGCAAAGTTTCCCAAACCTCAAAATGCCTATAAATACACCCCTCACCACACCCACAAATCAGTTTAACGTATAGCCAAGAAGTGGGGTGATAAGAAAAAAGTGCGAAAGCATAAAAAATAAGGAATTGGAATAATTGTGCTTTATACAAAAAAATCATAACCACCACAAAAAAGGGTGGGCCTCATGGACTCTTGCTAATATGAAAGAATTAAATTTATCAGGTAAGTTCTTACATAAATTATATTTTCTTTCATGTAATTAGCAAGAGTCCATGAGCTAGTGACGTATGGGATAATGAATACCCAAGATGTGGATCTTCCACGCAAGAGTCACTAGAGAGGGAGGGATAAAATAAAGACAGCCAATTCCGCTGAAAAAAATCCACACCCAAAATAAAGTTTAAATCTTATAATGAAAAAAACTGAAATTATAAGCAGAAGAATCAAACTGAAACAGCTGCCTGAAATACTTTTCTACCAAAAACTGCTTCAGAAGAAGAAAACACATCAAAATGGTAGAATTTAGTAAAAGTATGCAAAGAAGACCAAGTTGCTGCTTTGCAAATCTGATCAACAGAAGCTTCATTCCTATACGCCCAGGAAGTAAAAACTGACCTTGTAGAATGAGCTGTAATCCTTTGAGGCGGAGTTTTACCCGACTCGACATAGGCATGATGAAACAAAGATTTTAACCAAGATGCCAAACAAATGGCAGAAGCCTTCTGACCTTTCCTAGAACCGGAAAAGATAACAAATAGACTAGAAGTCTTTCGGAAATCCTTAGTAGCTTCAACATAATATTTCAAAGCTCTAACTACATCCAAAGAATGCAACAACTTTTCCTTAGAATTCTTAGGATTAGGACACAATGAAGGAACCACAATTTCTCTACTAATGTTGTTAGAATTCACAACCTTAGGTAAAAATTTAAAAGAAGTTCGCAACACCGCCTTATCCTGAAAAAATCAGAAAAGGAGACTCACAAGAAAACAGAATTTATGTTTACCTGATAAATTACTTTCTCCAACGGTGTGTCCGGTCCACGGCGTCATCCTTACTTGTGGGATATTCTCTTCCCCAACAGGAAATGGCAAAGAGCCCAGCAAAGCTGGTCACATGATCCCTCCAAGGCTCCGCCTTCCCCAGTCATTCGACCGACGTAAAGGAGGAATATTTGCATAGGACAAATCATATGATACCGTGGTGACTGTAGTTAAAGAAAATAAATCATCAGACCTGATTAAAAAACCAGGGCGGGCCGTGGACCGGACACACCGTTGGAGAAAGTAATTTATCAGGTAAACATAATTTCTGTTTTCTCCAACATAGGTGTGTCCGGTCCACGGCGTCATCCTTACTTGTGGGAACCAATACCAAAGCTTTAGGACACGGATGATGGGAGGGAGCAAATCAGGTCACCTAGATGGAAGGCACCACGGCTTGCAAAACCTTTCTCCCAAAAATAGCCTCAGAAGAAGCAAAAGTATCAAATTTGTAAAATTTGGTAAAAGTGTGCAGTGAAGACCAAGTCGCTGCCTTACATATCTGATCAACAGAAGCCTCGTTCTTGAAGGCCCATGTGGAAGCCACGGCCCTAGTGGAATGAGCTGTGATTCTTTCAGGAGGCTGCCGTCCGGCAGTCTCATAAGCCAATCTGATGATGCTTTTAAGCCAAAAAGAGAGAGAGGTAGAAGTTGCTTTTTGACCTCTCCTTTTACCAGAATAAACAACAAACAAGGAAGATGTTTGTCTGAAATCCTTTGTAGCCTCTAAATAGAATTTTAGAGCACGAACTACATCCAAATTGTGCAACAAACGTTCCTTCTTTGAAACTGGATTCGGACACAAAGAAGGCACGACTATCTCCTGGTTAATATTTTTGTTAGAAACAACTTTCGGAAGAAAACCAGGTTTAGTACGCAAAACCACCTTATCTGCATGGAACACCAGATAAGGAGGAGAACACTGCAGAGCAGATAACTCTGAAACTCTTCTAGCAGAAGAAATTGCAACCAAAAACAAAACTTTCCAAGATAATAACTTGATATCAACGGAATGTAGGGGCTCAAACGGAACCCCCTGAAGAACTGAAAGAACTAAATTGAGACTCCAAGGAGGAGTCAAAGGTTTGTAAACAGGCTTGATTCTAACCAGAGCCTGAACAAAAGCCTGAACATCTGGCACAGCCGCCAGCTTTTTGTGAAGTAAAACAGATAAAGCAGAAATCTGTCCCTTCAAAGAACTTGCAGATAATCCTTTCTCCAAACCTTCTTGAAGAAAGGATAGAATCTTAGGAATCTTTATCTTGTTCCATGGTAATCCTTTAGATTCACACCAACAGATATATTTTTTCCATATTTTGTGGTAGATTTTTCTAGTTACAGGCTTTCTGGCCTGAACAAGAGTATCAATGACAGAATCTGAGAACCCTCGCTTTGATAAAATCAAGCGTTCAATCTCCAAGCAGTCAGTTGGAGTGAAACCAGATTCGGATGTTCGAACAGACCTTGAACAAGAAGGTCCTGTCTCAAAGGTAGCTTCCATGGTGGAGCCGATGACATATTCACCAGGTCTGCATACCAAGTCCTGCGTGGCCACGCAGGAGCTATCAAGATCACCGATGCCCTCTCCTGATTGATCCTGGCTACCAGCCTGGGGATGAGAGGAAACGGTGGGAATACATAAGCTAGGTTGAAGGTCCAAGGTGCTACTAGTGCATCTACTAGAGTCGCCTTGGGATCCCTGGATCTGGACCCGTAGCAAGGAACCTTGAAGTTCTGACGAGAGGCCATCAGATCCATGTCTGGAATGCCCCACAATTGAGTTATTTGGGCAAAGATTTCCGGATGGAGTTCCCACTCCCCCGGATGAAATGTCTGACGACTCAGAAAATCCGCTTCCCAATTTTCCACGCCTGGGATGTGGATTGCAGACAAGTGGCAGGAGTGAGTCTCCGCCCATTGAATGATTTTGGTCACTTCTTCCATCGCCAGGGAACTCCTTGTTCCCCCCTGATGGTTGATATACGCAACAGTCGTCATGTTGTCTGATTGAAACCGAATGAATTTGGCCTTTGCTAGCTGAGGCCAAGCCTTGAGAGCATTGAATATCGCTCTCAGTTCCAGAATGTTTATCGGGAGAAGAGATTCTTCCCGAGGCCAAAGACCCTGAGCTTTCAGGGGTTCCCAGACCGCGCCCCAGCCCACCAGACTGGCGTCGGTCGTGACAATGACCCACTCTGGTCTGCGGAAGCTCATCCCCTGTGACAGGTTGTCCAGGGTCAGCCACCAACGGAGTGAATCTCTGGTCCTCTGATCTAATTGTATCGTCGGAGACAAGTCTGTATAATCCCCATTCCACTGACTGAGCATGCACAGTTGTAATGGTCTCAGATGAATTCGCGCAAAAGGAACTATGTCCATTGCCGCGACCATCAAACCTATTACTTCCATGCACTGTGCTATGGAAGGAAGAAGAACAGAATGAAGTACTTGACAAGAGCTTAGAAGTTTTGATTTTCTGGCCTCTGTCAGAAAAATCCTCATTTCTAAGGAGTCTATTATTGTTCCCAAGAAGGGAACTCTTGTTGACGGAGATAGAAAACTTTTTTCTACGTTCACTTTCCACCCGTGAGATCTGAGAAAGGCCAGGACAATGTCCGTATGAGCCTTTGCTTGTGGTAGGGACGACGCTTGAATCAGTATGTCGTCCAAGTAAGGTACTACTGCAATGCCCCTTGGTTGTAGCACCGCTAGAAGGGACCCTAGTACCTTTGTGAAAATTCTTGGAGCAGTGGCTAATCCGAATGGAAGTGCCACAAACTGGTAATGCTTGTCTAGAAAGGCGAACCTTAGGAACCGATGATGTTCCTTGTGGATAGGAATATGTAGATACGCATCCTTTAAATCCACCGTGGTCATGAATTGACCTTCCTGGATGGAAGGAAGAATTGTCCGAATGGTTTCCATTTTGAACGATGGAACCTTGAGAAACTTGTTTAGGATCTTGAGATCTAAGATTGGTCTGAATGTTCCCTCTTTTTTGGGAACTATGAACAGATTGGAGTAGAATCCCATCCCTTGTTCTCCTAATGGAACAGGATGAATCACTCCCATTTTTAACAGGTCTTCTACACAATGTAAGAATGCCTGTCTTTTTATGTGGTCTGAAGACAATTGAGACCTGTGGAACCTCCCCCTTGGGGGAAGCTCCTTGAATTCCAGAAGATAACCTTGGGAGACTATTTCTAGCGCCCAAGGATCCAGAACATCTCTTGCCCAAGCCTGAGCGAAGAGAGAAAGTCTGCCCCCCACCAGATCCGGTCCCGGATCGGGGGCCAACATCTCATGCTGTCTTGGTAGCAGTGGCAGGTTTCTTGGCCTGCTTACCTTTGTTCCAGCCTTGCATTGGCCTCCAGGCTGGCTTGGTTTGAGAAGTATTACCCTCTTGCTTAGAGGATGTAGCACTTGGGGCTGGTCCGTTTCTGCGAAAGGGACGAAAATTTGGTTTATTTTTAGCCTTGAAAGACCTATCCTGAGGAAGGGCGTGGCCCTTACCCCCAGTGATATCAGAAATAATCTCTTTCAAGTCAGGGCCAAACAGCGTTTTCCCCTTGAAAGGTATGTTAAGCAATTTGTTCTTGGAAGACGCATCCGCTGACCAAGATTTTAGCCAAAGCGCTCTGCGCGCCACAATAGCAAACCCTGAATTTTTCGCCGCTAATCTAGCCAATTGCAAAGTGGCGTCTAAAGTAAAAGAGTTAGCCAATTTGAGAGCATGAATTCTGTCCATAATCTCCTCATAAGAAGAATCTTTATTGAGCGACTTTTCTAGTTCATCGAACCAGAAACACGCTGCTGTAGTGACAGGAACAATGCATGAAATTGGTTGTAGAAGGTAACCTTGCTGAACAAACATCTTTTT
Source organism: Bombina bombina (assembly GCF_027579735.1). Classification (NCBI taxonomy): domain Eukaryota; kingdom Metazoa; phylum Chordata; class Amphibia; order Anura; family Bombinatoridae; genus Bombina; species Bombina bombina. The sequence goes on along the minus strand of NC_069502.1, from coordinate 783,172,681 downwards.
AAGCAAACCCTCTAATTTTTTATCCATAGGATCTTTGAAAGCACAACTATCTTCTATAGGGATAGTAGTGCGTTTGTTTAGAGTAGAAACCGCCCCCTCGACCTTGGGGACTGTCTGCCGTAAGTCCTTTCTGGGGTCGACCATAGGAAACAATTTCTTAAATATAGGGGGAGGGACAAAAGGTATGCCGGGCCTTTCCCATTCTTTGTTTACAATGTCCGCCACCCGCTTGGGTATAGGAAAAGCTTCGGGGGGCCCCGGGACCTCTAGGAACTTGTCCATCTTACATAATTTCTCTGGAATGACCAAATTCTCACAATCATCCAGAGTAGATAACACCTCCTTAAGCAGAGCGCGGAGATGTTCCAATTTAAATTTGAATGTAATCACATCAGGTTCAGCTTGTTGAGAAATTTTCCCTGAATCTGAAATTTCTCCCTCAGACAAAACCTCCCTGGCCCCCTCAGACTGGTGTAGGGGCATTTCAGAACCATTATCATCAGCGTCCTCATGCTCTTCAGTATTTTCTAAAACAGAGCAGTCGCGCTTTCGCTGATAAGTGGGCATTTTGGCTAAAATGTTTTTGATAGAATTATCCATTACAGCCGTTAATTGTTGCATAGTAAGGAGTATTGGCGCACTAGATGTACTAGGGGCCTCCTGTGTGGGCAAGACTGGCGTAGACGAAGGAGGGGATGATGCAGTACCATGCTTACTCCCCTCACTTGAGGAATCATCTTGGGCATCATTTTCTCTAAATTTTGTGTCACATAAATCACATCTATTTAAATGAGAAGGAACCTTGGCTTCCCCACATACAGAACATAGTCTATCTGATAGTTCAGACATGTTAAACAGGCATAAACTTGATAACAAAGTACAAAAAACGTTTTAGAATAAAACCGTTACTGTCACTTTAAATTTTAAACTGAACACACTTTATTACTGAAAATGTGAAAAAGTATGAAGGAATTGTTCAAAATTCACCAAAATTTCACCACAGTGTCTTAAAGCCTTAAAAGTATTGCACACCAAATTTGAAAGCTTTAACTCTTAAAATAACGGAACCGGAGCCGTTTTTATATTTAACCCCTATACAGTCCCTGGTATCTGCTTTGCTGAGACCCAACCAAGCCCAAAGGGGAATACGATACCAAATGACGCCTTCAGAAAGCTTTTTCTATGTATCTGAGCTCCTCACACATGCATCTGCATGCCTTGCTTCCCAAAAACAACTGCGCAATAGAGGCGCGAAAATGAGGCTCTGCCTATGATTAGAGAAGGCCCCCAGTGAAAAAGGTGTCCAATACAGTGCCTGCCGGTTATTTTACATAATTCCCAAGAATAAAATAACTCCTCAAAGCTATGAAGTATTAAAAATGCTTATAAATCAATTGTTTTAGCCCAGAAAAATGTCTACCAGTCTTTAAAGCCCTTGTGAAGCCCTTTATTCTTATTTAATAAAAATGGCTTACCGGATCCCATAGGGAAAATGACAGCTTCCAGCATTACCAAGTCTTGTTAGAAATGTGTCATACCTCAAGCAGCCAAAGTCTGCTCACTGTTTCCCCCAACTGAAGTTAATTCCTCTCAACAGTCCTGTGTGGAAACAGCCATCGATTTTAGTAACGGTTGCTAAAATCATTTTCCTCTTACAAACAGAAATCTTCATCTCTTTTCTGTTTCAGAGTAAATAGTACATACCAGCACTATTTTAAAATAACAAACTCTTGATTGAAGAATAAAAACTACATTTAAACACCAAAAAACTCTAAGCCATCTCCGTGGAGATGTTGCCTGTACAACGGCAAAGAGAATGACTGGGGAAGGCGGAGCCTAGGAGGGATCATGTGACCAGCTTTGCTGGGCTCTTTGCCATTTCCTGTTGGGGAAGAGAATATCCCACAAGTAAGGATGACGCCGTGGACCGGACACACCTATGTTGGAGAAAGAGCAGATAAATCAGAAACTCTTCTAGCAGAAGAGATGGCCAAAAGAAACAAAACTTTCCAAGAAAGTAATTTAATGTCCAGCGAATGCATAGGTTCAAACGGAGGAGCTTGAAGAGCCCCCAGAACCAAATTCAAACTCCAAGGAGGAGAGATTGACTTAATAACAGGTTTTATACGAGCCAAAGCTTGTACAAAACAATGAATATCAGGAAGACTAGCAATCTTTCTGTGAAAAAGAACAGAAAGAGCAGAGATTTGACCTTTCAAGGAACTTGCAGACAAACCTTATCCAAACCATCCTGAAGAAACTGTAAAATTCTAGGAATTCTAAAAGAATGCCAAGAAAAAAGATGAGAAAAACACCAAGAAATGTAAATCTTCCAGACTCGATAATATATCTTCCTAGATACAGTTTTACGAGCCTGTAACATAGTATTAATCACAGAGTCAGAGAAACCTCTATGACTGAGAATCAAGCGTTCAATCTCCATACCTTCAAATTTAAGGATTTGAGAACCTGATGGAAAAAAGGACCTTGCGATAGGTCTGGTCTTAACGGAAGAGTCCACGGTTGGCAAGTGGCCATCCGGACAAGATCCGCATACCAAAACCTGTGAGGCCATGCTGGAGCCACCAGCAGAATAAACGAACGTTCCTTTAGAATCTTGGAAAAAGAACTATAGACGGAAAGATATAAGCAGGATGATACTTCCAAGGAAGTGACAATGCTTCCGCCTGAGGATCCCTGGATCTGGACAGATACCTGGGAAGCTTCTTGTTTAGATGAGAAGCCATCAGATCTATTTCTGGAAGTCCCCATATTTGAACAATCTGAAGAAATACCTCTGGGTGAAGAAACCATTCGCCCGGATGTAGCGTTTGGTGACTGATATAATCCGCTTCCCAATTGTCTATACCTGGGATATGAACCGCAGAAATTAGACAGGAGCTGGATTCCGCCCATACAAGTATTCGAGAGACTTCTTTCATAGCCAGAGGACTGTGAGTTCCTCCTTGATAATTGACATATGCCACGGTTGTGACATCGTCCGTCTAGAAACAAATGAACGACTCTCTCTTTAGAAGAGGCCACGACTGAAGAGCTCTGAAAATTGCACAGAGTTCCAAAAATGTTGATTGGTAATCTCGCCTCCTGAGATTCCCAAACCCCTTGTGCTGTCAGAAACCCCCATACAGCTCCCCAACCTGTCAGACTTGCATCTGTTGAGATCACAGTCTAGGTTGGAAGAACAAAAGAAGCCCCCTGAACTAAACAATGGTGGTCTGTCCACCACGTCAGAGAGTGTCGAACAATCTGTTTTAAAGATATTAATTGAGATATCTTTGTATAATCCCTGCACCACTGGTTCAGCATACAGAGCTGAAGAGATCGCATGTGAAAACGAGCAAAGGGGATCGCGTCCAATGCAGCAGTCATAAGACCTAGAATTTCCATGCATAAGGCTACCAAAGGGAAAGATTGAGACTGAAGGTTTCGATAAGCTGAAACCAATTTCAGACGCCTCTTGTCCGTCAGAGACAGAATCAAGAACACTGAATCTATCAGGAAACCTAAAAAGGTTACCATTGTCTGAGGAATCAAATGAACTTTTTGGTAAATTGATCCTCCAACCATGTTCTTGAAGAAACAACACTTATAAAAAACTGGAAAGGTTCTTTCTAGTGAAAATGAGCAAAGGGAATTGAATCCAATGCTGTGGCCATAAGACCTACAACTTCTATGCATATATAGCAACTGAAGGAAATAATAGAGACTAAAGGTACCGATAGACGGAACCCAATAACATTATCCCTTGTCTGATAGAGACAAGGACAGTGACACAAAATATCTGGAAACCTAAAAAAGGTAACCCTTGTGTGAGGAATCAAGAGCTTTTGAAAAGAAGATCCTCTAACTATGTCCTGAAGAGTAAGTGAATCATATGAGATTCCGCATCCTCAGAAAATAATCTGGATGAAAACAGAAAAATGAAAATATGCATTTATTGTATCTAATGAAAACAAATAATGCTATCAATGACCATAAAAAGGCAAAATAGTTTGAATAAAACTCCAAAACCCGGATCCTCAAAAGGAACGGGAAGAAATACCCCAGAAGATTCCAGGTCTGAGCAGCGCTTGAACCCCATGGGTGCCCAGCCATGCTTCAACAGTACCCAAAATATATAGGACAGAAACGCAGTAAAAGAAAGTGTTAGCCTTACTGGAATAAAATCAAAGAGATTTGAACAAAATAAATTTCAAAGAAGCCTTAACCTGCCCCTTACCAGCCAAGCTGGAATACGTCACGTACATCGCAAAATTAGGGAGCTGATTTCGAACTCCAATTATAGACATGTTACTTGAGAAAGAACTCAAGAATTCGTTCCTTAATAAGAACAACCAAACTAGTATAAGCTTAAAGTTTTAGTCTTAGAACTCAACCTTGAAGCCCAGAGTAACAGTTAAGAATTGAATCCAATTATAATTGATTATCTTAGAACAAAAGAAATATGGATTTTTTTTTAAAAAATCACAAAATTCTTCCAGCTAAAAAAGCTTAAGACATAGATTAACCCTCATTTGCGAAAATATTCAATAAAATGAAGACACAAATGAAATTATTAGCATGATAGTCCAGTTTAAAGGACCAGCCAACACAGTGGACTTGCATAATCAATAAATGCAAAACAACAAGACAAATGCAACAGCACCTAGTCTAGTAAATGTTGTCCCTTTAACAATGCTAAAATAAATCATAATCTGATACTTGAACTTAAAGTAAACAGAGAAAATGAAGCAATTGCAATATCCAAATAAATCACAGGACCAAGAAAAGTACCTGAAACGAAATAATTTTCCATAAATAAGATACAACTATCTTAAAGGAAAATAAATACTATTTTGCTATAGAAACAATAGCATAATTAGTAGAATTAGAGATAGCCCCAATAAATTGGAGAACCCTCCAAATTGAGTTTAACTGCTGGCAAAGAATATAGTTTAAAACCTTTGAAGAAGGAATAAAAGAAAATTCTCAGCCTATTCCATTCCCTAGTATAGGGAATTGGAAAGAAAACCTCTGAAAACACAGAAGAAATAAATAGGCAGAAATAATGTCAGCTAGTCTTAAATAACTAGTTACCTTAATATCCAAAATAATCAACACCTTTTCAACAAAGAACAAATGTACTTTAATAATAGAAAAATAAAAAAGTAGATTTGTTAGTGTCAATATCTGATGAAGAAAATTTCTGAAAGAGAAAAAAACATCATCAGAGAAGGATAAATCAGTATGTTGTTGGTCATTTGAAACTTCAATAATTAAAAAAAGGAGTGAAAAAGACCTAAAAATTTTATTAGAAGGCACGAAGTCAGACAAAGCCTTTAACATAGAATCAGAAAAATATTTCTTATAAGTCTTCTAAATATTTCTTGTAAGAAAAGAAAATATATAAAGCATAAATACTAATGGATTCCGCATGTAAAAGTAAAACATAATAACTTATTACAAACCATAGCTAAAGATAAACATTTATAACATTTAAAATAAATGAACTTAGCTTTGGTAGAACTGAAACTCAGTTAAGCGTTTTTCCAGAAGTGGCTTCTGAGTCCATCTGAGACATCTTGCAATATGTAATAGAAAAAACAACATATAAAGCAAAATTGATCAAATTCCTTAAATGACAGTTTCAGGAATGAGAAAAAAATGCCAATGAACAATCTTCTAGCAACCAGAAGCAATAAATAATGAGACTTAAATATTGTGGAGACAACAATGACGCTCAAATTTTTAAGCGCCAAAAAAGCCGCCCACATTATTTGGCGCCTAAATGCTTTTGGCACCAAAAATGGCGCCACATCCGATAACGCCGACATTTTTGGCGCAAAAACGTCAAAAAAATGACGCAACTTCCGGCGACACGTATGACGCCGGAAATGACAAGAAAATTTTTGCGCCAAGAAAGTCTGCGCCAAGAATGACGCAATAAAATGAAGCATTTTCAGCCCCCGCGAGCCTAACAGCCCACAGGAAAAAAAGTCAAATTTTAAGGTAAGAAAAAAATTGAATTATTCATATACATTATCCCAAATATAAAACTGACTGTCTGAAAATAAGGAACGTTGAACATCCTGAATCAAGGCAAATAAATGTTTAAACACATAAATTTAGAACTTTTATATAAAGTGCCCAACCATAGCTTAGAGTGTCACAGAAAATAAGATTTACTTACCCCAGGACACTCATCTACATGTAGTAGAAAGCCAAACCAGTACTGAAACGAGAATCAGTAGAGGTAATGGTATATATAAGAGTATATCGTCAATCTGAAAAGGGAGGTAAGAGATGAATCTCTACGACCGATAACAGAGAACCTATGAAATAGACCCCGTAGAAGGAGATCATTGAATTCAAATAGGCAATACTCTCCTCACATCCCTCTGACATTCACTGCACGCTGAGAGGAAAACCGGGCTCCAACCTGCTGCGGAGCGCATATCAACGTAGAATCTAGCACAAACTTACTTCACCACCTCCACAGGAGGCAAAGTTTGTAAAACTGATTTGTGGGTGTGGTGAGGGGTGTATTTATAGGCATTTTGAGGTTTGGGAAACTTTGCCCCTCCTGGTAGGAATGTATATCCCATACGTCACTAGCTCATGGACTCTTGCTAATTACATTAAAGAAATATCATCGTATAGGAAATGACTAATAGATTGAACTCCCACTGAAATATTGGAGTAGAATGCACTTAAATGGCATGTCATACAAATATAATTTTCTTTTCTTTTAATAAGAGACAGTTTATTTAGAAAATCTGTAGTATCTTTGATAAATGAGGGCAACAATTTGACATATTTCTGTAGATAATAATCTATATAGAATGACAATTTATCGGTCAAGCTGTTGATTCCGGCTATAATGGGTCTTCCTGGTGGTCTTTTAATATCTTTATGAATTTTTGGTAAATGATAATAAAATGGTACATCTGGATTTTTTGGTATAAGGACCATAATCAATCAGATTTATACATTTTTTGGTGAAAATGGGGGTGGGGGTCTGTTTTTAATAACCGATAATATTCCTGGTCCATAAGTATTCTATCTGCCTCCCTAATACAATCTGCATAATCCTGAACAACAATGCCGCCTCCCTTGAAACCTGGCGGATTACAATTGATTTATTTTTGGATAATTTAGTTAGTGCTAATTTCTCATTGGGCCATAAATTTGATTTTCCTAAGATATGTCTAGAAATAGTTGCTAGATCTTCTAATACCAGATTCTGAAATAGATCAATAAAAGAGCCCTCTTCCCTGGGGGGCATAAACTGTGATACCGGGCAAAAACCCTTATGTATGTAGCCCTCATACAGATCTTTCACAAACGTATCTATATCACTATGTATAACAAGATTCTCGCTTCTATCACTCATAGAATTTGTCAAAATAGGTAACCCCTCAATGCCTTTACGTTTTAATTCTTTTTTTGCAAAGTATCTTTGCAAAGAAAGTTTACAAGTGAATTTATTAAAGTCTACATATAAATAAAAGATTTTGTAAATATTAGAAGGGCAATATGATAGACCTTTACTTAGAACTCTTATATCATCATTCATCAATGTATAACTTGACAAATTAAAGATGCCCTTACTTAATCTTACCAATTTCTCCTTTTTTGAGGTGTTCCCTCTCCCTCTCCTACCCCTTGGCTGTATGGTCTTTTTACTCCTTGATTTCTACTTTGAATGGGATATTGTGTGACTTTCCTCCATAGGGGTGCCAGATTCAGCGGAGGTTTGTCTAAAAAAACCCTGTTGTATACAGATACAACAGGGTTTTTTTTAGACAAACCTCCGCTGAATCTGGCACCCCTATGGAGGAAAGTCACACAATATCCCATTCAAAGTGGAAATCAAGGAGTAAAAAGACAATTACTATCAGAGTAATTTTGGGAGGTAGACACTCTTGCTATAGGTTCGGGAGTAATAGGGGGCCCATTTCCACTATCCAATCTATTCTGTTCCCTTTCAGGAGGGTACAATACTCCATATCTATTATATGTATTCACTAGAGGAGTATTGGATTGATTACTGTAGGGAGGCCTATAGTTAGTGCTTTCTTGGTCATTGTAAACAGGTGTTCTATTATGTGTATTGCTTCCATTATAATGGTAAGGTCTATTATATGTATTTTGTCCATTTTGATAGTTCAATCTATTTGGTATGTTGTGTCCATTATGATAGTTAGTTCTCGTGCCATGTGGGGCCTGGTTGTGTTGTTGATAACTGTTTTTATAATGTGTTACCTTTTTTTGTTATTATTAACAGTGATCCATTCTTGGTTAGAACTGCTCTTATTAGGTATTTTCCTATTAAATGAATAGACTTCTCCTTTTGAGTAGGCTTCTTCATCTCTTATTCGTTTTTTCTCTTTTTTATTAATGATCTCATTTTGATATTTATCTGTATTTTTTAGAACTTTGCGATGCTGATACCTTTTTAACATAGTGCTATTGTGATGATTCTTTAAACATAAGGCCCTATATAAAAGAGGTCAAAGATGAAAAGGCATAAAACCTTTAAAAATAAAGCTACAGATTGATTTTAATAAATAATAATTTGAATTTGTATGAATTTCTAAAAAAATAAAGGCTCATTTTATTTTAATTATAACTTTTATGTTACTCAGGTTCTGTTATTTGCTAAAGGTTAAAATGTCACTTGTAGTTTCCCTGGGAGCAGGGCCAGAATAATAAAAGGTACAGCGGATACAAAAGCATAAGGGCTGGCAAAAATAGGGGGGTGGGGCATTATATTATGCCACTCATAGCCCACCTGGTATTCTGCTGTTATTGCTAACGTGGACTCCCCTCTTCCATTACCATGAAGTTGCCTCTCCTTGCTATGTAATTTCCTGGCTCCAGTGAGGAATAGGCAGCCAGGTTCAGTGGGCTGGACCTATGATGCATCTGATCGCTCTTTTGGGAACTACAGATATCAAGCATTTTATCTGGGATCTTATATAGGCAAATAAAAAAAATATTGCAGGGCTGCAACGAGTACACTATCAGATTAAGGTTTTTACTTTGATTGTCTCTCTCATTTGAGTCTATATTTGCCCCTTAATGACACAGATGTACCCCTGCACTTATGTCCTTAAAGGGTTTTCCGCCATGCAATGCTCTTTAACAACATGCCTCATTATTCGAGGCATCGGGCTAGAATCTGGTCTTGCTGCTTTCAGCGAGAATCGCGCTATTTAACCCCTTTAATTGAAAAACGTCAGCTGACATAAAAGGCACGTTGGATGTCATTAATGGGCTATCTAGCATAAAGTTGTACAAAAGTTCAAACACTATGGAATAGAATTAAATTCTGGTTAAATAAAATACTAAATTGAAAAATTTTAATACAGAAAAAAAAATATGTCTTTCTAGTTGAGATCAACAAACCTGATATCAATAGGAAAGTCAAAAATAAACTTGCATGATTCCGATACAGCATGTAATTTTACTTACATTTTCAAATGTGCTTTTTTATCTTGGTATCCCTTGTTGAAAAAGAATACGGACATATACTATACTAGGGGGAGCTAACTGCCAGTAGTACAATGCTGCTCCTTCAGCAAAGGATAACAAGATAATGAAGCAAATTTGATAATAGAAGTAAATTGGAAAGTTGTTTAAAATGGTATGTTCTATACAAATCATGAAATAATTTCTTGGGGTTTCCTGTCGCTTTAATATAACAATTCAAGGAGACAAACATCTGATACTCAAACCAGGGAAATCTGAGAAAGCTCCAAGTTTAGGTGAATTAAATTTATATTTAAATAAAACATTTTTTAACTAACATCGGAATAATCTGATATTGATATTTATTATGAAAATAATATAAAGAGCCCTTAGTGAATACAATAATTTCTTTATTAAATGGGTAGTTGTGATTAAAACTCTTCCCAAAGAGACTCAAATCCAATTAACCTTCCCTTTCAATAAATATAAAAATAGAATATTTATAGGGACACTCAAGTCAAAATTTAACTTTTATGATTCAGATGGAGCATGCAATTTTAAACAACTTTCCAATTTACTTCCATCAACAAAACGTGCACAGTCTTTTTTATATTTACACTTTTTGAGAAACCAGCTCTTACTGAGCATGTGCTAGGGAAAATATACATATATGTATTTGTGATTGGCTGATGGCTGTCACATGATACATGGGGAGCAGAAATAGACATAACTTTAAAGGATTCCAAAAATTTACTCTTTTAAGCACATGACCATCGATTTCAAATAACAAATGTTTATATGTCATAACGTACCTACTTTTACAGCACAACGATCTTTCTGAATCTTATAAAATTATAATTTATATTTCGATACTGACGTAAGTAAAGCCAAGCCTCTAAAATGGGCCATTCACCAACAAACTCAATCGCCAATCCTATAGCGATTTTGTGCATATCATTAAGTGACAATGTCGTCACCATGCGCATTGCGATCCGTTGACTCGTGCATGCGCATATGCTATTTCCTATACCACAGGGGTCTGCTGGTTTGATGGTCACTGATGAGTCCTGAAAAACGCACATGCACATAGCGGCTAAAGTCCGCCATTTTCATAACCTGGGTTATCAGTCAGGATTCAATAGATTTTCAAAGAAGGATTTCTCTAAAACGGTAAAACTATGAAACACAATTACATTTAAAAATATATGTGAAATATAATATTGCAATTGAAGGTAAGTTTTTTTAAGGTTTAGTGTCCCTTTAATTTTGTCAGAAAAAATCTACTACTTATTTGAAGTTCAGACCAAGTGGTATTTCATTGTCTTGTTATCACACATTTGTTCTTGTTAATTATGCAATGTATTTCCTGGTCCTTTCACTGCTATATGAAGAGGTGAATATCGAAATATCTGGGTTCAGAGGTACAGGTGGAGCAGATGAGAACCTTTTTTCTCCTTATTTTCTAATATTACCTGCAAAATGGTTAAAGTGCTGATAAAAATCATATTCAGTTATCTTAAATTTGTATACCACATATCATTGAGTTATAGAAAAGATGTGTTAATGGAAACACAAATACTGTATTATGTTGTGGAGTTATATTTCCTTGTTATTACTTTTCTCAAGAAAAAACATATGAAAAAGAAAAATACAAAATATATATCGTCAATGGGAAAGCAAAACATGGATTAATACTGATGACGAACTAATGTTTTGATTTGACGTCAGTGTCTTGGTTTCAGACTTGAAGGGATAATGTAATTTTGGACTGCAATGTTTTAAAACATTGCAGTACAGGGAAACACTATAACCTAAGCAGCCTTTTCAAACCACAAAATAAGTTGTTTTTTGACCCCTTCACCCCAGTGGGTGTATGTTTACTCACACCTAGGCCTCAGGCTTTTTTGTCCTTTTCAGTGGAAGTAAGCAGAACACACTCAAATCATTTTGCTTGCCTCACTCCTGAATGTCAGGTCATGTAGAAGCTGTAGAACTGCAAGACCAGGCATTATTAAGTTAGTTAAAGGGACATAATTCTCATATGCTAAATCACTTGAAAGGGATGCAGCATAACTGTAAAAAGCTGACAGAAAAATATCCCCTGAGCATCTCTATGTAAAAAAGGAAGATATTTTACCTCAAAATTTCTTCAGCTCACCAGAGTAAGTGCTGTGTAAACAGTTATACTTCAGTTTCTGTGCAGCTGCAAGTTGGAAAAAAAACAATAGCCAATCAGCATCAGCAGTGCTGAGGTAATGCTTTGCCTTTGATGTGATCTCATGAGATTTCACTGAATCTCATGAGATTTCACTGAAACTCATGTGATTTCGTAGAACTTACTTAAACTGAATAGGAAAATAACAAGACTGTGCCTGCACATGCCAGATGCACACTCTCGTGCAAGTCCTGTGACAAGCATCCTGACTGGCTGCTTAAAGTCTCTTTACAGTTAGGTGTGAATACTTAGGAAATTTGAGGTAAAATATTTTCCTTTTTTACATAGAGATGTTCAGGTGATATTTTCTAGTCAGCTTTTTACAACTATGCTGCATCACTTTCATCTGCTTCAACATTTGGGTATCATGGCCCTTTAACCAAAAGTAGTACAAAGAACAGGATGGAGTGAGTGCACCTTTAAATGTGGACTTGTGGTAATTATAAAGGTAGCTCTAAAACCCTACAAAGTGATAAAAGTTCCTCCAAACTATTATCGATGTGTTAAATAATTAGGACAGGTGAAGGGGAGCTATTTATATGTTCATAATTTCTTAAAAATAATATTTACAATAAATTGTTATAAAAAACTTCGTGGTAGTGCGAAAAGTGTATGTACTTAATGCAATTTAATGTCTAAAAAAGTGTGATTTCTAAAATATAATAGTGAAGTGAACTTAAAAATAATTTTAGAAAATAATTTTAGAAAAGTGGAAAGTTTAAATAAAATACGTTTTATATTGTTAGTTGGCAAGCAAATAGCAAGGGTAAAAAGATCTTGATAAAGGCTACGGCCGAAACGCGTAGAGCTGCCCACACTCTTACTTTGTATCACACTGTGTGCAGGATCACACAGTCCACAGCAGAAGCCGGCATAAACTGTCATTTAAGAAGCCGGTACTTTTGAAATTCCTTTGCTGCAAAACGGAGCATCTGACATGTTCAGCCGGTAACGGCTCAAAGTATCCTGCAAAGTCTACATATCGTGACTACTTCCAAGATTGCTACTACTCACTATTTCGGATTGCAACAGAAATTTGACATCCTGCAACGGAGGTCAGTTGGCATCAGAGCTTGTAGAATTTTTCTCCTGCCTGGGAAGTACAAAGCACCGGAGACCTGGAAAAGACCTTAGTCCATACTGATTGATAGTATTGGGACAACGCAACCCACAAAGGTTTATGAAACATCTCAGGATCCATAGCTATTACTAATAGCAGCCCTCTAACACCAGGTACCATTTCACTCCTATACTTTTATACCCACCTAAAAGAATATTTGAGAACGCTGAACGCTGTACACTACAGAAATAAAGCTATTACTAATAGCATACCATTTATTATCACATGTTGGTATTCTGTAGACCTCTCTGAATTATTCAACAAAACCGTTCTCAAGGCAAACTCAATTATACACCATTTCTTTCAACGGAGTCTGCCACTTGTTATAAATAGTATTGAATCACACGACTTTCAAAGGCACATTTTATTTCATTTAAAGGCTTTCTTAAGAAAGTTTTTTTTCTCTGATGTCCAAAAATAAGCCGGCTTATCAGTGACTTTTGCATGTTTTACACAATCCACTACAGTGCGATTTATTAATTCTACTATCTGCACAGATATCTGCTATTTAAAACATTTTTTATATATATATGTTTGTTTTTTAATTGTATGAGCTCATATTGTATCAATATTGTATCTGACCTTTTTGTCTAGCAAGATTTTTTAACATTGTTACAAATTTCGATATATCCTTTTTTACCCTTGCTATTTGCTTGCCAACTAACAATATAAAACGTATTTTATTTAAACTTTCCACTTTTCTAAAATTATTTTCTAAAATTATTTTTAAGTTCACTTCACTATTATATTTTAGAAATCACACTTTTTTAGACATTAAATTGCATTAAGTACATACACTTTTCGCACTACCACGAAGTTTTTTTATAACAATTTATTGTAAATATTATTTTTAAGAAATTATGAACATATAAATAGCTCTCCTTTAACCAAAAGTAGAGCATGGGACTGAGCTTTGATTAATTTCTATGTGGCTGGCAGTAAAGTGTCTGATTGGCTGTACTGATTACTCAGAAAAGAAAAAGAGGCTAAGGCAAGGGGCAGCCAGCATTGAGTAAGCACACTCCGATTTATAATGATGTTTAATAAGTCTCTATGAACTAAACAAAAGTTTTTAATGCAGTGAAGAACAAAAATATTTTTGCTGTTCATCAAAAAAAACAAGATAGTAGCCTGTCATTTGTGAATGCAATAACACATTCATTTAAAAGAAAACCTAAAATAAATCAAGTTAAGCAACAAAAATACTGTGAATTAACAGAAGCACAATTATGTTAAAACTTAAAGGGACATTAAACCGAAAATTTTTCTTTCATTATTCAGATAGAGAATACAATTTTAAACAACATTCCAATTTACTTCTATTATTTAATTTGCTTAATTTTTCAGATATTCTTTGTGGAATATATAGCAATGCACATGGGTGAGCCAATCACACGAGGCATCTATATGAAGCCACCAATCAGCAGCTACTGAGCCTATCTAGATATGCTTTTAAACAAAGGATATCAAGAGAATGAAGCAAATTAGATAATAGAAGTAAATTGGAAAGCTGTTTAAAATTTCCTGCTCTTTCTAAAACATAAAAGAAAAAAAAAACATAATTTATGCTTACCTGATAAATTCCTTTCTTCTGTTGTGTGATCAGTCCACGGGTCATCATTACTTCTGGGATATTATCTGCTCCCCTACAGGAAGTGCAAGAGGATTCACCCAGCAGAGTTGCCATATAGCTCCTCCCCTCTACGTCACCTCCAGTCATTCGACCAAAGACCAACGAGAAAGGAGAAACCAAGGGTGTAGTGGTGACTGAATTATAATTTAAAAAATATGTACCTGCCTTAAAAAACAGGGCGGGCCGTGGACTGATCACACAACAGAAGAAAGGAATTTATCAGGTAAGCATAAATTATGTTTTCTTCTGTTATGTGTGATCAGTCCACGGGTCATCATTACTTCTGGGATACCAATACCAAAGCAAAAGTACACGGATGACGGGAGGGATAGGCAGGCTCATTATACAGAAGGAACCACTGCCTGAAGAACCTTTCTCCCAAAAATAGCCTCCGAAGAAGCAAAAGTGTCAAATTTGTAAAATTTGGAAAAAGTATGAAGCGAAGACCAAGTTGCAGCCTTGCAAATCTGTTCAACAGAGGCCTCATTCTTAAAGGCCCAAGTGGAAGCCACAGCTCTAGTGGAATGAGCTGTAATTCTTTCAGGAGGCTGCTGTCCAGCAGTCTCATAGGCTAAACGTATTATGCTACGAAGCCAAAAAGAGAGAGAGGTAGCAGAAGCTTTTTGACCTCTCCTCTGTCCAGAATAAACGACAAACAGGGAAGAAGTTTGGCGAAAATCTTTAGTTGCCTGCAAGTAGAACTTGAGGGCACGAACTACATCCAGATTGTGTAGAAGACGTTCCTTCTTTGAAGAAGGATTTGGACACAAGGATGGAACAACAATCTCTTGATTGATATTCCTGTTCGTAATGTCGTCCAGCGTAGCTGAACTAAGGTTCTCTTCTAGAGACTCAATCCAAAATGCTGCCGCAGCCGTGATCGGCGCGATGCATGCAAGGGGTTGTAATATAAAACCTTGTTGAACAAACATTTTCTTAAGGTAACCCTCTAATTTTTTATCCATAGGATCTGAAAAAGCACAGCTATCCTCCACCGGGATAGTGGTACACTTAGCTAAAGTAGAAACTGCTCCCTCCACCTTAGGGACCGTTTGCCATAAGTCCCGTGTGGTGGCGTCTATTGGAAACATCTTTCTAAATATTGGAGGGGGTGAGAACGGCACACCGGGTCTGTCCCACTCCTTAGTAACAATTTCAGTTAATCTCTTAGGTATAGGAAAAACGTCAGTACTCGCCGGTACCGCAAAGTATTTATCCAACCTACACATTTTCTCTGGTATTGCAACAGCGTTACAATCGTTGAGAGCTGCTAAGACCTCCCCTAGTAATACACGGAGGTTTTCCAATTTAAACTTAAAATTTGAAATATCTGAATCCAATCTGTTTGGATCAGAACCGTCACCTACAGAATGAAGCTCTCCGTCCTCATGCTCTGCAAGCTGTGACGCAGTATCAGACATGGCCCTAGAATTATCAGCGCACTCTGTTCTCACCCCAGAGTGATCACGCTTGCCTCTTAGTTCTGGTAATTTAGCCAAAACTTCAGTCATAACAGTAGCCATATCTTGTAATGTTATCTGTAATGTCTGCCCAGATGTACTAGGCGCCATAATATCACGCACCTCCTGGGCGGGAGATGCAGGTACTGACACGTGAGGCGAGTTAGTCGGCATAACTCTCCCCTCGCTGTTTGGTGAAATTTGTTCAATTTGTACAGATTGGTTTTTATTTAAGGTAGCATCAATACAGCTAGTACATAAATTTCTATTGGGCTCCACCTTGGCATTGGAACAAATGACACAGGTATCTTCCTCTGAATCAGACATGTTTAACACACTAGCAATAAACATGCAACTCGGTTACAATTTTATTTAATAAAAACGTACTGTGCCTCAAAAGCACTAAACGATTAAATGACAGTTGAAATAATGAACTGAAAAACAGTTATAGCATCACTCTTAACAAATAACACAACTTTTTAGCAAAGGTTTGTTCCCATTAGTAAAATAACACTAATTAAATCTTAAACATAAAAATTACAGAGCAACGTTTTAAATCACAGTCACAATTAAATCTCACAGCTCTGCTGAGAGAATCTACTTCCCTTCAAAGAAGTTTGAAGACCCCTGAGTTCTGTCAGAGATGAACCGGATCATGCAGAAAATATAAGTGTAACTGACTGAAAATTTTTTGATGCGTAGCAAAGAGCGCCAAAAAACGGCCCCTCCCCCTCACACACAGCAG